>NC_137790.1:47998859-48598859 GCF_963383645.1 Muscardinus avellanarius | reverse complement strand
CAGAGCTCCAAATAAGTATAAAGGAAAGACTAATTGTAGGGTGGATTTTCCTATTGTTGCTTTAATTTTTTTTTTTTTTTTAGAATCCTCCTTCTCATCCATCTACCAAGAAATGAGGGCTTTGATTTTTCAACCCATTCATACAGTCTCACAACTACTATGTGTCAAAATAGAATTGACATCCATTTCCTTTGGCTTCAATATTCTCTGACTGTCCTTTAAATCTTTCACATTAAATGCCTGCTGGCTGGTCTCGAAAGAAAGAAAGAAAGAAAGAAAGAAAGAAAGAAAGAAAGAAAGAAAGAAAGAAAGAAAGAAAGAAAGAAAGAAAGAAGACAAATCCCACTATGATATCTTTTCTTAAATCCCAAAATCCAAAAAACTTTGACAATTATTTTTCATATGTTTAAAATAAAGTCACTTGTAGTAAATCTGACGTGAAGTAACAGGAAGAGGATATTTACAGTCTTTACATACCCCATTTGATATGAATATTTACACCATTCACTAGTTCTGTTCTCAGGCCTTACTGTGGGCACAGATTGAAACTATGGATAAGCAGGGCAGTCACACAGAGCCCCTTGCTTGCAAAGATCCTGAGCTTGGCCAAAAGCTCTGCTGCTACAATCTTGAAGTCCTTAATGATTTTTTAACAAAAGTACTTGTATTTTCACTTTGCAGGGGACTCATATATTATGTGGCTAATCCTGAGTGAAAGCATCATGGCACCTTCCAGAAACTTCGGCTTTGGCTGAGAGATCTGTTTTACTCAACTACCCATATTATTACTGTTGGTATTGCACATAACCTGAACTGAATGCCTCCTATAGGAAAATGATCTTCTAAGGACTTTACACATATTACATAAAACCTGTAATTGACATATCATGTTCTTTATTTTTTAAAAATGAATAAAGTGAGATTCAGCAAGTTACCCTAAAAATTTAAGATCATCCAGTTGGTAAATGGGAGAGTAAATTTAAACTAAGGTCAGCCTGACTCTGGAACTCAGAATATTTAGTATTCTTGTGGGTAAGGTTCTTTAGAATTATTTGGATGAACCACATGGGATCGCCATTATTCAATTATTTTGGCTGAGAAAAATGATGATTTTATAGGGCTCGACTTATTCAATATAAATGGCTACTTGTAAAACATAAGCTTTCTCTATTTCCTTTTTTCTCACTTTTTAGTTTGAAATGATGATCAATCTAATCCTCCTATTAAAACAAATAAAAGGTCGCAGGGAAGTCAGAAGAAAAATTTATGTAGTTCAATTTAAAATGAGTTACGTGTCTCATCCTGTCTCAGCAGAGATGACATCACTGCTCCTAAATGGAGAGGACTGGTCACATGGGAGACCCCGTTTTTATTGTGATCAGCTGCAGACCATCAGCAAGGATGACCTCATCTGCAGCTGAGGATGTTTGACCTTTGCCCCTTTAGGCATGTGAAACAGAAAAAAAATCCTTCACAGCCTGAGGAATGTAAAAGAGACAAGCATCCTTCAGCCTGGCAGAGTTTATCAAACATGTGTTAAGTGCAAATACACAGACTTGGACATGATGTAAAAGCAATTAAGGGAAAGAGCAGCTAGTAGACGGGAGTTGGGTGGGTCCTTTGGCGTTTCTATGTAATACTAGAAAAAATGTTTTTCATTTTCTAATAAAAAGAGATAAGAAATGAGCTTTTGAAACAAACCATGCCTTTACTGATTTTTCATAAGGAGATATGAGAACTTAAATGCTTATTGTAACCAGTTTCCCGTGAGAATATCTTACCTAATCAAATCAATTAGGTCCACCAATCAATAGATTAATTGCCTCAAGAAAAAATTATGCCGGGCGTGGTGGCGCACATTTATAATCCCAGCATTCCAGAGGCAGAGACGAGAGGATTGTGGTTCGTGGACAGCCTCAGCTACTACTTAGTGAGGCCTTCACAACTTAGTGTAGACCCTTTTTTCAAACATAAAAAGGACTAAAAAATAGGGCTGAGGGTGTAGGTGGGAGGTAGAATGCCCCTGGGTTCCATCCCCAGTACTGCAAAAAAAAGAAAAAAGTATACACACACACACACATACACATACACATACACACACACACACACACACACACACACACACACACACATATATATATATATAGTTGTTTTGTTTGTTTGTTTGTTTGTTTGTTTGTTGGCGGTACTGGGGTTCCTGGAAGCCCTTCTACCTCCCAGACCTATTTTTACATTTTTATTTGGAAACAGGGTCTCCTAAACCAGCGCACGCGGCTGACTTTGAACCTGCGCAATTCTCATATCTCTGCCTCCCAAGCACCGGGATTACAGCGTGCGCCACCACGCCCGGCAAAAAATTATATTTTTTTAACTGATGCTGACAGTGAAGAGTACACACTAAAGGCTTACATTATACACTCGCCTGCATCTAGGAATATGTGAAAGGTCAAGGGGTAAAGCTGGCAACTGTGTGATCTTTCCCTCTTCTGCTTCCTTCTACTGAATAGCTCCCAGTCAGAAAATCTTCCCCTATTGCAGATTTCCTTCTGTTCAAAAACTGTAGAAATTAAAAACTGCTTAATATTTTAGGAATTTTGACGTTTATCTTTTGATGTAACACTCATGGGCACTATGACTAGTTTATTTATATTTATTTATTTATTTATTTATTTATTTATTTATGCGGGTCTGGGGATGGAACCCAGAGGCATTCTACCTCTGAGCTACACCCCCTGCTCTATTTTTTATTCTTGATTTTGAAACAGGGTCTCACTGAGTTGTGGAGGGCCTCACTAAGTACCTGAGGCTGGCCAAGAACCCTGATCCTACAGTCTCAGCTTCCCGAATACTTGGATTACAAGCATGAGCCATCATGCCTGGCTAGAGGTTCTAAAATCAGTTTAAGAAGGATGAACTAGTAAAATAAAATAAAAAATTGCTCCTATCTCCTGGTTGGTAATTGTTAATATCTTTCCAATCCTACAGGCTATAGAAAGCAGATTCTTTGTGTTTCACTAGCTACTAATTAAAGAAATGGAAACCTTCCAAAAGGGTAGTATAATGGTGAAATGTGAAACATGAGAAATATTTCATCCAGGTAATAAAGGCATTTTATCAACCTAAATTTGAATTGGGCAGTTACTCAGCTTAAAAGCCAAGCTTTTTATGTTTCCTGAGTAATTTTTATCTTTCCTACTACTTCCCAGTCTCCCAGTGCAATGGGATTTCCCTCAAGCTAAAGACCTCAGAAGATCATTGCTTTAAAAGATGTCAAAGAGGGGAAAAAAGCTGATGATTTAGACAGTACTGTAATTATTCCCCCTTATTTTTATTATTTTTGTGTTGCTAAAGGTAATCATTTTAATATTTGTACAGTACATTTATTCTATTAAAACATGTTCAAAAAACTATTCGATAAAAGCATGTTCAAAGTGAGATGTCAAATTCTAAAAAAAGCCGGGCGTGGTGGCGCACGCTTGTAATCCCCGCGCTTGGGAGGCAGAGACAGGAGGATCGCGCAGGTTCGAAGCCAGCCGTGCGCGTTGGCTTAGGAGACCCTGTTTCCAAATATAAAAATGTAAAAATAGGTCTGGGAGTGTAGCCCGGAGGTAGAAGGGCTTCCAGGAACCCCAGTACCACCAAAAAAAAAAAAAAAAAAAAAAAAATCTAAAAAAATAATGTTTCTGTACTTGAGCAATATTTTGGTAAGTAGATATTAGGCTTTTAGAAAATTTTCCTGATTATCTTTCAGTATACCAAGAAAAATGGTCACTACAATTTACCATCTGGGACCAAGTAACTCTTGTTTTTTATGTTTTAAATTCATTTTCTAATAATGACTGAAGTAGGCATAAAGAAAAAGTGAAAACGTTATTGAAGAAAAAGGAGTTCAGAAAGCTATTGTATCTTAATATTCACCACTAGATGAATGAAGGAATGAATTGTGAGTTATTCATACAACAGAACACCACTCAGCATAAAAAGAACAGAACTTTTGATAAACTCAACAACATAAATATATCTTAAAATAATTCTGCTGAGTGAATAAGAACAGACTCAAAAAAAGATATTATGAATGACTCTTTGAATTATGTAAAACTCTTAGCTACTGCAAAGTAATCAATAGTGATGGAAAGCAGATACCTAGTGCCTGTGGTTTGGAGAGGGGAGGGGAGGTGAGCGGAGGGATTAGCTAGAGGCTACTTTTGCAGGTGGCAAATGTGTCCATTATTTTCATTGTGGTGGAGGTTTTGTAAGTGCATATGTATGTAAAAACTTATCAAGTTGTACACTGCGTGTGTGCCGTTTATTGTATGTCAGTTCTATTGTAACAAGGTTCATTTTTAAAATAAAATTAGTCATTTAAAAAAAACTATTGCAATTCACCGTAGGTCCCAGGGCTAGGTCATGGAAGAATAAGGGCTTATAACTTCTTATATTAAAGCCAGCAAAAGAAAAAAAAATGGATAAATCTGTCAAATGGATAGTCTTGCCAATTAGAGTGGACTCCTAGACCCAGGAGGTTGCCTAGAGACTAGAGGAAGGGAAGGATAGCCAACAAGAGAGTCTCCTACTGAAGTATTACTCGTTTGGATGATTTAATAAGAGGGCCTATCTTACATTTTGACCAGTTTTCTCTACCAGCCTTCTAAAAATCATAATGTTGAGCTTGAGTGAGCAGGGCAAGATAATTAAGAATTATTTCATCTGGCTTTTCTCAACCAGTTTACTTGAAGAGAGTAAATCTTGCCAGATGAGGTGGCACACACTTGTTCGAGACCAGGCTTGGTGACTTAGACTCAATATCAAAATAAAAAATAAAAGGGCTGAAGATGTAGTGCAATGGTAGAGTGCCCCTGGATTCAATCCCCAGTACTGTAAAAACAAGATAAATGCAAGGTCAATCTTAAAATATTAAAAACTAAATAAGTACTTACAAAATCTTAGAAAATTCTGGATACAGTTTCATGTTCTTTTCCTAAATAGGGGAACTATCCTAAAAAGCAATGAACCATGATAATGATTCCTTAGACCAGCAGCTTTTACCTTCAGGGTATTCACAATTGGAGTCGTATCATCCTTTGCTGTGGGAGGCAACCTTCCTACCACAGGATGTTTAACAGCTCTCCTCTCCTCTAACCACAAGATGTCTGCAGCCTACTCCTCCCAGCTGTGATGACCCACTATGTGTCCAGGCACTCTCAAATGTCCCTTGAGGTACAAATCACTCCTGATGGAGAACTGCCGCATCAGACTCACTGTCATGTTCAAAACAAAGTCAGAAATTTCAAGTCAGCAAACAACAAATATAGAAAATTGCTTGATTAATATCAGAAGGTTGATATTATTAACACAAAAAAGTGTTTGCAAGACAGTAAAATGTACAGCTAGAGAGAGTAGCATAAAAATAATAATAATTTGTAAAACCCAAAAAGAGTTTATCACTGGTAAACAGTTTGAAATTTAGTTTATTTCCAAGTTTGGACCTCTTCCCTCTTACTGTGTTGAGCAGCCATTCGCAGATACTTTTGCCTGCAGCATACAGTGATCAGCCTGTAGTGTCAGCTGATTTTTCTCAGCCAATAAATATCCAGTAACACCGAATCTTTCCTTTTCCTTCAAACATCAAAAACCACTGTCTTCATCAGAGTATAGCTCAGTGTATAGAACACATGCCCAGCATGCTTGAGGTACTGGGTTTAGCCTCCAGCATTTATAATAATAACAAAAATAATTTAAAAATAACTATCTCTTTTAATAATATTTATGCCCTATTACAATGTGGCTACTTGAAATAAATTCATTTTAAAATTAGTACAGAAAAAGTATACCACACTTGAAATTACCTTGTTTCTGTTAATCAAATGAGATTCAAGTTTCCAATAATTAAATGAGATTCCATTCTGATTTAATCCAAACTGTAAACACCCAAAGCTAAAGAAAAGCTCAGTCATATAACTCTGTGAATTGAGAATAGGAGGGTTATAATAATACTTTCTTTTGTGATTACAATTTTCTATTTAAAGCTTTCTTGTATATACCCACATAATGGTATATATACTGTAAGACATATTAAAATATTTGGAAGAGACTATGAGGGTATCAGTAATGAATAAATTAATTCAGATTCTATTTTTTTCAAAATGATAGTAGATAGAAATTTTAATCCTAAGAAAAAAGCACTGCAAATGTTTGGAGAAGGCCGTTCAATGTGGATTCTTCAAAGTGACATTTGTATTCAGGACCATTGATAAAAGATATATTGTATATGTGATAATTTCAGATCCTTCCACAATGCAGAGAAAGCATGTATTTGCATGTTAATTTATTCCAAACTAATAAGTAATTCCTCCCCTTCCTCTCCTGCTAAATACTGGTCACAAAGCTTAGATTCAATGTCAAATAAATCTTTTGAGAGCTAGTAGTCAAAGTCATTGCTTGGGAAGAGAAAAGCTTTATGCCTGTAGCAGGGCCTGAGGACAAAGCCAAGGATTCAGCCAAGTCCTGAGGCTCACATTCCAGCTGTGCAGTCCTTTCCCTCTGTGACCTCAGACAAATGAGTAGACGACCACATTCCTGTTTCTCCATCTATAAAAAATGAAAATAGAAGTTTGGGAATCTCATGTTCATGCTCAAACGATAGATCACATTGTTATAATGAAAACCACAACATAAGTCAGTCCCAAAAACCTAGAACACATGTCATAATATCTTATTATTTGTCACCAAAACTCTGTTTCTATTCCATCTAATACAGACACGAAGGTGATCTATTCTTTAACAGGGGAAATAAATTCCACTAGCGTATACTACTGGAATATTTCATTCCCTGTATTCAGCCCCTTTTAAACAAAATGATCTTGTAGAAAGAATAAGGAACAAAAGAAGAAGAATTGTCTGAATATACAGAATGTGAGGCTCTTCTTTGAGAGGGAATAATTTCAGTTTTAATCAAAATCCCAATCTACTTTTAATATTATCCTTCAAATCTTACTTAGAGTATGCCTCCAGTTGAATAAAAGAAAATTATTTCTAGTCCTCATTCTGTGAATAACTAGATATGTAACCATGGACAAATACAGCTAATATATAGGAAAGGATATTATATAAACATTATAAATGTATGTTTAGGAAGCTTTCTAAAATATTAAAAGGAATTATAATTCAAGTACAATACCCTTTAGAAGATTTTTTGCAGTTTTAATAACTGAGAAAAGTATTCCCAAAGTATTAAGTGAATAGAAACTAAAAACAGGAGTGTAAATGTATATTGTATAACCTCAACTACCAAAAAATACTACGACCAGCAGAAAATCTACCAAAATGTTAGTAACCACTATGTTCTTGATTAGGGTCAAGTTTTTTTCCTCTGTTATATATTCTTAAGCATGTAGTACTTTACAATCAGGAAAAAACCTTTATGAAATCAGTAATCAGTTTATAAAAGAGAGTGTATGACTCCCATGCAAAGAGAGTACTTTAGCCTCCATCTGTTAATTCTGCAAACAGTAGTGCCAATTTTATTCCTGAGAATGTTCACATAATTTTACATGCCAACTGTTAGCAACCAAAGGTTGTTATATCCCATGCCTTCCAACAAATTGATTTTCAGGTATTGCTTATTTCCTTTGCTCATTATTGCAGTCAAGTGAGCCAGAGACCAGGGTTAGTGGTTGGTGGTGAAGAGATAGATAATTGTCCTGGCCAGAGACCAGGAGGCCTTCACTCTAGTGGAAGAAAGAAGAGTGAGAAGCAGTGACTCAGCGGAGAAATACCTTATTGATGGAGCCACAAAATAACTTCCTAAATGACCAGAAGTCAGGTCTAGCAAATCTCTCAGGATATCTCTGTGGCTTTATTACCCACCCCTCTTCCTGAATGAAACCACCCCCTCACACAGAGGGCTCATAAACAGTCATTGGCAATTTAATAGCAGCCAGAATTGTGCTCCTGCTCCAGAGAGCTCTCTGGTGCCTTTCTAAAATACACTCAAAGCTCTTTCCTCAAACTTCTAGGACTCATTTCTTCATTTATTCAATATTTATTGAGCTCCGGGTATGTACTAAGCCCAGGAGACAAAAATAGCTCCTCATTTAAAATGTGTAGGTTTAAGACAAGCAAATTGGATCCTTACTCTGACAAGTTGTATCTTGAGGTTATAATTGAAGTTTGCCTCCAGGCCTTATGGAACTTTCATTTTAGAGTAAGGCAGATCAAGGCTTGAATCCTGACAGGCTAGAAAATATTAATGCTCTTCCTGGTGAATTTACTAAACCACTCTGAAATTGATTACTTATCTATAATGGGGCTAATAATTTTGATAACATTTAAAATCTCTAATGTATAATTGCTATTATGAATAAATATTTACCTTTGTAGTTAGTAACATGTTTATTAACAAATATAATAGTAGAGGTATAGTCTGAAAAAATATTACTATGTCAGATGGACAGTGAAAAACAGAATAATCAATATATAATTAGAAGTATATGCCCCCAAGGAATTTTAATGAAGAATAGCTCACTCGTTCCACAGTTACTTAACTAAAATCATCCAAATCTTTTAAATTTTATATATTTCCAACAGAAGCACTAAATTCAGCAGAGAAGCCCTCCAAATATTAGTTGCTGACTGCCATATAAGCTGTTCTACTAAAAACCATCTCTCTGTGATCAATCAGATTTTTAAGAATTAAGAGAGGACAAATTTACTATAATACTATTAAAGTTTTACAAAAGTCAAAGCCAGAAGCTCCAGGTGAAAAGCAACCAGATTCTCTCCTTATGCCATCAAGAGAACATAAAACACAATGGTTTTGCATCCTTATTTCCTGTTTCCTGGAGAACCGGAGATAACAAAAGTTTTCCTGAGTGAAAGTAGAGGGAGCAAGTTGTAAACAAGAGGCCTCCCTCTCTTCCTCCAATATTATTCCATGATGATGAAGGTGAGGACACAGAGAGGGGTCTCAGGGATGTGGTGGGGACGGGAAGGCAGCATGACCTTTGGAGAGGCTGTGGATTCCACCTAAAGTGCGCCTTGGCATGCCATCACCGTTTCATTTAAAACATACAACATCTGCATGACCTGAACATTTCAAGGATGAGGCTACATTAGTGGATAATCATCTAGGAATTCAGGCAAGGTCACACAGCAAGAAAGAGAAAGGTGGGATTCAAAACCCAATTTCCTGATTCCTAGACTAAAGTGGATTATGGCTGCCCCATACTATCTAACATAGTCCTTACTAATGGCCAAGCAAAATATTTGGAAGAATGTAAAAAGTAAATTTGCTTGTATGGGTTACATTATTTTGTTATCTCATCCTGTAGCATGTGAAATGACAATTTTGTTTTGGTTGCATTCTTAAAATTAGTATAAACAGTAGGTGTCGCTGAAACGGGGTTTCTTGAGAAGAAACCCGGCATTTCCTTACTGGGTTCTTGTCTATGGTGAGCGAAGAATGGCACCGCAGACCGCAGAAAGGGGAATAAAAGGTTTATTGGAAGCAGCAGGGAATAGGGAAAAGTGGCTAAACACCCCTAAGGGCTATCGGAACTTTTGATGTCCAGCAGCTGCCTTCAGGTCACTACCCAAGTGTATCCCGGGCCAAGTGCCTTCAGTTGCAAGCTGCTTTCTCCCAAAGTCCACGCCATCTGCCAGAAAGTGCAGGTCACCCCTAGGGGCCCTAGTCGGCCTTGATGTCCAGCAGAGGCCTTCAGGTCACTACACGAGTGTAGCCCGGGCCAAGTGCCTTCAATTGCACTTCACCTTCTCTCAAAGCTAACGCGACCTGCAAGAGAGAGAGAGAGAGAGAGAGAGAGAGAGAGAGAGAGAGAGAGAGAAGAGAGAAGCTCCCTAACGGGGAGGGGTTCCCAGAGTGGATAACCCTCCTGGTGACTGCACTAGGGGTTTACATATATCTGCGTGTCCTCTATTGCTTGGAGTTTAGGAAGCAGCTCTCAAAATTTGCATAGGGTATTTGCATGTCCTTTGAGGGGTCTCCTTTCAGTAGGAGTGTCATTTGCATGTCCTAGGAAGGGTGTCCTCTCAGTAGGAGTGTCAGACTTGCTTCATTGATGTCTCCTGGGTTTGTTGATTAGTAAACAGATGGTTTTGTGAAGCTTTGGTCATTCTTATCTCTGAACCTTGGAAGAGCTGATCTCTTTTAGGAGCTTTAGAAGTTAATTAGTATTCGTCACCCCTCAGGAAATTAAGTTTTTTCATCAGAGGCCTCTTTCCTATCTGCCTACTTCCTTCTACCTCCTCATCGCCAGGGGTGATAGCAACACCCTTGTAATCCCCGTGCCTGGGAGGCGAACCAGAAGGATCACACAGGTTCGAAGCCAGCCTCGCTGGCTTAAGAGACCCTGTTTCCAAATAAAAATTATAAAAAAAAAATAGGTGTCTGGGAGTATAGCCTATAGTTAGAAGGCTTTCCAGGAACCCCAGTACCATAAAAAAAAATACACACACAGTAGGTGTCATGTGTAGGTGCTAAAAATTTTGAAAGAATCCCTTAAGAGGTAAGTAACTCAAGATATTCCTAACTAGAGAAATGATAAAAAAAAAAAACAAGGTTTACCATATCTTTTTTTTTTTCCAGTACTGAGGATGGAACCCAGGGGCATTCTACCTCTGAAGTACACCCCAGCCCAATGTTTTATTCTTTACTTTGAAACAGGGTCTTACCAAGTTGCAGAGGGCCTCACTAAGTAGCTGAGACTGTCTATGAACCACGATCCTCCTGTCTCAGTCTCCCAAATGCTGAGATTACAAGCATACGCCACCACATCCGATTTACCATGTCTATTTTTCTCCTGAACCTCCACAGGATTGTTTTGCTTTTTATGATTTTGCCTGTGAATCCTTTTTTTAAAATATATTGATTTCTATTTATTTATTTACTTAGGTGTTTTTATTTGGTGCATTGTAGTTTTACATCATGCTGGGTCATAGAGTGTCAGACAAATGCATGCCCACAATTTTTGATACTCTCTGCACTTGATCCCTCCCCATTCAGCCCTCGCCATGTTCATGTGTTTGATATTGAAACTGGTAGTTTTTTATACATTGATAGCATTATTTAAACTATTACGTATTTGTGCTTTTATTTGTGCATTATAGTCACACATCATAATTTAAATCATGTTGACAATGACATACATGCACTACATACATACAGGCTCTTGGTGCCCCTCCATTTCCCTCCCTCCGAATACGGAGTACCCATATTAACATTGGTTTATACTCACAGGTATACACATAGTCTATGGTAGTATTTCTATTAATGAACCTAAGTCTTCCTCTACCCCTACCCTTATATTTCTGCCCTGGCTCCTCTGAGGTTTCTCCTCATCATCTGGAGTCTCTCTTATATTTCAAGTATTCCCTATCCTGCACATATTAAAGAAAACATATGGTCCTTCACTAATCTGTGATTGGATAATCTCATTTAACAAAATGTTTTCAAGGTCCTTCCATTTTCTTGCAAATGATGTAATTTTATTCCATGAATCCCTTTGATAGTCAGATTAATTAAAATGTGTGAAACCCACTGTTAGCTGAGGTTAAAGGGGAACGACTCTTCACCTGCTCTTTTCAAGAGATGATGGGGCTCTAGAGCAAGAAAACATCAGCCAAGACTGAAAATTCCTCATATGCTCCTGCAGTTTCTTCAGTAGCATACCCTGACACTTCCTTACCTCTATATTCATCCTTTCCTCATAAATATACTTACTTGGTCCCCACCTGCAAACTGTATCCCTTATCCCCCATCTCTAAGATCGATCCTGATATATGGTAGAAAAGACAAACTGATGCCGTCTCTTTTCTAATATTCATCATACTGACACCTGCTTCTAGTCATCACTTGAACTTGTGTTCTGCTCTCTAATTATGACACTGACAATCTCAAATGACAGCAACTATCCTATTTTCCTTTGTACCTCCAGAGCTCAGTATCTTAGGGACACACCCAGTAGTCCATAAAGTTTGCACATTGATTGGCTGAAAGAAGCCTCTACCTTTTGGGGTAAAACTCAGTCACCATCCATTTGGAAATTCATTCCTTATTCTGATCCCCTTGCTTAAGTTCTTGCTTTGGTTACCTTTTAGGACTTGAGGCCTGGTTCTTACTTCTGGAAATACATTTCCCAGGACTTGATTTTTCCTCTGAAGCATTATACTTAGAAATTTTTGACAATGATACAATTTGCTTCACTTGGGTCTCTAAACAGTCCTTTTGGGGTACCGATTTGCCTCATAACACTGCATCATCCTGGGTCAGGCCTTCTGATGTGGTATCTGCCTACACTGTCACTTTGGTGAACATAGTGTGTATTACTATGTGTATCCTGTTTATCAATTGTTACAGTGGTGCATGTATTGCTTATTTTTTATAAAAATAATTTACATATCTTATAAAAGACTCAGTTTGTCTACAAAATCTGTGACTATCCAAATAACACTAGGGTTCCTTAAAGTAATTTGTCAAATACAAAAGATGAGAGATAGGTAAAATATATTTTATTGAGCCAAACAATAATTAAGCTACATCTTTATTAAAAATAAAAACTTTATTTTCTTAATTATAGGGGTTATTAAAACTTGTATTTTTAAGTTAAATAACTGTCCCTGTCCTCTATTTCTTTCCTACTTAAATAGTTCAGTTAATGTATTATTTCATATTGAAAGTTCTTATCTTAAGCCTCTGCCTCATCTTATTTCCCAGAAAGCAAAACAACCAAATAAATCTGCAAGTCACAGTTTGAGGAATGTTCTTATTTTAATTCACCCATAGTTCAATTCATCAAAGAATTTGGAGATCCAAGTGTCTTGGCCATGATCTTTAAAACTTCATCCTCAAAAACACTTCCCAACAACAGCACTACCTAAGTCAGCCTTCTAAGTCTCATGATCTACAAACAAAAACACTGAAACTTAGTGGAGTACCTTCAAATCTGGGGGGAGCCCTGATGACCTGAAACACCTCTCTTTTGGGCAGAGGATTTAACCCAGTAGCATTCCACCTCAGAGCCACACCCCAACCCTATTTTATTTTTTAGATTCTAATGGGGTCTTATTAAATTGCTGAGGCTGGCATCGAACCTGCAATCCTCCTGTCTCAGCCTCCCACATTCTGAGATTATGGGCATACGCCACTATGCCCGGCTCATCATTTTTTTTTTTTCAAAATTCTTTCAGTGTCACTAACCAACAAGTTGTCTTAAGAGCACTTCCACTTGCTGATAGATAATTCATGGTTTCAAAGACAAGTCAGTGAGTGTCAAGGTGAGACAGGCTGATAATTTAATTTTATCTACCTCAGGGCTTTTAAACCTTAAAACAATTATTTGGAAAATGCTTAATCTTACTCAAAGGTCCACATTAGCAGAAGGATCAAGAGGTCCTGTTTGTCCATGTAACACCACATCCTGCCTACAGCAATGACCAAACAGGGAATTCCTCAGAGGAAAGGGAGATGTTTCATAACATTTCTTGTTAGCAGTGAGATGAAAAACTCAAGTGAAAATGTTTTTCTAATATTTTGCCACATGAGAAAATTTTACCACATGAGATAAAGATCAATTTTCTCCTTTTCTTCTTCAAAATCTAAGAGGGTCACAGGATGTTATAACTGAGTGATTCTTAGTAAAGAAAAAATTTCTTTATTTAAATTTTAAAAATAATTATTAAGTTTATGACTGAATGTGTTAATTATAATTAAATTGATCCCTGTAGCTAATTTATATAAAAAGCCATGGGAGGAGAAATATGGATATTATGGACTGAACAAGTCCCCTCAAAGTTCATAGTGTGAAAGCCCTCCAGTGTGAGGTATTTGGAGGTAGAGCCTTCAGGAGGTTATTAAGTTTAAATGAGGTTATGAGGGTGAGCCCTGCATGATATAATTAGTGTTCTGCTTGATAGTATTAATTTCTTCCAAGAAGAGGAAGGGACCAAAACTCACTCTATCTCTGCCTTGTGAGGACACAAGGAGAAAGAAGTCAGCCATCTGCAAGCCAGGATCTAGTCATGAGGCCGCCCTGATCTCAAACTTCCACCTATTAGAACTGTGATAAATAAATTTCTATTTTAAGCCACGCAGTCTATGGTATTTTGTTTTGGCAGCCTGAGCTAAGACAACAGGTATAGGTAAATAGTTACTTGATTTCTTTTACTTGCCTGGGGCTTCCTTCTCATGTAGATGACACCTTTTTCTCAGATGTAAAGGAGGAAACAACTCTATGGCCTTTTATCTATGAGTACAAAGGTCCATCCACCATGGGCCTGAGTTTGTGAGATATTCTGAAACAGTTATGGCTATTGTGACTAAAAAAGCACAGGAAATAAACAACCACAATTTATAATGCTTTGCCCCTGCATGAATTTTCCAATACTATTATGTATTTTAGATACCTTTCTATTGGTCATTCAGAGTAGGAAGATGCTTCAACTAACCTAGTGATTGATCCTTGGCCTTTAACCTTAAACACTGAGCTAATATGTACTCTGTATTCCTGCGTGGAGTCATGGAAGTAAGTCAGAGGCAACTCCCTAACAAGTAGCTAATGGTCCTTCTCCAAAGAAAACGGTTTAAAGTGTTGGACAAACAAATGACACCAATATCTCTCAACTTTTACGGGAACAGGAAATGACTGAGTATCAGGTTAGTTTTCTAAAGAGAGAGGCAAAATGTAAAGTCAGAGACTAGACTTTTTGACTTTTCATGTCTCTCATCCCTTTCCACTAGCTGTTGCTTTACAATCAGTGCTCACTTTCTAGATAACCTATACTTGCCATTGACTAATTTTTTAATCAGAAATTAATGTAGGGGAGGGTGGAGAAGGACAATCAATGAGGGAAGCACTCCCACTGACAGTATGTACATTACTGAGAATACCAATGCCAAGCTCAATATTCTGTACGGGAAAGGGGAGGAGCATGGAGTGAACTGGGGGAAAGACCACCAAGTGCTGTGTGCATGTATCTCACTATTACTGTGAACTACATTATGATGTGAGACTATGATGAACCAATACAAGTGTTAAAAGTTTAAAAAATTTAAAAAGTAAATGTAATGTAGAGAAGCCAAACATATCCCTCAAAGACAACTTTCTGTAAAAGAACTCAAATATGTGACCCAGTGCTCATTCTTTTTCCTTTCCTCCAGCAGCACTTTTTTCTTGGTTGCCTCTATTCTCAGGTTAGTTCTGCCTATACTTGCCATTGACTAATTTTTTAATCAGAAATCAATGTAGGTGATCCCAATCTATGGTGGTCTCTAGTATCTACAAACCTCCCTCAGCATCCTACAGCTAAGAATCCCATTTTAAAAAGTTCTTATTACCAACATGTCCAAACATCTCCCCAAAACTGATTCCCATGAGTCTGAATTGGATCCCATGATCCTTGAACCATTACGACAATTAGGAGATACACTATGACTAATGGCCAGGCTCTGGTCATTCAGCAGAGGAAAAGGGGAGCTAAGAGTGAGAGAAAATACAGTATCAGAATAATGACGTTGCTGTTCTGAAAGAAGAAGCAATTGAATCTAAAGAAGCAAGAAAGTACATTTCTACCATATGAGCAGTAAGAATTTTGTATTACACACACAAAAGAAAATGGGGAAATAGTAAACTTTTTTTCATATTTTGAAAAACAATGAAAAATTCTTTTTTTTCTTTTTTTTGTGAGTCTAGAGATTGAGCTGACGGACATTCGACTTTCATGCTACACCCTCAGCCCTACTTTATTTTTTATTTTGAAATAGAGTCTCACTAAATTGCTGACAGCCTCACTAGGTTGTAGAGGCTGGAAGTAAGCCTTCAGTTTGCCTGTCTCAGCCTCCCAAGTCCTGGGATTGCAGGCATGTGCCACCTCACCCACTTTAACAATGACAAACCCTTATCCCCAAGTTAATACAACTCTGGTGACTGTTTCTATGGAGTTTTTTTTTTTCTGTTAAAACATCTTTTAGTAAACAGAAGTTTTTAAATACATGGGGCTTTTACCCTTTTTTGTGTGTCTTTTATTGATCACTGGGAAATGCCATCAATTTTGTCCCTTTTAGTTCTCTTAATAAAGACAAATGAAAAAATGCTCAAGGAAAAAGAGAATGACTGCCTGACTTGAAAGTTTAGGAAAACCATGTTTGATTTTATCTTTTGTATTTTTAAATTTTCCCTTGATGACTTCAGGAAAAGAACTCCTGGGGTTGGTTCAGATTCCTTTCCAATCTTTCTCTTTCCAGAATAGGATTGTAGCTCATTTTATTCTTTTATATTTATATTATAATATTCTGTATACTAATGCCCCTATTTCCACTTCAATGAACACATTAAGTACATTCAGAAAAACTAAAATTAGGATGAATAGACAATTTTAATGCCGAAATCATACTGAGAAAATCTATTGCTCTTTTGTTATCTCCATAAAATATCAAAGAATAATGACTAAAAGTTTTAGTTTCATTTCACAAAATCTTAGTACAGTTAAACCAAAGCCCAAGACAGAAGTGGAATTTGGAAACTCCCTTTATTCTATTACTGTGGTTAATGTTGTCATGCAGACTTATCTAGGAATATTTTTGTGCTCCTATAAAGTACCAATCATCACATTTTAAAATATTTAATTTTTATATATGTTTACTTCATCCTCTTTCTAATTTGCAGGAACAAATTTCCTAAAGAGTTATTTTAAATAAAAGTAGGCAGTGGCTTTACATAAAAAAATGAAGGTCATTTTATAAACTGTGGTGAATTCTTCAAAACTCATGTGACAAATAAGCTTTGTGCAATTTTGATCTCAAAGAACATGGAATATAAAAAAAAGTACCTGTTCACATTTTCCTGGGTACACTGAGTATGCATCTGCTCTCCCTTCCCCTGTGTACATAAGAGGATCGCAGGTTCAAGACCAGCCTCAGCAATTTAGTGAGGCTCTAAGCAACCTAAAGAAGTCATTTCAAAACAATAAAAATAAAAAGGGCTAGGGGTGTAGCCTGCCCCTAGGTTCAATTCATTCTTCATTCTCTCTCTCTCTCTCTCTCTCTCTCTCTCTCTCTCTCTCTCTCTCTCTCTCTCACACACACACACACACACACACACACACACACACCTCATTATTCTTCTTTATGTTAAAGGAATAAAGACTTAACTGCTTGTTCATCCATGATTTTGTCCCTCTGATGTGTCTGGAACTTTTATTTCATAATCCTCAGGAAATGGCTCATCTGATAAATCACCCTAACTTTCTGGGAGGATAAAATGACCAGAGCAGGAATGTTTTGTGTGATTCATCAGCATGCAATTTAGAGAAGGCATATTGTTAGAAGGATCATTAATTGTATGCTGGAAATCCTGCCTATTCATATTTCTTATTCTGAAGTTGAAAAGTCCCGCAGAGGTCACTAGTAAGATCTTTAGCAGAGGCATGGAAATAAGGTGACTTTTTGAAAATCCTATTAACATGTTCTCAAAGGAAGCATTCTTATTGAAACCAGAGCATTAAAATGTGAAAGATAATTCCAACATATTTATTCTTTAAATAAAGTGTCAGTGGAAGTTTGCTTTCTCAGCACTACACAATTGATCAATTACATGAGGGCTGCCGTGAAAATAACCAATGTTTCCAAGTGTGCTGAAAGGTGTGAATGACAAACTTCAAGCAAAGGCAGCTAAAATGATAATAAATAAAGGGAGACAGCCAGGCATGTGGCACACACCTGTATTCCTAATACTTGGGAGGCTGAGATAGGAGGGTCAGGTTCAAGGACAACTTAGCAGAGACCCTCAGCAATAGTGAGATCCTGTTTCAAAGTAAAAATTAAAAGTGCTATGGGTACAGTGTGGAGGTAGAATACCTCTGGGTTCTGTCCCAAAACCAAGAAAAGAGGGGAGGACTAATGAATGGCATAGAACCTAAAGAAGAAAGAACACAGATGAAAGAAAAGGGTAAGGGAAATGGGAGGAAGAAGGTAAAATACCAAGATACAGTCTTCATAAACTATACTTAACACATGTAGAAAAGCAACTGTTAAGAGACAGAATAAGCACCTGACCCAGATGCACAAGAAACATGGAAATCTCAGACCTCTGCATAGACACGAGGAGCTCTTGTACACCTAGACTAAATCTTGAGATTGGTTTCTCCAATCCAAATCCAAAGTATTATAAATTATTCCCATTGCCAAGTTACAATTCAGAGGGAAACTATAGTCATATCTACTAACCTACCTTCCTTCCTCAGTGACTCAGTTAAAAAAAATTAGGCGATGATATCTTCATGAGCGACCACCTAAAGGTTTCTAACTGAGTTAGGGTCTTAGTGAGCTACTACTTCCTGATGTGGAGGGAGGAGAGGCTGTACTGGCCTGGCAAAGGAAGAGTCTACAGGAGGCAAGGGGCCCACTTACACAGGGCTGGTGGAAGCTAGTTAGAGAGCGAGGAGACTGACTACATTGAGAATAGATGAGAATCACGAGAGCAAGCCTTCTCACCATCAGGTAAAAGGCAAAAGCTAGAGGGAATCTTGTGGCTCTGGATTGGATTAGAAAATACTGATATGCACGCATAGTTTTGAAAGGTAGATAGTAGATGTAGAAACAGAGTAATAAATGTAAATAGCATGGTAGTCAGCCTCCAAAATGGTCCCCAGTCTTCCTTGTGTCTTACTATTCATACTTCTGTCTAGTCTTCTCCCATGCTGAAGAGGGTTGGCCTGTATAGCCAAGAGGATATTGTGGAATTGATAGAATGATTCTTTTGAGGCTGTGTCATAAAAGACCTTCTGGCTTACTCCTCGCAATAACTCACACTGGGACAAGTCAGCCATCATCTTATGAGGATACTCAGGCTAATGCCAAAGTCAATAGCATGAGGAAAGTAAGCCTGCCCAAAAACAAAAAAAAGTTCAAACTTGTCAGACATGTGGGCAGTCACCTTGAAAGTGGATCCTCCAGCTCCATTCAGCCTTAGGAAGACCACGGTCCTGGCTCAAATCTCACCTGCCACCTCACGAAAGCCACCAACCAGAATCGCTCATCTAATTCACATCTGCATTCTGGACAAGACTGTGAAGTAATAAATGCCCACTATTTTAGGCCACTAAGTTTAAAAATAGTTATAAAAATATATATGTATATACATGCATATAATATATATATATATATATATATATATATATATATATATATATATGCTTCTGAATATATGCATGTATAGGAAATACACACACACACTCATTTTCTATCTCTATCCATTATGAGGTTATGAGGTGTGGGTACAACACTTTAAAACCACTGAGCATACCAATGCCAGATCTTGGTTCTGAATACAATTCTCCAATAAAAAAAATTAAAAAAAAACCAGAGCACTTCAGAGAAATGTCTTTCTTCAGGGACAGAGCAGGGGAAATTAAAGATGAACCTGAGTAGTTTATTCAATATAGCAACATAAATGGTCGTATAAGTATAGAAGCTAGCTTGAAAGGGCTCTTATTGACGAATCTGGAACAGTCACAGAGTCAGAATTAGTAGTAACCTGTAGCTGGGGGTTAGTGCTAGTAATTTATTTACCTGTTAAATACCTGATTCTTATGGTATTACTGTGGTTATGCAGAAAACTGTATTTATTTGTAGAAACTATCTACTACAGTATTTGGAATTTGGGGGATTCTTATGAACAACTTACTCAGATAATTCAGAATCAAAAAGTTCTTCACCCTACTCTTGCTGCACATTTGTGTTTTTAAAATAATTTAAACTAAGTATTGACTATTTGTAAATACTTATTTAAAGATGAAGAAAATTATGTAAAAATTATTAAAATGACTTAAATTAACTACTTAAAAATAAAAGGAAAAAAGAAATTTTCCTTAGTTATTTAAAAAAAAGAAAAAAGGAAAGAGATCTGAAAAATACAGCCCTCATTTGGCAGAGAGCATAAAGGCAATTCTGTGACACATAATACTAAATAGAAAAATATACAGAATGGGGATGCATAGCAATCATACACAGATAAAAGTGCCAACAACAACAGCAACAGTAAAAGAGAAAGTCGGAACATGGAGAGTAGATTCAAACAGAGACATCCACTGAATTACTTATTGTCCCAAGAGGAAACAGATGGTGTAGTTCAAAATAGAATAATTTGAGGAGAGTTTATTTACAAAGAGACTTATCTGCAAGGATGTGAAATATGGGAGCCATACATCTAAGATTTAGAAATAGACTAATCCTCAAGCCTTTAAGGGGTAGGTCCCAGTACAGGAAGCCACACAAGAGTCATGCCTGCTGCCTTGAGAGTCAGTAACTCCTAGAGGGACTCAGACAGCTGGAAGAGGCCTTGACATAAGGTGCAGGGATCCATTCCCTCTCTCCCTCTACCCACTGCCAGGGCTCCCCATGGGCAAACTTGCCAAACAACAGGGAACAAAAGGGTGTGGAAACCAATGGCGTGGTCTGCATCAGCCAGCCTGTCTGGCAGAAAGCAAAGCATATAATAATTGAGGGCAGATATTAGCAGCCATTAGTAGAGGGCCATCCTACCCACTTCAAATGATATGAATGTAGCTCCTCCATTAATTAACCTCAGCTTTCTTCCTCTCCTACCCTTCCTTTCTAGCTTTGCTGAGGTTTTCCCTCCATTATCTGGAGTATTATTAGGGATCCCTCTGGTATCCCTAATACACCCTAGTTTGGGCATATTAGAGAAAACCTATGTCCCTTCTCTTTCTGTGCTTGGCTAATCTCACTTAACATAATGTTCTCCAGGTCTTTCCATCGTCTTACGAATGACATAATTTTGTTCTTCTTTATTGCTGAGTAGAATTCCATTGTGTATATTTCCCATAATTTTGCAATCCATTTATCTGTTGATGGAGACCTAGGTTGGTTCCATATTTTGGCTATTACAAATTGTGCTTCCATGAACAAGGATATACAATGTTACTGTAGTTCTCTGATGAGGTTAATTAATAAAGGAGCTACATTTGAATATGTGTATAAGTCTGAATTAGCATGGTCAACCTGGACACTCACTGTTGTGGGTGAGGGGAAAAGGAAGCGGGAGGGGAGCGCACCAAGCACTGTGTGAATGTATGCCATTTTCAATATGTTCCACATAAAAATAAAATATTTTTAAAAATACAAAAAAATAAATGATATGAAATCAAGAAAGAACAGCAAAGGTTAACTCTAGAGATAGCCTTTAATAAGGATTCTCAATTCTTTGGGGAAATTTTACAGAGGCTGAAACGTCTTTGAAATCACAAGAAAAACAATTCTAGTACAGTTAGGAACACAAAAGTCACTGGATTCCCCACTTTGTGCACAAAGATTGCTTACACTATGGATAGAGTTTTTGTTTACTGAGAACACATTTTGTTAGCAGTTAGTCACTTTTTCTAAGTTAACTGCATGTTTTTCTCTAATATAAATGTGTAAACTTACACTCATCAATACTGAGAATGGTTGGAAGCATTGGTGCAAAAAACAAAAAATGTATGGGGTAAACTATGGCTTTTCAGAGAGTTAAAACAACAATCATACAAAGGCAAGGCTGGTTGGTGGCCACTAAAAGAATGAGACAGACTTTTCCAAGAATCCACATGGTTTCATTTGGTGAGGCCAAGAGCCAAACATTTAAAAATAAAAATAGAAAATAAATAGAACATTCTCTGGGGGAAAAGAAAGTCATTGGATGATTCAAAGCAGTACAATGAAAGCAAAGAAAATCAGAAAAACAACAGGAAGGAACTTTAAGCCATAGTTCCTTCAAACACTCATGCCTACAAGTTTTACCCATTCCCTAGTGAGAAGAATTGAAAGTGTATATAAAAAAATTTGTAAATATAATTGTATTTAGGCTACCTGTTTGGTAAATTGCAAACAGAATTCTCATAACTTCATGCAGATACAGATTTCCCTTTTATCTTTTTCTTGTTATGCAAAGTTTAAAAAGCTAAAAGTTAATTAAATGTATAAATCTGGATTGAGTAAATTTTTATATTAAATTTTTAACCTCAAGTTTTGTTCTCAAAAATACAGTGCCAGCCAGGCATGGTGGCATACAATTGTAATCCCAGCATTCAGGAGGCTGAGACAGAAGGATCACAGTTGGTGGACAGCCTTAGTTACTTAGTGAGGCCCTCTGCAACTTTGTGAGACTCTGTTTCAAAATAAAGAATAAAAAAATAGGGCTGGGGGTATAGCTTGGAGGTAGAATGCCCCTGGGTTCCAACCTCAGTACTGCAAAAAAAAAATTAATAAATACATTGCCTCAACAGAGTTTCTTTCTGGATTATTGTGCTAAATATCCTGTACAAAGCAGACAATTGTAGAGTAAATTATGTTTTAAATCAGGTAAATTTGCATTGTAGGTTTCCTCAAATTTAAAAGCACTTAATACAAATGAGTAAAAGTTATATAAACAGTGTTCTATGATAATACTTTTGGTTTTTATGGTGATATTAAAAGAGCCTTTGTAAATATCGTATTTAACCTTCATTAGATTTATATTTTCATAACTTAATTTTAGAAGACCCAGCATATGTTGACTCCATTTTACTGGAGAAGAAATTAAAATTCTCATAGTAAGTTGCAGAGACGAAGATTAAAACCTAAATTTTCTGAATCTAAATTCGGGGAATTTGCCATTTATACAATTCCAGGTATAATTAAACTCAAATGTATAATCAAGCTACTTCATTTAATTTTCTAAGAATACCTTACTATGCATTCACTGTATTGTTATATAAAGAAAGAATGTTCTTTCAACAAAATGGAGGAAGAATACTATTGAGCCAAGGAAGAAAGGAAAGGAGAGTGAAAAAGTGAAGGAACAGATGGTTTCATGTTTGAAGGACCTTCTGCTAAAATTAATTTGCAGAGAAGTATCGTTCTGAAAGCAAGGCTAAGAAGAGCCACTGGTGGTCTTTCTCTTACATATTACTATAGTTCCTGGCTATGAATGGCACCTTGGCTTGAATTATATTCAGGGAACTATTAAAAAAACTATTGGTTGGGCATGTCATTTCTAATAAGAGTTACAGAAGTATCTAAGAAAAAGAGTAGTAAAAGATACAGAGAAATCATTTAACAATTCTTTTGCTGAGACCTTGGTATTAAAGAAACAAAGATGAGAAAAAAGGTAATATCAGTCAGAATAAGCTGAAATACATTTCTGTGATAAATAAATCCCAGTGATTTAAAACTGGGGTTATTTTGCATTCTTACTACACTTCTGTTGTGATGTCCCTGCATCCCTGCTTCCTGTCATTCTCACTTGGGTTCCCAGGCTAATGAAACAATCTCTCAGAACACTGCTAGGCACTGAGGCAAAATGAAAAGGGAGTACACAGCAACTGGATACTGGGCTTAAAGAGTCCACTTGGGGAAACATACCCTTCTGTTCACATTTCATTGTCCAAAGCAATGAATGACCTAAGCACATGACCAGTGTAATTCCTGAGAAGTAAGAGAAGTACAACATCCTGGGAAAGAGAACTGGAAATCTTTGCTGAATAAAACTATGGCTACCAGATACTTTCTTGCAAGATATTTGTTTCATGCTTATTCTTCTTCTCACAACTGCCTCCTGCTACTGTTAGCTTTCAAGGGCAGGGATAGGTCTCATGAACTATGTCTCATATCCCCTTATGTTTCCCAACCTCCTTGCAACTATTGTTACAATTTGAAACTGAAATGTCCCCCCAAAGCCCATGTGTTAGAGGCTTGATCACCAGCTTGATACCATAGAAAGTTGGTGAAAACTTTGAGAGGGGAAGCCTAGCGGGATGTTGCAGGTCACTGGGGGCAAAAGTGTGCCTTCCAAAGGAATTGTGTAACCATTGTATTTTTTTTCTATTTGTCGTTTTGCTTCTCAGCCACCATGAGGTACAAAGCTTTCCTCTGCCTTGTGCTCCCCTCCATGATGTGCTGTCTCACCACAGCAAAAGGGAAACTGGATCATGAACTGAAACCTCTCAAACTGTGAGCCCAAATAAACTTTTCTCTTTATGTCAGATATTTGTTACAACAATGAAAGTATGAATAACACTATTAGCTTATAGCTGAATGACTAGGTCAGGCAAATGGGTAAGAGTAGATGCAATATTTGTACGTTCAGGCATGAGAAGTTAAGAATTGGTCTGCCTCTCCAGTCTTTTCTACCTATGTCAGGAAGACCTCAAACGTCAACTGTTCCAGACAGTATAGGTATAACATGAGGTTCCTCCATTATCCTGGCATTTTTTTTTTTTAGTGACTATGTGAAATAACACTTGCTTAACCTATCCACCAACTTTCTGGATGTGTAATGTGGACAATATTAAACCTTTATAGTATAAACACTGAGGTTTCGGAATATCTTTTGGAGCAGCTAACATTAATTATCCTAATGAAGGAACTACTACCTGAATGTGGGGTATTGGTATAGAATAACCTATAATATGTGAATTTGTTTACTGAGTTATAACAAGAAAACTGGTATCAGCTACTGAAATGACAATATCTTTTATAACAGTAAATAGCAAGGAAAACTATCACATGGAGTTACTTTGGATGACAGTTCACATGGGTATTAAGCTAGGAGTTTAGAGAGGGAAAGTGGAAAATAGGGATTTAGTACTGTATATTAGTGGCCTTTTGCTGTGTTTAGCAAAATATAGCATTAAGAAAGTGAACTCAGAAAGAATTAAGCATTTTAAAGTGGACTGGAAGGGAATCTATAGGGAAGATTAGAAACTCCAGTCTGAAAGTCAACTGTGTCTACCCTCAAAATTGAGAGACAGGATGTAAAAACTTGAAAGAAAGAAAGAAAGAAAGAAAGAAAGAAAGAAAGAAAGAAAGAAAGAAAGAAAGAAAGATAGGTAGTCCAAGGCCAGTCTAAGCAATTAGCAAGACCCTGTATCAAAATAAAAAAATAAAGAAAAAGGGAGCCAGGCATGGTGATGCACACCTATAATCCCAGTGCTTGGAAGACTGAGACAGGAGGATCACAGATTTAAAGGCAGCCTCTGCAAATAATGAGACTCTCAGCAATTTACTGAAACCCTGTGTACATGCACGCGCACGCACGCGCGCGCACACACACACACACACACACACACACACACACACACACGGAAGGAAAAGAAATACAAAGTAAATTGTTCCTAACTGTGTCACTCATCAATACTGAGAGAAATTTTGAACAGCAATAAGACCCGATATTTCACATCCCTGCCTACTGCTAGATATATGTTCCTTTATATTATTATAACTTTAGATAAAGGATAGCCCCACTAGTTAAATTCCTCTGCTTACATATGACCACATTTAGACAAAAGTTAATTTATGCAAATGAGAAACAAATTGACTCGTCTGATTAGCATGCATGCTATGATAGGTCATAAACTTGGAAGAGAGCCACAGAAACTAGTGATTCAGAGACTTGTCAGGGCATCAGTGCCACCATGATGTTTGTCCCCCTCCAGGTTATATGTCTGTTGGTGTCTTCTTTTCTTTCAGTGTTTGCTTCTTGGCTGTCTACTATCTATGCAGGCTCTTTCCACACACTGCAGAGGATAGCCACCGACAATCTGAACCCACATCAATGTGACATACATGGTAAGTAGAAGAAACTGATTCCCCTCTCTCTCTAACCATAATGTTTTGGGGAAGAACTCTGATTGACCTGGTTCATTAGTATGTGTGCCCTGTGAATAACTGTCCGGGTGCATGTTGTATAATGATTGACTTCACCTCAATCAAGTGTTCATACATGTGCCTATGCAGGTAGAGTATAGGAGAGTAATGATCAATAGGCATACCAAGACAAAATTAAAGAGAAGATTAATCCTTCAAAAGAAAGGACATGTTATTATTAAAGGAATATGAAAGAGACAAATGAGAAGAAAGAAGAGCTACTATGTTCCTCAATGACAACCTAGACGCCAATGGCAATGCCCATCCTGGGTTGTACAAAGAAACTGTAGCTATATATAAGGCAAAGCACAAACACTGCCATTCAGGGCAAACCCAACTTTGATCATTTTCAATGATTTGCCAGACTCCTCCCTATTACAGTGTCCTTATTTTGATTTATTCCCACTCTTCAGCAGAATATGCTGATCCCCAGGGATGAGAAGTATGATTATAATGATATTCTGCTGCCTCCTTCTCATTAGTCTCCCAAACTTGGGAGTGAAGTCAGAGAGTTCACATGCTCTCTTCAGCACCAACCCCACAATATTTACATAAGCTTCATATACATTATGATTAAATGATTAAATGCTTCCTGATTACCAAATACTTCCTAATATTTCCACCAGATTAAAGTTTCTACAGAGCTTTTTATCACCTCTTGACTTAGAAAAAAAGAGAATGAAAATTCTATTTTCTTGAAATTTTCCCAAATAAACCATAAACTCCAAGAGCTTTAAATTACTCTGTAATCTAACCTCCAAATGCCTTTCCAGCCTGAACTTTTACTGCTCTTTCATTCATGTCTTCTTTACCATCCAAAATAGATTATTCCCCATTTCTAGTATACATATCATTTTTTCAGCTCCCCTCATTCATTTACTAAACCCACATATATTGGTTGCTTTTTAATATGCAGGCTCTATGATAAGTACTGGGGATACAGAGATGGATGAGACATAACTCTAACTTCAAAGAAGCCATTTTAACTGTGAGAGAAACAGAAACAAGTGATATAAATAAGTATTCTCTGTCAAGTGTCTTGTAAGTAAGTTATGAAGAAATTGCTAGACCAGTTCATACTATGAACAATTGGGGAAAGTTTCTCTTGGAATGTGATATTTAAGCTGGGAATTGAAAGATAAGTATAAGCTTGCCAGGTGGCAATGTAGAAAAGAGAATTCCAGGCATAAAGAAGAATACGGGCAAAAGTCCAGTAGTAAGAAAATAAGTAGTTTAGGGAAATATGTTTAATAAAAGGTCTCTACTTCAAAATAAAAAGAGCTGGGAATGTAGCTTGAAGGTAGAATTTCTTTGGGTTCATTCCCAAGTTCCTTCCTCAAAAAACTCACAAGATTAAGCAGTGCATTTTGAACCTTTATAAATAAACTGGCTTATGCAGAGGACATGAACAACTCTTGGAGCTAAAAAGTTACTTTCCTCTTTACCAATAACATTCTATGGTCACTTATTGAGTTTTAGGTTTTTCAAGACTCAATAATCATCCAGGTGTGGCAGCATATGCCTGTAATCCCAGTACTTGGAAGACTGAGACAGGAGGATAGAATAAAACAGGGCTGGGCTGTAGCTCACAGGTAGATTCAATCCCTCATAAGAGAGAGAGAGTGAGGCAGAGAAAGACAGAGAGATGATCCATCAGTAGCCTTACCAGGAATAGGTTTCACAACAGGAGGATCACAGGTTTAAGGTCAGCACATTGTGATGTCGTGGGACCTTTTTAAAAAATAAAATTAAGAAAGTAAAAATGGGTTGAGGATGTAGCTCAGTGGTAGAAGTTCCCTGGGTTCAGACCACAAACACACACACACAGAGAGAGAGAGAGAGAGAGAGAGAGAGAGAGAGAGAGAGAGAGAGAGAGAGAGTAGTCTCTTTTCAAAATCTTTTGTACTGATTTTTATAATTACACAGTTGAATGAAATGTTAAATAAACCAGCATTTCTCAGTCTCAGCACTATTGCCATTAGGACCAGATAACCAGATAATATTTTGTTGTTATCCTGTGCACTGTGGAATATTTAGCAGCAACACTATCCTCTCACACTAAATGCCATAAGTACTCTTTGCTGACTAGTTACTACTTAAAATGTCTCCAACATTGCACTGGTATATGTTCTCAGGATGGTGTGGCAGGGATACAAAATCACCACTGTTAGAACTGGGCCAAATTATGAAGAGACTTGTACATTCACATTGTTTTCTAGGCACACAAGAAACCATTAAAGTTTGGTAGTAGGATAGTAACATGTGTGGAAATATATTTTTAATATGCACTATTTTATGGGTGTGCTATAGTTTCACATTATAATGTAAATCCTGTTGACAGTGGCATACATGCACACAGTATTTGGTGCCTCTCCCCACTTCCCCAATTCTCCCCTTCCCAATTAGACAACCAAAACTGAGGTCATTATGTTCACATATGTAGTTGATAGTAGTATTTTTCATTAATCATAACAATATATTTCTAAATTAGAAGAGGCAACACAGGGGACCTGTTAAGGTAGCACAGCTACAGAATAAATACAAGGTAACCAGAGTATTGATAAATACAATGGCCGTGATGGCCAGCGACATGTTGAAGAGACATTGTGATGGCCTGCAGATGTCCCCCACTCCACCTGGCATCCTGTTCACTTTCTCTTCTCCCCTGTGTTTACCTACAAATCCAACCAACCTCAAGATTTGGCTCAAATCTCATGTCCCCTGAACAAGCCACCAGACATGACTTGTCCCTTTCTGAACTTGTTGCACATTATTTGAACTTCTCTTAGGGTACTTTGTGATATTATTAATTTAATGCCTACATTACTTCTAGATTTTAAATCTAAATTATTAAATTCTTAAATACAAGACCATAGTTTATTCATATTTACTTTCCATTCAGTACATGATACTATGCTTCCCAATGACAGATGGTGAATATTATTTTTGAAGGAACTATGGGACTCTAGACTAAATTGCTTCAATGGGTTTATAATACATGTCCTTTGAACTCTCTTAGCTGCAAGCACTGGGGGCCAAGAAGAGCTTGGGCTTAATTTAACCAGTACTGCATTCTTTTTAAGTCTGTTCCCACAGTTCCTATCTACTTATATCACTGGAGGAAGTTCATATTCATTAATCTTATAGCTTTCCTTATAAACTATTCCTTGGAAACACTCAGCAAAACAACATCCACATGCTCCTCAGAGAAAGAAAAAAAAAGAAATAAAGATGGAAGGAAGAAAGAAAGAAAGGAAGAAAGAAAGAAAGAAAGAAAGAAAGAAAGAAAGAAAGAAAGAAAAGGAAAGAAAGAATCTATATGGCATCAAACTTGAATAATGATATTGGACTATATTGAGCAAGATATGGACAAGGTTGAGCAAAATAACTATTTGTGTTTTTCTCAAGGTAAATATCTGTTCCTGCTCACATAAAACACCAAAATTATTTGTCATGATAGTCTCTCAACTATATTCTTATTCAGTTGCTCTTAACTATTCTATTAGATTCCACTATCAACTGACAACAAAATAGCAATTATAAATTAAACGTCAATTACATATTAGGAAACATTAAATATCTCTAGTGATAGAAGTTAGGACAAATATGTAAAGTTAAGCTAAACCTTGGCATCATTATATATCTGAATTGTCTTTCTGCACCAGTTACGACTTATTTTCAAATTGATTTTTTAGAATGTATCTTATGAGTTTTATATTCTGTTACCAATGTGAGAAATAGAAAAGGAACAAAAGTCAAGGTCTTTGCTAATAAGGATCTTACAGAGGAGACCAAGGAAACAGGTTAAGTCCTATCAGGGGCCACATGGACAGTAGGGGCTGGATGGCTTTCTTGGTTACATCTGATTCAAGCTCATTTTTTACTGTTTTGACATCTTGAAGTGTTACCTATATTATCTCTATTTCACATGAATCTATGTTATTTTCACAAGATTAACTCAATGCCCTGATAAGTGTTGCAGGTGTGTTCCAGGGTTAGGTGACAACAATGTTAAGAAATGATATTACAAGAAATACAAAATATTTAAAAATATTAGACATGAATGTTTTAAAGTCCCTTGACCATTTCCATAAGCCTCAGTTGAGTCTCCAACATCTAGTCTTCCTGTCAGCCTCCTATGTAAGTCATTCTACCTGTACTTTCCTCTCATCATTTCTCAGTTTCTCTCTCTCTCTCTCTCTCCTCTCTCTCTCTCTCTCTCTTTCTCTCTCTCCTCTCTCTCTCTCTCTCTCTCTCTCTCTCTCTCTCTCTCTCTCACACACACACACACACACACACACACACAGAAAGAAAGAAAAAGAATAAGAAAATAAGAAAGGAAAAGTGAGGTTCACAGTTCTACTGTGTTCTTACAATGCATAACATTTTTGCCTTCTTTTTATTTTTCCCAGTTTTCCATACCTTGCTCACAAGCCTCTCTTTTAACATTTATTAAGATATTTTCCTAAACACAAATACTTAGAGTGAGTGATGTTCTGGTACCAGCTGCTAAGGTAATTACTATTTTCTAATCTGGCTCTACCTTAGTAAGTGGTTGTTTTGGCTAGCATCCTCACAGCCATAATCTAAAGACCTAACCATGTAATTTAAGAGGAAAGAAAATTTATTTTTCTTGTGATTTCGGGCTCAGTCCAAGTGAGGCTGGGGACCGCAGCTCTCCAGGCATGGCAGCCGGAGGTGTACAGAAGGAGAACAAGTGGGCTGTGCTCTTCACATTTCAGAGGCAGGAAGCAAGAGAGAGCAGGGGTATGAGAAACCATATATATAATCCCCAAGGCCACATCCCCAAAGACCCACCTCCAGCCACATCCCGTTATCCACTGCTGGGATCATAACCCTCGTGACTCAATTACATCAGCTCTACACATTAATAAATGAGCTCTTTGTGGGGGCATTTCATATCTAACTATAACAATGGTACAAAATGTCAAACTATTGTTAGCAATTGAGAACTGAGGAGCCAGAAGGATAGGTGGGACGTTATTTCAGTCTGGAAGTCAGAGGTTACCCAAAGCAAATAAAAACAAAGAAGGCTCAGAGGATGGATTTACATGATCAGCAAAGTGAAGACACTAAAGAACATGGAGTTTTACCACACACAAAAATGATAAGTAGGTAGGGGTAATTGATATGTTAATTAGTTTGATTTAGTCATTCCGTGTATATGTATCATTCATATATCAAGAAATTATACTGTAGTCATAAATATGTACAATTTTAAAAAATAAAATAATTGTTTGTATGTGATACTAGAGATGGAACCCAGGGGCATTCTGCTTCCAAGCTATACTCCAAGCCCTATTTTTTATTATTTATTTTGAAACAGGGTCTCACTGAGTTTCAAAGAGCCTCACTAAGTAGCTGAGGCTGTCCTCAAACTGTGGTCCTCTGGTCTCAGCCTCCCAGATGCTGGGATTACAAGCGTGAACCACCACGCCTGACTCATAATAAATTTTTTAAAAAGAATATGTGGTTTAGAGGTGGGGTAGAATAAAACCAAGAAGGTAGAGTGCAGTTGTACATGCCTGTAAACCTAGTAGTTGGAAGGCTGAGACAGGAGGATTGAAGGTTCATGGCTAGCCTAAACAACCTAATGAAACTTTCTGTTTCAAAACAATAAAATAAAAAGGACTGAGGGTATATACCAAAGGTAGAATGCCCTTGGTTCAATTGCCAGTACCATAAAAAAAAAAAACAAGAGCCAAAGACTGCATAGCCAACTCAATACAATAGTGTTTGTCATCAATTATCATTTACTTGATGATATCAATATTAATAATAAAAATAGTGAAACAAATAGGAATACTTACATCGGCACTGGATTTGTTTCTAGAATTATAGAGATGTATACCAGATGCCCTTGGTTCTTAGATGCATGTTTTCAACCATATTTTGATATTTCTAAAATTAGAAATTATTTTAACCTTTTAGCTTATTTTTCCTCAACAAATGTTACTGAATAACTCTTAAATTCATAGAACTAAGGTGGTCACAAAGCTTACCTGCAGTTTTAAAGACATCACTGAGCCGGGCGTGGTGGCGCACTCTTGAAATCCCCGCTCTGGGGAGGCTGAAACAGGAGGATCGCGCAGGTTCAAAGCCAGCCTCAGCTGGTTTAAGAGACCCTGTTTCCAAATAAAATAAAATTGGTCTGGGAGTGTAGCCCAGAGGTAGAAGGCCCCTGGGTTCCATCCCCAGTGCCACCAAAACAAAAAAAGAAAAGAAAAAAGACATATCACTGATATGTTAAAGGAGGAATACTGTAACAAAACAAAAAGCTATTTCAGACAAAAAATCTGAGAAAGGCAGCCTAATATGAGTAGAATTTGGAATAAGGTAGTAGCAAAGTTAGATGGATGTGAAGTGGGAAATCCTGCACCAAGACTGTATGTAAAGTGGCAATAAAAATAAGCAAGAATGAATATAATGGATACCTATCTGTTATTGCCAAGAATGTGTTAGAAGATATCATTGAACTTTGAAAAATTTGAACAGAAAGTTAGCAAATTGGTGAAAGGCGCTGATAAGGCTTCAAGCATGGCTGGCCAGAAAAGTGAGAGCTCTTTGTAAATGGTAGACATTTTGGATTGGGCAGATAATGAATTGAGGAATGGATTTACTTAAATATGCTGGATAACCAAATGGGACCACCCAATAAGTAGTTGAAAGTATATTACAAAAAAAAATTGATAAATAAAAAATGTGAAGGTCATGATTGATTTCAAAGTTCTTTTTCATTGTGCATTATCCTAACATAAATTAATTCTAGATTATTTTCCTTTTGTGGTAAACTGATGTTATTTCTGGTATACTGTTGAATTGGAGAAAATTACTTTATATTGTGTCAAGAAATAAAACAAACATATAAAACTTAGCCAGGGAAGGACTACAAATAAGTAACATGATGATAATAGTTTACTGGAATCAGTGTTTGAGATAATAATGGAACAAGTCTATACCAAAAACACTGATTGAGACTTAGAAAAAATAGGTTTGTTTTAATTGGAGAATGTTATATGCCAAAACCACTGGGATAACCATAGGACATTTATACCACAAACTCACAGTTTCATTACTTTGGCAATAGCAAGTTGTCAGTCTTCTTTACAAACATATTCGAATAAAAATCATCAGAAATCTGTAATAATTAATGTTAATAGTTTTACTCATAAATTATCTCAAAGGAGGATGTAAATTATTGGATGAGATCAAGCTAACTGAGTTTAATAATGCAAGTCCTAACATGAAGAGCTTTCTAAAAGAAGAAAAGTAAACTTATGCTTTTATCATTTGGCCCTGCTTCCAAATGAAATTATTACAACAGTTACTTTATATTTTTCTGCAAGCCTAGAATATGCATGTTAATGTATAACTTATACCCTTCCCAATTGCCTATTAGATTAACATACCTATCAGATTAATAATTTTAATAATTACCTGCGTGCCTATTAATCTTTACAGAAATAACAGTACCATGATTATAGTATACATACATACAAGATCTTCCCTCTCAGTGCTTGGATAAGTGATATATATATATATATATATATATATATATATATATATACACATATATATGTATATATACACATGTATAATATAATTATATAAATTATATATTCTACCCTGTATATATATTCATATATATATTAATCTTTGTATTTCTGCACTATGCCTCTGACTTGGAAAAGCCCCACATATCAACCCTCAGGTGGCTTCTACATTTCTTGAAGTTGTAATAACCATCTCTCCCAAAAATTCTAACCCAGAGCTTCTCTGGTTTCTCAACTTTTAGGTAAAAATACCTTAGGAAGATACAAGCACTAGGTAGCTTTTGACAGGAACCCAAAACACTTTGGCTACAGATTATTTTTGTATAACAATTTAAGTAAAAGCAAGATGGCCAATATTAAATATATAACTTAATCTTAGTGATGATTTATTATAAAAATAAATAAATTTTGTACTTGCATCTTGTTCACTGTAAACTTTGTTGCGTTTGCACTTCTGTACTTATTTTAGTCTGCTTTTCAGAATTTTACAGAAGTGGGAGAAAATAGGACTTTTTGGCTTTTTAATTCTTAATTGATTTTACACAATTATTTTAAGAATAGAAAGTGAGAACATTGTGGTCTAAAGAGTCAGTTGTATTAACACAGTACATATTTATTTAAAAATTATTCAAACATTCCATGTGACTACAGACATCAGCAATCACCCACACTGGGGTACTGTGGGTCCTTCCGAGCTTTTTCCATACATTTATTTTAATTTAATTACACAAAATAATATGATAGCTCATATACTATGTATTAATTTTTTATATTTAATTTAACATTATCTGGCTACTCCCTGTATACCTACTAGTTTATCAAATTATTCACTAATTATTGGATTAAAGTATTTTTATCATGATTTTATACATGAAGAAAATGGAGGCTCAGAGGAGATAAACTACTTAATATTTGTCTGATTTTTAGTAACTTAACTTTTATATTTGTTTCCAGTTTTCAAAGGTTAATGCGATTTCTTTTTTTTTCTTTCTTTCTTTTTTTTCTTTCTTTTTTTTTTTTTTTTTTTCGGGTCTGGGGATGCAACCCAGGTAGATTTGACCTCGGAGCTACACCCCTTGCTCTATTTTTTTTCTTTATTCTGAAACCAGGTCTCAATGAGTTGCAAAGGGCCTCACTAAGTAGCTGAGGCTGTCCACGAACAGGAATCCTCTGGTCTCAGTCTCCCAAATGCTGAGATTACAAGCATGTGCCAACAAGCCAACAAGGTTAATGCTATTTCATATGAATTGATTCTTGCTTAAGTTGTGGTATTCTTTAGACTGTTACAATCTTGTACCTGTGTTTCCTTGAGGTTATATCGTGTCCAGCTCAAATTAAACCATAATTCTGACTTTGAAACAATATTATTATTCAACCAATAAGGTCAGCTAGTTCATATAGAAATATATCTACTGCAAAGTTGTTTTAGTCAAATTTTACATCACTGCAACCAAAATATCTGACAAAAAACCTTAAAGGAGGAAAGGCGTGTTTGGCTCATTGTTCCAGACATTGAGTCCAAAGTTAGCTGGTTCCAAGGCAGAAACATCATTTATTAGATACTTAATATTTAACTCTATATACCAGGTACTTATACTAAAATGTGAGCATTATAACATCAGGTTTTAAAAGCTTAGACAACATATTGAAGTTAAATCATGTTGACAATTAGCAGATCTAAAAAAGAATAATAAAAGCATGAGAATACAACTTTTCCCTAAAACATCAGAAACTATTAATTCATAATTTGTAACAATCCTAGAATTAATCAATGACCCAAGTGTGACATCAATGTAAAGTTTTGCTAAGCAGATTCATGTTAGCAAGAATTCAATATAAAAAAAAAACTGCAGCCTCCTAAAAAAGTTACTAAAGTATGCACATGGTGATATCATTTGCAAAAATCAAGTAGTTGAAGATAACAGATTTATTAAGGAATTAACTGGGGGATTTTGTTGCCTTCCATTTTTTTAAATTTTATTGGTGCATTATATTCATACATCATATTGGGGTAAAAAGCTTGTGTGTACATACATGTACACATGACTGATTTAACCCCTACCCAATTCCCACCCCATTCCCTCCCCGTCCATCCTTCCCTTGCTTGGCTTAGTGACTGACTTAGATATGTTTAAGTACATTGTGTGTTTTAGAGATTTTCCCATCCCCCCCCCTCCTTTCTCCTTCTTTAGGTTGTCTTGTTTGCTCCTCTATAGAATTTCCTTTTTCATTTAGAGTTCCTCCTATGACCCATTTCTCCCTAACTCTTAAATATCAGGGAAAGCATCTGATTTCTTATTTTTTGTGACTGACTAATCTCACTTAGCATAATGTCCTCCAGTTCCATCCATTTCCCTGAAAATGATGTAATTGAGTTTTTTAATGGCTGAATAAAATTCCATTGTGTACATATCCCACAGTTTTGTAATCCATTCATCTGTTGATGGACATCTTGGCTGGTTCCATAGTTTGGCTATGGTGAATTGTGCAGCTATGAACATAGATACACATGCATTAGTTTGGTAGTTTGGTTTCCTATGTTTTGGGTAGATACCCAGAAGTGGTATTGCTGGATCAAATGGTAGATTTGTTCGCATTCTTCTGAGGATTCTCCATACTGTTTTCCAAAGTGTTGCACTAATTTGCAATCCCACCAACAATGTCTTAGAGTTCCCACTTCTCCACATCCTCACCAGCATCTGTTGTTGTTTGTGTTTTGAATGCCATTCTAGTTGGAGTTAGGTGAAATCTCAGGGTAGGTTTGATTTGCATCTCTCTGATTGCCAGTGATGTTGAGCATTTTTTCATGCATTTATTGGCCATTTGAATTTCTTCTTTCATAAAATGTCTATTTAGTTCACTTGCCCATTTTGTTATTGGATGCTTTGTTTTCTTAGTGTTGAGTTTCTTGAGTTCTCTGTATATTCTAGATATTAGTTCTCTATCAGAGGGGTAGGTGGCAAAAATCTTCTCCCACTCTGTTGGCTCTCGATTGAGGTTCTTGATAGTTTCCTTGGCTGAACAGAAGCTCTTCAGTTTCATGCAATCCCATGTATTGATTCTCCTTTTAATTTGTTGTGCCTTTGGGGTCTTGTTGAGAAAGTGTTTATCTATGCCTATGTGTTGCAGTGTTGGACCTATGCCCTCTTCAAGGAGCTTCAAGATCTCTGGTTTGATTTCCAAGTCTTTGATCCATCTTAAATTTGATCCATCTTAAATGACTTTTGTACAGTGTGAGAAAGTGGGATTAATTTCCAATTTTCTGCATATGGATAACCAGTTTTGCCAACACCATTTGTTGAAGAGACTATCTTTTTTCCAGTGTATTTTTTGACCCCTTTGTCAAAAATCAATTGGCTGAAATGTGTGGACTTGTTTCTGGGTCTTCTATTCTGCTCCATTGGTCTATATATCTGTTCTTTTGCCAGTACCATGCTGTTTTTATTACAATGGCTTTGTAGTATAGTTTAAAATCAGGTATTATGATTCCTCTTGCATGGTTTTTGTTGCTGAGAACTACTTGGCTATTCTGGGCTTTTTGTTATTCCAGATAAATTTAAGGACTGATTTTTCTATGTCTGTGAGGAATGATCTTGGTAGTTTAATGGGCATTGTGTTAAATCTATAGATCACTTTTGGAAGGATGGCCATTTTAATGATATTTATTCTGCCAACCCATGAACATGGAAGATCTTTCCATCTTCTAAGATTTTCTTCGATTTCTCTTTTCAGTGTTTTATAATAGTCTTTTGTGTGTGTGTGTGGGGGGGGGGGGTACTGGGGTTCTTGGAAACCCTTCTACCTCCGGGAGACATTCCCACGGGCCACACTCCCAGACCTATTTTGTTTACCTTTCTATGTGGAAACAGAGTCTCTTAAGCCAGCAAGGCTGGCTCCGAACCAGCGCGATCCTCCTGTCTCCGGCCTCCAAAGTGCGGGGATTACAAGCGTGTGCCACCATGCCCAGCTATAATTATCTTTGTAGAGATCTTTTACCTCCTTGGTCAAGTTTATTGCTAAGTATTTTATATTTTTGTGGAAGATCCTGAGTGGAAGTATTTTCTGAATTTCTTTTTCAGTGGATTTATGGTTGTGGTACAGGAAAGCTTCTGATTTTTTAAGATTGATTTTGTATCCAGATACTTTGCTGAATTTGTTGATCAGTTCTATAAGCCTTTTGGTTGAGTTTGTTGGGTTTTCTAAATAGAGTATCATGTCATTTGCAAATAGTGAAAGCTTGAGTTCTTCTTTTCCTATTTGTACTCCTCTGATTTCCTTTTCTTGCCTTATTGCTCTGGCTAGGGTCTCTAGTACTATATTGAAGAGAAGTGGTGATAATGGACATCCTTGTCTCGTTCCAGTTTTTAGGGGGAATTCTTGAAGTTTTTCCCCATTTAATATGATGTTGGCAGTGGGCTTATAGTAGATTGCCTTAATAATGTTCAGATATGTTCCTTCTATTCCAATTCTCTGTAGTGTTTTTATCATAAATGGATGTTGAATTTTATCAAATGCTTTTTCAGCATCTATTGAAATGAGCATGTGATTTTTGTCCTTGGTTCTGTTTATATGGTGAAAAACATGGGTTGATTTTCGTATGTTGAACCAGCCTTGCATCCCTGGGATGAACCCTACCTGGTCATGGTGTATGATTTTCTTGATGTGGTTTTGAATGCGTGTTGCTAGAATTTTGTTTAATAGTTTTGCATCCAATTTCATCAGAGATATAGGCCTGTAGTTTTCCTTCCTTGAACTGTGTTTATTCGGTTTGGGTATTAGTGTGGTGTTGGCTTCATAGAACGTATTTGGGAGAGTCCAAGTTTATTCTATTTCTCAAAATATTTTGAGGATTATTGGGGTTAGCTCTTCTATAAAGGTTTTATAGAATTCACTTGGGAAACCATCTGGTCCTGGGCTTTTCTTTGATGGTAAGCTCTTTATTGCTGTTTCCGTCTTTTTGATTGTTATTGGTTGGTTTATGTGTTCTATATCTTCTTGACTCAATTTAGGAAGGTTGTATTTATCTAGGAAGTTGTCGATTTCCCCCAGATTTTCCATTTTGTTGGTGTATAGTTTTTCAAAGTAGTTTCTGAAAATCCTCTGGATTTCTACACTGTCAGTAGTAATTTCTCCTTTTTCATCTCTTATGGTCATAATTTGGGTTTATTCTCTCTCTCTTTTTTTTTTTTTTAGTTAGGTTGGCTAGTGGTTTATCTATCTTGTTAATTTTTTCAAGAAACCAGCTTTTAGTTTTGTTGATTTTCTGTATTTTTATTCTCTATTTTATTAATTTCTGCTCTAATTTTAATAATTTCCTGTCTTCTACTAGCTTTGCAGTTCAATTGTTCCTGCTTTTCAAGGGCTTTGAGGTGTGTCGTTAGGTTATTTATTTGAAGATTTTCTGTTTTTCTTATATGAGCGCTCAGTGCTATAAATTTTCCTCTTAATACTGCCTTCAAAGTGTCCCAGAGGTTTTGATATGTTGTATATTTATTTTCATTTGTTTCTAGGAATTTCTTGATTTCACCTCTTACATCTTCTATGACCCATTCTTCATTCAGAAGTGTGGTGTTCAGTCTCCACATGTTTATGTTGTTTCTCTGGGTCTTCTTATAGTTGATTTCTAGTTTCATTCCATTATGGTCTGAAATGACACAGGGAAGTATGTAACATTTTTTAAATTTGCTAGTGCTCATTTTGTGTCCTAGGATGTGATCTATTTTGGAGAAGTTTCTGTGAGCAGCTGAGAAAAATGTGAACTCTGCTCTAGTTGGGTGAAATATTCTATGTGTCCAACAGGTCCATTTGGTTAATGGTGTTCTTTAGTTCTGAGGCATCTTTACTGACCCTTTGTCTGAAAGATCGGTCTTGTGTTGTGAGAGATGTGTTGAAGTCTCCCAGTATTATTGTATTGGGATTTATGTATGACTTCATGTCATAAAGAGTTTGATTTATGAACGTAGCTGCACCTATGTTTGGGGCATAGATGTTGATTATTGTTATTTCCTCTTGCTGGATTGTTCCTTTTAACAGTAAAATATGACCTTCTTTGTCTCTTCTAATGAGTTTAGGTTTGAAGTCTAACTTGTCTGATATCATAGTTGCTACTCTTGCCCTGGGGTGTCTCTATGATTATTAGATGAGAAGCATTGAGCACAAAACCTGATATATACCATGTGGGACACCAAGCACTATGCCTGGTACATAAAAAACACTTCATAGATGTATGTTATTAAAATAGCTTAATTTAATAAAAAAAATCTTCTACCTACACCTGAATTTTCATCAGGAGACCATTCCTTTCTGATATTCTTTCACTTAGGAACTGTAATAAGGAACCTGTGGCTTCATGAGGGACTATTTTACTATTTCTACCTTAGAATAAATATTTATATGATCTTCCAGAAATTCATTGAAAGATGCCTCAATTTCCTTCTCTATATTCAGCTGCTGATCACCACTTTTTTTAAAAAAAAGTTATTAGTTCTCTTATTTCTAAAAAAAATCCCACAGGATCATATTTTCTTTGGAGCAATTTTCATATGCCACTAGATTAAAAACAGAATTTCTATAACATACAAACCTTCACCTTCCTAGATCATATGATGGGTAATGAAAGTTTGAGGTTTGTAAAGCATTTACATTTGTAATTTAAAATATTTTAAAAAAATCATTAAAATTGACATTAATTCTTGTATAATTTTACAGAAGCATTTCAAATTTCTTTTTGATTTTTCTCTGTGAATATAAGTTCATAATATTTGCATTTGGGGCAAGAGTTTTTCTCAGTTTTATCATTATTGTAATAGGATTGATATACACAAGTTTAAGGATTAACTTCTGGACATTTAATAGCATTATTGATGTCAACTAATTCTTTGAACATTTCTGGAGGTGGGGAATACTTTATTTTCAAGCTTCATGTATTTTTCTCATGGAAGAATGACTTATATTGGAAGCAGCTAGTGACTCTCTTCTTACCTAATTTTAATAAGAGAAAAGACTAGAAGACCAAATATCTCATTTTCTTCTCCCTCACCAGTTAACATCTTCCTTGATTTAATTAAAAAAAAAAAAAAAGCTTAACTGGATGTAGCTAAGGAAAATATACCCTGATCCTTTCTGGGATTCTTTCTTTTAACATCTTAGTTTTTATAGTTATTCATTTTCTTACAGTAGATTGTTTCACCACTAATCTTTGGCCTGGATCATTTTTTCTCAGTTCTACAAATTCAAATGGTCTATAAATACTTCCTATGAGGTTTCATCTTGATTACTCACCACATGTGACTCAGCCCCCAGGAGTCCAACACAGCCAGCATGTATAACTAAATTGTTAAATAAGTGAGAATTTATTTTACTTTAGAAAAACATAATTTCATTTTATTTTTTATTGGTGCATTGTATTCATACATCTTAATGGGATGCAAGATGGTGGAGACATATATCATACATCACCCATTTGGCCCTTACCCAGTTCCCATCCCATTCCCTCCCCCTCCCTCTTTCTCATGTTTGGCTTAGTACATTAATATGTTTGTTAAAATACATTATGTACTTTAGAGAATTTCCCTCTTCTGCCCCTCCCATCCCCTTAGTTAGGTCACCTTATTTACTCATCTATAGTATCTCCTTCTTCACCTAGAGTTTCTCCTATGACCCATTTTCTCCCTAGGTTTTGCATATTAGGGAGGGCATCCCATTTCTTATTTTTGTGACTGACTAATCTCACTTAGCATAATGCCTTCCAGTTCCATACATTTCCCTGTAAATTAAATAATTGTGTTTTACTTTATGACTTAGTAAAATTCCATTGTGTACATATCCCATATTTTTGTAATCCATTCATCTGTTGATGGACATCTTGACTGGTTCCATAGTTTAACAATGGTGAATTGTGCAGCTATAAACATAGATATGGCCTGGCGTGGTGGCGCACGCTTGTAATCCCCACGCTTGGGAGGTGGAGACAGGAGGATTGCACAGGTTTGAAGCCAGCCAAGGGTGCTGGTTTAGGAGACCCTGTTTCCAAATAAAAATATAAAATAGGTCTGGGAGTGTAGCCCAGAGGTAGAAGGGCTTCCAGGAACCCCAGTACCACACAAAAAAAAAAAAAGAAAGAAAAAAAGCTGGTCGTGGTGGTGCATGCTTGCAATCCTAGCATTCGGGAGGCTGAGACTTGGAAGATCATGGTTCGCAGACAGCCTCAACTACTTAGTGAGGCCCTCTGCAACTCAGTGAGACCCGGTTTCAAAATAAAAAAATAAATAAAAAATAGGGCAGGGGCTGTAGCTTGGAGGTCAAATGCCCCTGGGTTCCATCCACAGACCCGCAAAAAAACAAACAAACAAAAAAAAACAACATAGATATGCATGCATTAGTTTGGTAGTTTGGTTTCCTTTATTTTGGGTAGTTACCCAGAATTTCTAATAAGAAAATACCATAATGGAAAGCCCTGCATTGTAACCTGCAGCTATCACTCTGAGCCTGATAGCCACAAATGTTTTCATTCGTCCCATATAATATCAGCCCTGAAGGTTGTCAAGAATAACGGGATGGGCTGCACTTTTACAGAAATTATTCAAATACTTATGTCATCTTGGACATGCATGTTACTTATCTGACTTTCTTAGATCCATCTGATTAAGTTAGTTAATGCAACAGAACAAACACATAACAAATCTAGATTTTTTTTTTCTTTAGGAAATTTCTTCCATTGTCTCTGCACCTTTGAAAGTGTCAGCACAACTGAAGTGTCACACTGCTTTGCACACTGAACTGATGCTTCATCAATTCACTTCCATATTTTTACTGAAAAAACTCCAATTAATCCTACTATAAATTTACAGTATATCAGGGTTTATACTAAAATGGGATGCACATTTGATGTTATCCAACAGAATCTACAAGATGACACAAAGAATGGCTTAATGGTATTGATGTTGTAGTTGGCTACCTCCAAAGAGACCATAAGAATCACATTTTATATAAGGAGTGAAAAACTGACATTTGCTGAAGTGTGCTCCAAAGCTGTTTAGTATGAGAATAGGGTATACTGGCATGTAACATTCTTTTCACAGTTCATTATATGACTTAAGCCATAATAAGAACAAGATGGGATGTGCAGTTATTTTGTGAGCAGAAAATTTATTCTCCAGAGAAAGCAGACCATTTAGGATTTGTTAATATTGTTTTAGTTTTTTTTAATGTAAGGAAATTTTTTTATTTGATTTTAGATTCTATTTCTGTGATTGATTCTCTAATATGGTTTTAAGAATATTCCTCAAATTCAAATTAATGAAAAAAGACAAGGAGGCAAATGATCCAGGAGGTACTCAACGTGTTCAAGAAAACCTGTTATAAATTAAGTCAAGGTCTTTTGGCTCATAATTCTACATTTCTCCATTAATGTCATCATAAAATAACATTATAATTCTATTAACTTATAAACATAAATGCATGCCATACAAACTAAAAATAGCATTGGATATGTCATTTTGGACCTTGGGTTAATGCCACTTCTTTTCTAGAGATTTGACAAAAAGCTTAACTAGATGTAGCTAAACCAAATATATCCTCTCACTTCACAAATTTCTTTCTCTTATCAGCTTAGTTTATATGGTTGTTCATTTTCTAATGGTAGAATGAACATCTGATAGCAGCATATGCCTGTCATCCTCTGCACGTGGTCAATACTGAGATTTGAAGTGAAATTTCTCTTCCTATGCCTCCTGAAGATGTTCTCCAAAAGGTGATGACATCTCTGCCTCTATATGACTTCCTCAAACCCAAATAGTCATTCTTTCTGGCAACAACAGATGAGATTTTACTATTTAAATATTTCACACCTACTTACATGTGGGCTACAACTGTAGCACAGTATCATTAACTGGGCTAGAAGTTCCCACTGGAATAATCAAAGACATCCCTTAAAATAACTTTTCTATACTTTTGGCAATGAATCTAGGTTTTTAGGGAAAATGTTGTCTTTTACATCTAAGTGTTCCAATTTATTTTGTTCCTTAATAAATGTAATCGCAACAATACATTTAAATACAGTGCATGGCAAATTATTCTTGCAAATTGTAAATTTTATCTATTAGTCCAACTTACTATTATAAAAATATGAGGGGGATGTTATATCCTATAAATAAATATAGATGTAGTCTTCAAGTATAAAAACACTTAGACAAAAATGAGTACTATTTTTGAGAATCCATTTATGCTTTAAGTGGGGAAATTATAAAGAAGTTCCATGATCCTTTTCTGCTCTCAAATTAGTTGATTCTACCTTTTAGATTTGACTCTATTTTTTAAAATCCTGATTCTGCTCTTACAGTTGCTTGAATTCATTCCCTGAGATACAAAAATGGCTTATGTTCACCTAACATACTCTGTTAGGAAAAAGAAAATTCCCAAGAAAGCTCCCAGAACCAATTTGGCTTTCCCAAAGCCCTTGTGTCTGTAAGTGGCTGATGTACAAAGAGGCTACTATTCACTTCAACTGACTTCTTGATGTCTACTTGATAGCCTATGACCCTGGCATCTCCTAAAAAGAGCTTTAAACAGCCTAGACCTGTCTACAGGACAACTCCGACCCTGCTTGCAACCTTCTCACTTACTTTGTTCCCACACAAGTTCAAATCTTGCTTTTTTTTCCCTCTTTTTTTTCCCCCAATACTGGGGATAGAACCTAGGAGTGTTGAACCTCTGAGCTACACAATCTTGTTTGCTTTTACTCAGATCCCCTTAGTTTCATCTTTGGTTCTCAGTACCAGGCTTACCTCTATAACCTGGGAATAAATTTAGTTTCTTGAATTTTGAGCTCTGGAACTTTTTTTTTTTTTTTTTTTTTTTGGTGGTGGTGGTACTGGGGTTCCTGGAAGCCCGTCTATCTCTGGGCTATACTCCCAGATCTATTTTTTTGTATTTTTATTTGGAAATAGGGTCTCTTAAACCAGCGCATCTGGCTTCGAACCTGCTAGATCCTCCTGTCTCTGCCTCCCAAGCGCAGGGATTACAAGCATGCACCACCACGCCTGATGAGCTCTGGAACTTTTATCTCTTCAGATGTGATATGTTCTGCCTCCATCTTAACTTGACCACCCCAGGGAATAGTGCCAACAAAAGTTAGCTTGATTGCTTCTCTTCAGGAAGCAGAGTGATCCTTCCCATTTCACATTCATGGCAGGATTTACAGACCAGACTTTTAACTATTCTCCAACCTTAAGGTTATCCTTTTTATTCACCATAACTTTGCTATGACCATCCTAAAGACCTTGACATTACCTTAAAGTTTCTCTCATAATTTCATACTACTATAGAATATAGTCCAAACTCCTAAGCCCAGGAGTACCTAGATTTACCTACATAATTGTTCTCTACAAGTCCTTTGTTCCAGACCCAGCTGTTTCCTCACTCTCTCCAGAACATATCAAGCTGATACTACCTCCCACATAGTACGTCACTTCTTTAGAATATTAATTTTTCCCAGTATTCGGGTCTTAGCTAAGGCTCATCTCTTTCAAGAAGCTTTTAATGAATGGCCCATATTGTTCTACCCTTACTTGAATACATCCAGCATTTGGAGATTGCAAGGGTATATGGTTCGTTGTCTGTACTATTCATTCTGGCACTTAGCAAAATACGATTATCCTCTGACTTTATATATAGTTCTTTAACGTGTAAGAGGAATGACAAGTTTTCCTAACATTAGATTCCATGAAGATAAGAACTACGTCATAAAATTCTTTAAAACTGTTCATGACACAAGTAAATGCTTGTTGAAAAAAGAACCCAGTAATTCAAAAGACTTTCGGGAGTGTTGGTCTAGTCATCACTTGGTTGAAGACAAATAATGTACTAGATTATCTCAGCAAGTATTTTTTTACCCCTGCATTTCTCAGATAACCTGAAGTTTTAATCTATGGAAATAGTAATTCTTATTTCCAAACAACCAGATGGACTAATATCTCATTACATCTCAGAAGTTTCTCATTTTGTGTAGGTTTTTAATTTTTCTAAGGAATTTGTTTCCATTCGCACTGATCGCTTCTTAAAAAAATTCTAACCTGAGCTTTCATCAAGAGGAATAAGATCAGAATGATTAAAGTTCTGGCATAATCTCAGCTCTGCCAATTATGAGCTGTTTAATCTAAAGCAAGTAGTTTAACTTTGACATTATTTTATCATCTGTAATGTGGAAGACCTTACTGAGTGGTGTTAGAGATTAAATAACCTGTTCACTTTAAGCAGTACTTATATATAGTAAACAAAATGCATGTTAGATGTTACTCTTACCAATTATTTCTCTACAGGCAAAGGGCCAAACATGGAGACAACAAGATCTTTAAATAGGAAAGAAGGGAATTCCCCTTAATCTACATGGTCCCAAGGCACAGAGAACACGGGAAGAAAGTCAAGAGACAAGATGAGAACAGAGAAGATGATTTTCAGGCATTCTCTCAGAAGTTCTCTCTCAGTGATGTATTCAAATGTGTCTAGATTTACAGAGAAGCACTGAAGAGTAAAAATATCAATGATTCTCACTCATTCATCTAATTTCATTATGCTATATCTAATTAAACTCACATGTTAGTCAACTGAGTTTAATAAATTTGGCACAACTGAGTGGTTGCTCTTCCCTGACTTCATTCAATCATGTTTTAAAATGGCTGCTAACTTGTCAAGATAAAAGAAAAAAGTTTGTATAAAGACAAATGTTTTTGTCAATGTTTTAGCAACCTAATTATTACTTGTAACTCAGCTTAAAACATGAAAATTAATGTTCTAGGTGAGTTTGAAATTGAAAGCAGAGCCATAGTGTTACACACCTGTAATCTCAGTACTTAAAAAACTGAGACAGGAGGATCTCATTATTTAGAACTGTCTCGGCTACTTAGCGAGGTCCTTTGCAACTCAATGAGACCATGTTTCAAAATAAAGAATTAAAAATAGTGCTGGGGTTGTAACTCAGAAGTAGAATGCCCCCAGGTTCCATTTGCAATAAAGGAAAGAAAGAAAGAAAGAAAGAAAGAAAGAAAGAGAGAGAGAGAGAGAGAGAGAGAGAGAGAGAGAGAGAGAGGAAGGAAGGAAGGAAGGAAGGAAGGAAGGAAGGAAGGAAGGAAGGAAGGCAGGCAGGCAGGCAGGCAGGCAGGCGCGAGCCAGGGGTGTAGCTCAGAAGCAGAATACCACTATATTCAATCCCTAGTATCAAAAGAAATTGGATCTATTGCTATTATATTTTTTAGGTAAAAATGTACCAATTTGTCATGATAATGTATATTGTCACCAGTGCTAGGATTTACCTATGTAACATAAGCCACAGTGGATGCAGTATACAGTGAAGAAACATAAATTTTTAAATAACAAATGTTGACACAGATATTGAGACTGCTAAATATTGAGGAAATTATTCAATAGAAAGCTTATTCCAAACCAGGTGTGGAGGCACATGCTTGTAAACCCAGCATTTGGGAGGCCGAGACAGGAGGATCATGGTTTGCAGACAACCCCAACTACTTAGTGAGGCCCTTTGCAATTCACTGAGATTGTTTCAAAATAAGAATTTAAAACATAGGGCTGGGGGTACAGTTCGGAGGTGCTCCTGGGTTTCTTCCCCATCACTGGGGGGGGGGCGTTTATTTCAGATACATTCCAACAGAACCATTTCTCTCTCCCAAGGCTTCTCTGTAGCATCTTCATCCCTTCTCCACTTAACTTGCTCCACTTGCTTATCCTCATAAATGAGCAGGAATATATCACTGATATCACTGATGGTCAGTTTTACTTAGATCAAATCAAACATTGTAATAAGCTGTTTGAAAGCATCTAGCTAACTAAATTCTGCAGTGAATTATTTTTCTTTTCAAAATATACCTACATTATGAGGTTTTTTAAATAGTACTACTTTTTTATGCTACTATTTTTTATAATACTCATCTTTTGCAGTTTCCCTGACTGCAGAGTAAAGTGGAAGAATTAAAAAATATATACTCCAATGTTTTTTATTTGGAAAACATTTGGATGGTGGTTCAAGGACAGCCTCAGCTACTACTTAGTGAGGTCCTTTACAACCCAATGAGACTGTTTCAAAATAAAGGAAAAAAAAAATAGGGCTGGGGGTGTAGCTCGGAGATAGACTGCCCCTGGGTTCCATTTCCTGTGCTGAAAAAGATTTTAAGAAAATACCAGAATAGATGAACACCAAGTTAAATACTGAATATATGCTGTGCCTTCTTTAAAAGAAACAGGACTGTTATGAAATCATTTATCTATAAATTTATCTGGTAGCTGAACACTTATTTTCAATGACATACATTATAATTCAGAGTTAAACACAGGAAAGGGAAAGATGTCATTAGAGGTAAGGAATGATAGTTAAAAGAAATTCTCCTGAAGCTCAAATGCAGTGAAGAAGAATCTCAAAAATAGTGGCTGCATGTTCTTTGGGAACGCGGTGACATAAATCCAGTTGTGACACAGAATTGGCTAGAAAGTTAGAGTTGGTCATGTGGCTCCACTCTCCAATGCCAACAGAAGAGAGTTCCTTGGATACACTGAATTAGAGGCTGGGTCTTTATATGCCAAAAGCAGTTATATGCCAGAACTGTCTGTTCTGCACTTCTGTCCATTCAAAGAAACTGTGGTTGAACAAATCTTGAGAGACATGGCGCCTGTAATCTGTACTTAAAAAAAAAAAAACCTCTCCCTGGGATTGCCACGCACACTCTTGTTTGAAATCTGCAATACTCCGATTTCAATTTCAGCACACTCTACCCCCACCTCACTGTGAATATGTTGAACTTAAAGAGAGTAAATAAATTTCCCAAAGTCACAGTAATTTCCATCAGTTCTAGAACCTATAAATTAGATTAGAATGATTTATAATGTACAAACTGACTAATAAAATGTCTCTGAATTATGGGATCCCACTTGAAATTTATTCATATTTCTACAGAAACTTATACTAGATCTTCCCCATTTATGAAATAATTTTCATCTACAATAATTGTTTTGGGGTTTAAAATTATTTTCAAATTAGGTACAATAAAGTTGGCTTCTTTATACAGTAAACATGTATTTTAAACATATTTATATATATGTTCTGTAAATTTTATAGATTTATGACCACAAGAACAACAATCAGGATATTGAACAGTTCCATTGCACAAAATCCTCCTTCTTGCTTTCTCTTTGTAGTCAAATATACTTTCACACGTAGCTCCTAGCAGTTACTGATCTGTTTTATGTATTTATAGTACCTTTTCCAGACTATCATATAAGTAAGTAATATTTTGAGAGTGGCTCTTCTCACTCAGAACAACTTGAAGATTCATTTTGTTATTATAGCACTTACTCATTCCTTATTTTGAGTGGCAATCCACTGAATGGATGTTAATTGATTTACCTATTAAAGGACATTTGAAATATTTGCCAGTTATGGGCAATTATGAATACAACTGTTATAAACACTGATATACATTTTTGTATGGACATAAGTTTTAATGTTTCTATGTTTTTGTGTGAACATAAGTTTCCTTTTCTCAAGACAGGTACAATGGTGCACACCAGCAATTCCAACTAGTAGGAGGCCAAGCCAAGAGGATCTTAAGTTCAAGGCCAGCCTGGGGAACATAGCAAGACCCTGCGTCGAAAAGGAAATAAAATTTTTCATTCTCAGATCTCTAGGTGTGATATTTCTAGACTATACAGTAAACATGTATTTTAAACATATATATATACATATATATGTGTGATATATATATGTTTTTATATATATATATATATAAAATTTTGCACTACTATGGATGGAACCCAGGGGCATTCTACCTCCAAGCTACACTTCCAACCCTATTTTTTTTTCATTATTCTTTATTTTGAAACAGGGTCACACGGAGTTGTGGAGTGCCTCACTTAGTAGCTGAGGCTGTCCTCAAACTGCAATTCTCTTGTTTCAGCCTCCCAAATGCTGGGATTAAAAGCATGTGCCACCATGCCTGGCTATATTTAATTTTATAAGGAATTGCAAAACTCTCTTCCAAAGGGCCTCTACATTTTGCATTCTCATCAAGAAGTATGAATGTTTGAGTTGTTCTGAATCCTTGCCAGCACTTGGAATGGTCATTTCTTTCTTAATTTTAGTCTTTCTAAAAGGCATAAAGTGTTACCCCACTCTGGATTCAATTTGAATTAGCAGAGCAGCTAAAGGATGTTGAGTATTTCTCATATTTATTTACCATCTATATGTCTTTTTCATTGAATCTCTGTTCAAATCATTTATCCATTTTTTAAATTAGATGACTATATCTTTTCTTTCTTTTTCTTTTCTTTTTTTCTTTTTTTTTCTTTTTTTTTTTTTTTTTTTTTTTGCAGTACTGGGGTTGGGGTATTCTATCTTTGAGCTACACCCCCAACCCTATTTTTTTTTTTTTTGGTGGTACTGGGGTTCCTGGGAACCCTTCTATCTCCAGGCTACACTCCCAGACCTATTTTATATTTTTATTTTTGGAAATAGGGTCTCTTAAGCCAGCACGGTTGGCTTCGAACCTGCGCGATCCTCTTGTCTCCACCTCTCAAGCGCAGGGATTACAAGTGTGCGCAACCACGCCCGGCCTATTTTATTTTATTTTATTCTTTATTTTGAAACAGGGTCTCACTGAGTTGCAAAGGGCCTCACTAAATAGTAGCTGAGGCTGTCCTCGAACCGTGATCCTCCTGTCTCAGCCTCCCAAATGCTGGGATTACAAGCCTGAGCCACCATGCCCAGCAGTTGACTATTTCTTATTGATGAGTTTTGAGAATTCTTTATATATTCTGGATATTGAATATGTGAATTTTCTTCTAGATTGTAATTTGTCGTTTCTTTTTCTTAAGTGTCTTTCACAAAACAAAAGTTTTTAATTTTGTGAAACTCAGTTAATATTTTCTTTTAGGTATCATGATTTTAATGTTTTATCTAAGAATTATTGACCTAACCTCAGGCCATGAGTACTTTTTACTATGTTTTCTTCTAAAAAGTCTTATAGATTTTTGTTGTTTTTTGTTGCTTGATTGCTTAATGTTCAACCAAATAAAACAATTTTGAGTTCATTCTTGTAGAAATTATGAGATTTAGTTCAAAATCTTTTTTCTTTGCCTATAGCTACCCAATTGTCCCAACACCAGTTGTTGAAAGAGTCATGCTTATTCCATTGAGTTGCCTTTGCACTTTTGTTAAAAATCAATCAGCTAAGCCGGGCGTGGTGGCGCACGCTTGTAATCCCCGCGCTTGGGAGGTGGAGACAAGAGGATCACGCAGGTTCGAAGCCAGCCTCGCTGGCTTAAGAGACCCCGTTTCCAAATAAAAAGCATAAAATAGGTCTGGGAGTGTAGCCCGGAGGTAGAAGGGTTTCCAGGAACCCCAGTAACACCAAAAAAATTTAAAAACACAATCAATCAGCTGTATTTGTGTAAGCACATTTTGAACTCTCTTCTGTTCCATTGATCTGTGTGTCTATTCATTTATGAACATCAAACTTTTCATTATTGTAACTTTATAGTAAGACTTAAAATTGGGTAGTTTGTCTTCTACTTTATTTTTTAATTGCTTAAAATATTCTAATTCCTTTGTCTTTCTATATAAAATTTTAAATCAAGCTGGGCATGGTGATATACATGTGTAATCCCAGTACTTGAGAGGCTGAGAGAGAAAGCTCATAGGTTCTCTACCAGTCTCAGAAGTTAGGGGTGATGTTATAAATTCAATTTTAATAGGGCTAATATTGAGTGAACTGTGATAGTTTGTGCTTCCTGAGAAATTGGGATATTTCAAACAAGTTATGAAGTTTACGTTTATAGAGTTGTTGGTACTATTTCCTTATTCTTTGGATGTTTTCTAGGTCTGTAGTGATTTCTTCTATCATTCCAAATATAGTCAATTTGCATCTTTTTAATGTTAGCCAAACTAGAGTTTTGTCAAATTTATTGATCTTTTTAAAAAAATTGGTTCTTTATTTCACTGATTTTCTCTATTGTTTTCTTTTTTTTTTTTTTTTTTTGGTGGTGGTACTGGGGTTCCTGGAAGGCCTTCTACTTCTGGGCTACACTCCCAGACCTATTTTTACATTTTTTTAAATTTGAAAACAGGGTCTCCTAATCCAGGGCCCACGGCTGGCTTCGAACCTGCGCGATCCTCCTGTCTCTGCCTCCCAAGTGCGGGGATTACAAGCGTGCACCACCACACCCAGCTCTATTGTTTTCTTATTCTCAGGTTCACTAACTTCTGTTCTTTATTATCTTATCTTTGCTTGTTTTAGTTATCTTTTTTCAGTTGCTAAAGATAGGAAGTCAGATTATTGATTTGTAGTTTTATTATGGTTTTCTACATTCTTTTCTTCTTTTCTAAGGTAAGCATTTAGTGCTACAATTTTTCCTCTGAGCATAGCTCTAATGCATTCCACAAAATTTGATATACAGTATTTTCACTTTGATGGAGCTTAATGTATTTTTTTATTTATTTTATTTTATTTTATTTTGTAGTACTGGGGATGGAACCCAGGGGAATTCTACATCCAAGCTATACTCCCAGCCCTATTTTGTGTGTGTGTGAAACAGGGTCTCACTGTGTTGCAAAGAGCCTCACTAAATAGCTGAGGTTGTCCGCAAACAGCAAACCTTCTGTCTCAGTTTCCCAAATGCTGGGATTACAAGCATGCGCCACCACACCTGACTTTATTTTTTATGTTTTAAGATGTAGCAGCATGATAGACAGTAGCTACCAGAGTTGTTCAATACACACTTATGATTCTACAAAAACAAAATAATGTAATATTGACATTTACTAGTAATAGGTATATGACTGCCTTAAAATACCATATTTTTTGTAATTTTAGCTAAATTATGAGGTAAAAATGTGGATTATAAAATGGAAAAGATGCCGACCCATATAAAATTGCATTATTAAAATTATTTATTATATAAAACATTGGTTTCATACAATTCCATCTAATAATTCTTATATGGTAATACACAGGCTCTTCTTTTTTTATTATTATTATTTTTTGTGATACTAGGGTTCCTGGAAACTCTTCTTCCGCCCGGTCACACTCCCAGACCTATATTTATACTTTTTTATTTATTTATTTTTCTTTTTTGCAAGTCAGGGGATGGAACCCAGGAATATTTGACCTCCGAGCTACACCCCCTGCCCATTTTTTTTTTTTATTATTCTTTATTTTGAAACCGGGTCTCACTGAGTTGCAGAGGGCCTCACTAAATAGCTGAGGCTGGCTGCGAACCTCGATCCTCCGGTCTCAGCCTCCCAAATGCTAGGATTACAAGCGTGCGTCACCACGCCCGGCATTACATAGGCTCTTCTTTAAACTTTGCTTCTCAATATCCCATTTCAGGATTTGAGTTCACAAAGAAAAAATGTGTTATACTGATCACAGTCAGCAGTATGACTCAGATCTGATAGTTCTGTGAGTTTCCCAGATAAAAGAATGAATTATTGGAAGGTAGTTAAAAAAAGAAGACACATCCTTGGGTGGCTGGTTCAAATTCTCTAGAGTGTCCAGGAGGTCAGAGTGTCAAGAAGAGCAGTAAGTCAATGGAAATGACAAGACCTCAGATAAAGGCAACTTGTATGATTTCCAGTAACAGGTAAGAACCTGTATGTCTTGAAGTGAAATAACTTCCAGAATTAGCTATGTTACCTACCAATCTGTTTCAGTGGCTCCTAGTGTGACATAAGAAAAACATTTTTAACCTTGTTCATAAAGCAGGGATAATTACAGCTAAGTCTCAGCATTGTTGCACAGATTTAGAGAGATAACATAAACTGAATACTGGCTCAGATTAGGAGCTCAACATGACATTTCTCTTCTTTAGTCTCCAAAAGACATCAGTGCTCTGGAAGAGTCTCGAGTTAGAGAAGTGATATAGAGCACTGGTCCTGGCATGAACTTTGATACCATAGTACTGTGTTTAGACCTCATTATCATGCACTTTTCAAAAATGTTGAAAACTCACTTTCAAATGGCTGCTTTCCTGTCACTTGGTGTTTTTCAGTGCTCTATCTTTGGGAAGATGCTGCAGTAAATATACATGTGAATTTTAAGTGACTAAACTCTGTCAAGGTGCCCTCTGCAGAGAATGTACCTGTGACAAGTGAGGAAAGAAAAGGCTGATGTAATGAGAGGGGTGAATTCTCGGTAACCCCAAAGGACATGTCTTACGTGTCATCTATGTTTACAGTTTTTGAACTTTGTCTATCCCAAGGGAGATGAAGCAATTACACAGACGCAGTGTCTTACCCTTTCAGTACAATGCATCCCTCCTTCCTCCAGCCATTCATCATCATCAGTGGTATTTATGTAAAATGCTGTCATGCTCAGCTAGTTGCCAGCAGTTATTAAAAAGAAATACATAAGGTTATGCATTTAGGAGACAAAGCAAAACCAATTTTCACAATGGGTACTATGAAGATATCAATCCATTAGGGAGAAAAATCACTAAGGAGCTCCTCAAAGATACTTTGGCATCAAGGACTCTCTCCAGAGACCCAAGAAGTAAATGAAGTAATTATCTGTCACTCACAATTTCTCTTCTCTAGAGTGGAATCCACAGTGACTGTGGCCTTGTTGCATTGCAGCTTCCCACTCCCCTTTTGGTGTTTTACCTACTCTTTACTTATTGATCCCAAGAGTCTTTTTCTCTAGACTTTCCTCATTGCCTGCTTTTATTCTCCAAAAGTGAAAAAATTAAAGTAGTCTAAGATTTTATTATTTCATGTAGCAAGCATTCTGTCTGGCATAATTTTAGTATTATTTTTCTCATGTTCTTAGAAAAGGAAGGGAATGCTTTAAATACATTTTTCTCTTCTCTTCTTTTTTTTTCTCTACCCCCATCATGTTTCCCTTTAAAAAAAAAATGATACTGTCCCAATTTTTCAGTCCCAATTTTCTGGTACTGCCAATAAAATAGCACTTACATACTGCTTGCTAAGCGCCCAGCAATGTTCTAAGCACATTAGATTTATGGAATCAATCTTCCTAACTCTAGAAAAATAGGTAGTATTGTTAATTCTTTTCACAAAAACAAACTGAGGCCGGGTATGGTAGCGCACCCTTGTAATCCCACCATTTGGGAGGCTGAGACAGGAGGATTGCGGTTCACAAGTAGCCTCAGCTACTTAGTGAAGCCCTTTGCAACTCAGTGAGAACCTATTTCAAAATAAAAAATAAAAATAGGGCTGGGGATGTATCCTGGAGATAGAATGCCCCTGGGTTCTATCCCCAGTACTGCAAAAACAAAACAAAACAAAACAAAAATCTGAGACACCAAGAAGTTATACAATTTGCCAAATTTCACATGGAATATCTGAAAATTGATATTACATGCTTCCTTTACCAAGCTTCTGTCTTATCTCACATGAAGAAGACACTGGACTAAAGGTTGTTTGGCTAATGTCCTAAACATCTTAAGCTTTACTATGCTATTCATTAACTCTTAAATTAAATTGAGGTAAAAATTCCAGCATGATTCCATGGGTCAGAGTATGTAATGGAAGATTTACTGTCTTTCTCCTGAATCGAAAGTTTGCTTCCATATTTGAAGCATCTAATTCCTATACTGTTGAGATCCAGATTATGATGAACTAACAACCCTTGTCCTTCTTCATATAAACTATTATAAAAATCAGTCATTTGTCTCCTTGTTTTCTGCCCCTCGTTTTGGCAAATCTAAAGACTCCATCTGATTGGCTTACCTGATACTTTATGCTGAGAGCATCAAAACATAAGGTTAAGAGAATGTACTTTAGAACCAATCTGCTTGGGTTTAAGCTTTCTGTCATGTCCTTGCTGTTTGACCTTGGGCAAGTGACTTGATATACCTATTTGCCAAATTTATCTATCAAATAAAAATTGAAGCCAGAGTGGTGGCGCATGCTTGTAATCCCAACATTTGGGAGGCTGAGACAGGAGGATAACAGTTATTGTGTCATCTAAGTCTAGAACATCATGCTATTTATGCTTTAAACTAAGTCATTGATAAAAAATGCAAATAGGATAGCAGCAAGGATAGACTTACAGAATTCCCTACTGACTTCCCTTTAAGTTTGGGTTCCAATAATTGAATAGCTTTTGTTTTTAACTTTTATTTTTGGTATTGTGGATTGAACCCAGGGGCTAAACTTAGGATTGAATTTAGGGACATTCTACCTCTGAGATACGCCACCAGCCTTATTTTTTATTCTTTATTTTGAAACAAGGTCTCACTCATTTGCAGAGGGCCTAAGTACCCAAGGCTGGCCATGAACCTGTCATCTTCCTGTCTCAGCCTCTCAAGTACTGGGGTTATAGGCATTTTCCACCATGCTCATCTTTGGCTTTCTGTCTGGACTGTTGGAAGAAGAACAGAAGATCTAGCCACCACAGAGCCATAGACTGCCCTCCTCTTCCTCCTAAATCTGAAGGTGGTACAGAGTATATCCAAAATTGTCTGCAGGCTCTAAAGGCAATGTGGAGTTTAGACAAGAGTTCTCTGAAGAGAATACAAAGTGCTGTGATGATTCACGGTTCTGCATTCTGGGCAAGTGATGCATGTTGGTAAGCTCTGAGGTAGAGAGTTGCACCACTAAAGTGTGGATTGGGATTTAGCCGTAACCTCGCAGATAACAAAGGCAAGAACAGAGAACCAACTCGGTCAACACTTATATACTACATGATTGCCAAGGCAGAAGAGGCAGTATAATCACCCACTACAAACACTAAAGAAGAAAGGTCACATCAAGAGCAAGAGACTATCCAGGGACATGGGAGATCATCAAGGCTGTTGCATAGACCCTCCTGATCATATTTTGTGTATACCTCAGGGTTGTTTTTTTTTTAATTTTTGAAGTACTGGGGATGGAACCCAGGGGCATTCTATCTCTGAGCTATACCCTTAATCCTATTTTTTCATTCTTTATTTTGAAATAGGGTCTCACTGAGTTGCAAAGGGCCTCACTAAGTAGCTGGGCTGTCAGTAAACCATGATCCTCCTGTCTCAGCCTCCCAAATGCTGGGATTACAAGCGTGCACCACCATGCCCAGCTACCTCAGTTTTTTTTAAGTGGTTATGATTCTATAAGATGTGTGTATGTGTGTAAATTAAAGACCTCATAAATATTATATATATATATAATTGAAGACCTTACACATGTATATTCTGACTTTCCCACCCCTACTTCTTTTTATAATGTTATATTGCAGTGCTCTTTCATCTTCTTACTACTATAAAAGGATTCAAGGTGTTCCTACAATTACATTTTCATGAAAGAGCACATTATTTAATCACTGTATATGGGGTAAAGTATACAAATATATCAGAAAGAGCCCTTTCCCTCTCAAGAGTGATGGGGGAAAAGCTGGGTGATGGGTACATCAAATTTGTTTTTCTAGTCTCTCTGATCTTTAGCTGATTACTTCAAAAGAGCACGTAGTCATTCCTAGATCAAGTACATTCCCCTAAAGCATTGCTGGAGATGGGGCTATATCAAAAGGATCTAACAAGTGGTAGACTAAAGACTCCTAGACACTCCTGTTGAATCAGAAAAAAGTAATGAAACCTACTTCCAGAAAACACAATTATATACCAAATTTTGCACATAATTTCACAGGATTCAAAGGGCCTCCTAAAGTACACTTACAGGTCCTCAGGAGTCTGTGAATCTCAACCTATAAACTCATCAAAGCCTGTGGGATACAATCATTCCTAAGGGTATGCTTTTTCTTTCTCACTCCAGGTCCAGAAATTGCCACAAATGTCCTTTGATCATTGGAAAAATAAAGGCATCATGCATATTCTAGACTGCTCTTTGACCTCTACCTCATATATGAAGTCAGCTCCTGACCATTGGCACATCCTCTGGCCATCCCAGCTTCATTTTCTCTCCTTCCCTCATTGCGTGCTCTTCTGCCAGTTCTCTGCACACTCCAAAGACCCCCAAGTGTAGAAACCCATCCATTTTCAGGTCATATCGATCCTTCCTTTCTCTCTGCTTTGGGATTTCTTTTTCTTAGTTCCTTCACTTTACATTAAAATATCCCAGATTCTAAAGTGCAAATTTAGCTTTTTGCCCACACTAGATTGTTTAATGTTGATAACTTCATAAGGAAGTATTATTTGCCTTGTTCAACATGAGGAAGTTTCTATATGGAGAGGTTAGTTAGCATGAGGCAGAATTTGGATTTGAATGCAATCTGCCTTGTTCCAGATCAGATGTTCTTATACATGTGTTCCCCTTATGCCTTTCTCAATCTCAGTTCTATGCATGATAGAAAATTAACTTCTCAAAGAAGTCCTTTTCTATTTTCTCTTAAGATTTTTAGGTTTCAGAGCTCACACTTAGAAAAGCCCATAAAAATACAAGACCTTTATCCAAAGCTCACCCTTCAATTCACAATTGCTGTACAGGGGTGGGGAGTATCACTGTTTTGTATTTAATGCTTCCCAAAGGGGAGATTGTCTTTCTTCATCAATAACAAAATTTTATTCTCTTCTTTGTTTTCTCTATGGCTCCTAGAAAGGCCTAAATTCAACCCAGGAACAGGGAGTATATGGCATATTTTTAAGCAAAAAAGAGTGGTTTTATACCTTTTCTTTGGTCCTAATTGTCTGAAGTTCCTCTCTGGATTTTCTAATCCTTTCACATAACCAGTCCTCTTCCCCACATTCCAGTCAGGGAAGTGGAATCACAAACAGAAATATTCTACAATGCTGTGATTGTGAAGAGAGACAGAGCTCTCCTTTCAAAGTGGCTTGTTTAAAGTAACAGTAATCCCACCATAGTTCTGTGATGTTGATAACAAACTCATACCTTCCTCTCTCTGAGTCAAAAAAATAACTTGCTATTTGTGACATGTGTATAAATAACATCTAGAAAGTTGAATATGGTACACGGATATGTAGAAATGAAATAGTAAACTGAAGTGTGGGTGTCTTCACAGCCCTGGGGTTGGGTTCTACGAGAATGACAATGAAGCTATAGAGAAAAAGGAACTTTGCTGATGGATAGAGAAGGGTAATACCAAAAATATATAATGACTAGTGTGATAGAGGCTTCAATTAAGGAAGACGCTGACCTTAGCTCCATTAAAGGCTTACCACATCTCCTTGGAGGGCAAGGAGATGTGGAGAGTCCCAGAGAAAGCACACTGGTGGTACAATAGTGAGAATGTACTCAGAGGAGAAACACAGTGGCTCTCCATTTACTGAATGGAAATATTCCAAAACTATAGCATCTTCCCTGAAAGGAAGATCTATTGCATATCAGTTAGGAGAAAGAGAAGGGGAGGTAACCAAACATCAATTTTCCCAGGATAGGCCCAGTTTACATTTGTTATTTGGGAATAAAAAATAACAAATTCTTAGAGAAGCATGCTTGCTCCTTGAGCCTTTGTTTTAGGATGACCATATGAAGCTCAAAGTATCCCTAACTGGACAATATATTATACAGTCATTCTAAAAAAAGGACACAAAGACAAAATATTATTCTGGTCATAAGTAGGGGAAGAACTTGACATATTGAAGGAAAAATAATTGGTAACACAGAGAAAAATTACCCACTGGTTCTGAATGACAGTGGGAATAAGCATGCACATTTTCAGTATATTCTAGGGAGTCAAGAACACAGCTTTAAACAGCCCAAGATGACAGAGCTGCCAATGACTTCCATTGCCAATACTCCAAGAAAAGTAAGAGCTGGAGGAAAGATAGAAGATGGTTATGGGAAAATTTGGGAGGAAGACCCCTTCAAACACAATAACCAAAACCAAAGACAAGTTGGGCGCGTTGGCACACGCTTGTAATCCCCGCGCTTGAGAGGCAGAGACAGGAGGACCGCGGCAGGTTTGAAGCCAGCCACGCTGGCTTAAGAGACTCTGTTTCCAAATTTTAAAAAAGTATAAAATAGGTCTGGGAGTGTAGCCCGGAGGTAGAAGGGTTTCCAGAAACCCCAGTACCACCACCAACAAACAAACAAACAAAAAACAAAACAAAACAAAAAAAAACAAAGACAACCCAAACAATGGACTGGGCTGATTTTGGGGGCGATAAAGGCTGTACACCACTCAGCACCACAGATTGTGATCTGAGTGTTATTCTTTAGAATTAAACAGTGCACAGTCTACACAGCACATGTGACAGGCTCAGGAGTAGCACTGTTCCCGCTTTTGTGTGCGCACGAGTTGACCTAATTTTCTCTATATACACTTTTCACTAATCATCTTTTCTGAAACCATTACAATCTATTCAATCAGATAATATGTTCAGGATGGCTATGGATAGTTACGTGCAAACAATTCCATGGTATTAATTTGTTCGTAACCTTGAAGTAAGACAATATCTCCATTCCACTGTGGAGGAACAAACTGTGTCATAGACTTCATTTTTAAAATAAAGGAGATAAAGTGGTGAACAGAGACTCATTAGAGACTCTCCCACATTGGAACAATGCACAAAGTACATATTCTTATCAGTTCAGGCTCTATCACTTCCTTTGTATAATATTCTTTTGCTTGACAAAGAATGTAATTAAGGACATTCACACATTATACAGAGGGCAAGAATAGTCTAGAAGATTGCAATTTTCATAATCCTGGGAGTGTAGCCAGGAGGTAGAAGGATTTCCAGGAACCCCAGTACCACCAAAAAAAATTCAAAAACTAATAATAAATATAGCTTTAGTTTTACCCATAAAAAAGATTAAGGATGAGAAAATGTGTCAAATATTAATGTACGATCTTATCTATTCACACAGTTGTTACTAAAACCATGTGTGATGACTCCATAAGGCTAAGGACAAGGATATAAGATATAGGTGTACACAGTGCATCCTTTGTACGGTGGAATATGTTCGGTGTGTGAGGGGAGAAATAATTCCTCCAACACAACCACACAAACAGAAAAAATGCGGTTCTTGTCCTAAGCTAAGGATAAGTATACATAGCTCGGACACTTTTTGAAGATATAAAGAAGTTTATTAGCGCCGGGCGTGGTGGCGCACGCTTGTAATCCCCGCTTGGGAGGCGGAGACAGGAGGATCGCGCAGGTTGGAAGCCAGCCTTGCTGGCTTAAGAGACCCTGTTTCCAAAACTAAAAAAAATAGGTCTGGGAGTGTAGCCTGGATATAGAAGGGCTTCCAGGAACCCCAGTACCACCAAAAAAAAAAAAAAAAAAAAAAAAAAAAAAAAAAAAAAAAAAAAAAAAAAGAAGTTTATTAAAAAGATAGAAATACAGAAGACAGTTAAAGCCCCGTACCAGCCAGAAAATGGCACGGGGGGGGGGGGGGCGTGATTCAAGTGAATTCACCAAAAGTCCCCTGCATGCTGAGTGTTCTTATCCCGACCAAGTCTGCGGGCAGGTCTTTTGATATGTAGATATGCTGCCCTATCTCTAGCACAGATATCTGCTGTCTCCATCCCAGCCAGACCTGCCCCCTCTGAGGGGGGGGGGCAGCTCTGTCTCGGCACAGACCCCACACGTTTTGTTATACTCCCAAAATGTTTTAAGTTGTTTATTCGGGATCTGGGATTTCCTCCCATCCTTGAGGCAGTTTGTCTCTCTTTAGAAATGTAAAGAAGCCCTTTTCCCTGGCTCCTGGCTTTCTTTACTTCTCTTTAGAAATGTAAAAAGACCCTTTTTCCTGACACTCTTGGCTTTCTTTACTACAAAGGATATATTTTCAAAACTGGAAATCTTTCCCAATACTGGTACATTAATACATTTTGAAACCTTTTCCCAATACTAGTACATCCTTGAACATATATATCATGATAGGTGATTTTTAATTTTTGCTACATAGAGTTGCACAGAACTAAATAGTATCTGGAGGCCTCTCTCACTTTGGGGGTGGCCCATCCTTTGAATGTGTATTTCCTACTTTTCTAAATAAACCTCTGTTTACATGTCTGAAAAATAGATAAATAAGCCAAGCATGGTGGTGCACATCTAGTACTTGGGAGGCTGAGACAGAAGGATCTCAAGTTTGAGGACAGCCTCAGCAAGTAATGAGACTCTCAGCACCCTAAGGAGACCCTGTTTCAAACTAAAAATTAAAATTGAGTGAGGGGTATAGCTCAGAGGTAGAATGCCCTTGGGTTCAATCCTCAGTACCATAAAAATAAATAAATAGTACCTAGAATAATAACTTGTAATTAACATTGATTGAGGAGGAACTCTCTACTGGACACCACACTAAACCTTTTACATGTATCTCTAATTTAATCCTCAATAATTCTCTAAGACGTATCCTATTACCAGCCCTATTTTATACATTTAGAAATAAGAGCTTGGCTGCAAATCCAGAAGATCAAACTCCAGATTCTCCACACTTAACCAGAGAAAGTGACAGGTTATTTTAAAATTAGGAAAGAAGAAATAATTAAATATAACTATCTAAGATGCTTCATTGTAGAGGAGTAGCCAAAATATCTCCTGAGAGTGCAGTCCATATTTAGAACCAAATAAGAAAGAGGAAAACAAGGATCATAAGACAGAAGCTAGTAACAAAATTTGAAAATAGGTAGTACCTAAAATCTAAACAGAAATAGAATGTTTTAGTCCAAAGCAGATTATGATTCTTTTTATTCATATATTTAGTCATTCTTCAAACTTTTAATGTAAATCTACTGTGACTTTGTCTACTAATAAGACACACTACTAATAAGACAAACTACAAAATGAATGTAAAATTGTCCCTGCTCCATGTCAGCGAGTGATATATTAACTTAAGATTTTAAGCATGTGTGTGGATGGTATTCATAGATGAAAGAATCCTGGATGATAAGATCTCCATGATGGGAAAAATAGTCTATGAAGTACTTAAAATTACAAAAAAAAAAAAAGAAAGAAAAAGAAAGGAAGGAAAGAAGGAAGGAAGGAGGAACAAAAAGTTGGTTCCTGGAAGAAATTCTCCAAAAAATTTAAACCCCTGGTAACAAATACTTCTTCATGGTTTATATGTACATTCAGTCACACAGTGGAGAAATGTAGGTGGAATTCATGGATTCCTATGTAGCAAGCCATGCTGAAAGCATGGATAAAGGAAAGAGGTGAGGAAAGATAGAAATAGAGCATGACTTCTAAGAGGACAGATAATGGGAGTCATGGGAGTGTAGGGTTATTCTAAGAGCTACTGCTGATGGCTGATAAAAAATGCCATCAAGACCCAGCTCATTCTGTTAGGAAATTTTAGTATGTTTTATTAGAAAAGTTCATGTTTTTATGTTGCCAAAATGACTCAGTAGAAATTAGCTCACTATTTCTCAGGCTATCTAGGCATCAAGTCAATGCATGCTCTAGGACTATAGGAAAGAGGATGGAAGTATCGACTGATCAAGCCTGGGGTTCTCTGAGTCACAGCAGACCCCTGACAAGATTTAAGCAACATGGATAATACTGGCATAGCACAATGTTCCAGAATCTTGGCAAAATTGCAAGGCAATTTATTTATATTTTAAGAAACCCACTGTGACTTGGGCTTTAGAATTATGAGAGAACAGTGAGAGTGGGCACAGGGTCTTAGAGTTCAACCTGTAGACTCTCACTTCTTTATCTCAGCTTCGTCTGCAGCTGCAATTCTTAAATTTCAGCTCTTCAGCCTGATACTCCTTCAGTTTATCAAACTATAGCCCTTACCCTTATTGGCACGTACATTTATTTATTTATTTATTTATTTATTTATTTATTTATTTATTTAGCAGTACTGGGGATAAAACCCAGAGGCATTCTACATCCAAGCTACAGCCCAGCCCTATTTTTCTTTTTTATTCTTTATTTTGAAACAGGGTCTCACTGAGTTGCAAAGGGCCTCACCAGTTAGCTGAGGCTGTCCAAGAACTATGATCCTCCTGTCTCAACTTCCCCAATGCTGGGAATACAAGTATATGCCACCACTCCTGGCGCCCTTTTAAATTATTCTAATGTCACTTTAATATCATTTAGAGGGAGGGAATAAATATTTGTGATTGCTACTGTGTGTAGCTAGAAACTAATGTCTCTGATACTGCAAGTCTTTCCAAAACCACCCTAAATTAAGCTAAGGAAAGCAACTATATACTCTAAACTCTAAATTCAATCTCCATAAAAATTCAGGACAGGGGCTTCTGCACCTTTCAAAATATTCAAGACTTAAGTTTTTAATTGAAGTTTTAGAAAATGCAAAAGAGGAAATGGGCATTTATTAATACAGTTTTCACAAGAGCCATTTATACCCAATAACAATATTGTCACACTTCTCCTCAAAATGTGTTTTAATTAGGCACTTCACTTGTTGCCAGCTAGGGGTAGGCTGTAAAAAGAATATCGGCCAGTGAGTGATGCAAGCAAAATTCCCCAAATAACTTGGAGGCAATGTGGTCCAGCAGAAAAAACACAAGCATTCCCACTAGACAGGTCTAGATCCAGCTGAGTCCTAGCCTAATGACTGAACCAGTGTGCCCATGTCTATGAACAATTATACTTTGCTCACTGAGACCCCAGAAGACATCAACAATCCATGTCAAAAAGGCCTAACACTAAATAGGAATATCGTTCCCTTTTTCCACTGGCTGGGTTACTACTGTGCATGAAAGGTGACCCAGGATTTGAGCATATAATTCTTCATTTGCTACAAGAGAGCTAACTTATCCTGGTTACAATCAGCCTTCAGAGGAATCCTGGTGACAGGAAATTGTGTGCAACTAATTCCTACGATGAGAAAGCTATACCCACTGTGATGCTGATCTGCTTGCTCAAGACAGAGGAACCTATTAAGCAACACCATGATTGACCTGTTGCAGGGGTTTAGACACTATTTGCAGCCTGGCTTGCTGCCCATGGCTCTTTATGGCTGTGAATCAACATTGTGACAGAGAGGGCACTGGGTCAACTACATTCCACTAATGGATCAAAGTGTTTCATTTAGACTTTTACAGCAAAGGAAAAGGGTATGAAAGATATACAGCCTACGATGAACATAAGCTTATTTGGAAGAAACAACATATATGATTTTTAAACATAAATCTGTTCATTAATTTGAATGTTTTAATTTTGTGCAACTTACTTTTTCAATCAGTTTGGAAACTCAATGGGAAAACTTAACACTGTACACAATATGTAATTCTGAGCTTCTTTGCTTTATCTTTCAAAGGCATTTTACATTCTCAGGATAACTCCAAAGGCAATTCATATCGTTCCTCCCTAAATATGGTTTTCTTACCCATTATGAACATCAAGTCTATGAAGGCAATTTCCAAAGAAAGATATTTAGAGAATTGTCACCCTGCCATTCATGAATATTAACTACTTCTTGTAATATTAGAATTGGGATAATAGAAATGGGGTTATTTCATATAAAAGAATGAAATGAGAGCCGGGCGTGGTGGCACACACTTGTAATCCCAGCATTCGGGAGGCTGAAACTGGAGGATCATGGTTTGCGGACAGCCTCAGCTACTTAGTAAGGCCCTCCGCAACTTAGTGAAACCATGATTCAAAATAAAGAATAAAAAAAGTAGGGCAGGGAATGTGGCTCGGAGGTCAAATGCCCCTGGGTTCCATCCCCAGACCCGCAAAAAAAAAAAAAAAAGTAAAGAATGTAAATTCTCTACACATAGAATATGTAGATATAGAATTGAATTGTAACTTTTAGAAGACATATGAGTACAGATGGGATTTAAGTATAAAATTTTAACATATCTTCAAGAACAGCTTGTATCTTTTATTTTGTTTTCTATTAGGGCACAGATGGTGTTAAAAATTTCATTCTGAGCCATGTATAGCTATAATTTTTCAAAACCGATGTTTGCTATAAACATCATGCGTGGTCATGTGAGTTTGTTCACTTTGAGAGAATTTTGATCTAATCATTCAGTGTTGTAGTTATTAAAAGGTGAGGACTGATTCATCAAGGCTTTCTGGTAAGGATACTAGTGTGTAGGTGATTTAACTAGTGTGTAGGTGATTTAATTAATTGCATGTACATGTGACTAATAGGAGCTAGTGTTAATATATTTATGGGTGAAGATATTTCTGTTGTGATAATGAAGTATATAATATTACTTGTCAATTCATATGAGAGTATCAGCAAATGGCAAAAAAAGACTAAAGCAAATTCTTAATTAGCTATGTCTGATAACAATTTTGGAAAAAATCCTACTATCTCAAATCAAACCGCTAAATAAAGAGATTTAGTAATTGGATGGGGCTGTTAAGATAGGTGTAACCCATAAGATACCTAAATATATAGGAAATTCATTACGTCAATTTCATTACATCATGACTTTTTTGTTGTTGTTGTTGTTGTTGCTGGTGGTACTGGGGTTCCTGGAAACCCTTCTACCTCTAGGCTATACTCCCAGACCTATTTTTTACACTTTTTTATTTGGAAACAGGGTCTCCTAAGCCAGTGCAGCTGACTTTGAACCTGCGTGATCCTCTTGTCTCTGCCTCCCAAGCGCATGGATTACAAGTGTACGCCACCACACCTGGCATTAGCTCTTTGTATATTCTAGATATTAGCTCTCTATCAGAGTGGTGTCTGGTAAAGGACTCCCATTCTGAAGAATGAAGAAATTTTTTAGTTTGATGCCATCGCACTTGTTAATTCTTGCTTTAATTTCCTGAGCTTTGGAGGTCTTGTTAAGAAAGTTACTGCCTGTGCCTATATGTTGGTGTGTTGAGCCTATGCCCTTCTCCAGTAACTTCACAGTATCTGGTTTAATTTCTAAGTCTTTGATCCATCTCGAGTTGATTCCTGTGCATGGTGAGAGGTAAGGCATCAGGGAGATGCAAATCAAAACTATGCTGAGATTCCATCTAACCCCAATCAGAGTGGCAAACATAAAGAAATCAAATAAATTCTGGTGAGGATGTGGGGAAAGAGGAATTCTTTTACATTGTTGGTGGGAGTGCAAACTAGTTCAGCTGCTATGGAGATCGGTGTGGAGATTCCTTAGAAAACGGGGAATAGATCTACCATATGACCCAGCTCTACCAGTCCCGGGTATTTTTCCAAAGGGGTTGAAATAAAAGAACTACAGTAATATATGCATACCTATGTTTATAGTGAAACGTTTCTTCTGAGCCCCCCAAGATGAAATGGATGGTTTCCTAAGAAGAAACCTGGAGTTTCATCATACATGAAATGGAGTTTCTTGAGAAGAAACTCAGCATATCCTTACAGAGTTCTTGTCTACGGTGAACAAAGAATGACACCCGCAGACCTCAGGAAGGGGAGTAAAAGGTTTATTGGAAGCAGCAGGGAATGGGGAAAGGTGGCTGAACACCCCAAAGGGGCGGTTGGAACTCTTGGGGTCCAACAGCTGCCTTCAGGACAATACTTGAGAGTAGCCCGAGGCGAATTGCCTTCAGTTGCAGGCTGCTTTCTTCCAGAGTCCACGCGATCTGCCAGAAGGGAATAGGGAAAAGTGGCCAAACACCCCAAAGGGGCTGTCGAACTCTGGTGTCCAGTAGCTGCCTTTAGGTCACTACCCGAGAGTTGCCCGAGCCAAGTGCTGTCAGTTGCAAACTACTTTCTCCCAGAGTCCACGCGATCTGCCAGAGAAGAGGTACAGGTCACCCCTAGGGGCCCTGGTCAGCCTTGATGTCCAGCAGAGGCCTTCAGGTCAATACCCAAGAGTAGTCTGATCCACGTGCCCTCAGTTGCACTCTGCCTTCTCTCAGGGCTAACACGACCTGCGAGAGAGAGAACAGCTCCCCCAAAGGGGAGGGGGTCCAGAGAGGGAAAAGCCCCAATTTGCTGATTGCCTAGGGCCATTGCCCGGTTTGCGAGTCCTCTTTTGGTTAGGGTGACTTTGGGAATTCTGGGAAGCAGCTCTCAGGATTTGCATAGGGTATTTGCAAGTCCTTTGAAGAGTCTCCTGTCAGACTTGCTGGTGAGGGGCTCCTGGGTTTGTTGATTAGTAAACAGGTGGTTCTGTGAAGCTCTGGTCCTTATCTCTGAGCCTTTGGAATTTCAAATATTCGTTGCCCCTCAGGAAACTCAGGAAATTAGCTTTTTCTACCGAGGCCTTTTCCCTATCTGCCTATTTCCTTTCTATCTCCTCAATAGCAGCACAATTCATAATAGCCAAAATGTGGAACCAACCAAGGTCTCTATCAACAGGTGAATAGATTGCAAAATTATGGGAAATACACACAATGGAATTCTATTAAGCTATAAAGAAGAACAAAATCATAGCATTCACAAGAAGATGGAAAGATCTGAAGAACATTATGTTAAATGAAATCAGGCAAGCACAGAAAGAGAAGGGACATAGTTTTCTCTAATATGCTCAAACTAGGGATCACTGGGGATACCAGAGGGACTCCAGATAATGGAGGGGCAATCTCAGCAAAGCTAGAATGGAAGGATAGGAGAGGAAGAAGGCTGAGGTTGATTAATGGAGGAACCACATCCAAATATGAGTAAAAGTATGAATATAGCATGGTTAACCTGGACACTCATTGTTGGGGGGTGGGGAAGGAAAATGGGGGGGGCACCAAGCACAGTTTAAATGTATACCATTAAAAAAAAGAATAAATAGCTCAGGTATAATCTCCTTTGTTACTCTTCTAGGAGTTATCTCAGTCTGCAATTAATCCTTCAGAAAAATCTTTCACATCTCCACTTCTGTGCAGTATGCTAACTAAGAACAAAATGATAGTGCATGTCAGTCAAATGTAATACTTACATTCATAATAAAACCTTATTGCTAATGCAAAAGCTTGTGGAAAGTCAGGTTATATGAATAATATATTATTTCCTTTTAGTCTACAATCCATCATTTCACAAATCATGGTTAATAGAATGCCAAAAATAAAAGACCTGCCTAAATGAAAATGTATAATATATCTGCATCTCATTTATATCTTATTGTGTTCAGAAGGCCAATATTAGCTCATCTGTGAATGTAATATAAAGAAAATGATATATTTCTTCATTCAAAAACTTCAGGTTTTCCTTTTAAAAACTAAATTTCCAAAGGCTTTCCATTATGTAAATATTAGTTTTTGTTTTATTGACTTATTAAACTTATAGGGTTTCAATTAAAATTTAATCAAAGGATTCAAAAGGAAGAGCTGAAAGAAATGATGAACTCTTTTCTCTTAGTTCCTAGAAAATGAAAAACATACATTATTTGCTTATCTTGGCATAATAGATGTCAGTTGCCTGGATGATTCCAAATCCTCTACCTATGTTCAAATAACCCTACCTAAGTAGGGATGGAAACCTAGCTTACTGTCTTGGGGGTAGGGAGTGGCATGGAGGTTTAAGTTTTGCAACACCTCTGGTTCTAGTAGTCGCTAGCTTTCTGGGAACACTTGATTTCCACTTTCATTTTCCATCCTGAGGATTTTGTTCTTTCCCATGTATAATCAATACATCGGCACCCTGGGAACCAACATGATCGTACCCCCAAGCCAGTTCTCAAAGTTTTGCCCAATCAAAGCTGCAATAAACCTAATGAAATGTTTGGGAGGAAACCAAAAAAAGATTACAATACAACATCTATAGTGAACAAAATGAAGTTGTTTATTAGATATTTTATTTTTTAAAACATCTTTGCATTCATACAACTGGGGAATTCTATTTCCCACCTGTTGACAGCTCCCAGGCTTCCTGCTATTTTGTTAACTGTCTTTATCTCCTCTGACCTTCTGCATCTCTTTCTTGATACGATTACCTGCCCTACTCCAAGGTCCTGTTTGCTTCTTTCACAAACAGTTCATAAAGTCATTGCTGTGATGGTGTTAGTGAGCCTGGGGGCTATTTTTCAAACCAAATACCCATTTAAGGTACATTATTTCTGTTTATCAAAGATAATTCTTTCTGGGGGACCAATTCTTTAATCAACAACTTTTGTGGGTGGAAATCTCCTTCCCACATTAGGCAGGAACTTAGTAATCAAGGACTTAAGAGTTTGCATGTGAGATGAAAGGAAGTGGCAGAAAATGAAAATTTGGAAGAATTATCAAATTTTAAACTTATAATATGATCCAAAGACTTTCTGTTAATGGACAAAGAAACTGAGGCTTACAGAGGTTGGGTGTCTTGAGGGAGATTTTACAGCACTTTCAAACAGGAGTTGGATACATGAGTCTGGGTAAACTGAATATTTCTATGAGTTCATGAAAAAAAAAAAACTCAGTTTCTCAGATGCTGAACAGCATTTCAACTTTGAAAATTTAATTCTTGACTGTGTTTCTAGAAATGGTCCCACAGGAGTGGATACAGGCATAAATTGGGGTGTTATGCAACTACTGTACACCTGAATCATATTATCTCAGATATGGTCACTATTCATCTTTTAGTGCTTGTTGACCATCCATGTATACTTAATTCTCTAACTTCTAGGCATGACATTGATGTGAGAGAAGGCAGTTTTCACATGATTTTACTAAAAAAGCACAGTGATGCCTCCATCAGAAGATAAAAAACTAGACTGAAGACTTCTTGTTCTTATCCACAAATAAAAAATTATGTTACTACAGAAATGTAAGATGTTAGAGAGACTGGAGTGAGAGATGGAGAAAAAGATGAAGCTACAAATAGAAAACAGTCAAAGAGGTCATTGACACTTGCCAATGTTAATTTTGCCAGAATATACTATTTAACTTGGGCAGGGTATATAGCTCAGTGGTAAAGCACTTTCCTAGCACGCATGAAGCCTTGGTTTCCATTAGAAGAACCACCACACACACACACACACACACACACTTCCTTTAAAGAATATTTAACGTGTTATCCACTAGTAGTAGAAATTAAATACCTCCCTTCTCTATATAATAACTTTGCTAGGGTTCCTATAGTGCTCCCACTTTAAATTTGCTATAAAATACATTTTAAAATAAGTTTCTAAATGTTAAGAAAATACAAGAATACAAGTAATAAACCTGAGAGGTTTAACTGAAATGACTGACTAAAAGAGCTTACCAGATAAGGAGAAAAATGTATCCAAACCACTTTTGTTCACAGAAGAGAAGAATATCTCTTCAGGAGAATTCAGACATTTAGCAACAAACTTGGCTATAAACATTTGTTCAGTCAACAGGACAACAAAAATGCTCCTGTGAAAACTGTAACTGGATCATAGAGTCCTGGTCTTTGAAGTTGGGAGTATTTCCCCACAACTTCCACAGTATTCTTTCTGTCTCATCCTACTGGAAGGTCACAAAGGTAAATTTTCCTTTGTTCCCTCTTTCTGTTATCGTGCCAAAAAGACACTCACTGATAAAGCCCACCATTGATTCGTTATATACCATCATTCTAAGGTTTCCAGTATAAATGCCATTTTAAATGAGCCTCTTCTGTTTTGTTAATGCTTAACAGACATTTAATAGCAATGATGGTGCCAAATGATTCTTACCATCTCATACCATTAAAACCCAGAGGTCTCTGCAGGGACAGAAGCAAAGGCACCAGCCCTCAGGGGCTTTTCCTTCATTCTCATTTCCTTGGTTGGCTGAGCTAGGATTAATTTGAAAGAAGAAACTGAGGGATGTAACTGTTCTTTTCCTATTCCCCCCTACCCTACATATATGTATCCGTATCCCTAGAGGCGTGTGTGTGTGTGTGTGTGTGTGTGTGTGTGTGTGCGTGCGCGTGCGCAAGCGCGCATGCTTGTGGTACAGAGTATTTAACCCAGGGATATTCTACCTCTGAGCTATACCTCTCATTCCTTTTTATTTTTGTTTTGAAACAGGGACTCACTAGGTTGCTGAGAGTCTTATATGTTGCTGAAGTGGTCCTTGAACCTGCAACCCTTCTGTATCAGCTTCTCAAGTATTGGGTTTATAGGCAAGTACCACCATGCCCAGACTCCTATTTTACCTTTTCTTTATAGATCAATTTTATTTCTCTATGCCTCCACTGTTTGTTTAATTTTTATTGAATTAACAAAAGGGAAAAAGAAAAAAGAAAGAATGAGAAAAAAGATAAGAGAGAGAGAAAGTTCTGCTGAATTAAAATTGAAGTGAGGGATCTATTTTATTTTAAAATGTCTTAAGATGGAATAAATAACCATAATATATTAAATGGTAAACATTTTAATTCCTGGTATTTCATATTTAATGATATCATGTGATACTTTCCTGAAATCCTACTCTCCCACATTAATTAATTTACTCTGATAAATGGAGTCAATCATGATTGCTACAAGTCCTGGTCCATGTCAACGAACTCAAGTGTAATGAAGACACTACTGGGTTTGGATTTTTTGTGTTGGTCTTGCACTCTGGGGAATCTCTAAAGCTCCAATCTGTTTGAGACTCTTAAGGGAGGAGCTGAACCCTGGACTTACTTTTGTGGAGACTCTTTATCTTCTGGGGGTCTCTGGCTGGTATGATGGTGGTCTCCTTCAAATTTATCTACTTTGAGTCCTGATTAGAATTGTCATTTCTGCCCCAGCCCTATGCTTTTGGCTTCTGTGGGAAAAGAAAAATGGTCCTGAACAGGTTTTGCTCCTGATGCCTCAGCAGTTGTCAGCTCCAAATAAACCAAGTCCCAGAAGCAAGAAAGATGACAGTTGGCTAAAGCAGCATGCAGAGTGAAAAAGGCAATATCAACTAGAATTCCACTTCACCAGTTATTATTCTAGAAATGAATTCCTTTTATATTCCTTTGCCCTGAGGTCCCATGAGGAAATTTTGGCCATCTCAGACTTCTGTCATTGTTTTTGCATCTCCATAGAGTGGCAATGATCAGAAGTGGAGAGAGAAAAGGGGCAGCAACAGCATCTGTCCTCTCCCACATCTGAGCTGCACCTGTAATTGCCTATATACATACAGTAATAGGTGCTTCACTGTTCTCTAGCCAAACTTCCAGAGCCATAGATTCCCAAAGTCAGGGATACCATCCCGGGGAAGGGGGCACTGGAACAACCCAGGGGGCAGTAGTACCCCCTGTTGCCATTTATTTATTTTATTTATTTTATTTTTTAGGTGGTACTGGGGTTCCTGGAAGCCCCTCTACCTCCGGGGTACACTCCCAGACCTATTTTTTCATTTTTATTTGGAAATAGGCTGGCTTCGAACCTGCGTGATCCTCCTGTCTCGCCTCCCAAGCACGGGGATTACAAGTGTGAGCCACCACGCCCGGCTCTCTGTTGCCATTTAGAGAATTATTTCCAGCAGTGCTGCTGAAAATTTTTATGAAAATGGGGTGGTAAGCCAGTAAATTGGGGAATCTACATTCCCCAATCTATATTGTATTTCCAAAGCAATACTCAGGATGCTAAAGCATAAAACAATGCAGAAATAAGCAAATGACATTAATTTCCAACATTTTTAAATTTCATTGTTTTAAATATAACTCCAATTTGTTTCTGCCTCCCTTTTTCTTCCCTGAACTGGCATCCTTTAGGCCTTCTTTACCATTCTATTCTCTACATTAACAACACTTAAAAATATTAAATGGGATGAGAAAACGTGATTGTTCCTTCTTGCTTTAGGGGGCTAGCGAGAGGTAGGGGTCTTTTCAGGCTGTGTTTATAAGAGGGAGGAGTGGTTATATGGTCCAGGTATTGTCTTTTTCAGAAGGGTCTCCATTCCTGTTAGTTCACAGGTAAATTCTGTGCTTCTGGTGCACAGAATTTCTATGTAGTAGATAGAATGCCAGCCTAAGATTCACAACACCCTGCTCTGTCTCCACTTCTGCGACCTCAAGGTGATCACACAAAGGCCCTATGGAAAGACTGGTCCAATAAAAGAGATAAGTTGTTTCAGATGCTGCCTGTTGCTAATAGTCTTGGTTTATGGGCCTTCTTTCCAGTTGAGCACATCGTTTGGGTATGTTTAATACTGATTTCATGATCTTATATTCACGTCCTTATCCAACCAAACCAGTTTCCCTTCTTGTATTCCTTTTCATGTGAAAGGCACCGCCTTTCCCACCCAGAAATATGAGGGTCTTCTTCAACTCCTTATTCTCCACATCTGATCAGTCACTAAGTTCAGAAATGTTCCTCCCATCGGTGCCCCTCTTTCCAAGCCTATGTCTAAGGCAGTTCAGGCTCACCTTTATTCATTTCACCCCTAGACTGGCTCTTCCTGGCTTCTGTCTCCACCTTACTCCATTCCATTCTTATCTGAATTTCCCATAAGAAAAATTGCCTACCATCACCTTCTTAGAATCCTGACTCTTGTCCCTGATCTTGCTCCTACTAACTTTTCCAGATCAGTCTCCCATTCAGCTGGGTTTCATACTGGCTGGAATGGGTTCTTTGAACTCTCTCCCACTCTGGTTTTGTGGCCACAGCCCTTACCTCCAATGTGTCACTGACAACAATGGATCTGTTTACATGTTTACCTCTTCCGCCAGCATGTAAGCTTCTCTGACTAAATTTTGTGTGATCACTGCCTACATTAGCCCTAGAGTCTATAATAGAAGGTTTCTTAGGTGCCCAATAAATGCCTATTAAAATTTTGGTGGGTGTATTGTGAAAGAAGTATGCAAGAGAGTTGAAAAGATGACCTTCAAAGTCCTTTCCAACTCTTAAGATTTTCACTTGAGGATATCAGTCATTTCCATGTTTGTGAATATCATACCTACTTGAGACCCCCAAACTTGTAATTTTAAAGTACTCCTTACACTGACCTTTAGATCAAACCTGCCTATTAGATAACCTCACTTATTAGCTAAGTTGGCATCTCAACTTTGACACAGATGCTTCATAATTTGTTATGGGGTCACATTCTATAAATCCATCATAAATTGAAAATATTGTAAGTTGAAAATTCCTTAGGGAACCAAACATCATAGCTGAATAACATACACCGTAGAAACCAGTTGCTACCCTGGTGAATGTATAGCTGACTGGGCTGTGGCTTATTATCAGTACCATACAGAAAGATTTGTCCCATCCTGTATCATTAGCACAGTAAAAAAGTAAACTTAAAAATTCTGAGCCAGGTGTGGTGGTGCAAGCTTGTAATCCCAGCATTTGGGAGGCTGAGACAGGAGGATTGCAGTTGGAGGACAGCCTCAGCTATTACTTAGTGAGGTTCTTTGCAACTTAGTGAGTGGCAAACTAAATAATAACTGATAATAAAAAAAAAATAGGGCTGGGGGTGTAGCTCAGAGGTAGAATGCCCTGGGTTCCAACCCCAGTACTGAAAAAAAAATATCCAAGTACAGTTTCTATTGAATATGTATCAGCCTGGCATCATTGTAAGTGAAAAAAATTTATGAGCTGAACCATTATGAGTTTAACCACCGTAAGTTGCGACCATCTAGATGCCTCAAATTAACTTCCTTTCCCACACAATCTGTTCCACCTTCCTAATTTCCTGTGTTAACACCATTCTCTTCTTAGAGGTACCTGTTAAAGACATTAGGGCACCTGTCTTCTAAAATCTGTCACTCCTTAATCCTGTGGCTTTCTCTTTCTCAAAGGCTCTCAAAGTCCTTTTTTCCATTCTGTCTGCTTACAATCTCCATCAAATTGATTGTGACTTTAATTCGCACTTACTTCATCCTGACTTGCACGACATATTGTCATCTTTCTCCCACCCTAGATCCTGGAAGATTTCATTTTATGGCTGTAACTCCCGGGATTTTCAGCAGTGTTTGTAGACAGCAGGTGCTAAACTCTGTAACTCCTCCTAGCATGGCTGGATGAATGTTCAGACCTTAGGTTTAAATTGCTCTGTTGACGTGGATCTTGTTTTGCACTTTTTTTCTTTTCTTTCTTTCTTTCTTTTTTTTTTTTTTTTTGGTCACTCCTTCCCTTCAAATAGTAAAAAGCATAGGAAAGAGAAAAAATATATTTTAACTATTGAGCACTCTTTTAGTAATTCGGAGCTGCTGCAACAACTGGCTGTAGTTTTAAAAATAACACGCTCTGCAATTGTTAAAAAAAAAAAAAAAAAAAGTCCCTTAGACTCAGCTCCCAGCTAAAGCCTTCCAGGATCCAGGTTTCCCACCCCTTCCAGTGGCCTGATGCGCGGCGGGGGCGGGGCCGGGCTGCGGGAGCGCAGCGCGCCGGCCAGGGGGTCCCGGAAGTCCCCAGCCCAGCCCGCCGTGGCCTCGAAGGGGTCGCTCGGGGCAGCGGTCCCGACAATAACAAGGCGCTGGGAGGGGGTGGGGGCCTGGGGACGGGCTTGGGGGCGGGACGCGGCTTGGGGGAGGCGGGTGGGACGCTTCCGAAAACCGAAGCCGATTGGAGGAGGCCGACAAGGGGCGGTGGCGCTCGGGGAGCGGGCGGGGCATCTAACGGGTCGACCGAGGAGAGCGCACGCTGATTGGGTGAAGCGTGAAGAGACGGACAGGAGCTGACCGTGGATTGGTCGGGGCGGGACTTGGGGGGCGTGGCCCGCGCGCGCGAGAGGGAGCGCGAGGGAGCGGACGGCCGGCCTGCCTGCCAGCTCGCCAGAGCCGCGGGCTGCGCGGCGAGCCGGGTCCGAGTGCGGGGCGTGGGCGCGGAGGAGGAGGCGCGTCCCCAGCTTCGCCGCGGCCGCCCTCGGCGGCGGGAGAGCCCGCTTCCTTCCCTCCCCTCCCGGGCGCTCCAGCCTGGGGTCTCGGGGCGGGGAGCGGAGGGAAGGGACGCCGGGGGAGGCGGTGGAAGCGCGGCGAGTGGCGGAGGGGTCCCGGCGCGGGCGCCGCCGCCCGCTCTCCCGCCGCAGCCTCGGGGGCGCGGGGCGGCCGGGCGCCCGCACTATGCAGGCTGCCTGCCGGCCGCCGCGATGGCGAGCCGGGCGGTGGTGAGAGCCGCGCGCAGCCCGCGGTGTCCCCGGGTCCGGGCCGCGGCCGCCGCCCCCGCCCGGGCCCCGCTCCCCCCGTGCTGCGCCCTCCCTCCCCGCTCCAACTCCTCCTCCTCCTCCTCCTCCTCCATGCCTCTGTTGCTCCTGCTCCTCCTCATCCTGCTCCTGCTGCTGGAGGACGCCGGAGCGCAGCAAGGTGAGCGTTCCCCGGGGAGGGCTGGGCTCGCTGCCGCAGGCTGGGGGCCTCCCCGGGCTGGGGTCTCCGGCCGCCCGGCGCGAGGCCAGACCTCGCCGCGCTCGCCCGAGGCTGGGCGGTAAAGGTGGGCTCTCCCAGCCGGCGCCCCACGTTGGCGCGGATCCACTTACTGGCAAGGCCGTGCATCTCTCTGGAAAAAGGGACGTGAGACCCTGCGATGGAAGCATCTCATTTGATATTGGGAAGCATCTAGGGAGTAATTTAGGGAGGAAAAAGAACTTTTGGAGATGTGACTCCTAAAGTTAAACTATGGGTGGACAGAGTAAGGAAGGCAAAGAAATTAAGCAGCACCTTAAACTTATTAAAGAAAGATAGTGATAATTATCAGCCTTCATGAACGTGCTCAGATTCTGAAGTGAATGAGATAGATGGTGGTGATGTGAACTGTGGTTTCGCAACGTGTTCTTTATAATCCCTGTCTGTTATTGAGAATGACGGTAAATAGGTTGTCTTGGTGAAACATTCTATGATTCAAAGCAGCGTGCAGTGTTGCCCAAATGGACCGTTCCTCATGGAAAGGGTAAGCCTTTCCAGAAAGTAACAAACTTTTTTTTTTTTTCCATCTACAATCCTTGGGAAAACCTGTTTTAGAATGAGCAAAACTGTTTATTGAATAGTTATCATAATGGAAAGAAAACGCAGGACTGATGTTTTAGAACAATTTTCAGGCAGCGCACCCACAATTTTTGAATCAGTTAACACATTTTTTTTTTCCCATCGCATTTTCCGCTTTATTGCAATGAAAAGGATAAGGATTGAATTGTTACTAATTACCAGATTTTTTTTTAATTGTTCTCCACGCTTAAGGCCAGCTTAATGTTGCTTTCATGGTTTTCATTAAAGTATGGAATCAGGGCCATGAGACTATTATTGAGAGAATGCTGAAACTTTGATAATCTCTAAGGAAAATAATGTATTTGGTAAACTGAATTCTAGATAAAAGCACATTTCTACACAGTATAATAAAGTTTAGGTGCTTAGCATGCAGGTTTCATTAGCACTTTATATACTGGAGTGTGAAATTCTTCAAATATTGAAGTTTTAGAGTCTGTAACACTTATCAGAATTTACTTTATGTCCCACACAGGACTAAGTGGTTTTTGTAAGTTAACTCATTTCATTCTTAATATAACCTGGTGAGTTAGGTATTGTTAACCCATTTCCAACATAAGGAAACTGGGACAAAGAATATACGGTACCTTAAAACAAAGAAATATGACTACCTAGGTAAAATACTTCCACTGTTTTGCTTATTTCTAGATATGAAAGTGTTTATGTCACATTTGAAAAAAATCTTGGAGTAATATTACAATCAGTTACAGGTCTTCTCCCCAAATGAGACCATTGTCTTGCTTATAGAATTTCTCTAGCCTGGACTAATCAAACATCAGCTCTACCTCATTTTTAAAAGGATAGTATCGTTTGTTACCAGAGCATTTTTAACAAATACATTTCTTTTTCAATGTCCTCTTGTACAAACATCAATATTGAGTAGCAACAAAAATAGAAATAATACTGTGATTAAAAGACTTGATTTCTAGTTTAAAGTGATTGGGTGGCTGGACGTGGTGGCTCATGTTTGTAATCCCAGCATTCAGGAGGCTGAGATTCGCGGACAGCCTCAGCTACTTAGTGAAGCCCTTTGCAACTCAGTGAGACCAGGTTTCAAAATAAAGAATAAAAAAATAGGGCAGGGGGTATAGCTCAGGTCAAATGCCCCTGGGTTCCATCTAAGTCGTTTAATCTCTGTACCTCAGTTTTCTACATTGTTCATATGAGAATGCATACCCATTTCATAGCTTAATGAAAAGGAAATGATAGCATGTGGTAATTTTGCAAGAGAAAAGCATACTGTAGTTAGAAGTGATTTTCACTGTTAATCTTGAATTACTAAATCGGTAAAGGCTAGTTAGGTAAATGTCATCTGAAAACTCAGAAATTATGTAGGATTTGCATTCTCTAATTTTTAAAAACTATTTCTTACCAAAGGACCTTAATGCAGTCTGTGGTGGAATTCCTTTTAAGCCAATCTTATCAGCGTAAGAGATTTCTTAGATTTCTATTGCTGTTCCTTCATATAACCTTAAAAGAAATGTCATTTAAAAGTGAGAAACTGGCCTGGTGCTGTACACTTGTAATCCCAATACTTAGGAGGCGGACACAGGCGGATCACAGGTTCTTGGCCAGCCTTAGCCACTTAGTGAGGCCCTCTGCAACTTAATGAGACCCTGTTTCAAGATAAAGAATAAAAAATAGGGCAGGGGGTGTATTTAGGAAGTAAAATGCCCCTGGGCTCCATCCCCAATACTGTAATAAAAAGATAAAAATGAGAAACAGTGCTTTAAAAACACCTATAGAATGTTAAATAATTGGAATATCCACAGATAATGTTAAGTTACAAGGTGAATTTTTTAACTCTAAAAAGTCTTAGGAAGAAAACTGGAAAGAAATAATTAAATGTTAACAACTATCTTCAGTTCTTTATACTTTTCCAAATCAACTATAGTTTGCATACAATCAGAATGAAAATAAACTGAAAAATATTTTTTGATGAATAGATTTTTTTCCACAGCCAGTCTAGGTAGAAATGTGCTTCAGGATGCTTTTTTAAAAAAATCTTTCCAACATTATTTTGAAATAGCAGAATATATTACTTTCATTACAACTAATGCCATACAGAGATAGCTATTCCTCAGCAGATTTTCTGCTGATAGTGATTTTTCTTTTCATTTGGCTCAGAATAAAATTTATCACTGGCTTGAAAACTTGCCAAATTTTCACAGAGATGGATGTTAGCCAGTGTTATTTCACCTCTAAACTTATAAATATATTTTATTTACATTTATTTGCTATGTTGGTGTTTTAAGTAGAGCTTTATATATATATGTATTTTTGAGTTCTAAATTTGATATTAAGTTCATCTTCAGAATCTTTCTCTTTTTTGAAAACAAATAATATACATCTTTCTAGAAAAATTAATGAAACTAAATGCTAATTGGATATTTGCTGCTGTAATAAATTTAGTTAATAGGAAGTTGATGGCCTCCTATCATTGAATTTATATCTACAGTTTACATTATGATTGTAGGCATTTGAGTTATTGCATCTCAGGAGCTCATCTTCCTCATTTGTATCATGGAAGGCTTGCCTGCTTTCTGGGTTATAATGTGACTTGAACATGGTAAAATATCAGATAATTAATTTTTAAAATCCACTGACTGACTGGTTTATTAATAGGACACGGTGAAGATACTGATTTTTGTGTGTGTGGTGTGTGTGTGGCGGGGTAGGGAGCATTTGGGATTGAAACAAGTGCTCTTCTATCTCTGAGATATACCTCCAGCCCATGTTTATTTTTCACTTTGAAACAGAAACTTGCTATGTTATCATGTGCTGGTCTCAAATCTCCCAAGTACTAGGATTACAGTTGTGCACCATCACACATGTTTGTGGATTTTGATTGTTTTCTAATCTAATCTGTGAAACAAATTAGTATATTTTTAAAAGGAATCATTCAGTTTCACAGTGATATTTATCTGTTAATTAATGCATTTACTGGCTTGTGAAGCAGGGAAATATTTTTGAACCATAGTGGTGAATTTTTAGAAACATAGCTTATTTCATTCAGCAAATTTTTTAAGGTTAATTTGGAATTTTCTATGTCTTTTTTTGGTCACAGAAAAAATAAGGGATCTTTTTATGTAATGTGTTCAGAGGCAAAAATCAGAGCATTCTTTTCTGCTGTATTTCTAATGAATTTTCCACAATAAAAATTGGAAACAAGCACATGTTTTCTTTGTGCTGATGATCAGATTTTAATTCCACATTTGTGAAACTTATAAATGAAAACTTGATTGTAAAGTTACAGGTTAATGATTTTTAGGTAGATTTTCCAGTATTATATGCAAAAAGAAACCACTTTCAGGAGATGTTCTCTTTGAATATGAGAGCTTCATTCTAAAAGATCAACATGAAAAGAAACCTTAAAATGGTACAATTGATGTAAATGAGAGTACCAGCATTAGAATTAAAATGACAAATTAATGGTGGGTTAATTTCTGAGAGGAAATGAATCGGATCATGCATGATAGTAGAGGCTAGATTTATATAAGGATATATTTTATTTTTTAGTATTTATTTATTTTTGGTGTGGTATTGGAGATTGAACCCAGGGGCAGAATCTACTTCTAAGTTACATTGCCAGCCCCATTTTATTTTTTATTTGAAAATAGAGTCTTGCTAAGCTGCTGAGAGTGTCACTTAAGTTGCTGAGGCTGGCTTTGAACTTACAATCCTTTTGTCTCAGCCTCCTAAGTACTAGGATTACAGACGTACACCAGCACACCCGGCATAGGGGTAGATTTTAAATTTAGAGCTACACTCAGCAGAATGATCCTGAGGTATGAAAACTCCAGTAGTCATGTTGAACATTAGTTGAATGCATGCAAATAGACAGTTTGTACTTATATTTTCTTTGTAGAAGGATATGGAATGATGACATAAAAGTAGAAGGATTAAGAAAAGCTTCATAAAAATAGTAATAATTACCTAAATGTGATTGTTGAAACATTGAGGTGAGTTGGCAAATTTTTTGGGTGTGGCTCCTGGTTTTGGGCTACTTTATAACAACTGCATGACCATAACATTATCTGTATATTTCTAACAATGTTTTATAGATGATGACAATTATGCACAATTAAAGAAACTTAGATGATAATTCTCTACAGTTCTACCTCTTAGTTTATCAACCAATTTTCATGTTCTTGTCTATTTTATATTCACAAACTTTCATACTCTTACATAATTTGTGTTCTATAATCATTGTGTTCAAATTAATTTATAGGTTAATTTAACATAAACATACTTAGGAAATACAGCAAGATAGAGATTTCACCATAAGGCATTTATTATTTATAAAGTAATTACTGTATTATTCAGAATGGCTATTATATTATTTTCTTGATTTTATTTGATTAAGTTTCTCATTCTGGATAGAATATTTGAGAGAATGTTTCAGTTCAAAATGTTAAATGACATATGCTAATTTTTCATACCATTTTGGTTTAAATCAGTATAATCCATAAGGATAGAAAACACAGATATTTAAATAAACTATTATTTAATGAATACCAGTACAGTGTCCATTGAAACAGATGAGGTAACAGGTTATTTAACAAGGCTACTAAAATCCTCACCTACCAACTTCTTCCTAAGGAGAGTGGCCTAGAAATCCTTCCATGGCTTTCCTTGAATAGAATATATGTGACTTTGCAGTTACACTTAATTGCTTGGAATTAAAGAACAGATATTAGTTCTCTGTTATTCTCTCATCAAGCACCATTATCATGGAAATATAGCTCTTGTGAGTTCTTAGGAGAGTGTGTACTGTCAGCACAATCCTGGCACAATTACAGATGAGCAAAACAGTGTCACTGTCATTAGAGAATCTGCAGTCTAGTTGAGGAAGTATGGTTCAAGTTTATTTAGTCCAGCCATGGTTCTAGATCATGGAGTGTTGTCCTTCAGGGTGACTTTCTGCAGTGTGTCCAGCAGCCCCTTTATTACATGTAAGATACAACTCAAACTCATTTACATATTGTATACATATGAATAAAATACATGTATTATTTTTTCCAACCTGATTCTTCCCTTATGCTGAGGCTTAATCTCATGCCGGCACCCCTTACGCTTTCATAGCTCAGGTATAAGAGCTACTTATTATTCCTTGAATATATTAAATTTTATGCCATTTTGCTTTATTTCCTATATTGCTTTCTACACATGCAATTTCCCTTACTTGGAATGCCTTTCCTATCCTTATCTTATTAATAAATCCCTAATTGTCTTTCGGAACCCTTTTAGGGTATCATCTCCTCTATGAAGAGATTTCTAACCATCACCACACACTTGTCTCCAGATAGCATGTTACACATTGTATTTTAAGTTATTTGTTCATTTCCCGTAATGTCTATTTTTAACATTATGTTAAGAACCGCATTTCTAAGCTAAATACATTGCTCTGAGCATATTTGGTGTCAGTGCTTGGTCTTTGTCTAATCCCCACAGTTAGCCACACATATATAAACACAGACACAAGTTCAAGAGCTTGTGATTTTCAGTCCACAGGGATTAGAATCTTTCCTTTAACCTTGCTACTCTATTGTGCAGGGCATAACAGTCTGCCCAGTCTTTTTTAGATGTGCTCTTCTTTGGAGCTAGAACCCTTTGCTGTACTCGATGGCTATGAGATGAGTTCTCCTTCAAGTTGGAACTGTGAATATAGACATGGCTAATTTAGAAAAATCACCTCTTAAATAGGTGTTTTTAAGAACCAGCCACACAATCTAAATCAATGCCAGAAAGTTGAGCAAACTCCTCTGTACCTCTTTTTTCAAAGTCTGACTTTAAAGCCACCTCCAGCATTATAAAAGTACCCTAGTTTCAGATCTAGTAGTTGCCTGTCGGCTTTTACCTTGGTAGCTCATTAGGGAAAAGAGAGGACTAATTTTCATCCATATATTGATTCACTCATAAAATTTTACTGATGACACAAATAAATTTGACCCCCAATCTTAGTGCCATCTAAAAGGGAGAGCTGAGTTAAATTTTTAACACATTTGGGGTGGTGAGTGGATCTCAAATTTTATGTGGCTAGTATTTCAATCCAGGTATGTCTGAACCCAAAGCCTGCATACTTTGAGGGAGCAGATAGTTTCAATAATTTGGTATGAAGAAAGAAATAAAATTGAAGGCTGGAAAAGTCAGTGGGAGCTGTCTTTTGGAGGATTTGCCATCAAGGGGCTGACCAAGGAGTCTGTACCTGAGAAGATAGATTTGAATTAGATTTCACTAAGTCTATTTGTCCATCACTAGGTTTACTTCCCAGGAAAACCTTCTAAGCTCTGACACCAAGGTCCACTGTCTCAAAGTTGTTCTTATCCTAGTCCTTGCCAAACCCCAGACTTAAGCCTACATGACAATCTCTGCTGTTTGCTTTCTCTGGTTACTGGAGAAAGTCATGTGGCCAACAGATCCCAGCACAGGTGAAGACATCCCATCATCAAGTCTCAAATGAGGATTATGGCACCGCAGCAGCATTTTGACTATCCCACTTTGTAGAGGTGAGTTTCTGCCATGCTCCTGCTCCCTGCACAATGACTGCTGCCTCCTTTTGTTCTTTCCTGAAACCTTTTACTTTGTTCAGAAGGCACTTCAACCAGGAATTTAAGTTTTGTGTTAGTATACTTTACACTTCTATGGTGCTTTTATTCTATATCTGGAAACATCTTAAAATGTCACTGGTTTTTGTCTGTCTTCTTTTTTCAACCATTTACCTGCTAGATAGCTTATTTCTCTGCATTTTTTTTTTTTCAGTGACAGACTTCTAAAAAGTAGACTACCTCTGTGCTGTACATTTTCTTAGTGATTGACACATTGTAGATAATGATGAATTTTTTTTTTTTTGAGTCTTGAACTTCCTTTGGAGTCTTGATTCTGCTCTACTAAAACTATCACTTTAAGCAGATTTTTGTGTGCTTTGTTTTTTTTTTTGTGTCATCCGAAAAACCCAGAGACTTTGTCCATCTTCATTATTTATTATCATGGTAGTCTTTCAAAGTATTGGGTCTTTGAACTCAGACATACCTGATTTTAACTACTAGCTATGTTGAATTTTGAGATCTACTTAACTACTCCAAATGTCTTTAAGTACATAACTCAGCTTTCTTTAGAATGTACTAGGATTGGGATCAAAACTGCTCGTGTAGCCAGTGAATTATTTTTTGCTCAATGAGTGAATCAATATATGAAATGAAAATTTTGTTTTACTTTTCTCTACTTTGCAGTTAAATCTCTGATTTTTCAAATGTTTCCTTCCTACTGAGAAACTTTTTCATCCATTACCTCTATTCCAGTCCCAGTTGTTGTTTGGGAAGTTCCATCCTGGTTCAGTGAGAGGAGTCAGGGCCTGTAGTAGAGGACTGTGACAGCAAATCATGATTGTTTTTTGGTCTCTACTCTCTCAGATCACTTTTTTTCATGGCTTTCTCTTCCCTCCTGACATGCCCTTGCTCCTGGTTGCTCTGCATACTAGAAGCTAGCTGTCAGAATGTGAGGCTGCCTTGTTGCGTGGGTAGAGGAAGACTTCGTTACGACTCTCAGAGTTATAGGGAACAGAAATCCAGGTCTGGTTATGGTAGAAGGGGGTTGAATATTAGGATTCTAAGGTGACTTAGAATAGAATTGTACCAGCTTACTCAAAGGGAAAGCAGGAAGGCAGCTGGACCTAGCAACCAAGGACTTAGCTTCCTCCTTTCTTGCTTTAAGCCTCCTTTCTCTGTGTGGAAGGAATTGTTATGGTTGAGGGAACTGTTCCAGGGACCCTGTTAGGCCCCCGAGATTGTTCCAGTGAGAGAGATGTAACCGCAGGTTCTTGTTTTGAACTAGATATAGATAAAACACTAATCCGAACTCTTGCTGAAAGCTTAAATGAGTTTATTATTACAAAGATGGAAATGTAGAATATAGTTTAATACTGCCCTATACTATCCCTAACCCAGATAGTATAGGGGGATGACCTGAAAAGAAGTCACCTATGATTACTGGATACAGAGTATTTTATAACCAGTCTTCTGACCCTGCCCCCCCCCCCATCCCTCCTTTCTCCAGGGCAGGTCTATTGAGATTCCTCCCTGTAGACCTGCTCTGTCTTTGGACCCCATGCCTTTTGTTACACTCCAAAATATGTTAAGTTGTTTCTCTGGAGTCTACTATTCCCCTACAACCTGAGGAAGTTAGCTTCTCTTAGAAATGTAAAAAGACCCTAGCTTTTGGGCTTCTTCTATTCTCTTGCTAATTACTCTTGGTGCCTGGAAATCTGCAGCCCTTTCCTTGAAGCTCCTGGCTTTTTTTTTTTAAACTACTGAAGAATATATATATATATATATATATATATATATATATATATATATATATATATATATAATTTTTTTTTCCTTGTGGTACCGGGGTTCCTGGAAGTCCTTCTACCTCCGGGCTACACTCCCAGGCCTATTTTATACTTTTTATTTGGAAACAGGGTCTCTTAAGCCAGCTAGGCTGGCTTCGAACCTGCACGATCCTCCTTTCTCCACCTCCCAAGCATAGGGATTACAAGTGTGCGCCACTATGCCTGGCTTGAAGATATATTTTGAAAATTGAAAATATTTCTCAATACTGGTATATTAATACATTTTGCCGCCTCTTCCCAATACTGGTACAGGGATCAGGGCTGCTAACAGCTCCCCTGGCTTGCAGCTTTAACACTGAAGAAATTCTGGGATTTTCCTTATTGTACAAGGTCCAGAAATTAGAAGGAAGTGTGAGTTGGCTGGGTGTGAATCAGCCAACTAATGAGGTGACATGAGGTCATCTAAAAGGCAGGCACTAGATAGGCAGGCATCCTCTCCAAAGAGGAAAGACTTGGATTTATAAAGATGTCACTATATTATAAATAAGTTCTTATTGGACCCTCATATTGCCTTGGGATATGGGTGGTGTTGGCCCATGTTTGGAAGAGGTCCTGTAAGCTTGTAGAGTTTAGGTGGCCAGGATTTCAAGAGTTCCCTGTCTGGCTCCAAAGCCCATCTTCTCCTCTTTTCCACCCTTCCCCCTCCCTGATCTATCACAATACAAGACTTGTTTGGGTTTATTTTTACATTAAACAGCATGTGTTAAAAGCCTCATATGTTTTATTTCATCATGGCTCAAGGGTGAATAGACTGTATTTCCTTCTTGAGTTTTATAGCTTGTCATTAAAAATGGACATAAATATGTATAATTAAACTTAATAAATACAGCAAAGAGAGTATGCTTATAGAGATGAGAAAGACAAGGGGCTTCAGAAAGTTTCCACAGGGAAAATAACATTGAATAGGTATTTACTTGTGGATAGGAGGAGAAGGGCTTTATCCTTGGCAGAGTGGAATGGCATTACCAGGGGCAGGGACAAGCAGATGGGGAGTCACCCATTGTCCCATTGCTGGGGTGGAGAAGTTGTGTGAATACTCTGGATACGAGACCAGAGTGGAAATCAGGGGCTAAAATATATTAGACTATATATTAACAAAGAATTTGTGCTTCATTGTACTAGTGAAAAACAGTTGAAGGAATTTCAAATAAGAGACCTATATGGTCCTCATAGAATTTAAATAATACTGGTAGAAGTGTGAGCAGTGGATTACAGAAAGGGAAGGAGTATAGATCTATTGGAGGATTTTGCAAGGATTTTGCAAGGGTCTGCACTTGTTCATGGGCTAAATTTAAAGATACTAAGAAACTAGAAAGTATTAAACTTAATGATCACTTGAGTTTGAGAGATCCTCTATATTATGCTAGGGTTTCTACTCTTCAACCCCCCCCCCCTCTAAAACACCCATTACTTCTCCATAGAACTTTTTATTTCTGAAATTGCCTGCTGTGTTGTCCTATACTGTGAACTCCATAAGACCAAGGGCCTTGTCTATTCTTACTACTGCACCTATAACTAGCACAGAGCCTGACATGTAGAAGGTGTTCATTGAATGCTTGGGACATGCTGAGTTTGAAATGCTGTGGAACTTTTGAACAGAAATTTGAAATATATAAGTGGATAACAGGATTGGGAAGTGGGAGAGGGATTGGGGACTTTGGAGCTTATGCACTTAATGGTAACTGAAGAGAGAGCATATGAGATATGATTGTCCTGGTAGAATACAGAGTGGAGAAAGATTTCAAGAATAGTAGCCTCAATAGTTAGTACAAAGGTTACAGTTAAAGTGTATGAGAAGTTGCAGATAGAGTTAAAGGAAAAACAAAAAGTTGGAGGGAGACTTTGAAGGAGGAAGAAGATAAGAAAGGTAGGAACACCTATGCAAGAGAAAAAAGGGGCAGTAATGCCCCTTTTTTGGTAGAAAGTCACTGAAAATAAGAGTGGGAAAATATCCATTGGCTTTTGGCAACTTAAAAACTGCTTTATTGAATATTTTCAGTGGATGGTAGATCTCTTTACTAGTGTCCTAGGGGTGCTTTAACAAATTACCACAAACTTAGATGACTTAGACATTTATTGTCTTACATTTATTGTCTCACAGGTAGGGAGACTAGAATTTTGACATTATGATCATGTTCTCTCCCAAGTCTCTGGGGGAAGCTACTTCTCTGCCTTTTCCCAGCTTCTGGTGATTGTAGTCCTTGCTTTCCCAGTACATGCATCATCCCAGTCTCAATTGCTTATGGACTACTCTAATCCATTGTAACTTTGTTTTAATTTCTTTACATCTGTAAAAAGGCTATTTCCAAAACTGAGATCACATTTATAGGTAGCAGAAATTAGAACTTTTAAATGTCTAGGAATAACAGTTCAACTCATAGTCTTAAAGCTGAATTGCAGTACATTGAAGTTAGAATGGGTGGCAAAGAAGTAAGACATTAAGTATAAGTGGAGACATAATCTCTATAAAAGAAAGGAAGTCTGGGAGGCTGAGACAGGATGATTGCAAGTTCCAGCTCAGCCTTAACAACTTAGTGAAACTTTTCAAACTAAAAAAATAGGGACAGAGGTGGAGCCCAGAAAGGTAGAGTGCCCAATACCTCCCCCCCACACACACAGGTGAAAAAGATGGCAAGTGTCAGAAAACACAAGATGGAGCAAACTTTTTGTGTGTTGTTAATGGTTTCTGTTATCATTCATTACTTACAGGGATTGAACCCAGGGGCATGCTATTTCTGAGCTACACTCCCAGCCCTATTTTTTTAATTCTTAATTTTGAAACAGGGCCTCAGTAGCAGAGGCTGGCCATGAACCTGTAATCCTTCTGTCTAAGCCTCTCAAGTACTGGAATTAAAAGTTTGTGCCACCATGCTTGGCTCATCATTATTGTTTTAAGATTTGTTAAAGTATAGATTTAGGACCTCACTAAAGATCTTTAAAGAGTATAATTTGCAAAAAGGCAAAATCCTGTGTGTAATGCAATTATAAAATGAACAGGTCAAATATTTTATTCAACTCACTCATTAATGAAGGAACCGATAGAATGTCAAAACTGGACCATAGAGTATTTGAGAAGCTATTTGATATAGGTAGTGTTAGGAATGTGACTGCTAGGTTAGATGGTCAGAACTGATTAATGGCCAGCAAGGCCATAAACTAATCTTGGATTATTTTTTAACTACATGAAATTATGTGCATCTCTACCAGATAGAAGCATATACATTAACACATAACCAATACTGGGGCCTTTAATTAATGATAAATAACAGTCAAGCTAATTATTTTGCTCTGTAATCCTTTAGTAGCTTTTGCCCTGAGTTACATTTAAAGGATATGCTACTCACCCTGGGTAAGTTCTTCCAACTTTTAGAATTTTTCTGACATACTTTGTAGAATCTGTGGAAGTGGAAAAGTCCTTTTTAGCTCTTTAGTACTTCTAATGTTGACTTAATTTTGAGAACCATTAAATAGAGTCACTGAATGACTTTAAGTGCCCATCTGGGGTTGGAACCTATTACTTTCTAATGACAGCTATCCCCTGGGTTTTGTGTTTATTTATTTAGTAGTGCTCAGCTCCTTGGCAAAGAAAGATCATTTGATCTAGAAAGAGAGTTTGTGTGGCAGATGATCAAGAAGTATATAGCAGCCAGATAGCCAATACATCAGGAAGAGTATAGTTAATATATTGGACATAAAGTCCAGGCTGGGTAGGGAGAGAAACGAGACCAAGATGAGCTTAATAGACAGAGAAAGAAGTCAAGTTCACAGGAAGTGTAAAAGAGCTGAGTGGTCAGAAGATTGAGACTGTATTGTTTTAGATTTCAGAGGTGGGAGTAGTTTCTAATAATGGCAAAAATTAAGTTCGGATTATGTTCCTGAGAGTTAGGTACTGAATTGAAGTAGAAGTGATTAGTGAGCTTTCCACATTAATTTACATTATTCTTAAGATACTACTTAGAAGCTTTGAAATAGCTATAGATTTTCTCAAATAATAAGCCAGATTGTAGCCAAATGTACTAGATCAACATAGGTTGGATAAAAGCCTTTCTGGTCTAGTGATATTATTATACTGTTACCATTATAATAGTACCCCCACACAGTTATTGAGCACATGGGTTACAGATTTTACAGATTTATATAATTCACATTCCTTCAGGTAATTCAATTTCATAAATTAGCACATGTGCAAAGATGAGTTTGGGTTTGTGCAAAGATGAGTTTGGGTTTAGGAAATGAAGATGGGGTAATTTCTTTTCCTAAAAGTTGCCACACTGATCCTCTTCTAATTCTAAATTCATATTCATCTTTATGCAGTATTGAAAATAAAAGGAGAAAGGTGCCATAAAAACATGGAAGAAACTTGAATGTATAAGTGAAAGAAGCCAATCTGAGAAAGCTACATTGTGACCTTCTAGAAGAGGCAAAACTAAAAACAGAAAGAGCAGAGGTTGAGGGGAAAAAGGCATATATAGGAGTTTTGGTACAGTAAAATTACTCTGTATATAGACACACATCTTTATATATTTTGTGCAAATAATGATGTCTAGAATGTACAACACTAAGAATGAATCTAATTCATAACTGTGGACTCTGTAGTGATAATGTGTCAATTATTTGTTATAGCATCCCTCTGGTGGGGATGTTAATAATGGTGGGCCATGTTGAGGCAGAGAGTATATGATTAATACCTCTACCTTCTATTCAATTTTGCTGTGGATGTAAAACTACTCTAAAACATAAATGTATTTTAAAATGTTGTATATTTAAAAATGTTAAATGTATTTAAAATATTTTGTTATGTATATTTTACTACAATAAAATATAGAGATGGAAAAACATAGAACATGTGAATACTAATCAAAAGAAAACTAGAATAGCTATATTAATTTCAGACAAAATTGACATCAGAACATGGAAAATTTTCAGGAACAAAGAGGACATTAAGTGAAATTAAAGTACTGCTTTGAATTGTCTGTTTGAGATTTGTAATAATAGAGTTTAAGAAATCTCATAGATAAAGGTTTAGTTTGAAAAGTCACAGTGCTAAGTGATGGAGAATGTGCCAATATTGGAAAATTGTTTTGGTATTAATTTCAAAATGTAAAATATAGGACCTGGTTGCTGCCCAGACACTCAAGCAGGGAGGGGAGACAGAGTTTGCAGCACCCAAAGTGATTAGCAAGTACACAAAAGAGTTGTGGCTCAGGGCCTTTATATTTTAAAAACTAAGTTTACATAATAACTTCTAGCAGATAGGCTAAAATTCCCCAAGGACACTGGAGGATGGTACAGGCCTTTGTCATAGGGAGGAGATACCATGTGACCTCTGACTTTGTAAAACAAGTTACACATCTTGGTCTTTAACAAAGACTTGTGCTGAAGACAGGAGTCCTGCATCAGGACTGGAAGAAGGCTTTTGGTCAAGCAGGATGAGAGATACTAAATTCTAATAATCATATCAAAAGGCTTGTACTGGAGATAATGGGCAGGCCCACACCTAGTCTGGTCTGGAAGACTTGGTTAAACAAGATGGAAGATAATGAATCTTTATAAAAACTGTTCTGTATCCAAAAACACTATGTCCCTCTGATATAGTGCTTTATAATAATCCTATCCCTTCTTTCTCTTTCTCTCTTTGTAAAATAAAAATTTCTTAAGCTTATAGCAATATAGTTCTGACTATTTTTTTCACTAGAAATTAGCTAAGAACAAGAAAGAACCCATGGTTCCATCTCACACCATTATACTAAGTAATACATTAAAATTTTCAGTGTAGCCAAACAAAACTGGATGTTTTAGTTAACAGTTACTACTTACAGCTTACTCTTTTAAATATATTTCTACTCCCTAAATGCTCTATGTGTTTTTAAGAATTTTATTACATGATCTCACAGATGACAGAAGTGACACTTAGTGGAAGTGTAGTCAGACTTATTAGCAGTTCATAGTAGTGTTACAAACGAAATTCTCTCTTTTTTTTATTTTTATTTTTTTTGTGTGGGTCTGGGGATGGAACCCAGGGGCATTTGACCTCCGAGCTACACCCCCTGCCCTATTTTTTATTCTTTATTCTGAAACCGGGTCTCACTGAGTTGCAGAGGGCCTCACTAAGTAGCAGAGGCTGTCCACAAACCGCGATCCTCAGGTCTCAGCCTCCCGAATGCTGGGATTACAAGCATGTGCCACCATGCCCGGCTACAAACGAAATTCTTAAAAGCTCTATGGAAAAGTAGAAACTTTTTATAGCTGATAATGGAAGTTAAATTGCTCTTCATTTTTGACATATCTACACAAGTTTCAAATTTGTATTTGCTGTTGTTAAAGGAAATGCTTTTTGGAAGTCACAGAATTCATATTATTAAAATTCAGCAATTAAGATAATATGAAATCAGCATAAGAAAAACATTTATCTAAAAAACACACTTGAAGCCGAGCTTTGTGGCGCACGCTTGTAATCCCTGCACACTTGTAATCCCTGCGCTTGGGAGGCAGAGACAGGAGGATAGCGCAGGTTCGAAGCCAGCTGCACACGCTGGCTTAGGAGACCCTGTTTCCAAATAAAAAAATGTAAAAATAGGTTTGGGAGTGTAGCCCAGAGGTAGAAGGGCTTCCAGGAACCCCAGTACCACCAAGCCCCCCCCCACACACACACACACTTGATTTGGGGGTTTAGTAGAAGATAAAATAAGCTTGCATTCCTGGTTGCATTATTTTATTGTCATTTAAATATGTTTTATGTTCCCCCTCTTTTCTCTAGAGATAAGTAGTGAAAAAAAATCATCTACTTCTTTTCCTAGAACATTATCAAAATTTGTATCTGGCTTAACACATCTGACCTTACACTCTTCAGAGGAAGTGAACACATGTTCTATGAGTAATCCCCTAGATAAATCTGCAGCCCAACCAAGGAGCAGTAAGATCAAATTCCAGTGTTTTTTTTTTTTTTTTCCCCTTCACTGAAATAACATTAAATTCTTAAAAATTATATTAACAGGCTTCTCTCCCTTATGGTGAGTTGTTGTATGGTGGAGAACTATGGGGTGGAGGGAGCTGAAGGAAAGTTGACAGTAATGGTGGTGATGATGGAAAAGGGAGAAAGAGTTGGTGATGTTGGAGTGGTTGGTGAGAGCGTATGGGTTGGACCTGTGATACCCATTTTTGAAAGTTTTCTTCCCATCTTTTTTGTCAGTTATGCCCCATGAACATGAGTAATGATAGGTGGTGTGTAGTCTGGTCACATATCATTATTTTTCTTTATGTTCCATGCTAGTCAGAAAATTTGGGAAGGGTTACTTCTGATCCTTTTGGAACCCTTCCCTTTCTAATGTTAAAAACTTTTGAAGCCAGGCCTGGCACATGTTGTAATCCCAGTACTTTGGAGGCTGAGACAGGAAGATAGCAAGTAAGTTTGTGACCAGCCTCATCTTCTGAGGCCCTCTGCAACTTAGTGAGACCCTGTTTCAAATAAAAAAAATAAAAAATGGGGCCAAGGGTATAGCTTGGAGGTATAATGCCCCGGGTTTAATCTCCAGCACTGCAAAAACAACTTTTGACCTGGAGGAAAGATCTGAAGACTAATAAAAGGTACCCCATCCCCTTCACTTAAAATGAAACATTCCACTTAATTTGTTTTAAAATTGGAAAAGTGGGAACATAAGACTCTTTAGCCTCACTGCTGACCTTTAGGAGAAGACCGTTCCCTGGGTTGTGGCCTTAAGAGAGTAGAAAAGCATTACCCTTGGGCCAGATGAAACACAGCCAAGAACTTAGCTAGATCTTCAGGCTGAGATTTCCTGGCCTTGGCTGTAAGTCAGCCCTTTTTAACCTCTGCAGTATTCACGTTTAGGGTCGATCATTATTTGTTTAGTGGACTGTCTGTCCATTATAAGGTATTTAGGCAGCATTCCTGGCCTTTGTCCCCTAGATGCCAGTAACAACTTTTGCCCTCCATTTGTGACAACTTAAAAAAGATGTCTTCAGATACTGCCAAGTAGGAGCTAAAATCACTCCTGTGGGATCTCTGTCTCCCCTTGGAAAAACACTATCTTAAGTATGTTAGATGATTCATTGATAAAGAATGTTTTTTAGGTTTTAGCTTTACTTTAAAATATTTTGTCATAATTTAAGTATTTTGGTAGAATAGGTTTTAGTTTTAAGAGCTGTAAAAAATAACCTAGAAATACTTTGCTACTTTGGAAGCGAAAAGTGAGGATGACAAGATCTTGTCTTTATTTGATAATTCAACATGATGACCTTTGAAAGCTAAGTGCAGTATTCTTTAAACGTCAGGTGAGGACCCATCAGTGGGTCATGAAATCATTTAGTGGATCAGGAATATGCATGCAAAAGTATAGAGTATCATAGTATAAAACGTATTTCTTACTTTAGAGTAACAGAAAAACAAATGAAGCTGCTGGTCTAGTGGGTATTGTAGGCTATGCCCAGTTTTCCCTTTCAGAGTAGAACATTCTAAATGTATACTCAATAGCAAGTGGCGATATCTAGTCAGGTTAAACTTATGTATTTCTTGAAATATGAAACACTAAAATATGTTTATTGCAGTTAGACTGGAGACTTTTAACTTTGGTTTCTGGTGCATATCATCTTGCTTGTGAGAGGAGGAAGCTCTGAACTCCATCACATATTTTAGAACATTCTTGGCACATTACTTGTGGACTGTTCATGCCCTCCCTCCCCTTACAAAAGATTCTGAAAAAAGACAGCTCCATTTTAATTGTTTTCTTCAGCAGTATGCGTGCAAAAGATCTGTTTTTCAACAGTTCTTATTTATTGTGTTAACTTTTTGAAAAATTATTCTTTACAATAAAGGACAAAGAATTGTTTAATTTTTTTAAATGAACATAAACAAGAGCATAGAGACATCCAAAAATTACTCCCACCACTCTTCATATACTTTTTTCCTAAAAATCTCATTTTAAGATAACAAATTTAGGTTAAATAATAGCCTACAGGAAGTATATTAAATAAGACAGTCTGCCATTACAAAGTCATTTACAGCTGAAGCTGTAAATAGGTAATTCTTGAATTTTTGAAATCCATCAACATGTCTAATCATTCAAAAAGCTGCCTTAACTTCAGTTTAGTAAAGGAAATACATATTTTGAGTTATTTCATTTATCTAGTACTTATTTTTTAAAGATTTGAAATGCTACCAGAAAGCATGTTTTTATCTCATGAATGGTAAGGGAACTCTTGAAGGCTCCATTTATAATCTTAGAAACTCTCTGTCTTAGGATAGTTGTATTTTTTTTAAGGAAAAATGTTAATGATTATTCAAAAGGTTATATTTTAATTAATTTATTTTCACAATGGAGGTTTTCATACTTACGTTTATAATTTAGATGATTTTTATTTAGATGATATCCAACACAAATATTCAAGGTATTTCCACGATAGTTTCAGGGGAAATTTGTGCATTTATTTTAACATTCTAAATTTTACATCTGCAAAAGGTCAGTGGCTGTATTGTGTGGGTGTGTGCATGTGCTCACATGCACACACACACACACAATATTTCATTATGCCCTTATTTATTTTTATATTTTCGAGTTAGTATGCCTAATTCTTGTGTGTGAAATGAAAAACAGGTATAGAACGTAGTTAAAATTTAATCTAGACTAAAAGCTAAGCTTTAATATGAGAGATACTTGTTTAGGAAGGCAGACTCCTATAACCTTTAAAAGTAGTCCAAGGAGCAATACTAAGATGGATTGGGGAATAAATTTTTATTAGCAAAGGATATGATTTTTAAATATTGTCATAGAATTTAGGTGCACATTTTTCTTTTAGGAAAGTTAGTTTGATACTAGCTCAGAATTACTATTTTATATGCTTTCATATTTGTTCAGTTAATAAACAGCATTTGTTACTTGACAGATAACTATGTGAAGTTCTTGTATTTAGACTTTTAAAAGCTTTTGTCTCCTAGAAAATATTGGTACTACATTGTTCTTAAAAGCAAGAAATCAAGGTAGTAGAAAATTTTGTTATATCCATTTGTGCCCATAATGAGACTAAACTTATCAGTGTCATTTTAATGTAGCATTTTTATAAGTACTGTACTATTCCAAAAGGTGATTATAAATAATGCTTTTAAAAGAGAAAATCCTATTTTAAATGAATGCATTCAACATCTTATTAGAAAAGATCTACTTAAATTCCATTGTTACTGACTGCTAAGTACAATTTGAACATTTAATTAACTCTTCTGGATACTCAGTAAAAAAAGAAAAAATTTTATAGTAAAGTGAAGAATGCAAATATTTCATCTTTATACACAATTTGCTAAGCTACTAAGATTTTTAAAGTTTTTTTTTATTGGTGCACTGTATTAGTACATCTTAATGGGATGCAAGATGGTGGAGACATACATACACACATCACCCAATTAGCCCTTTCACAGTTCCCACCTATTCCCTCCCCCTACCTCCTCATGTTTGACTTAGTGATTGACATTGATATGTTAAGTTTTTATATCCAATTGCTGAAGTAATCTCTGGAGCAGATAATGCTACTATCAAGGTATAAAAGTTATTTTTCCTAGTCTCTAAAAAGTCACTAAACCTTCACTTTTTTTTCTTTATTCTATAAGGAAAAAATTAAGGCTTTGGGGGGAGAAGTTACTAAATTGTAAAATTTTCCTTGAATGTAAAATTAGACTTCATTAAACAGTGCATTAATGCCTTCAGTTAGAATATTTACTGCTGTGATCTAACACCTTACATGGTTAAAGGAAGATTTATTTGCTTACGGATCTGGAAAGGATCAGAGGTAATAGTCCTTTTGAGCCAGCTTCTGCCACAGATGCATTTCCTCAGGGTATTTTGGTGGGGAGCATACAGAGCTAGGGGAAGGGGCAAGGAACATACATAGTCCCCAAGGCCACATCCCCAGGATTCCCTCCCCAGCAACCAAGTCCCACCTCCAACATAGCTGCTTTGTCTGCCCCAGGAGGTCTGGGGACATGCTAACTCTAAACTGTAACACCTTCAAAAAGAGATGCCTTGTAGTCTATAATATAATCAATAATACATAATGCATAATTGTTAACAGTTGTTCACAATGCATAATTGTTATATGTATTAAGTATTTTTCTTTAGTATGTATTGTGTATTTAGAAGTCATTCAGCTTCTTACAGAGATTTTTAGCAACTTGTGATATTTGTAAATGAATAGAAACTCATCACATTTTTGTATCTTACATCTACTTTGAACAATTATTAAACGTTGATATTTTTTAAGGATTAGATTTGCTATATATTTATGCATGTAACTATTGCTATTTATTTACTTTTATTTGTTCACATTGAAAAATTCTTTGTTCATATATAACCTAACTTGATTTCTCTTGGCCTCTATGAGTGCATATTCTAAGACATCATCTGTTTCATGTTCTTTAACGAAAGTGTTGAGGATATAAAAATCTGATATCATGCATATTTTTAAAGCTTCACAGAAAACATCCTGAATACTTATAATTTTATGATGTAAGAAAAGTTTATCTTCTTTTTTTTAAGGTGATGGATGTGGACACACTGTACTAGGCCCTGAAAGTGGAACCCTTACATCCATAAACTATCCACAGACCTATCCCAATAGCACTGTTTGTGAATGGGAGATCCGTGTAAAGATGGGAGAAAGAATTCGCATCAAATTTGGTGACTTTGACATCGAAGATTCTGATTCTTGCCACTTTAATTACTTGAGAATTTATAATGGAATTGGAGTCAGCAGAACAGAAATAGGTATGTAGGACATTCTTATAAATATACATTATTTAATTAATTATACATTAATGTGTGATTATTGTGTCAAGTTTTGTGTCAAGTTTACATTATTGTGTCAAGTTTTAAAACTTAAGCAGTTTTTGATACTTATCATTGAATAAGCTATGTAAAGACATGGGAAATTATTGAAAAATGTGTAAAAATCTCAGATCTTAATCTTTTGGGAAAGGAAGATTCTAGTCTGTTTACTTTATTACTTCATTTATTTACTTTGCATAAAATGCTACTGTACTATTTCTTTGTGTGTGTGTGTGTGTGTGTGTGTGTGTGTGTGTGTGTGTGGTACTGGGGGTGGAACCCAGGGGCTTTCTACCTCCAGGCTATACTCCCAGACCTTTTTTATATTTTACTTGGAAATAGGGTCTCACTAAGTTGCTGAGAGCCTCAGTAAGTAGCTGAGGGCCTCAGTAAGTAGCTGAGGCTGGCTTTGAACCTGTGTGATCCTCCTGTCTCAGCCTCCCAAGCACTGGGATTACAAGTGTGCGTCACCACGCCTGGTGTACTTTTTCTTTTTTAATTGTGAATTTTTTATACTTTTATTAGTGTATTATAGTTTCACATTAAAATGCAGTTCATAGTTATATTGATATACATGCACATAGTACTTGGTGATTTTCCCGTGGCTTCCTCCCGTCCCCATATATGATATTAAGATTGGCATTCATATCTCACTTCTCAAATGTGTATGTAGTGTCAGTGGAAGTATTTCCTTCATTAATTCTGCCTCCACTCCCTCCACTCTCTCAAGACCACCTCCTTCACTCCACTGAAGTTTTTCCTCCATCATCTAAAGTCTTACATCCCCATTACTTTCTAATTTTTCCATATGAGAGAAAACATATGATCCTTCACTTTCTGTGACTGGCTAATCTCACTTAACATAATGTTCTCCAGGTCCATTCATTTTCCTGCAAATGACATCATTTTGTTCTTCTTTATTGCTGAGTAGAATTCTATTGTGTGTATATCCCACAATTTTAAGTCCATTCATCTATTGATAGATACCTGGGTAGGTTCAGTGATTTGGCTACTGTGAATTGTGCTGCAACAAACATGGATATTGCTTATATTACTATAATAATATTCTGATTTTCGTCCCTTTGGAAGATACTTGCCTTCTACTGTGATTGGGAATTGGCTGTTATTGTGTTTTGAGGGCCTTGATGTGTAGCATTAGGTTGTTTAGTTGATGAGTTTTTTGTTTTTCTTATGTAAGCACCCAGTGCTATAATTTTTTTCTTAAAACCACCTTCAAAGTGTCTCAGATTTTGGTATGTTGTGTCTTTATATTCTGCCGGAGCCAGCCAGCAAGAGTACGGGTTCTGAAGTGAGGCGTGAGGATAGAGAATTTTAAATTCTAACATGAGGGAGCCACCAGCCTACTATCTCTACTGGTCGACCCCTGTTCATGAGTCAATATTTCCTATGGGTCGACGACTATGCCTGGGTCAGTATTCTCTATTGCGCCGACACTCCTGGCCAATGCAGCTTCTGGGTCAATCTCATCTTTATTGTGCCGCCGCCGCCTTGTTTTTCCAGAGGTATTTATACACAGTTACAGGTCAATCAACATTCTCGTGCTGCCACCACCAGAATGCAATAAAGACCAATACGAAACACACATTACAGATAGATCTATCAGTACCCTCGTGTTATCACCACCTGATCCTCTCTCAGACCTCTTTGAACTTTCCATAACCCCAAACCTTGTTGACTCTGGGCGAAGGACAATCAGCTGAGTCAGAGACACCAATCTAGGGGAAGGCCTTAATGGCTCCCAACAATATTCATCTAATTCTAGGAATTTTTTTCCCCTTATTTCCTCTTTGATCCAGTCCTCATTGAAAGGATTATTTAATGTTCATGTATTTATGTAATTTCTTTGGTTCTTTCTCTTATTGACTTCTAATTTCACTCCATTATCTAAAAAGATGTAAGGAATCATACTTTTTAAACTTGCCAGTCATTTGTTTTGTGGCCAAGAATATGGTCTATTTTGGAGAAGCTTCCATGAGCAGCTGAGAAGAGTGTATAATCAGCTCTTGTTGCATAGAATATTCTGTATATATCTATTAGGTCCGTTTGGTTTATAGTGTTTTAGGTCTGAAGCGTCTTTACTGATCTTTTATTTGGAAGATAGAAGTGTTGTGAGAGGTGTGTTGGGGTCTTCACAAAAAGTTTGTTTAGAGAGTGGGTTTGCTCATGTTTGGAGCGTAAATGTTTACCTATGGTTATATCTTCTTGTTAGATTATTCCTTTTTATCAGTAAGAAATCACTTGCTTTTTCTCTTCTGGTAAGTTTTGGCTCAAAGTCAGCTTTATCAGAAATGAGTTGTTACCACTAATTTTTTTTTTACTTCCATTTGCAAGGAATATCTTCATTTATCTTTTCACCTTTAACCTATGAATATTTGCCTGTAAGATGACTTTTTAAGCAGCATATAGTTAGATTATATTCTTTAATCCATATTGTCAGTCTATGCCTTTTAATCATACAGTTGAGACCACTTATATTCCATGTTGTTATTGAGAGATGATTTTTATTTTCTGTCATTTTGAGTTGCATTTTATGATTGTTTTAGATTGGATTATGTGATCATTTTTTAAATCCTAGTTGTTAGAGACATCTTGAAGTTCACTTGAAATATCTAGAATTTACTTTTTGTTTCTCTTTTGCATTTTTGTTACTGGAGATTGAACCCTGGGGCATTTTACCTCCAAGCTACGCCCCCTGCCCTATTTTTCTTTATGTTGAAGCAAGGTATCACTAAGTTGCAGAGGGTCTCACTAAGTTGCTTATGTTGTCCAGAAATCTGATTCTTCTGTATCAACCTCCCAAGTATTGGGATTACAAGTGTATACTACCACAGCCTGCTTAGCATTTATTAAGTATTTCAAGAAAAAAACATTTGTTGAGATCTGAAAAGCTGTAGGTACATCAGGTTATTTGTGCATCTTCTATTCCATTGGTCTGCTTATCTGTTTTTTATGCCAATATCATGCTGGTTTTATTATTTTAGCTCTATAGTGTCTTTTGAAATCAGTAAACTGTGATGCTTCCAGCATTGCTCTTTTGCTCAGGATTTTTTTTTTTTTTTTTGAGGTATTGGGGATTGAACCCTACAGGCATTCTACCCCTGAGCTACATTCCCAGCCTCAATTTTTATTCTTTATTTTGAAACAGGGTCTAAGTTATAGAGGGCCTCAGTAGCCTCCCAAGTATTGAGATTACAAGTGTGAGTCACCATGCCTGGTTTCAGGATTCTTTTTATTTAAATTTTTTTTAATCCGGGGTATTTTGTGCTTCTGTTTGAATTTTAGGAATCTTTTTCAAGTTCTGTGGAGAATGTCTTTGGCATTTCATTGGAAATTGCTTTGAATTTGTAGATCTCTTTTGTTAGTGTGGACATTTTAATAATGATTATTTTCCCAGTCCATGAATATGGGATATTTTTCCATCTAATAGTGTTTTAATTTCTCTTTTCAATGTTTTATAATTTGCATTATTGTATCCATCCCCACTTACTTGTTTTTTTTTCTGTGTATTTTATTTAATATATTTTTGAGGCCGTTGTGATTGCTATTGTTTTCCTGATTTCTTCATTAGTTATATTACTATATATAAACAAGCCACTGTGTTTTATTTATTGATTTTGTATCCTGATACTTTGCTGAATTTGTTTAACAGTTCTAAGATTCTTTTGGTGGGATATTTAAGGTTTTCTAAGTACAGAGTCATACTATCTATGAACAGTTTTAATGTGGCTTCTTCCTTTCCTATTTGTATCTCTTTTGTTTTTTTTCTCTTACCTGATTGCTCTAGCTAAAGCTTTCAGTATTATATTGAACAAGAGTGGTATTTTATCAGCATTTTTGCTATTGTGACTGAAATATCTGACAAGCACAATTTAGAGAAGAAAAGGGTTACTTGGGGCTTATGATTTCAGCCCCTGATTTTCCAGCTCTGGGCAGAAACCAAGGTGGCAGGGCCTCAGGGTATGGTGGTGGGAAGCAGAGAGAGTTGGTGGAGGGGACCAGGGAAATATATAATCCTCAAGGACCCCAGTGACCTACCTCTTCCAGCCATGACACCCTCTGAACCTTGCTGCACTGGGGACCATGCTTTCAATACTTAGGCCTTTGGGGGATATTCCAAACCTTAACAAGTGATGAGAGTGGAAATCCTTGTCATTTTCCTCATTTTAGAGGAAATGCCTTCAGTTTTTACTCATTCAGTATGATGTTGGCTATGGGTTTGTCATATATACTTTGTGTTTTGCTAATGTATGTTTCTTCTATACTTGTTTCTTCTAGATTTTTTAAATGAGGGGATATTGAATTTTATCAAAGGCATTTTCTATATGTATTGAGATGATCAGGTGATTTTTATCCTTCTATTTATGTGTTATATTACATTTATTGATTGGCATATACTAAACCATCCTTGAAAACAACTTGATCATGGTGTATGATCTTTTAATTGTATTGTTTAATTCAATTTGCAGGTATTTAGCTGAGGATTTTTGCATCTCTGTTCATCAAAACTGTTGGTCTAGCCGGGCATGGTGGTGCATGTTTGTAATCCCAGTATTCGGGAGGCTGACACTGGAAGGTCACAGCCTCAGCTACTTAGTGAAGCTCTCTGCAACTTAGTGAGACCATGTTTCAAAATAAAGGATTAAAAATAGGGCAGAATGTCCCTGGGTTCCATCCCCAGTATTGCAAAAAAAAAAAAAAAAAAAAAAAACTGCCTATAGTTTTCTTTTCCTATTGTGTTGTTGTTAGGTTCTGGTAGTAGGATAAAACCAAATTCCATTTGAGTTTAGAAGATTTCCTTTCTTTTCTATTTTATGGTATATTTTGAGGAGCATTAGTATTAGTTTTTCCATAAAAGTCTGGTAAAGTTCAGCAGTAAGTCTTTCTAGTCTTAAGCTTTTTTTTTTTTTCCTTTTTTTTTTTTTGGTACTGGGCAGTCTTAAGCTTTTTAAGGAAACTTTTTATTATTGTTTGTTATGGTTTGGGTCTAATATCCCCCCAGTGTCTCATGTGTTCAGATATGGGGCTTTTAGGCAATGATAAGATTATGAATAGGCTGGGCGTGGTGCAGGTGTTTGCAGTCCCTGCATTTGAGAGGCTGAACAGGAGGATCCCAGTTTGCATACAGCCTTAGCTAATACTTAGTGAGGCACTTTTCAACTCAATGAGACCCTGTTTCAAAATAAAGAATAAAAATAGGGCTGGGGGTATAGCTCACACACACAAAAAAGATAAGATTGAGATACTTGATCTCACCAGTGGGTTAATACATTAAATGAATTAATTCATTGATAATGGAATTATCTACTACTAGGGGTAGGTCTTAGAGGAGGTATAGGTTTGGGGGAGGGGCGTGTTTATCTTTTCCTATCCTGTTCTTCTTTCTTCCTTCCTTCCTCCTTGCCTCCCTCCATCCATCCATCATTTTCTCTGCTTTCTAGCTTCCATGAGCTGAGAAGCTTTCCTTCACTATGCCTTTCTGTCATGGTGCTTCACCAAAGGCTAAAGAAATAGTCAGCTGCCATGTGTCGGGGCCCACTCGGCTGGACCGAGATGGCACCCAGGCTTGTTGCCAGCGTGGACTCAAGATGGCGCCTAGGTATGTTGCCAAGTCATGAGGCTCACGAGGCTGGCGGTGCCCTGAGCCTGCGCAGTGAGCCCTATCAGGTGTCCTACGGATGATTAGTGATGCAGCGCCTCGTGCTACCACCAGCCCGCCTGTGAGAGGGTTAGAAATGCGCATGCCCTAGCTGTGGGAAGCTTGGGGTTGGTGGAGTGATGAGGGAGGGGTTATGAGACTGATATATTTGCCTGCTGTGCGCATTGAAGGGGAACACCGGGGAACACAGGGGAACGGGGAAGCATTAAAGGGAAGCATTAAAGAGGAAGCATCACAGACTCGGCGTTTGTGTCTTCTTTCCTGGGGCTCTGCGGGCCGGAGCCCTAGGGACGCGACAGCCATGAACTCAGGTCTCTGAAACCATGAATCCAAATAAATCTTTTCTCCTTTCAGTCTTTTCGGGTACTTTGTCACAGCAACAGAAACTAACTAGCACAGAAAATTGGTACCGAGAGTTAGGTCATTGCTGTGATTGATTATACCTGACTGTATGATTCAGAAATCTTTGGTACTGTTTTTTTGGTGGAATTTGGAAAGGTTTGGAGGTTTAGGATAAATAGTCCTTAGGATATTATAAACAGAGCTTAATGGGCAGTCCAGTGGGAGCTCAGAAGACCAGAATGCCTTTAGCAGTGTGGATAGTAATGATTGTGCTCATGAGATTTCAGATGGGAATGAGGACTCTACTGGCAATTAGATTAGAGATCACAGATGTTGCATTCTGGCAAAGAACTTTGCCCATGTTCTTCGACTGTGTGATTCCAAATCTAAAGGTAATTAAATTTCAAAGCAGCACTGCATTCAGGAAGTGTATACTTTTTTAAGCCAGTTTTATTGCGAGAAGCTGGACAAAAGACCATAGCAGAAGATTTTAAAAAGTTTAGCCAGAAAAGCACATATTAAATTGGAGCCAAGGAAGGTGTGGTTGCTAAAGAGATTAGCGTGGTTAAAGAGAAGCCAGGTACTTTGCATAGAGTCAGTTGAAAACATACTTTGAGGGCATTTTAGGAATCAGCAATACCCGACTCATTTCAGCCTTGAGGGTGTAAAAGTGAAACTTGTTTCAACTTTGCTTTGAGAAGAATTTTATCTGTGGTGGTCTGCTTCTGTAGGGCTCTCTAGGAAGTCCTCTGAATTCTTTATGCTGTGTTTCGGCTACCCTGGGACCCAGAGGGCACTGCAGCCATGATCCAAGGTATCCAACTACTGCTCCTGTTGGCAGCAGACTTGGTACATCCCTGTGATGCTAATTTGCTGTGTCTTGCCAAATAGAAGGCAGAGTTTACCTTGGCAGGCACTGCAGTATGTCAGGAAATCCAATATCTTTTGTGCCATGCATCCTTAGGGCAGAGAGAAGCTCGAGTTGCAACCATCAGTGCTGGGGTGGCAACAGGTGCCGGGCAGGTGTACACCACCATTGGTTAGGAATTTCTATAGAACCCATTTGCTATGCAGATCCCAGGCCTTTTGCTTGTTTAGATTGTATTTTTGGTGAGGTGTTGATTCCTGTGCTAATGGTGTATCCTGAGACTCTCCCTCTTACACCTCTATCCACACTTTCTGCTGTGCTGTATGTGATTGGTGCTGGGTGCTCTGTTTTACATCAAGGTTCAGGTTTCCCTCAGTGTCTGCTGTGGAAATTCAACTTTCTCCTACATTCACCCACTTGATAAACAAGTGCTCTCCAGTTGTTTTGTTTCTATATTGTAGAGAAGAAGATGAATTCTGGGTGCCTCTACTCTAACATCTTAAATCTTCCTGGAACTTCACAGTTTGAATTACAGAGTTGTTATGGTGTCTTTTAATGCCTGGTTGGTCTATTCTTCTTTCAGAGATGTTCATTTGGCTAGTCTTGCTTGTTCTTATCTACCCATAAGAACTTTAGTATTAGTGCCTCTAACTTCATGAAAAAGCTTTTTGGTATTTTTATTTGGAAAGTGTTATTTATAAATTAACTTAATGATGTTGAGTCATTCTGTTCAAGAACAATATCTGTGTTTGTTGTCTTTCAGGATCCTTAAAACTTTTTCTTGACTCTTGGTTGTTTTTGTTTGTTTTGTGGGTCTGGGGATGGAACCCGGGGCATTCGACCTCCGAGCTACATCCCCTGCCCTATTTCTTATTCTTTATTTTGAAACCGGGTGTCAATGAGTTGCAGAGGGCCTCACTAAGTAGCTGAAGCTGTTCACGAACTGTAATCCTCCGGTCTCACACTCCCATATGCTGGAATTACAAGCATGCACCACCATGCCCAGCTCGTGTTTTTTTTTTGTTTTTGTTTTTTTTTTACTATTATAGGTAAAGGTGATTTTGTGTATGTTTTGCTATTATATCTTCTAACTGGGGATTTATTTATATCTTCCATCTGGGGATGGAACCCAGGGGCCTTCGACCTCTGAGCTATATCCCCTGCCCTATTTCTTATTCTTTATTTTGAAACCGGGTGTCAATGAGTAGCAGAGGGCCTCACTAAGTAGCTGAGGCTGTCTGCGAACCGTAATCCTCTGGTCTCACACTCCCATATCCTCTGGTCTCACACTCCCATATGCTGGGATTACAAGCATGCACCACCATGCCCAGCTCGTGGTTTTTTTTTTTTTTTACTATTATAGGTAAAGGTGATTTTGTGTATATTTTGCTATTATATCTTCTAACTACTTCCTAATTTTATGAAGATTAGATTTCTGTGTTGATTTTATATCAACTTTACTAATTTTTCTGTTGTGAGTTTTATCATTGACTTTCTAGGGATTTCAGATATATAATCACAGCTATAAATACAGACTTACTTCCTTTCTAATGTTTTTGTCTGTAGATAATTTTTCTTATCTAACTGCTAATTGGCATTTACCTCAAATTAAATGTTATATTAAATGTAGTGAAAATAATGAAATTCCTTTCTTGTTCCTGATCTAAGTGAAAATGCTAAGGAAATATCTTTGCTCCAGCTGTTGTAACAAAGTGCTGTGTCCTTGGCTTAAACAACAGCAGTTCATTTTTTCACAATTCTGAAGGCTTAGAGTCCCAGATCAAGGTACTATCCAACGTAGTTCCTGGTGTGAGCGCTCTTTTCCTTGCTTGTAGAGTCTACCCTCTGACTGTGACCTCACATGGCAGGGTTAGTGGCTTAGGAAGAGAAAAATCTCTCCTATTTCTCTTCTTATAAGAATGCTAATACTGATACACCTAAAGGTATAATACAGTCACACCTTTAGACTCTTTTTTAACTTTACCTTCCTAAAACCTCTACCTCCAAATGTATTTATATTGGGGATTAGAGCTTTTGCATATGAGGGGGGACATGCAGATTTTCAATTCATAATAGGCAATATTTCTTGATTTCTGCGTTCTTTAATGTTTTCAAGAAAGTATTGAATTTTGTTGGAAGGCTTTTTGAGTATCTGCAGATAATTATATGTTTTTTCAACATATCTGCTGGTATGGTATAATGTTTTCAGATTCCATAATATTGAACCAATTGTGCATTCCTGGAATAAATACCACTTGATTTTTGTGGATCATTCTTTAAATGTGGCATAGGATTATGTTTTCTGATATTTTGTCTTACTATTCATAAGTCATATTAATTTATAACTTACTTTACATTGCCTTTATCGAGCTTAGTTATTGGTGTTACACATATAAATAGAAAAGGTTATTAATTTTTTCTTTTGAGTTTTCTAGAAAGATTTGTTAAGAGACAAATCTTTTTCTCTTTTTTTTTTTTTTTTTTTTTTGGTACTAGGGTTCCTGGAAGCCCTTCTACCTCTGGGCTACACTACCAGACCTATTTTTACATTTTTAATTGGAAACAGGGTCTCCTAAGCCAGCGCGCACGGCTGGCTTCGAACCTGCGCGATCCTCCTGTCTCTGCCTCCCAAGCGCGGGGATTACAAGCGTGCGCCACCACGCCCGGCCTTTTTTCTCTTTTTTTAAACAAGTTTTAATTTGGTAGATCTAAAATATTTGTTAGATATATTTTTTTCTTTAGATGTTGGTTAAAGGACAAACCTTCTTCTCTAGAAATAAAGACTCTAGTCTCTATTAAGACTTTCTAGACAAATAATAAAGACTCTAGTCTCTTAATGTTTTATTCTGTGAAACGATCTAGACCTGCTGCTGTTGTTTTGTAGGATGGTTTTTAAATGATTTATACTCATTTCTTCTAAGAAAATATCTATTTAAAGCTTTTGATCTTTAATGGGCTCAATTTTAGTAAATTATTGGATTTTCAAATTTACTTGCAGTTGTATTTGTAAAATAGAATCTTAAAATTTTTTCTAATGCTTATTTTACTGTTCTCTTCAGTTTTTCTCCCTTTTCATTACTTGTTTTGTATCTTGTACTTTGGCCCATTTTTCTTCATTAAGTTGGCTAGTGATTTGCCTATTTTGTTCACTTTTTTTTTTTTTTTTTTTTTTTTGGTGGTACTGGGGATGGAACCTAAAGGCTTTTAACTCCGGGCTATACTCCCAGATATATTTTATATTTTATTTGGAAACAGGGTCTCACTAAGTTTCTGAGAGCCTCAGTAAGTAGCTAAGGCTGGCTTCAAACCTGTGTGATCCTTCTGTCTCAGCCTCCCAAGCGCAGGAATTGCAAGCATGCGCCACCACATCCGGCTTCTTTGTTCACTTTTTTTAAACAAGTTTTAATTTGGTAGATCTAAAATATTTGTTAGATATATTATATTTTTTTCTTTAGATGTTGGTTAAAGGACAAACCTTCTTCTCTCCAACCCCTGATAACCATCAGTCTACCTTCTGCTTCTAAGAGTTTATCTTCTTTAGAGTCCAAATATAATTGAGATCCTGCCATATTTGTCTTTCTGTTCTTATCCTATTTCACTTAACATACTGTCCTCTAGTTTCATCTGTGTTATTGAAAATGACATTTTCTTTCTTTGTTAAGGCCATTGTGTATATGTACCACATTTTATCCTCTCATTGGTCAATGAACTACTTTGATATACTGATTTTATTTCTTTTGGATTTATATCCAGAGTATAATTATTATAAAATAGAGTGGTTCTAAGTTTTGAGAAACCTCCCCTCTCTTTTCCATAAGGACTTCAGTTAATATATATTCTTATCAATAGTGTACCAGGGTTCCCATTTCTCCACATCCTGATAACACTTGTATTGTTTTTCTTTTTTATAATAGCTATTCTAAGAAATATGTGGTGATAATCTCATTGTAGTTAAAATTTAGATTTCTCTGATGTTTAGTGATATTGAGTACTTTTTTATGTACCTGCTATACATTTCTTGTATATCTTCTTTGGGTAATTGTCTATTTAAGTTCTTTTCTTATCTCTTTATTTGTTAATTTTCTTAACTTTGAGTATTTGTGTTTCTTTATATTTTGAATATTTCTTACTATATATATAGTTTATCTTTATTTTATCTTATTCTGTAGAATCTTGCTTCTGTTGCAAAGAAGCTTTATAGTTTGAGGTAATTCCATTAGTTTTTTTTTTTTAGTTTTAATGTTTCTTGCTTATTGTTTTGTGTATCTCTTTAGAGACTTAAATGTCTAGATTCTAGAACTTGACTCTTCTTTGCTGTTTCAACTACTTTCATTTCAACTGTGTTCTCATTGACCTTTTCTGTTTTTTAAAATTTCTTGTGTGATTTTTTAACACTTTCTTATAATTTCATTAGAATCTGCTATCATTGGTGTACTTTATAATATGGCCTTCATTCTTCAACTTTCACTTAATTTTGTCTTTTTCTTAAATTTCTTTCCTAAGGTAAGCCAACTCTTAATTCTTTTTTTGTTCATTTCTGTTCCTAATTTCTGAATTTCTCTTTTAAGATATTTTATTGTATCATAAATGTTTGTTTAATTAAGTAGACTTGCGGAAGATGGAGACGGAGGAAAGCGGCACTTACAAGTCCCGCTAACAATCCAACTCTACTACCACAAAACCAGCGCCTTTCAGAGCCAGAAAACACCACCAGCAAAGAAATAAAAACGGTAAATACAAGGGACAGAGAAAAAGGTCTGGAAAAACAAGACACCGGAAAAAAACCAGCCCGAAGTGCCATGCCCGCGTGGCGCGGAGCGGCCGGAGCAGCCGGAGCGACCAGAGCCGCGGCGCAGAGCGGCCGGAGCAGCGCGGCCTACATCTCCCCTAGCAGCACCAGGCTCCAGAGAGGAGGGAAACTCAAAACAGAGCTCAAATCCAGAGAGGAGGTACTCTGGCCTCGTGGCCTAGGATGCAGAAGAAGCAGCGTCTTACTGCTGGCGGCAGCGGCGAGTTCACTGGACGGCCCTAGACCAACCCACTCAACCAGCCACCAGGCGCCTGAGAGGAGGGGTGGGCAGCAAGCCGAGGTGAGCAGGTGCTGAACAGCCGGGCGGCAGTCAGCAGTTTTGTTGGTGCAGGGAACATCTAAAGCTCCCAAGGGCCGGGCACAGTACAACTGGCAAGGACTCAGAGCGGAGTTCAAAACCAGAGAAGAAATGCGCCGCATCACGGCCGAGGGCGTGGCAGTGGTGCCATATTGCCAGTGGCAGCAGCAGCGAATCCACCAAGTTCACTACAGCTCCATCAGCGCACTCAACAACCGTGAGTCAAATTGCGGCCCCTAGGGGAGAAATCCCAGTGCTGCACTCCCAAGGACTTGTGCAGATAGTCTCCCTGGGTCGGAGATTTTAGCAGTGCAGCCCGGTGGGGGAGTGGCAGTGGCAGAGATATCATACCATAGTCACAACTCCCCTCTGGAGAACGCCCAACTTGGCACTCCCCACGGTCTAAGCAGCCTTGATTGACTCCCTGGGTCTGAGACTTTGTGATACAACCCAGTAAAGGAGTAGTGGTGACTGAGATACCACAGACTCGAGATCCAGAGCATCTTAAGTGAACTCATAGTGACTCAGGGAAGAACCCAGAGAAGGCACAAACTTCCAAAATCATGGGAAAGAGAAATAACAATGGAGCAGTGAATGCCAACAACCCCACAACATCAGAATCTGATAACACAGAATTCCAAAGATCTCTAGAAGATCAAATTAGGAAAATAACTTTAGAAATAATAGAGGACTTTCGAAAAGAATTTAGAGAGTCAAAAAGAGATAAAGGATGCAATTAATGAAGTAAAGGCCTCAATTCAAAGTATAAACAACAGATTAGACCACATGGAGAATAGAATCTAGCTTCTTGAAGATGATCATTCTAAAAATGAACGCATAGTTTCTAATTTAGAAAAAAAAAAAAACCCGACAGCAGGAATCTGACATTGAAGAAATATGGGCCCATTTCAAGAGAGCTAACCTAAGAATAATTGGAATAGAGGAGGGAAAAGAAGGTGAAACCAAAGTGATCAACAATCTCTTCAAGGAAGTAATAGCAGAAAATTTTCCAAACATAGAGCAAGAGGTCGATAGACAGGTCCAGGAAACTTATAGAATTCCCTTTAGACAGAATCAGAGAAGAGGATCCCCACGCCACATAATTGTCAAAATGACTAATGTGGAAGCCAAGGAGAGAATCTTAAAGGCAACAAAAACAAAAGGCCACGTGACATACAGAGGCAAACTAATTAGAATCACTCCAGACTTCCCAAACCAAGTCATGAGAGCCAGAAGGCCTTGGAGTAACATATTCCAAACTCTGAAAGAAAACAACTTCCAGCCAAAAATTTCCTACCCAGCAAAACTATCCATCAAATTTGATGGGGAAATAAGAAGTTTCCATGACAAACAGCAACTGAAGGAATTTATGTCTTCAAAACCAGCGCTAGAGAAAATACTCAAGGAGATTAACCGCAAAGAGGAAATGGGTAATACATGCCAGAACCAAAGAAACAAGAATTCCCATCCAGCAGACAACTAAGCAAAGAAGAATAAACAGTATCTCAAACAGAAATAAGATCTTAACATGTTGGGAATTAAAAATTATCTCTCTATAATCACACTGAATGTAAACGGCCTCAACTCCCCAATAAAAAGACATAAAGTGGCATAATGGATTAAAAGCCAGAATCCATCCATCTGCTGCTTACAAGAAACACACCTCACAAGTAAAGATAGGAACAAACTCAAGGTAAAGGGCTGGAGCAAGGTAATCCATGCTAATGGTACTCGAAGACAAGCAGGAGTAGCAACTATGATATCAGACAAGTTAGACTTCAAACCCAAACTTATTAGAAGAGAGAAAGAAGGTCACATTTTACTGGTAAAAGGAATAGTCCAGCAAGAGGAAGTAACAATAATCAACATCTATGCCCCAAACATAGGGGCAGCTACTTTCATAAATCAAACTCTTTGTGACATGAAGTCACACATAAATCCAACACAATAATACTGGGAGACTTCAACACACTTCTCACAATACTAGACCGATCTTCCAGACAAAAGGTCAGTAAAGATGTCTCAGAACTAAAGAACACCATTAACCAAATGGACCTGTTGGACACATATAGAATGTTTCACCCAACTACAGCAGAGTTTACATTTTTCTCAGCTGCTCACAGAACCTTCTCCAAAATAGATCACATCCTGGGACACAAAATGAGCACTAGCAAATTCAAGAAATATTACATACTTCCCTGTGTCATTTCAGACCGTAATGGAATGAAACTAGAAATCAACTATAAGAAGACCCAGAGAATCAATATAAACATTTGGAGACTGAACACCACACTTCTGAATGAAGAATGGGTCATAGAAGATGTAAGAGGTGAAATCAAGAAATTTCTAGAAAAAATGAAAATAAAGAAACAACATATCAAAACCTCTGGGACACTTTGAAGGCAGTATTAAGAGGAAAATTTATAGCACTGAGTGCTCACATAAGAAAAACAATCTTTAAATAAATAGCCTTATGACACACCTCAAAGCCCTTGAAAAGCAGGAACAATTGAACCCCAAAGCCAGCAGAAGACAGGAAATTATTAAAATTAGAGCAGAAATTAATGAAATAGAGAATAAAAAAACAATACAGAAAATCAAAACCAAAAGCTGGTTTCTTGAAAAAATTAACAAGATTGATAAACCACTAGCCAACCTAACTAAAAAAAAAGAGAGAATCAACTCAAATTATGAAGATAAGGGATGAAAAAGGAGACATTACTACTGACAGCGTAGAAATCCAGAGGATTATCAGAAACTACTTTGAAAAACTATACTCCAACAAAATGGAAAATCTGGAGGAAATCAACAACTTCTTAGATAAATACAACCTTCCTCAACTGAGTCAAGAAGATATAGAACACTTAAACCAACCAATAACAATCAAAGAGATTGAAATAGCAATCGAGAGCTTACCATCAAAGAAAAGCCCAGGACCAGATGGTTTCCCAAGTGAATTCTATAAAACCTTTATAGGAGAATTAATCCCAATACTACTCAAACTATTTCATGAAATAGAAAAAACCGGGACTCTACCAAATAAATTCTTTGAAGCCAACATCACACTAATACCAAGACCGAATAAAGACAGTTAAAGGAAGGAAAACTACAGGCCTATATCTCTGATGAACTTGGATGCAAAACTATTAAACAAAATTTTAGCAATACGCATTCAAAACCACATCAAGAAAATCATTTACCCTGACCAGGTAGGGTTCATCCCAGGGATGCAAGGCTGGTTCAATATATGAAAATCAATCCATGTATTTCATCATATAAACAGAATCAAAGACAAAAACCACATGATCATCTCAGTAGATGCTGAAAAAGCATTTGATAAAATTCAACATCCATTTATGATAAAAACACTGCAGAGAATTGGAATAGAAGGAACATATCTCAACATTATTAAGGCAATCTACAATAAGCCCACTGCCAACATCATATTAAATGGGGAAAAACTTCAAGAATTCCCCCTAAAAACTGGAACGAGACAAGGATGTCCACGATCACCACTTCTCTTCAATATAGTACTAGAGACTCTAGCCAGAGCAATAAGGCAAGAAAAGGAAATCAAAGGAGTACAAATAGGAAAAGAAGAACTCAAGCTTTCACTATTTGCAGATGACATGATACTCTATTTAGAAAACCCAACAAACTCAACCAAAAGGCTTATAGAACTGATCAACAAATTCAGCAAGGTATCTGGATACAAAATCAATCTTAAAAAATCAGAAGCTTTCTTGTACACCAACTATAAATCCACTGAAAAAGAAATTCAGAAAATACTTCCACTCAGGATCTCCCACAAAAAAATAAAATACCTAGGAATAAACTTGACCAAGGAGGTAAAAGATCTCTACAAAGAAAATTATAAAACACTGAAAAAAGAAATCGAAGAAGATCTTAGAAGATGGAAAGATCTTCCATGTTCATGGGTTGGCAGAATAAATATCATTAAAATGGCCATCCTCCCAAAAGTGATCTACAGATTTAATGCAATGCCCATTAAACTACCAAGATCATTCCTCACAGACATAGAAAAATCGGTCCTTAAATTTATCTGGAATAACAAAAAGCCCAGAATAGCCAAGGTACTTCTCAGCAACAAAAACCACGCAGGAGGAATCACAATACCTGACTTTAAACTATACTACAAAGCCATTGTAATAAAAACAGCATGGTACTGGCAAAAGAACAGATATATAGACCAATGGAGCAGAATAGAAGACCCAGAAACAAGTCCACACACTTTCAGCCAATTGATTTTTGACAAAGAGGCCAAAAACATACACTGGAAAAAAGATAGTCTCTTCAACAAATGGTGTTGGCAAAACTGGTTAACCATATGCAGAAAATTGGATGTTAATCCCACTTTTTCACCCTGTACAAACGTCAACTCACGATGGATCAAAGACTTGGAAATTAAACCAGAGACTTTGAAGCTCCTTGAAGAGGGCATAGGTCCAACACTACAACACATAGGCATAGACAAACATTTCCTCAACAAGACCCTAAAGGCACAACAAATTAAAAGGAGAATCAATACATGGGATTGCATGAAACTGAAGAGCTTCTGTTCAGCAAAGGAAACTATCAAGAATCTCAATCGAGAGCCAACAGAATGGGAGAAGATGTTTGCCACCTACACCACTGATAGAGGACTAATATCTAGAATATACAGAGAACTCAAGAAACTCAACACTAAGAAAACAAAGCATCCAATAACAAAATGGGCAAATGAACTAAGTAGACACTTAACAAAAGAAGAAATTCAAATGGCCAATAAATGCACTAAAAAATGCTCAACATCACTGGCAGTCAGAGAGATGCAAATCAAAACTACCCTGAGATTTCACCTAACTCCAACTAGAATGACCATCATTCAAAACACAAACAACAACAGATGCTGGCGAGGATGTGGAGAAGTAGGAACTCTAAGACATTGTTGGTGGGATTGCAAATTAGTGCAACCACTTTGGAAAACAGTATGGAGAATCCTCAGAAGAATGGGAACAAATCTACCATTTGATCCAGCAATACCACTGTTGGGTATCTACCCAAAAGAAAAGAAACCAAACTACCAAACTAATGCATGTGTATCTATGTTCATAGCTGCACAATTCACCATAGCCAAACTATGGAACCAGCCAAGATGTCCATCAACAGATAAATGGATTACAAAACTGTGGGATATGTACACAATGGAATTTTACTCAGCCATTAAAAAAAATACTCAATTACATCATTTTCAGGGAAATGGATGGAACTGGAGGACATTATGCTAAGTGAGATTAGTCAGGCACAAAAAATAAGAAATTAGATGCTTTCCCTAATATGTGAGAGTTAGGGAGAAAAGAGGAGTAAACAAGAGAACCTAAAGGAGGAGAAATGAGGGGGGAAGAGGAAAATCTCTAAAGCTCACAATGTACTTAAATATATCGAAGTCAATCACTAAGCCAAGCAAGGGAGGCAGGGACGGGGAGGGAATGGGGTGGGATTTGGGTAGGGGTTAAATCAGCAATGAGTACATGTTTGTACACACAAGTTTTTTACCCCAGTAAGTTGTATGAATATAATGCACCTATAAAAAAAATTAAAAAAAAAAGTAGACTTAATTAAGTTTGGGGTATTGTGTTACATTTTTATTCTGCTTTGCCATTGGGAAGTTATTTTTGTAAAGTACATATTGTTTTACTTTTATACTTTTATTTTTTAAAGTAGATTAAGACTGTTTCACTGTATATCTGTAAACAGGATTGGCAATTTGTAGTGGTTTTACAAGCTTTGTAGTTCATGTTATTCCTTTCTGTCCATGTTAAAAACAAATTGTTTTTAAATTTGGACTAAAGGAGCTGGCTTTTTGATGCACACCTGTAATCCTAGACCTTGGGAGGCTGAGACAGGGTGATCACAGGTTCAAGCCTCAGCAACTTAGAAAGGCCTTCAGTGACTTAATGAGACCATTCAAAATAAAAAATAAGACTGGTATGTGTGTTGGGTGGTAACTCAGAGAATGCTCCTGGGTTCAATCCTGAATACTATGAAAACAAAAGGATTGGACAAAAGGTTATAGTTGGGAGGGGCTGCATATTCTTTCTCACTTTTGGAGCCAAGGACTCTCTTTCAAGATTCAAAATTCTTACTTTTTCTCTTCCTTTTACCCTGTAGTTCCCAAAGTATGGTTTTGTTATTTTTAACCAGCTTCTCCTACTGAAGTTTTTCTATTCCAGAATTATCCTATTCCGAGTCCTACACTCAATCCTTTTCCTGTCATCAGTGTTCTTACCTATGAGTAGATGTTCCTTCTCTCTCTCCCTTTCTTTCTTCCTTCCCTTTTTAATTTTTCTTTCTTAACAAGCATTGTCTGATTTTAGAAGACATCTTGATCATCTGTGTCTCTCATATAACAGGTCCTTCATTACCTTTGCCATGCATGTGATTCTATTATTATTATTATTATTATTATTATTATTATTTATTATTTGTGTGTGTTAGTATGAATTCTTTTTTTGTTTTTTATTGGCGCATTATAGTCACACATCTTAATGGGGGTACAGGTTGGTAGAGGCATACATGCACATATCACTCATTAGCCATTCCCTAATTCCCACCTCATTCCCTTCCCCCCCTTCTTCTTTCTCATATTTGGCTTAGTGATTGACTTTAATATGTTTGTGAATAATTCTTGAACCATATGAAGTATATTGACATGCTTTAGGGATCCAAGAACCTAGTAAAAATAATTTTTTTTTCTATTTCTTTTAAAGTTATATTTGTGAAAATTATTTTATGTGAAATTAAAGTATTAGGTATTGTTTTAAAGAAATAAGGAATATTACAATATGATTGATTATCATTGTTAACATTTACATTTTAAGTGTTTTTCCACAGGCCAGAATTAAAGAAATGGTATCTATCCTTAGTGACCATAGGCATCTTGAGTGATGGATATAAGTGATGCAGAGTTTCATATGAGGCAAGGAACTAGACTATGAAAACATGAGGCCAAATGGCTAAAGACATCTCACATTTGTTCATCATGAAAGTACAGTAATGACTATAGTTGTTTTCTGTGTGATTACTTGATGAGAACTTGCACTTGTGCTGGGATTTGTCCCTAAGGCAGAAGTCTCACATGGTATTATTGTATTACAAAGTACAGAATCCATATACAAATAAAAATACCATGTTGAATCTTTGTGCCCTGAAGTAGTCAAGCTGGTTTGTGGCCTAGTACAGAGAAGAACATTTGAAGATTTGTCTATAAATACTGCCATTACTTGAAAATGTTTTCTGTGATGTTTTGAGGCAAATCAATGAGCTATTGAAAACTGTTCCATTTCTTATAAGCATTTACCGGGATGAAACTTACTCTACTATGTAATGCCCACTTTATTCAAGAAGTCCTGTTTTGTGAGCCTTTTTAAGAGAAATATTAAAAAGTCTTTGCTCCCTCTTAAGTGATAAATAGTTTATTTTCCCAGAAAAGCTTTGAAAGGAATTTGTTGGTATGCTGTGTATGTCTCACCTGTAATGCTTGGCAGCAAGTCTTCTTTTGCTGTTTTGCTGAAGTCCACACATTGTGATGCATTGCTCTTCATATTAGCATTCTTGGCATGAGAAACTGCCAGCTATTCTGAAAGGAGCAGTGAGCTTATTACAAGCCAAGACCTTGAATCACTACCTTTTGAAGAGATTTAACTGTATACAACGTTCTCTTTTATTCCATTTTTCTAGAAATTAACTCATACAGTCATTATTAAAGTGGAAGTTTCACAGGACAAAAGAAAAATCTGAGAGGAAAATTTAATAGGAAAGATTGGTATCACTTTGATGCATCCAAATTTTTTAATGCATCTGGATGCTTGCATAAATTTGTAGTGGTTTGGATCTGGAATGTCTCCCACAGACTCATGTGTTTGAAGGCTTGGTCCTAATACAGCAAGGTTCAGGTTTCTTTCCATTTCCTTGATGGTTAGTGTTGTGTTCTTTTCACATGTTTATTATCTATTTGAATATTTTCTTTAGTAAAGAGTTTAGGTTTTCATTCATTCTTTTGTTTTTATTGGTGTAATGTAGTCATACATCTTAATGGAGTACAAGATGGTAGAAGCATACATCACTCATTTATCCCTTCCCCATTTCCTCCCCCCACTTCTTATGTCTGGCTTAGTGATTGACTTGATATGTTTATGAATATACATCATGTCCATTAGGGAATTTCACTTTCCCCCCTCCCATCACCCCTAGTTAGGTCTCCTTTTTTGCTTATCTGTGGTTTCTCCTCTTTCATCTAGAGTTTCTCCTGTGACCCTTTTTCTCCCTAACTTCCACATATTAGGGAGAGCAACTGATTTCTTTTTGTGACTAACTAACTTAGCGTAATATTTTCCAGTTCCATCCATTTCCTTGTAAATAATGTAATTTTGCTCTTTATGGCTGAGTAAAATTCCGTGTGTGTGTGTGTGTGTGTGTGTGTGTGTGTGTGTGTATACCATAGTTGTGTAATCTATTCATCTTGGCTAGTTCTTCCATAGTTTGGCAATAGTGAATTGTGTGGCCATGAACATAGATATGCATGCATTAGTTTGGCAGTTTGGTTTCCATTCTTTTGGACAGATACCTAGGAGTGGTATTGCTGGATCTTATGGTAGATTGGTTCTCATTCTCCTAAGGATCCTCCATACTGTTTTCCAAAGTGGCTGTACTAATTTGCAATTCCACCAGCAATGTATTAGAGTTCCCACTTCTCCACATCCTCACCACTATTGTTTATTGTTTGGGTTTTTAATGTTTGCCATTCTACTTGGAGTTAGGGTGAAATCTCATGGTAAAAAACAGACACATAGACCAATAGAACAGAATAGAAGTCTCAGAAACAAATCCGCACACTTACAGCCAATTGATGTTTTGACAAAGGTGCCAAAAACATACACTGGAAAAGAGATAGCCTCTTCAACAAATGGTGTTGGCAAAACTGGTTAACCATATGCAGAAAAATGGAAATAAACCCTACTTTCTCACCCTGCACAAGAGTCAATTCAAGATGAATCAAAGACATGGAAAACAGATCAGAGACCTTGCAGCTGCTTGAGGAGGGCATAGACCCAACACTTCAACACATAGGCACAGGTAAAAATTTTTTCAACAAGACCCCATAGGCACAAGAAACTAAAAGGCAGATCAGTGCATGGGATTGCATTAAAATGAAGAGCTTCTGTACAGCAAAGGTAACTATCAAGAACCTTAACACAGAGCTGACAGAATGGGAAAAAAATTTTGCCAATTATTCCTCCAATAGAGGATTACTATCTAGGATATACAGAGAACTCAAGAAATTCTGTGCTAAGAAAACAACCCAATCAAAAAATGGGCAAGTGAACTTTAAATAGACACTTTACAAAAAATAAATGGCCAATAAATGTATGAAAAAATGTTCAACATTATTAGCAATCAGAGAGATGTAAATCATTTTTTTCTATTGTGTGATTTTTTTTCCTTGAGAGAGGGTCTGATTATGTTGCCTTGGAGGGGGGTATTGAACTCCTGGGCTCAATTCAGCTAGTTACTCAATTCCTGAGTAACTAGGAACACAGGCCTGTGCCATGGCACTTGGCTCTCTGTTGGAGTTCTGTATATATTTGTAGGAGTTCTGTATATATTCTAGTTGTGGATTCTACTCAGAAATATATATTACAGATATCTTTTCCCTTTCTATTGGCTGTCATTTTACTCCTTTAATGGTGTATTAATTTTATTGTGACTCTCTTGTTAATTTTTTATTGTTAGCACTTTTTATATCTGCTTAACAAATTTTTGCATATTCTTAGGTCATAATAATGTTCTTGGAGTTTTCCTTTTCTCACTTTGTTGTGTTTTGTATAGATATTATCTTTAATCCTTCCAGAATTGATTTTTGTGTATAATTTGTGATAGGAGTCAAAATGGTTCTTGTTCATTTTAGATGTACAAACACCAGATTTGTTAATTCAGTACAAAACATATATTAGTTGATATAGATAGCCATCTTCTCTAAAATCAAAATATGCATGATGTTGTGGAAAATCATACTTTCAAAGTAGTCACCACTATCTTGTTTTTAATTTTTTTTCAGTGCTAAATATTGAACCAGAGGTGTTCTAACACTGAGCTGTATCTCTAGCCCTTTTATTTTTTATTTTGAAACAAAATCTCACTAATTTACTGCATGCCAGTCTCAAACCTGTGATCCTCCTATCTCAACTTCCTAGGTGTTAAAGGCATGCCTGGCTAGTCACCACTATCTTTTCAAAGGAAAGGCAAATTCATTCTTACTATTTATTCTTAGATATTGCTAAATTCATTTTAAATATACTAAGCACCAGTTACATCTCATTTTTAAATACTGTATGTCTAATTGTCTAATAGTTGTGAAAGACATTAGGTCTATACTGACCTATCATTATTCTCTGCAGATGAGTCTTTGTTGAAGCTGCTAAAACTAAAGCTAAATTAAGCCCCAAATAATAGTGTATTGTCAGTCATACACAGTCATAATAATCACTGTGGGAAGACCCTTTGGTCATTCCAAAAGAGAACACTAAATCTAAGTTGGGGGATTGATTTGTACAATTCCATCTTCCACTGACCTTTGAAGCAATAGTCAGTGATCCTTGAAGCAAGATTTTTAAGAAAAATTATACTGGTAAAAATAGTTTAATGACAGTATTACTATAGACATTTACTGAAAACTATAATGGCTAGAAGAACTTTCGAAGTATCAGATGTGTGTTTTTCCTGTCTATTGCACTAAGCTTTCTGAAGGCAACATGGTGCCTGTCTCCTGAATTCCCAGCACCTACTAAGCTTAGTACCTGGATACCAATAGCTTAATAATAATATAAATTTAAATTTCTTTGAGAATTCCAATTTTTGTTTTTGAGACTGAAATGCTCCTATCCTAGATTCTATAAAGTTGTTCCTTGTTCTGTTTGTAAATGAAGAGTAATGCTCTTTAAGCAAGCTCTGTTTCCCTATATTAGAAGTAGATAGGATTGATATGCTTTTGCACTAGCAAGTGACTTTCTACCCCTTTATATCATCTTTCTAAGTTGAAGGCCCCCAAAGGAGCATTGTTCCATAACACACCTCTCAGTAGATTGAGTTTTCGTTTAGTTAGGAACATCAGGCTTCTTAAGTTTCATAATAATATTAGCTTCATTTTTGGTCACTCTGAACCACATGTATCTCTTCTTTCCTTTAAACACAGAATATTTCCTTTTAACATCTTCCAGAGTTTAATTAAATATTGTTCATCTACCCAAAGTGTAATTGCTCTGTAAAGTGGATATAAATTCACTGTCAGAGGAATTAGATTGGTAAACTAAGTGAGTGAAATGGACTAGGCATAATAAAAATTATATTGCTGTGATGTGATATATGATTATTGAGGCTTTAGGATTAGAAGCATTGAAAATTGTTAGAACTGTGGAAAATTAGAGTGTGACTTTTTCTATGTGGAAATGCCACCACTTAGGTACAACCATTTGGAAAAGTGCCTTAGTTTCTGTGTTAGATTTTTGTCACTACAACAGAATACCTGAGTTAACAGACTTGCAAAGAACAAAAGGTGTATCAGCTTAAAATGTGGAGGTTCTAGTCCATGATCAGTTGACCCCATTGTTTTGGGCCTGTGGCAAGGCAGCACATCATAGTGGGGACAAATGGCAGAACAAAACCACTCACTTCATGGTCAGGAAGCAACAGAGTGAGGAAGGGGCCAGGGTCCCACAATCCCCTGAAGGACTGAGAGACCTAAAGACCTCCTTATTAGACTTTACCTCTTTGAAGTTCCACTGTCTTCCAGTATTGCTACTCTACAGATCAAGTCTTTAACACATGGACCTTTGGGGACATTCATTTTAAAATAGAGCAGTTTCCTTTTATAATTTTTTTCTTGTGAATTTTCTTCAAGAGAAGCCGGAAATTTAGAATTTATGTGACATTTCCAGATCTTTAAAATCTTGGCAACTAACTTATACATTTTTGAAAGAGCATATGGTGCAAAATTGTACAGGCCAAGGGGCCAAGTAAAATACATCTGTGGGTGATTCAGGCTCTGAGCCATACATTCCAACTTCTGCTGTGTATTTCCATCAGATTTGATCATTCACAAGTGGGGCAGGGTACTTTAATTATACACTAAACTTCCAAATGTATTAACTTTCTTTTGCTTCATTTAACATCTTAGCACAGTTATCTCAATTTCTGTAGATGAAAAGTCTGTATATCACATGACTGAATTCTTTGTTCAGGGTCTCAACTGGGGGTATGGCCCTCTTCCTTGTTCATTGGTTGTAATCCCCATTTTCCTGGTAACTAGTGGCCAGGGATGCTGTCACCTGCAGTGGCCTTGATGGCAGCTTATGACACAGATGTTTGCTTTCTTGTAAGCCAACTGGGATTTATTTCTCTAGTTTCTACTTCTGCAGCTAATTGGAGGAAATGGCTTTATTAGGTCAGGTCTACTCATAAAACTAACTCTCCCTCTTGCCATATAGGTAACATTCAAATATCTTAAAATTTAAAAAAAAGACAAAGACCTGGTAAGAAATACCCAGGAAGCATACAAAGATCACATACTAGAGGGAATTTTTAAAGTAAACACATATTGGAAAATTTTAGCTTTACTAATTAATCAGGAAAACAACAAGGTAACGTAATTGGTTAAAAAAAAAGTACAATAATAAATAGGAACAAGCTACCAGTTTCATTTATTTCTGGTAATGCTACGATAAAGAGAATAAATTGGTACAGTCTTTCTAAAAATCATTTTAATAGAATTTTTTCCAATAACCGAAACTGAACCCAAGAGTTCTCTATCACTGAGTTGTTTCCCAGCCCTACCTACCTTACCTACCTGTCTGCCTATCTGCCTGCCTATCTATCTATCTATCTATCTATCTAGGGTCTCATTATGTTGCTGAGGCTAGCCTTGAAGTCCTTCCACCTCAGTCTTCAAAATATTGCTGATATAGCTGTGTGCCACTGTACCAGAACACAGTTTAATAGTAGTGTATGTTATATGTTAAAGTTGAAGTTAGAATATGCATGCATAAATGGGTTACTAAACAGATGAGTGAACAATATTTAAATGACGGATCTCCGAGGCCACCATGCACACACATAGAAGGGGGGAGCTTTATTTCTTGGTCTTTCCTCCTTAACAGTCTTGATGATCTCTTCTTTTATGGCCAGGAGGCACTCCTCCTGGCACTTGTGTGCCTCCTTGGCCTATGGACCTGTGGACCTCAGCCTGTTCAGCCAGGAGCTTCCTCTGGGCTGTCTCTGCCTTCAGCATGTGGATGTGTTCCAGGAGAATCTACTTGTTTTTGAACACATTTCCCTTCACCTTCAGTTACAGGCTCTTTGTTCATATGGCAGGCAATCTTAGAGTCACGGTATCTCTTGTGCAACCTGCACAGGATCAGCATTTTCCTCATGCAGTTTACTGTTTCTAGCATTGGAGCATTGGCAGTACCTTTTCTCTTGCCTATGCCCATGTGCTTGCCTTTCTTAAAATACCCTTTTAGGGTATTTTTCTGACAGCCTGGGAATGGATAGTCCCAGGCTTGTGGATTATCAGCCCATCTTTGATTAGCTTTCAGATCTGCTGACAAGAGTTGGCATTGGCACGCTTATAATCCCATCATTCAGGAGGCTGAGACAGGAAGATTGCAGTTTGTGGACAGCCTCAGCTACTTAGTGAGGCCCTTTGCAACTCAGTGAGACCCTGTTTCAAAATAAAGAATAAAGCCAGGCATGGTGGCACACGCTTGTAATCCCCGCGCTTGGGAAGTAGAGACAGGAGGATCGCGCAGGTTCGAAGCCAGCCGCGCTGGATTAGGAGAACCTGTTTCCTAATTAAAAAAAAAAAAAGTATAAAATAGGTCTGGGAGTGTAGCCTGGAGGTAGAACGGTTTCCAGGAACCCCATTACCACCAAAAAAAGAAAAGAAAGAAAGAATAAAAACTAGAGCTGGGGGTGTCACTCGGAGGTAGAATGTCCCTGGGTTCCATCCATATTACCGCAAAAATAAAAAGTTGGCATTGGCAATTTCATTGTTCTCATTGGGGTCCACCCCGACCTTTTTGCCACAGCAGAGGATGCTGGAGGCAAGCCTCTTCTGAATCCAGAACATTGGGGCCGCAGCACTAGCCTGTGTCCCACACCAGGTCAGTGCAGCCCAAACTCATCTCAGGTTTGTAGATTTTTTTTTATTATTGGTGCATTGTAGTCCTATATCTTAATGAAGTACAAGATGGTAGAGGCATACATGCACACATATTAAACTGAAAAAATTTGTAATAGAATCTTATATTAAAGATTCATCATATATTTATGGTAGTAGTAAAATTATTATTATTCTTTGGAATGCAAGAGGACTGTGTAACTTCATTGCCAGGAATCTGGCCTTAGTCATCATTTTAAATAATGCAAAAGGTTGTACATGTAACAAATTCTTTGCAGCATTATATAACATTTGGAAAAATTGGAAACTTAAATTCCATGGTAAAGGAAATAGTTGCATAAACCATGGTTTATCCATTTGTATGGAATTACAATTCTAACCACTACCACGTTTTCCTGAAACACTTAACACTAACTTTTAGGGTGCTTTCATAGAATTCCTAGCCACATTCTTCTCAGTCTTCCCTGATTTGCTGCCCTGTAAATTTTCTCTCTGTACCCAGCCTCTTTCCAACATCAGGCCTCAGCATTGATGACCCATTTATATCTTGCATCTATTTGCATTGAGTATTAACAGCCTTTTCTTTCCCTAAATGAGAGACATTTGTTTCTTTCTTTATAATACTAAAGTCATCTCAGTTCTTACTGTTCTCTGCATTTCTGAAATATCATGTTATTTGTTCTTTGGGTTTTTCAGCCCCCTCCCTTACATCTCAGAATGCTTATGCTGGGAATACCAAGATGCTGGCTGGGTTGTACTTTTGCATACTATGAATAATGCTACTATGAGCTTTCATGTGCTGTTGGTCGTCTGTATCTGTATCTGCATGATCTGCATCTGAGGATTCACCAATCCATAGATGGAAAATAATAAAAACAATTGGGATCTGAATATGTACAGAATTTTTTCTTTTCATTATTCCCTAAACAATATAACAACTACTTATATAGTATGTACATTGTATTAAGTCTTACTTAATAATCTAGAGATGATTTAAAGGATACAAAAAGATGCACCTAGGTTATATGCTGGTACTATGCTATATGTGCCAGATAAGGGACTTGATTTTGGTGTCTGAGTTGGGGGACATTTTAGAACCAGTTCCTAGTAGATAATGAAGTATAGATGTTTGTGCAAATGTATATTTACCTTTCTCTTGGGTACATATCTAGTCTAGGAGTGGAGTTACTATGTCATATGCTGTATTTGACCTTTTGAAGAACTGCCAGATTATTTTCTAAAGTGACTGCATATTTTACAATCCTGCATCTTTGTTAACACTTGTTGTCTTTTAAAATCTAGAAATCCTAGTGGGTGTGAAGTGGTATCTTATTGTGCATTTCATTATGAAGATTTTATCATGACTAATTATTTTTAAAAATATTTTATTTTCCTTAAGCATAGATTCTTTTAGACTGTTAGGAAACATTTAACAAGATTTGTTGTGACTGAAATTCTTGATTAACTTGTATATTTGTAATTTTCCATATTATCCATATACTATTTTTTTTTTAAAGTCCTCTTTATCCATGAGAATTCTCTAGGGATATTAGCTGTCTGTGAGAACCATCAGAACCTATACCTGTTGGCAGTTAACTGCTTTATGTTGGCATAGGAGTACCTTTGAGTGGTTAAGCTGCAGAAATTAAATTAAGGAATCAAGTAGATTGCCCAGATAAGGGATAATTTTTTTCCCCTTCCTTTTCTGAAGTATTTTTGGAAGTGCTTATGTCACTTGTATAATGTGTGAAACCTGTAATTAAAGGAGTGACTAAGTGAAGAGAGGGACCATCATCTTGGTGGGGAATAAGAGGGGAGGACAAGTGTTTCTGTGGTATAAATTAGACTAAGACCACAGAAGGTTAGCAATTGTATTTTGTTTTACTTATTTTTTAAAACATTAATATCCATACTAAAGCACTCTTTTGAGTTCCATAGAACAAAAAGTGTTTTAAAAATATTTTTCCCAGCACAGATTGAATTTGTTTCACAGAACAAGATAATAGCAAGTAAATAATATGAGAAGAAACTACAATGCTAATTGCAAATACTCTTATGACTCTCTGTTGAAAGGATTTTTTAAAACTTTAACTTTTTAGAAATTGTTTTACTTCAAGAATATATTTTGTCAACTCATCCCTTCATTTTTTGTAGCACTTTTAATCTATAACTTCCTAGTATACATAATTTCTATAAAGACATCTTTGTATAATGTCTCAGTCAACATTTTCAATGCTCTAATGCAGAATGACTGACCATACAATTTAGAAGCAGGAAGTTTATTTGCTCAGGGTTTTTTGGAGAGTGTGGGTTCAATCCTTGTAAGGCGAGGGTATGAAGCTCAGTGTATGGTGGTGGGAAGTTGAAAGAGGGAGAGCACACAGGCTTTGCTCTCTTACACACAGGAGGCAGGAACAGAAAGCACAAAAGCAAGGGAATTCAAAGACATAAGCAAATCCCTGAGACCACACCCCCAGAAACCTACCTTCTCCACCACACCCCATTGGCCTAGGTTACCATCCAGTACAGCTCTCCTGATTTAACTGTATCAACCTTGTGATATTTTATATCTGACTATAACATAACTATGATAGGTATTTTAAAAATATTATTTGTTTAGATATCTACAACAGATATCAAAGTATCAAAAGTTCGGCACTTGTAGTGAGTACCTTATAGTAAAGTCATACCCACTTTTATCTATACATGATAAAGGAACAGATGTTGAACCAAAGGAAACTTGTTCATTTTCACAAGCGTTAACTGGTGTATGTATCTCTTAATGTGATCGTCTTTTCCTTTACCTATGCCCAGTCCTTAAGGTTTGGTGTGAAGAGTACTGAATCTATACACATTTGCTTTGCAAATTATTATATATAGTTTCTGGCATTTGATATAATATTTGGAATAGTATGGAATATATATTACTTTGTTTTTACGATTAGTCCATGATTTTTAGATAGTATACAGAATAATATATTTTAATAATACTTAATCTGTTTACTAGACCACTTCTGAGTTAGTATTAAAAACTAGTCAAAAAGATTTCTTTTTTGAGGGGATACTGGGGGTTGAATCCAGGGACATTCTACCTGCAAACTGCACCCCCAATCATAATCATTTTTTATTTTGAAATAGAGTTTCACTAAATTGTGAAGAGTCTTGCTAAGTTGCTGAGATTGGCCAAAAATCTGTGATCTTTCTTTCTCAGCCTCCGAAGTACTAGGATTACAGGAGTGTGCCATCATGCTTGGTTTTATCTAAAGATTTAATCATCTTTTCTTGTAGGGATCCCAAGACCTCCAGTGGCCTACTGTATCAGATAATAAATATTTGTATATTTCTCACATAGAGTCTTATTTTGCATGAATGTTTAAAATATTGATAGTTATATTTATATTCTCTATTTTTGCCAAGACTTTGCTGCCCACCCCATCTCAGCATCTACATGTGTGAGAATCCATGTAGTCATAGGCGATTCTCAAAGTGAGAAATAAGCCCCGAGAGAAGGTGTGGTCGCTGGCAAAAAGTATTCTCCACTCTTAGATATTCTTTCATAACTACTATTCTTTTAGTAATAATTCTTTTAACTTTCCACATGAAATTGCTCTGGTGGAAAAAAGATCAGGACTGTGAGTGAAAATTGAATCCATGTCCTTCCAGTAAACTTTCAGCCTTGCTCAAATGGTAATTAGATGAGCCTTGTTCAAATGGTAATTAGAAGCAGCATTCCAGTCCACCTTCGACCTTCAATACAGCAACACCACCTGGTTAAAAATAGCTATGTCATCTTCCGGGAAGATGGCGACCAAGAAAAGAGGGGCTTAAGAGCCCCTCTAACAACAAATCTCCATTACCACAAAATCAGCGCCTTTCAAAGCCAGAAAACAACATCACCAGAGAAACAAAAAAAATCACCAGGCTCCAGAGAGAAAGCGGACTGAGAACAGAGCCACAGAGGAGATCCTCACGCCCGAGGATGCGGCTTCACGCCCGAGGATGCGGCAGAAGCGCCATACTGCTGGCGGCACCGGCGAATTCACGGGACAGCCACAGCAAGCCGAGGGGAGCCGCTGCGGAACAGCCAGGCGGGATTTCTCAACGCAGAGGGCATCTAAAGCTCCCAGTGGCTGAGCTCAGCACATGCTGCAGGGATTCAGAGTGGAAATCAAAACCAAGAAAAAAAAAAAACGCCAGCCCCATAGCTGAGGGCGTAGCAGTGGCGCCATATTGCCACTGGCGGCAGCAGCACCGAATTCAGCGAGGCCAGTACAGCTACATCTGCGTACTCAAGAACAGTGAGTCAAATTGCGGGTCACAGCGGAGAAATCCCAGTACTGTACTCACTGGGACTTGACCCAGTGGGAGTGGGGCGGTGGCAGTGATATCACACCATAGGAGAACGTGCAACCTGGCACCCCCCACAGTCTAAAGCAGCCTCTATCGACTCTCTGGGTCGGAGACTCTGTGATACAACCCAGTAAAGGAGTAGTGGGGTCTGAGATACTACTGACTCGAGATCCAGAGCACCTTAAGTGAAGTCATAGTGACCCAAGGGAAGAACCCAGAGAAGGCACAAACTTCCGAAATCATGGGAAAGAGGAATAATACTGGAGCAATGAATGCTCACAACCCCACAACATCAGAACCCGATAAAACAGAAAATCAGAGATTTCTAGAAGATCAAATCAGGAAAATAACTGTAGAAATAATAGAGGTGCTTCGAAAAGAACTCAGAGAGAGCCAAAAAGAGATAAAGGATGCAATTAATGAAGTAAAGGCCTCAATTCAAAGCACAAACAACCGATTAGACCACATGGAGAACAGAATCTCGCTCTTAGAAGATGATCATTCCAAAAATGAACACATAGTTTCTAATCTAGGAAAAAATATCCGACAGCAGGAATCTGATATTGAAGAAATATGGGCCCATTTTAAGAGAGCTAACCTAAGAATAATTGGAATAGAGGAGGGAAAAGAAAGTGAAACCAAAGGGATCAACAATCTCTTCAAGGAGGTAATAGCAGAAAATTTTCCAGACATAGAGCAAGAGGTCGATACGCAGGTCCAGGAAACGTATAGAACTCCCTTTAGACAGGATCGGAGAAGAGGATCCCCACGCCACATAATTGTCAAAATTACCAAAGTGGAAGCCAAGCAGAGAATCTTAAAGGCAACCAAAGCAAAGGGCCAAGTGACATTCAGAGGCAAACCAATTAGAATCACTCCAGACTTCCCAAACCAAGTCATGAGAGCCAGAAGGGCTTGGAGTAACATATTCCAAACTCTGAAAGAAAACAACTTCCAGCCAAAAATTTCCTACCCAGCAAAACTTTCTATCAAATTAGATGGAGAAATAAGAAGCTTCCATGACAAACAGAAACTGAAGGAATTTATGTCTTCAAAACCAGCACTACAGAAAATACTCAAAGAGATTAACTATAAAGAAGAAATAGGTAACACACATCAGAACTAGAGAAACAAGATTTTCCATCCAACAGACAACTAAGATTGGTTATCTGTGGAGATTCATTACTTATGTTAGTCTTTTACCTATCTGTAAAGGGTATTGTTTGCCTTTATTGTTGTTAATTTTTAGGATTTCTAGTTGGAATATTAATATACCTTCAGATATAGCATTTGGAAATATTTTATCCCATTCTATTAGTAACTGTTAACTCTGTTTACATTGTCTTTGGATATACAATATGTTTTTTTATTTTTTAGGGAGTTTGTATATTCTTCTGTTGCCGGTGCCATTGAAATCATAACCAAGAAATCACTGCCAATTTCAATGTTGTGAGGTTTTATGACCCAGATTTTCTCCTAAAAGTTTATAGTCTTAAGATTTATATTTAGGTCTTTTATCTATTTTGAGTTAATATTTGTATATGGGATTAGGTAAGGGTCCAATTTTATTCTGTTCCATGTAATTATTATTTTTCAACAATATTTAGTTAAAAGATTATTATTCCCACCACCAAATGTTCCTGGAAACCTTGTCAAAAATAACTTGACAATATAGGGAAGAATTTAGCTCTAGGCTTTTATTTAACTCCAATGGTTTATATATCTGCCTTTAGAATAGTACTACACTGTTTCAATTATTGTAGCTTTATATGGTTTGAAATCAGAAAATATACATCTTCTAGCTTTGTTCTTTTTCAAGATCGTTGTGGGTACCTAGAGTCCATATTCCATATTAGGATAGATTTTTTTTCTGAAAAATAAATATATAAATATATGATAGTTTCACCTAAAAAATAGAAAAAATAGATTTTCTGGTAAGAAAGAAAGCAAAAAGAAATATTGAAATGTTATCTTTAAGTCATCAAAAGCTTGGTATCAGACAAATGAAACTGTTATGTGAGATTATCATTTTTAATTTTTGATAAATTGCTATAATACTAGATGTCAACTACTAAGCCAAGCATGGGAGGGAGGGATAGGGAGAGAATGGGGTGGGGATCGGGTGGGGGCTGACTGGGCAATATGTGCAATGATGTCTACAAAAGTATGTATCCCACCATGATGTATGAATAAAGAAAGTTTGTATCTGTAAAAAAAAAAAATAGCTATGTCAAAACAAAGGACAGATAAAATAGATGTGTAAAGATGAAAGAAAGAAAATATGGTGAGAATAAGAAAGTATTTTGTATGAAGAAGAGCTTATCCTGAGATTGGCCCGAATGGGAAAGAGAGAATTAGGGTAATCAGAAAAGAAAAGAAAGTTGCAGAAGGTTAGTGATAGGAATATGGATTATTAAAAGAAGGAAAATGCTCAGCTGCTAGAGAAATATATCTGACAACTAAATCTAAAGACTTCATGTTATTTCTTGGTGTTTACCTGCTAAACTGTGTCATGAGTTTAAGTTTTCAGACAGCGGATAGTATTGCAGACAAAATCCAGTAGATGTTCATCGAAGTTCCTTAAATCATCATAAAGGAACACGGATTTTCCTTACGATAACTATATGAAAGCTGGAATCTCGGACTTCCTCCCCCATTATATATAAAGGAGGTCATTGGACTAAGCCCTAGGAATGAAAACTCTTAAAAACTGGATTCTTCGAGTGATCTTAAAAACTAAATTCTTCAAGTGATTTTGGGTGTGACTTTTAGCCAAATAGAAGCCTCTGCAGCTGCAAGGCCAAAGGGGGCTGGGCTCCTGAGCACAAGGCCCACCTGAGATAATGGGACTGATTTCAAACACAAAGACCTGGAATATCCCAAGCTTTACTTTTGTCTTGTTCAGGGTTGGTAATTTGCATGTGTATCTCTCTTTTGTACCTTGGGTGTTTTGCACTTTTTTTTATTAGAGATTCACTGGGAGAGGGGAATATATAAAAAATCTTGTGTCCAAAATAAAGTGTTCGATTGCACAAGAAGCATCGATCCATGTCAGGTTCTTTTTAAAAGCGCCGATCATAGGATTATTTTCCTAGGAAAGAACCGCTACAGATAAGAATCTGTAGAAAATCACTCTATCCTTCCCCACCTTTACTGAGACCCTCGACCGCGAGCAAACTCGCGCCCCATTGGACTAGCTGGCTTTCAGCATATTTTGAAATAAAGTGATTTTAGCTTGGTGTACCAGTAATTTGATCCTTTGTATAGTTGAATAGTATACCTTTATATGACTATATACCACATTTTGTTTATTTGTTGATTACCAAATTGTTTCAGTTTGAGGCAGATAGTAATAATGCTGCTATAACCATTTGCATAGTCTTTCTATGGACTTTTCTTTCCTCTTGGGTAGATAACTAAAAGTGAATTGCTGGGATGCTTATGTTTATATATACAAATGTACCCTAAAACATGTAAAAATATAGTTTTTTAAAATCTGTCAAATAATTTAAAAAATTGTCATGCTATTTTATAATACTACCATTAGTGCATGAAGATTGTAATTTCTCTACATCCTCACTGATACCCAATGTATTGTCATTCTTTTTGACTATAGCCATTCCACTGGGCATGTATTGGTATATCATTGAAGTTTTAGTATTCATTTCTCTAATGATGAGTGATCCTCCTGAAAGTCCAAGTAGTCTTACTCAAGTGATATTGTTGGAACTTGAAACAAGTTTTGAAACTCTTTTCTCAGAATTTGTTAAACAAGTTACCAACCAAAAAAAGAAATCTATTTTTATTACTTATTTGGAAGATATTTTGTTTTATTTTTCCTTTTTTATCATAATATACTTAGTTCTTTAGTGAGGATATGTTACTTTGATAATTGGATAGAATTAGGCGGGTGGTAATATATAGGCACTTGAAATTCAAGGAAAGGCTTTAAATAGAAATTAAACTTTATGGGACTTCCAGGAAGATGGCGACCGAGAAAAGCGGGGCTTAAGAGCCCCGCTAACAACAAATCTCCATTACCACAAAATCAGCGCCTTTCATAGCCAGAAAACACCATCACCAGTGAAACAAAAAATCACCAGGCTCCAGAGAGAAAGCGGACTGAGAACAGAGCCACAGAGGAGATACACCGGCCTCGTGCCCGAGGACGCGACAGACGCGGTAGCAGCGCCATACTGCCAGAGGCACCGGCGAATTCACGGGACGGCTACAGCAAGCCGAGGTGAGCCACTGCGGAACAGCTAGGCGGGATTTCTCCGCACAGAGAGCATCTAAAGCTCCCAGTGGCCGAGCTCAGCACACGCTGCAGGGATTCAGAGTAGAAATCAAAATCAAGAAGAAAAACGCCATCCCCATACCCGAGGGCGTAGCAGTGGCGCCATATTGCCACCGGCAGCAGCAGCAGCGAATTCAGCGAGGCCAGTACAGCTACATCTGCGTACTCAAGAACAGTGAGTCAAATTGCAGGCCACAGAGGAGAAATCCCAGTACTGTACTCCCTGGGACTTGACCCAGTGGGGGAGGGGCGGTGGCAGAGATATCACACCATAGGAGAACGTGCAACCTGGCACCCCCCACAGTCTAAAGCAGCCTCTATCGACTCTCTGGGTCGGAGACTCTGTGATAAAACCCAGTAAAGGAGTAGTGGAGTCCGAGATACTACTGACTCGAGATCCAGAACACCTTAAGGGAAGTCATAGTGACCCAAGGGAAGAACCCAGAGAAGGCACAAACTTCTGAAATCATGGGAAAGAGGAATAATACTGGAGCAATGAATGCCCACAACCCCACAACATCAGAACCCGATAAAACAGAAAATCAGAGATTTCTAGAAGATCAAATCAGGAAAATAACTGTAGAAATAATAGAGGTGCTTCGTAAAGAACTCAGAGAGAGCCAAAAAGAGATAAAGGATGCAATTAATGAAGTAAAGGCCTCAATTCAAAGCACAAACAACCGATTGGAACACATGGAGAACAGAATCTCGCTCTTAGAAGATGAGCAATCCAAAAATGAACTCATAGTTTCTAATCTAGAAAAAAATATCCGACAGCAGGAATCTGATATTGAAGAAATATGGGCCCATTTTAAGAGAGCTAACCTAAGAATAATTGGAATAGAGGAGGGAAAAGAAAGTGAAACCAAAGGGATCAATAATCTCTTCAAAGAAGTAATAGCAGAAAATTTTCCAAACATAGAGCAAGAGGTCGATACGCAGGTCCAGGAAACGTATAGAACTCCCTTTAGACAGGATCGGAGAAGAGGATCCCCACGCCACATAATTGTCAAAATGACCAATGTGGAAGCCAAACAGAGAATCTTAAAGGCAACAAAAACAAAGGGCCAAGTGACCTTCAGAGGCAAACCAATTAGAATCACTCCAGACTTCCCAAACCAAGTCATGAGAGCCAGAAGGGCTTGGAGTAACATATTCCAAACTCTGAAAGAAAACAACTTCCAGCCAAAAATTTCCTACCCAGCAAAACTTTCTATCAAATTAGATGGAGAAATAAGAAGCTTCCATGACAAACAGAAACTGAAGGAATTTATGTCTTCAAAACCAGCACTAGAGAAAATACTCAAAGAGATTAACTACAAAGAAGAAATAGGTAACACACACCAGAACCAGAGAAACAAGAGTTTCCATCCAACAGACAATTAAGATTGGTTATCTGTGGAGATTCATTATTTATGTTAGTCTTTTACCTATCTCTAAATGGTATTGTTTGCCTTTATTGTTGTTAATTTTTAGGATTTCTAGTTGGAATATTAATATACCTTCAGATATAGCAATTGGAAATATTTTATCCCATTCTATTAGTAACTGTTAACTCTGTTTACATTGTCTTTGGATATACAATTTTTTTATTTTTTTATTTTTTAGGGAGTTTGTATACTCCTCTGTTGCCTGTGTCATTGAAATCATAACCAAGAAATCACTGTCAATTTCAATGTTGTGAGGTTTTATGACCCAGATTTTCTCCTAAAAGTTTATAGTATTAAGATTTGTATTTAGGTCTATTATCTATTTTGAGTTAATATTTGTATATGGGATTAGGTAAGGGTCCAATTTTATTCTTTTCCATGTAATTATTATTTTTTAACAATATTTAGTTAAAAGATTATCATTTCCACCACCAAATGTTCGTGGAAACCTTGTCAAAAATAACTTGACAATATAGGGAAGAATTTAGCTCTAGGCTTTTATTTAACTCCAATGGTTTATATATCTGCCTTTAGAATAGTACTACACTGTTTCAATTATTGTAGCTTTATATGGTTTGAAATCAGAAAATATATATCTTCTAGCTTTGTTCTTTTTCAAGATCGTTTTGGGTACCTAGACTCCATATTCCATATTAGGATATATTTTTTTCTGAAAAATAAATATATAAATATATGATAGTTTCACCTAAAAAATAGAAAAATATATTCTCTGGTAAGAAAGAAAGCAAAAAGAAATATTGAAATGTTATCTTTAAGTCATCAAAAGCTTGGTATCAGACAAATGAAACTGTTATGTGAGATTATCATTTTTAATTTTAGATAAATTGCCATAATACTAGATGTCAACTACTAAGCCAAGCATGGGAGGGAGGGATAGGGAGAGAATGGGGTGGGGATTGGGTGGGGGCTGACTGGGAAAAGTGTGCATGTATGTCTACAAAAGTATGTATCCTACTATGATGTATGAATACAGTGCACCAATAAAAAAAAATTACAATTATTATTATTTAAAAAAAATTAAACTTTATGAGTTGTCAGATCATAGTTAAAGCCATGGGAGTGGACAAAACCTTCTAAAGGAATCCTGGTAATCCTCAGAAGAAAAAATGAAGTAGTTCTAAAAAAATTTGAGAAGTTCCCTGAGGCTAGGAATGTAGGGGTCAGGAGGCTCATGAAGAGGAAGCATGTTAAGAAATTATTGCTGATTGACCATTCACTTATTTGTAGCTACCTGTCTTCATGAAATGCTTTAGATTAACTTTTTTACATTCTGTATTATTGTTATGAAGAATTTATACATGTGATTTATAGAGAATTAGGTATTCATAAGATAGTGATGTCTGTATTGTTTTCTTTTAAATAGTCATTAAATAATTTTTTCCATTGTAATAGAGTTTGTATTAAACATTCTAGTCATTATTTTTTTACTAGTTGAATAGTTTTGTTTGTTACTCTTATTGGTTATATACATTGCAATTATTATTGACTTCATGAAAGTCACACTAAATATGTACTTTACTTTCATTCCTAGGCAAATACTGTGGTCTGGGATTACAAGTGAACCATTCAATTGAATCAAAAAGTAATGAAATTACAGTGCTTTTCATGAGTGGAATTCATGTTTCTGGACGAGGATTTTTGGCTTCATACTCAGTAGTAGATAAACAAGGTAATTTTCATCGTAAACATTTTTCACTTTCTGGCAACAAAAATGAAATGTTTCTTGGAGTACCTATTAATCTAAGATTGGAGGAAAACAGAAAGTCCGAACAGTTAAAGATACACAGATATGACATGAAACAGAAGAGAAAGACTAGATAATGATACGTATATATAAGTTTTTTTGTTTTGTTTTGTTTTTTAGTGCTGGGATTGAACCCAGAGGCATTCTATTGCCAAGCTAGGACCCCCAACCCAATTTTATTTATTTAGACACGTCTCACTAGGTTTTTGAGAGCCTTGCTACGTTGCTAAGGTTGTCCTTGAACCTGCACTCCTCCTGTCTCAGCCTCCCAAGTACTGGAATTACATACAAGTGTGCACCACCATGCCTGGCTTAAATTTGACAAAACTATATCAGTTTCAGAGTTCCAGGAAATAATTTTATTAATATTTATTTATTTATTTATTTATTTATTTATTTATTTATTTATTTTGGTGGTACTGGGGTTCCTGGAAGCCCTTGTACTCTGGGCTACACTCCCAGACCTATTTTTACATTTTTATTTGGAAACGGTCTCCTAAGCCAGCACGCGCGGCTGGCTTTGAACCTGCACGATCCTCCTGTCTCTGCCTCCCAAGCGCAGGGATTACAAGCGTGCGCCACCACACCCAGCAAATTTTTACATCAAGTTCATATACTTCCTTTTAATCAGAAAAGAGAAACACAGATTCTATTAACTTTTTGAAAATGTGTGAATTACTGAGATGTACGACTGTCAGTTTAAAGCTTTTTTATCCCATTTACATTTCATGGTTTTGTGTTAAAGACTTATCACTGTTCTTTTCAATCAATTGGCCTTCGAACTACTAGGAATACTCTGGGAAGTAAATGAGACAATGTAAAATAAACATGAGTTTTTTTTTATTGTTAATGTTTAGGACCTGAAAGGGAAACATTAAAAACAAAGCGATTAAATAGTAAAAAAAAAAAAAAAAAAATTATAAATTTACCCACATCTCAAAGATTAAATGCAACACCTGCATGAAATTTCTCATATATTTTGGCTACTGTGACTCATATTTATTCCTCTCTGCTTGAGAGCACTGTGATGAAGTTTAAGAAGTATTTCTAGCACAAAGATATATCCAAACAGTCATTTAAATTTGAAAATAAAAGCCAGGTGTGGTGGTTGGTGCCTGCTGTAATCGCAGTGCTTCAGAGGCTGAGACAGGAGGATCGCACAGGTTCGAAGCCAACCTCAGCTACTTACTGAGGCTCTCAGCAACTTACTGAGGCCCTGTTTCCAAATAAAATATTAAATAGGTCTGGGAGTTTAGCCCAGAGGTAGAAAAGCCCCTGGTTCCACCCCCAGTACTACACCAAAAAAAATTAAATTTGAAAATAAATGACGGTTTTTATTCAACAATGAGTATAACTAATTTGACCACTTAACATTATAGTTTACTTTCTATTGTATAAATACTTCATATTTTGTAAATTATCAAGAACCTTGTATATGTGAGAATGTTGAGCACTGGGAGTGACCAAGGGTCAAGCAAGCTGTTCTTCTTCAGCTGTGGTGGGATTGAGAGAAACTCTGTTTCATTAAAAGTTTAATGCAGAACATGATAGAGGCCATTCTATATAAGAACAATCTGAGTTCCCTTTGTTTATAAGCTATGGAACAGGTTGTGAAAGCTAATAAAACCAGAATAATGAGGGGAAAAAACCCATTTCAATGGAATAGTGGAGAGAAAAGAATTAGAAACATCTAAATGAACAGTTAATTATTTTTAAATTTCTTTTTGCACAGTTCTGGGAATGGAACCCAGGGGCATTCTACGTCCAAGCTGTGCCTCCAGCACTACTTTTTATTCTTTATTTTGAAACAGGGTCTCACTGAGTTGCAAAGGGCCTAACTAAGTAGCTGAGGCTGTCCACAAGCCATGATCCTCTTGTCTCAGCCTCCCGAATGCTGATTACAAGTGTGTACACTACCACGCTTGCCTAACAGTTAATGTTTTTGACAGAGCCAGGAAAACTAAGGTAGTGTGATATTGTGGAAAGGATACTAGTTAGTCCTGGAAGCAAGATCTGCCTCTGCCCCTTGCTAGCCTGATGATTTAACAAGTTATGTCACCTCTGTGGCTCTTATCTATGAATGGTTAGTTGTGAGGACTAATTCTAATCATATGTGTGGTGTCTTTAGACACACAACATACTGTATATGCACAGTTGTAGTTCTCTTGGCCACAACTGTAAATAATACATAGATTTTTTTCTATCCCACAATCACTGAGAGAAATCACCGAGTGACATGATAATAGATTAGTGTCTTTTCAGTTTTGCTCCTTAAGGTCTTGGGTTGGTAGGTGAGAGGAAAAAAATATAAATGATTGATTTGTTTCTTATTCTCCTTAAATCTCTTGGTCTTAACATTAGATTAAGTTACCATTTCCCCATTAGGTAGGCAAGCAAAGATAACATAAAAGTATAAATCAAAACTTTTAAGATTATGAGAGGATTAGCCTTTCTACTCTAAATTGGGATAATCCTATCAAATTCCAACTAGGCTTTCTGAAAAATTGAAGATTTTATGTGGACTTCTGAATGGACATTTATACAACCACTGGTAAGATGTTCTATGGAGAAAAACTCCTAAGTTATTGCTGCTTTTAAGAGAAGCAGGACGAACCATTCAGAGGTCCAGACCCAGAAGTTCATATTTTTAAGTCTAGTTAATAATAAATGCTTCTCACATTTTCATTCTAGAAACTAAATTTAAAAATGTAGCATTTACAATTGAACATCTTCAACAATAGCCAGTTTTCTAGTAGGAGCTGTACATTTTTAGGAGGATTCTAGGAGTTTTTTCATTGTTATTGTTTTTAAGTTATTTTTTTAGTTGTAGAACAATGAACTGAAGAAATGTAATATGCATTTCCATTGAAAGCTTCAAGTCCATCAAGTTGGCAGTCATTTGAATATACCGAAATTGGTGTACTCCTGTGTGTACATGCATCATTAGAAAGTTAGAAAGTGATAATCCTGGTACTCTTTTTGTAGAATATGGAATCATTACTTAAAAGGTAGTGTTAAATCTCATTACTTTAGAGTTCTCTGAGTCAGAATTTTGTAGTGGTTATCCTAAAGTTTCATTTTCTTTTTCTGGAAGAAAATAGTTGAAATTTTGACCCAGTGTAAACATAGCATTCTTCCTAATTGGAACACATAAACACTTATTCATTCATTGCCTTCAACCATAGAATCTGGTAACTAATAAACAACTGAGCCAGAAAAATATTCTCATTTGACAGGGTCATTGTCGCTATATGATAGATTATTTTTGGAATTAACATCAAGGATATGAAATTTTAATTGCTTTATTTAAAAAAAACATTTCTTTCAAATATTTTCCATTTCTTCCATCTTATATCAAATTACATAAACTTGTAAATGAAACATAAGGCAGAATAATGAACTCTTTTCTAATGGAGTTCAGATTTCTGGTACTGGTTATTTTTTATTCTGTGTGGAATATTTTTGGTTTTGAAAATAGAGTGTGAATTCCTTAGATTGTTTGCTGCCTTAAGTGTATAATAATTTTATAGAATGTTTTGTTTCAGGTACTGCACTCAGCCAAATTTCTGTTTGTAATGTGTGTCTTGTGCTAAACAGCTGGCTATATCATTCACTGTTAATAAATAGCAATGCATTTATTATTGTCCTAAATACTGAGTAGATAACAAAAGAATTGTGCTAGTTTTTACCAGGCCTGGTGGTGTGTGCCTGTAATCTTAGGACTTGGGAGGTTTGAGACAGAATTGCAGATTCAAGCCCAGCCTCAGCAACTTAGACCCTCAGCAAGTTAGTGAGACCCTGTTTTAAGTAAAAATAAAAAAGAATTGAGTATGTAGCTCAGAAGTAGAATACCTCTGAATTTGATCCCCAGAAATCACCCCCCAAAAAAGAACTGTGGTAGCTTTTAATGTGATGTATATTTATTTTTACATATGATGTTATACCAATCAGCTGAGAATTCTTTTGTTAAATTAAAATAAAACTCATAAAAAAAACCCCAGCTCTTTCGATGTTACCAGCTCTCAGCTTTAAATGTTTATCAGCTCCTAGTGTTTTCAGCTCACCTTGGGCTCCTTTGTACAATTCAAGATAGAAGTCTCAAGGAGGCATGTAGCAATTCCATCAGAAGGAGCCTTCACTGGACTTGTGCTCCAACACACAGGAGACTGTGTCCTCAGGGTTAGGGGACTGGCTTCCAGGGGATGTGAGGAGTGAATCTTATGCAAGCAAAAGGGTGGGAGCTTGCACAGGTGCAGTCAGCTGTTACACACATGGGCAGAATTCCTGCACAGTCACACCAGCTGTTTGCCCGAGGCACTGGCGTTTATGCTTGATAAGGTGATATGTGCATGTCCCTCTGTACTGGCCTGTCACAAGGTGCTAGAAGTGCTCACTATTGCCCTTTGAAGCTGCAGGAGAATCCAATCCTGGCAGGCCTGGAAGGTCGTCACTCACCAGGTCTGTCAACCACAGCAGCAGCAGAAGCAAAAGCTGCATTGACAGTTACCACAGTAGCAACAGAAGCAGCTTGGCTGCCCAAGTGGCAGAACCGACGATTGCTGTGGTGGCCTCATAAGTGACTGGGAAATGTTGGCATCTCTCAGACAGTCATGGCTATATCTGGGCCAGTGCCTGACATCACAGGTGCCTTGTCCCTGATTCTGATCCCTGCCCCACCTGTACCCCATCTTGCATGTCTCAGATAATCTCAGCTCTGTCTCATAATTCTGCAGTTTCAGAAATATCCAGTGCTGTGAATCAAAAACATTTTCAGAGAGTAACCAGTGTGCTAACAAAATGTTTATCATATTTTCATAGTATGTATAGGTCGGCCTAGGGTTTCATGTTTAAATAAATATTTCACAAAGCAGTTATAAAGTTCTCTAGCTTTGTCAATTATTACAGACTGAAAAAATTTAGTTGTACTTAGTTGAAAAAACTGTTTCAATTATGACTAATAGTAATATTGCTAAATATTACTTTAAAGTCATCTTAGAAAATGTTAGTGTATTAATCAAGAAAATCCTGAAAATTTAATTCCCATGTTCACTGTTGGCATTTTTTTTTTTTTTTTGTATTCCCTCATGTTCTTCTTCACAGTCACATCATCCTGCTTTTAGTGTTTCATCTGAGACCTGCCTCCTCCTATAGGGCTAAGGAAAGCAGATATTGGGGACTAAGAGAAGCTCTTTTTATTGAATTTATGGTTATACTTCCTTTGGGTTAGACTCCACCCTTAAGGTAAATGTAGAATGGATAATCGGTGTTTTCTTCGGGCTGCACAAAGTAGAGAGAGCCCATCTGCTTAGCTGAATCCCCAACATCATTCTTTTGTGTGTGTGTGGTATTGGAGATTGAGTCTAAGTACATAATACCTCTGAGCTACACCCCCAGCCCGATTTTTTTTTTTAATGTTTTAACTAGGTTGATGACAGTCTCACTACTTGTTGAGGCTGTCCTCGAACCTGTGATCCTCGAACCTGTCTTAGCTTCCCAAGTACTGGGATTATAGGTGTGAGCCACCACACCCAGCTCAACATCATTCTGTTTATTACTTCTGTCACTTTTGTCTAGAGCACACTAGTGAAGTATGCCATATATGTAGTATTTTGTATAATAGCATATGTGATATGTCTTAAGTTATTTTTTGAATGTATTAGGTTATTTGACTAAATTACGAAGTTCAAAATGTTATGCAGAGGCTCTTAGTTAAGAATTGTAAATCTGCACTGCATTTTGAACACTCACTGATTTTCTGGTATTGTAAGACTTGTCAAAGTAGATCCAGTACATTGGATGCTTGATTACTCTTTATTATAATATAATAAGCATTTTACATATAAGTTCATCGTTTAAGTTCAGTGCAGAAACATTACCATTATTATCTTGGACTCCTCAAATTCATAGCCATGCCACTTCTCTGGAGATACACACACACACACACACACACACACACACACACACACACACACACAATCAGAATCTGACTTCATCTACTACTACTGTGGTTTAGGTTATCAACTTTTACCTTAGTTATGGCAATAAATTCCTTAGTGACCTTGGTTTCTGCCCTTTCTCCTTCCCCTTCTACTCTTAATTCAGTGTTAAGCATGATCTTATTAAAATCAAGGTTACATCGTCTTCTGAAAAACTCTTTTACTGCTCAGACCCTATAGAATTCAGCTTCCTATTGCTCATCTGACTTCGCCTCTTACTAGTCTTTTCCTCTTTCCCTGGCCTCAGACATACTGAGCATGCTCCCCTCTTGGGCCCTTGTTTTATCCATTGGCTGTTTTCATATCTACATAACTTGTACCTCAATCCCTCACCTATTTTATAGTAATATTCAAATGCTATATTCTTGGTGGGCTCTAACCTGACCACTGTACTTAAAATCACAAACCCTTAAGTCCCTTTTTTACTCTATTTTTCTTCAGTACTTATAACTTTCCAACACACCATATATTTTTTCTACTAATATTATTTTCTCTTACCACACACTGGTGATATACTTCTGTGTTCAGGGAATTTTGTTGGGGTTTTCTTTTGTTTTTCTCTGTAGTACCTGGTACAACATGTGCTCATAATACATGTGTATTAAATAATTGCTCAATGGATAAATGAATAATTGAATGGACTGCCAGACCTGATTCTTTTACTAGACTTTTATCCATTTACACAGATGTATATTAAAATAAAGTTATAACTTCTATAGCATCTTTTCATTTTTAAACATTTTATAGTAATTTTACTCAGATATAATTTACACATCATACAATTCTCATACTTAAAATATACAGTTTCATCACTATTCAGCATATTCAGACTTTTATAGTCACCATCACAGACAATTTTAGAACATTTTTGTCTCCTCAAAAAAAAAAAAAAAAGAAAAGAAAAGAAAACCAGCCAGGCGTGGTGGCGCAGACTTGTAATCCCTGCGCTTGGGAGGCAGAGACTAGAGGATTGTGCAGGTTTGAAGCCAACTGCGCTGGCTTAAGAGACCCTGCTTCCAAATAAAAAGTATAAAATAGGTCTGGGAGTGTAGCCTGGAGGTATAAGGGTTTCCAGGAACCCCCGTACCACCCAAAAAAAAAAAAAAAAAAAAAAACCCAAAACAAAAACCTAATTAAATAGCAGCATTCTCCATTTCTTACTCCTAACCCCCTTTCTGTCCTAGGATTTCATATAGGATCATATTGTATGTGGTCTTTTGTGACCAGCTTTCTTGAATTTTTATGTTTTCAAAGTTCATCCACACTGTAGCATCTATCAATATTTCATTCCTTTTCCATGACCAAAGTGTGTTCCATTGCATGGACATGTATTTGTCTTCATAATGCTGTATCTTAATGTTTTTTCATTTTAGGGATTCTAGACCCTTACGCAGATATATAATTTGCAAATATTTTCATGCATATTTTTTTCCTACTGTCCAAGGCACACAAGTTTTTAATTTTGATGAAATTTAGTTTATCTATTTTTCTTCGATTGCTTGTGCTTTTTATTACATCTCAGAAGCCTGTGCTTGATTTACTCTTGCATTTTTAAAGGTCTTACAGTTTTACTTTATAAGTGTAGGTCTACTTTGAGTTAATTTTTATGTATGGTGTGAGGCAGTGATCAATTTTACACTTTTGTATATTAATATCAACTTTCCCTAGCACCATTTGTTAGAAAGACTATCTCCTTCTGCCAAGACATCCTGCTGCCTCGGCATCTATGTGTTGAAGACCCCACTCCACATAGTAAAAATCGGCAAAAAGCCCCGAGAAAGAGGTATCGTCTCTGGCAAAAAATATCCCCCACTTTAGATATCCTTCATAACTATTATTCTCTTGGTATTCTTTTAACTCTCTACACGAATTGCTCTGATGATGTGAGATCAGAAATTGAGTCCGTGGAAATAAACGTCCTTGGCTTTGCTCAATAGTAAGGAAAAAACTGGCCAGAACTCAGATGCTGTGATAAGCATTCCAGCTGCAGCAATCACAAAGGGTCTCCGACCCTCACTCCTATCACTAGGTTAAGCTATTAACTCCGGTAACCGATAGCTCAGTTTAAGGAAACTTTGTTTACCCTTGAGATCCTGCCTAGAGACAGAGAAGATAAAATTTTGGGTGTGACTTCAAAGCAATTTAACTGATGAACAACTTAGTTGCCAAAATACAATAGAGCCAAGGAGAAAGATTGTTGACCTTCACGCCCAGTGTGAGCGTTCCCCGAAACAGGGAGAATGCCGCATGGCTAGAAATGAAAATGACAAAATAAAGGAAGCTTTCAGACTTCAGAAGGCAAAGCGGATGAGATCTGAGAGACTCCCATCGCATCTCCCTGGACCGCCACAGCTCCCCATGCTTGTCATATGGATATAGATGGAAACTTCAAAAAAGAAAGCAAAAGAAGATTCCATGAGAAGGCGTATTCTCCAAGCCCTGGGCCTTGGGCGTGCCTGTATTGCCTTTGGAATTTACCTTTGGACCTGCCTGGACTAGTCATTTACTTTGTTTATATGTAATCCACTATTGTTTTGCTGTGATTGCCCCCCTTCCCTTTCTTTTTTTTTTCTCTCCTATTATTAATCTCACTGGTTAAGGGTATAAATTTCTCTGGGTTCCTGTAATAAATTGTCATTGGCTCAAGAAGCCTTTGTCCACCTCAAATTCTTTCCCAAGCACCGTACCTAAAAACTTAGGGAATTCATAGAGGGAAAGAATTGCTGCAGATAAGTTTCTGCAGAACTCCACTTGCCTTTTGCCCCATCTTTCTGAGGCTCCCGGTCGCGAGTGGACTTGCCCCCACAGGACTGAGCCAGTCGGTAACATCCTTCCCTTTGAATTGTCTGAGCACCATTGTCAGAATTCAATTGATTATAAATTTGAGTTTTTTAAACTTTAAAGAGTTTAGTTCTATTCCATTGGTGATGATAACTTCTTAAACATTGCAGTCAAAAGTGTCAGAGGCAGCTGGTTTCTTTGAGCTCTATTCATCTTGCCAGGTTGTGTACTTATTAGCTGGGAGCCTTGTAGTGACAACAGTTTTCTGAAAATCTTTGTACTTACTTGAGAAAAGCTTTCAAGAAGGACACAGAAACTTTTTAATTCCCTGCTTAATTTGGTGTTTTATTTGCCTTTGTGGTGTTGTAAATGTTTATACTCATTGTTTTCTTTCTAAGTCTTTGGTCTTCTTGGCTCTACAAAATGTCCATTTTGGAATCTTATTTTCCTCCTAAGGAAGTCTTTTGAGCTCTAAGGGAATTTGAGAGCCAGGTCAATTACTTGCTCATTTGCATGGCAGAAAGTAGAAGTTAAGCACTGCATGCACTTAGAAAGTTCTGTTCTGATCAGACTTGTCCATCATTGGCCAGCTCTCTGGCTGGCATGTGGCCTGTGGGTAATGGGGCCAGCTGGCAATTTTCTTGTGCCTGAATGCCATGTTGGACCACACAGGTACCTTTTCATCGCAGGCTATTAATCTCAAAAGCTGAATTTCTAATCTTAGAAACTGGAAATTCTCTTTGTGGAGTAGGAAAGTAGAGAATGGATGCTCATTGATGCTGTGTAAAGATTAACAAGAATAATTAGACTTCTGTTAAATCAGTTTGTCTGCTTTTCTAAGTCATTAGGCATGTATTATCTAAAACTCCTAAAATACAGATGTAACTTATTCAAATACTTATGGTATATGCATACTGATTCATGCAATTACTCTCAAAATGCCACTTTCCTATTATTAAACTATACTTATTTTTTCAAGACATTTTATTTGGATAATAAATGCAAAATTTCTTCAGAATTATAAAATAGAACAATAATTATCCTAGGATTTCTATGGAGACCATTAATATAATAGGGATTTATGTACCAACATTGTGCTAAAAAATACCTAGGTGCTATCTCCATCAATGTATTGGCCTCCCACAGTTCTTTTTATATGTGAAATCACTTTTGTGATTGCCTTCAAGTATTCTTCCAGATTTTCTTCCCTACATATTAGTAAATGATTGGATTTAGCCAAACATACTAATGATTAGAAACTTTATTCTTCCATCAATTCAATAATAAATCCCCATTGAAAGCCTCCTGTGCACACTATGCTGTAATAACTGCTGGCGATACAAAGGTGAAGACACAGCTTCAGTCTTTGTTCAGAGAAATGATATTACTTAGAATTCTGCAGTCTCACTAACACAGTCTTATGTAAGTACTCTGAGAACATGTAATAATTTAATTGCCTACTGTGTGCTTACATGGTTTGACTTGGAAAGGTCAGGACAGCCAGCTTCTGTGAAAATGTGATAGTTAAGCTGAGATCTTAGGAAGGAATCAGCAAGGCTAAGAGCTCCAGAAGAGAGCTGAGAGTGGTGAGAAGCTAAAATGGGTACAAGATGAGAGTAAAGAGTGAGGCAGGGCCAGGCACTTCAAGACCCCATAGGCTACATTAAAGGCTTCATTCCTCATCCTAAGAGTAAAGGAAGACACTGAATGGAGTTGTTTGGTTTTTTTCTTTTTTTTAAACTAAAAAGTATATTTTAAGTAGCCTAGAGACCAGATCTTAATTAGATGTTAGCTTTTATTTAAATGCATAACTTTTAGATAGAAAACATTAAATTTTACAAGTTTTGTTTTCTTCAGAGTAGTACTTCTACTTCTATAACGTAAGTGTGCCAAAGAATTACCTGGAGCATTTGTTAAAACAAATTTTTGGGCCCACTGTCCCTAAATCGTATAAGTCAGGATGGGTGGGGTTTAACATCTAATTTCTCAGAAGATATTGATGTTGCCAGCTTTGTCCAAGAACCAGATTATGAGTGCAGTTATCTAGAGCCACAGAGTTAACTCACCTCCTTTTGTCATTGTTTTGGTTGTGTATAAGCAGAGGGTCACTTTTAGTCATAATAAGAATTAAGAAATACTCTTTTTATGTTTTGGGAGCTATATTTTATAGAAGTCACTTTAAGAGCATATAAATTTTATTTAAATTATGCATGTTGTACATATATAAGTAATTTAGTAGAAAATGGTATTAAGGAGACATAGTTTCAGAAATCGAGATACATCAAATGAGAAAGAAATCATGATTAACAAAAATTTAAAGCTTTTAGTACTGTTGAGATTTTAAATTTTAAATCAGTATAACTTGAGCTTCTATAACACTTGGTATTTGAGCAAGAGTAATAAATCTGTGTTATTGTTTTTAATTTTGTTTTTTAGGTCCAATTACTTGTTTGGACACTGCATCCAATTTTTTGGAGCCTGAGTTCAGGTATGGCCATATTAGTAACTTAAACATTTTCCTTCATCTTTATCTTCTTTATCTTTATTCTTTTACAATGAAGATTAATGTATAATGTATGACACTATCTTTATCAACATTCCCATTGCCGTAACCCAAAACAACTGACCAAACAACTTAGAAGAAGGAAGATTTATTTGATCATAGTGTTTGGAGATTTTGAGGTTGAGTCTGTGTGAGGCCAGGTTTGCAGAGCTCAGGTTATGACTGTGGGAAGCAGAGAGAAGGAAGATAGTAGGGGCTCTGCTCTCACATCACAGAGGCCAGAAGCAAGAAAATAAACAAGGGAATTTGAAGACATTCCCAAGGACATATCTCCAGAGACCCACCTTTTCTAGCCACACCCTACCTAGGTTACTCAGTAAATCCATTACAATGACTTAATTATGTCAGCTCCAAACATTAATACATGAGTTCTTTGGGGGTACATAATCACTGCTTGAAAACTAATAGTTGTCATATTTTGATTTTGCTTTAATTGTAGCATAGATCTTCTCCAAAATGAAAATAAAAATTTTAAATGCTTTAAAAGTAGAACTAATTGCTCTTTAAAAATTTGGAAAAACTACTAATAAGAGTTGAAAAGCTTTTTCTTTTCCAAAAAAGTGAAAGGGATGGTGTATGCTATTATAGAATTCTTTAATGTTCTTACTCATTTGGTATTCTATTACTATTTCTCTGGTTTATTAACTTTTTCTTTTATGTAAACTAGAATTGCTCTTTTAATTGATTTCCTATTTTTAATCTTCACTGACTTTCCTAATTTCCAAGTAATTTTTCTGAAGTGTTTATCTGATCATTTACCTACTCAAAAATCTTGAGAAACTTTTATGATAAAAAGAATTATACAGATTCCTTCAAGTGGTTTTTAGAGTTTTATATAAATAGCCCATGGACTGTTGTTTCAGTTTCATCTACCTATTCCATTTTATTAAGCTGCTTCAAGCTCTCAGACCTTTTGCCTCAGATTGCTATACTCCCCTCCGCTTAAATTATTCTCGTCTGTCACCCTAGTCTTTAACCTCCTCCCAACTTGCTGCCCCTCCCTAAAGAACCTTACTTTCATCTTTAAGAATGATTTTTGCATGTGGAAAGGATGCCCTGTGCAGCATTTGAGAGGATCCTGGTCAACAACTATAACCATGGTATCAATTGAGAGAGGTTCACTTTGTCTTCCTTCACTCTCCAGCTCCATCATGACCATCCAGCTGCAAGCTCCCATTATTCCTCACCCATGATAATGCATATCAACCTAACAATATTGTAGCTTCCACTTCTGATTTCTTATAACATTTTTTCCTCCTAAGGGAAGTGTGTGTGTGTGTGTGTGTGTGTGTGTGTGTGTGTGTGTGTGTGTCTGTGTGAATACACATAAAATCAGGCTACATATGTTATATCAAAAATATTTATTGCTTCCCTGCTTTTACTTAGAAATGTACTCCATACTTCTTTTCATAGCCCACAAGGCTTCTCTATGATCTGGTCTCTGCTCATCTCTCAGACCTTCCTTTTGTTCACTGCACCCTACTTGCAACAGCCATTTGCTCTTGTGAACACACTCCCAACTGTCCTGACCCAGGAGAAAGCTATTCCACTTGTTTCACTGACATTCCCTAGCTCAAAGTTGAGGCATCCTTAGAGCCCCATTTTCTGAACTACAGAGTCCTATGTAAGTAAGAACACAAACTCTCGAGCCCATCTGCTATTTGCTAGCTCTGTGACATTGTGACATGGGCACACAGTTCTTTATTTTCCTTACCTGCAAAATGAGAATAATAATAGTACCTACCACATAGGATTTTTATGTAAATTACTTAAAACACTTAGGAAGTTTACTAAAGGATTGTGTTACTTAAATGAAATTAGAATTCTCCCAGTTATTTCAGAATGCCTTTTCTTTATAGAAGGATCAAAATATTGGATCAAATTAATGCTTTCATCTACCACCGGAATATAAACTCAATGACTTTGGGGACTTTATTTATTTTTTTAACCTTTGTTAAACAGAGGTTAAATAAACATAGCCTAACACTCGACAGGTAACAGACTAGACATTCACATATGTAGAATTCAATGAGTAGATTTCATGGTAGAAATAAGTCTATCTTTCATTGTGAAGTAAAATAAACCAGTATGTAGAATGTGAGAAAAATTTTGTAAATATGTGGGTGAAGACATGTTGAATATGTGTAGGTAGAACAAAGTCTAAAAGCTTTTTGGAAGCATTGGTTCATCAGGATAATGAGCTCATGCTAGTTTTATTGAACTTATTAATGTGTGTGTGATGGTTTCTGCTGTTTTCCTCCAGAAGGTATAGTGTTATATAACCTTTTACTTGTTTATGTTTCCCAGTAAATATTGCCCAGCTGGTTGTCTGCTTCCTTTTGCTGAGATATCTGGAACAATTCCACATGGATATAGAGATGTAAGTTGGATATAGACTTAAAGCTGTACTGTTTTTTTTAACTTAAGAATAGGTGGATTGTGTTATACATCTTTATCCTTTAATTTTAGAAATTATTTTTAGTAATATGTAATGTTTTATTTTTAATTTTTTTATTGGTGTATTGTAGTCATACATCTTAATGGGATAAAAGACTTGTGTAGACATACATGCACACATCACCCAGTTAGCCCTTACTCGATCCCTACCCCATTCCCTCCCCATCCCTCCTTCCCACACTTGGCTTAGTGATTGATTTGATATGATTGTTTAAGTACATCATGTGCTTTAGAGAGTTTCCCTCTTTGTAAATATTTTATTCTTATGCCAAAATTATTTTGTGTTACACCACCTATAATCTGTGTATATGAAAAGCTGCCTAGATCAACTGATTCTTTGGTTAAGTAGAAGTGTCTTGCTTATGAATTATCAGAAGAAAATTAAAAAGTAATCTTTCTCTTTTCCCTTTCTCAAGTCCTCACCATTGTGCATGGCTGGCATACATGCAGGAGTAGTGTCAAATGTGTTGGGTGGCCAAATCAGCGTTGTGATTAGTAAAGGTATCCCGTACTATGAAAGTTCTTTGGCTAACAACGTCACATCTGTGGTGTAAGTACACATGCTTTTTATAAGCATGCTGGTGAGGGCCTTGAGACTATTAGCTAGACCTCAACAGGATCACTCTTAATGGTGTGCATGAAGTGTGTTCTCAATATTCTGAGTATTTTCCAGGAGTACAAATAGTGTTATTTTAAAGCTGGGAGTGGTGGCACATGCTTGTAATCCCAGTATTCTGGAAGCTGAGACCCAAGGACCACGGTTCGTGGTTCGCAGACAGCCTCAGCTTCTTAGTGAAGCCCGCTGCAACTTAGTGAGACCTTATTTCATTTTATTTTTTATTTTTATTTTTTGGTGGTACTGGGGTTTCTGGAAACCCTTCTACCTCCGGTTTACACTCCCAGACCTATTTTTATATTTTTATTTGGAAACAGGGTCTCTTAAGCCAGCTCAGCTGGCTTCAAACCTGCGCGATCCTCCTGTCTCCACCTCCCCAGCCCGGGGATTACAAGCATGTGCCACCATGCCCAATAGTGAGACCCTATTTAAGATAAAGAATAAAAAATAGGGCAGAGGGTGTAGATCGGAGGTTCAGTGCCTTTGGGTTCCATCCCCAGACCTGTAAAATATACATTTATATAATATACTATTTTAATTTGTTCTACTTCAAAACGATAGTTGTTTGGAAGCTGGCTATGGTGATGCACATTTGTGATCCTAATACTTGGGAGGCTGAGACAGGAGGATTGTGCAGGTTCAAAGCCAGCCTCAGCTTCTTAGGCTCTCAGCAATGTAGTGAGACCCTGTTTCCAAATAAAATATAATCTAGGTCTAGGAGTGTAGCCTGGAGGTAGAAAGCCCCTGGGTTACATCCCCAGTACCACAAAAAAGAAAGAAAAGAAAGAAGGGAGGAAGGAGAAAAGAAGAAAAAGAGAGTTGTTTGGAAGGGAGATTTGTTTCTTTTCTGAGTGTTTAAAAAACTCTGGAGTAAGAATCTAGAAGTTTTTGTTGCTGAATCCTTACTTTATATTTAAAGATCAGAAGGCATAACTACTCTTGTTCCTTAAAGCTCATGCAAACCAGAGTGGATTGAAATACTTTGAATATTAAATAAATCTTGATGTAAAGTAGAAGTAGTATGTTTTATGAATGTCACTTTCATTCCAAGAGAATACTGAAGAATGTATTTTCAGGGTCTCTAGTATTTTTTTTCCTACAAAACATAGATTGGCTATCAAAGAAGTGGAAAATAAATAAAATGCAGTATTAGCAGGCTGTTTTTATCAATGTTGTCTCTTGGATACACTCAGTCTTGCAGACAGTGCTAAGCCTAACTGGAGCCAGCTTCTCTTCAGAGGTCATGTGCCAGAGTCACACAGAAGAGCATGATTCGTATCCAGGATAGGACAGAGCAGGAGTTGGCAAGACTACTAGCCGATATTCTAGACTTTATAGGCCACATGCCTCTGTCACTTTGCTTTATTCACAAATATGTGAATGCCATTTTTACCATATAAAAATCATCCTTAGCCTATTGACTGTACAAGACAGCCGTTGCATGAGCTATCGTTTGCCCATCATTCTATAAAGTCAACTATCTTTAAGTTTCTTCTGTATGATCATATATACATTCTTCCATTCCTTTCCTCGTTCTATCTTTAGAAAGAAGTATTGCGTATGTGAAATCTTTCTGCTGTTAACTTTATTCCTCCAGGTCCCCTAGAATCTTACTATCTTCATGTGGTGACTCAGCTCACCCCTCCATTATCACCTTACCTATTCTCCCCACTCCTTTGAAATGCAGGTGTGATACTACATTGTATTACTAAAACTCTTTATAAAACATGCTGAATTTCTACATCTTTTCATATACTTTCAGCAGAAGCAGTCACCATAGTAAAGTTTGGGGAGTCAATTTATTCATAAAAATAAAAAAAGTCTATATTAAAAGTTACATAGAACCAGGCACAGTCATCCTAGTACTTAGGAGGTTGAGACAGGAGAGTCACAGATTTGAAGTCAGCCTCAGCAACTTAGCAAGACCAGTTTAAAAATAAAAGGGCTTGGTGGGGGGGGGGTGTTCAGAGGTTAGAATACCCCTGTGTTCAATCCCCAGTATCCCTCCCCTCAAATATGTGACACATTTGTACAACTGTGTGTGAAACCTGGTGTTAGATTCTTATAGAGAAACTTGTTTATATTGACTTCAAAAGTTCTGCTTAGAAATAATAAGTTGTCTAATTTTTAGCCACAGGTTTTTCTTAGTTCTTAAAAAGTAGAGGAAATAAAGCAAATCAAGAGAAAAAGTTTCATTAAAAAATATGCAGAAGTCAAGTGTTAATAATGTATCACAAAGAAAAAACTTTTCTCTTTCAGGGGACACTTATCTACAAGTCTTTTTACATTTAAGACAAGTGGTAAGCTTTTCATGGACTTATAAAATTATCATTTATATAATAGCTAATCATGGAGTTCAGCTTAGTGTTACATGCTTATAATCCCAGCTACTTAGAGGGAGGCTGAGGCAGAAGGATTGCAAGTTCAAGGTCAGTGTGTGTTAACTTTGTGGGACCCTTTCTCAAAATAAAAATGAATTGGGCTGTGTATCAGTGGTAGAATGCCCCTGGGTTCTATCTCTAGTAGTGGAGGCTAGGAGAGTTACTGTTTTGAATACTGACTATTTATGAGATGTTGTACCAAATGCTGGTTTTTGTGTACCTTTTTATTTACTTGTAACAACACTGTAAGTAAAATAGGTACCTAAAATAATTCAATGAATAGAATAACTTACAGATTCTATATGAACAGGGAAATAATTTTATTAGCAAGGAGGGTTTCTTAGAGATGACTTGAACTTCTCTGCAGAAGGAATTCATTCAGCAGAAAAAAACTGAGTTCTCCTTATTTGCCAGGTACTGATCTGGTGCTGTTCATGTTATTGAGCAAATAAGCAAACTCCTTCCCTCCTGGGACTTACATTTTGGTAGTAAGAGTTTGATAATAGAATGTACAACATACTATTTATAGTCCAATAAATGACGTGTAGGAAAATAAGGCAAGCAAGGAAGGAGGATGGGAAAGGCAGGAGGATTTGGCTTGAAGTTTTAAGTAGGGTCAGAGCAACTCTCAGAGAGAATGTGACACAAATAGGAAGCTATAGGAGTTGAAGGAATGTGTCACATACCACCTATTTGCTGGGTGTCCCGCAAGGGTAATATGGAGCTCCAGAACTTAACAGTTACTGTGTGCAATTGAAGACAGTAAGTCCTTTCTAAACATGAATTCCACATCTGCAGATTGAAAATATTATGGAAAAAAACTGTACAGCACAAGCACAGGTTTTTTCTTATTATTTTCTAAGTTATACATTTTAACAGCTATTAACATAGCATTTATATTTTATTAGGCATTACAAGTAATCTAGAGATGATTTAAAGTATACAGGAAAATATATATAGGTTACTGCCCTGAGCCTCAGTGGATTTTGGTATCCTCTGGGATACACACACACACACACACACACACACACACACACACACGATTGTATATTTGTAGGTTTCCAAAGACAGGCCCAAGAAGTACTTGCTGCGTAGTCCAATAGAAAGTTTGTAGTAACAAGTTTACTTAAATTTTAAATGTACAACTAGAAACCAAATTTTCTTTCTTCTTCCAATCAGGTTGTTATGGCACACTGGGGATGGAATCTGGTGTGATTGCTGATCCTCAGATATCAGCATCATCAGTGCTGGAGTGGACTGACCACACAGGACAAGAGAACAGCTGGAGACCTGAAAAAGCCAGGCTGAAAAAACCTGGGCCCCCTTGGGCAGCCTTTGTCACTAATGAGTATCAGTGGCTTCAAATAGACCTGAATAAGGAGAAGAAGATAACAGGTTAAGAGGCATAATTAAATAATAATTTTATTTGGAAACATGGTGACATCTAAGATTTTTATAGAAAAAAAATTGGTCACTGAAAATTTAACTCTGTGATTTTAAGTGTTCTTAACTGGCATTAGTATTACTGGAGATAGTTTTTTGTTTTTTTCAAAACATGGCAAAGGAGAGGAGTTGACATTTAATTCTCAATAGGGTTTCTTTTTCATTGTAATAAGATTCTTTTAAAGGTAGAATTTCAGAAAAGTGATTTTAAGGCATCTAAGATAATTCTTATAAACTCATTAAAAGAAATTTATGTTCAAGGAGAGTCCATTTTAAGTGGTAGAAATAACTAGTATTCCACATATTCTGAGTATAAACTTGATTAGGAGAACTCAGAAATTGGTCAGAATAATTATTGGGATTGGTTTTACTTAATTTTGTTAAAAGATTTATTTTGTTTTGGTACCTAAAATAATAATGTCAGCATCTTTAATTTGTTCATTCCCAGGCAGTCATTCTTACTCAGTAGTTGAAAAATATTTGTAATACTACAAACACTGGCTGCCAAAATAGAATGTTCTTTCTTCATGTGCCCATAATTCTTCCTATCTCTGCAGAGGAACAGAGTCAAGGATGTAGTAGCTACTATGGTGTAAACTTGTACCTAAAGATGGAAATGAGCCATGGGCAGAAATGTTTGCGTGGTACATCCTAGGTATTTATGCTTCAATGCTGAGCAAACATTGGGATTCAGACCCTGTGTACTAATGAAAGCAAATCTTTATCCTCAGGCATTATAACCACTGGGTCCACCCTGCTGGAACACAATTACTATGTGTCTGCCTACAGGGTTCTGTATAGTGATGATGGGCAGAAATGGACTGTGTACAGAGAGCCTGGTATGGAGCAGGATAAGGTAATTGATTGCTAAAGTGTCTTTAAAACATTCTTTTAAATGGGCCTTTGCCAAAAGTCACAGAAGCTTTCCTGTGTAAAGCAGACAGAAAAATTAAATAACATTTTTGTCTTACACTGCCCTCTTCTGGTTATTTTAGGCAGCATTAGTTATTAACCTTGTAACTATGGTTAGAAAATTCTGTGATTCTAGGTCCCTTTTGGTGATTTTGAGATTTATCAACTTTTATCATAGAAAACTTGTTTATCTTACCTGAGGAACTTTCTTAACATCTAATGATAATTAGGAAGTTTTCTTGCAAGAGATTATGAAAGATGCTGAACTGAGCCAGCTAAGGCAGAAGTGAATCTCACACAGGTGTTAGCCCTTGCATGACCACAAGGGTCTTTAAAGGGAGAACTCCCTGTCCTAAAGAAACTAGATGCCTCTTGTCTAGAATTGAGACTCTGACCACATTAGTTTGGTTTTATGATATTTTCAATTTTCTGTCATATGATTTGGTACTATATCTTTGATTACCACTTTTCCCATCCTCTAAAAACTCCAGAGGTTCTCTGTTACCTTTTTTTTTTGTGTGTGTGTGTATGACTAAGGATTGAACCCAGGGGTGTCCTGCCACCATCTATACCCCTAGCCCTATTTTACTTTTTATTTTAAAACAGTCTTATTAAGTTGTGGAGGGCCTCACTAAGTTGCTGAAGCCGGCCTTGAACCAATGATCTTCCTGTCCCAACCTCCTAGGTATTGGAATTACAGCCACTGTCCCTGGCTTCCTATTATCTTTTATACAGATCTGTACTCTTGGGCCATAGTCAAGGCTTTCTTTTTGCTCTTGTTAAAATCACATGAACTTCATCTTTGATGAGTGTCTGCTAGTTCAAGCAAATAGCAATATTGTCTTCCTACCTATCTTCTGCTTAAGTTTCTGAAGTTGTTGAATATACCCCCAGTAACTTCATATTTATTTGTGTAATATTTACTATACTTGTGGAATATAGCTAAATTTATTAAATTTTAAGAATTACCTATTTTATATTATTTATTCTTATTTTTTATTTTTATTTTATGGGAACCAGAATTGGGACATTCTAATTCTGAGCTACACCCCCAGCCCTGTTTTATTTTATTTATTTTATCTTATTTTATGTTATTTCAATTTTGAAACATGGTCTTGCTCAGTTGTTTAGTTGCTGAGGTGGCCTATGATCCTCCTAAGTCTCCCAAGTACTGGAATTACAGGCGTGCACTACCACACCTTGCTCTTCTTGCTTATATTATAAAAATTTCTAATAGCATTGAATTGTATTTCTGAAAAAGAGTTCTTTCATTTTTAAGAGATAATTTCACTAGCTATAGAATTCTACGTTGACTTTTGTTTGTTTTCGTGATGGGGATTGAACCCAGGGACATTCTACCTCCAAGCTACATCCTCCTATTTTATTTTTTACTTAGAAATAGGGTCTTACTAAGTTGCTGACGTTGGCTTCAAATTTTCCATCCTCCTGTCTCATTCTTCCAAGTACTGCATCATCATGCCTGTCTTCTCTCAGTACTTTAAATACATTAGTCCACTGTTTTCTGACTTGCACATAATGGAGATGAGAATTCTGCTCTCATTGTGTTCTTTAGAATGTGCCCCCCCATGGCTATATTTAAGATTTCATTTGTTTTAACCAACTTGATTATGATGTGGCTTTGTGAAATTTTCTTCATATTTCTTTTGCTTAGGATTCTTTGAGCTTCTTAGATTTATTATGATTTGCATCAAATTTTAAAAATCCTAGGCCATTACATTTCTTTCATGTCTCTCATTTATATACCCATGCTTTGCTCTATCTTTGAAACATATAGAGGGCATAATAACCATTTTGATATCTTTGCTAGTTTTATCATATATCATGTATGGATCCTTTCATTGAATTGATATTATGGCTTATATTTTACATGCCTGCTAATTTTCCATTGAGAACCAGACATTATGAAAAACATTGGTTTATATGGTCACCATTATGCCATTGTTTGGTGATAGTTTTCATTATCATCATCATCATTATTATTATTCTCATATATTTTTGGATTTTACTCTGGGGTACAGTTAAATTATTGGAAAATAATTGGCTGTTCAAGGCTTGTTTAAGCCATGTTAGGCATGATCTGAGCAGTGTATAGTTCTAATTTTTACCCTACCACTGAGGTAATAGCGTTTTAAGTACTCACAGCCTGGTGTCCCATGTACTGAGAGGCTTCTCTCCCTTTATATCCTAGTAATGCAAAGTGTTCCTCCACCTGTTAATCTGTAAGAATTGTTCTTCTGGCTTTCTAGTTCTTTTCTTGAGTACAGGGTGTTGCTTTCAGTGCAGCTGAAGCTTTAAAAGAAACCCCTTTACATCCTGGATGTCCGTCTGTCTTGCTGTCCTTGTCAACTCTCTAGCCCTCTCTAGCTTGCTTCTCTTCTAAACTCTGCCCTACAAATGTTTGCTGCCTCATGGCCTTGGAGTTTCTGAGCTCTGTCTCCTTAATTCAGTGAGACCATCAGGGTCTGTTTTACTTGAAATATGACTTGGAAACTCCAGACAGTTTTGGGGCAAAAGTGGGGCTCACCTCATTTCCCTTCTCGCTGTGATTATTGCTTTATGCTGCATTTGTCCAGTTGTAGGAGAGACTTTTTTTTTTAACATATTTTGTTTTATTTGTTTATTTTGCGGTACTGGGGATGGAACCCAGGAGCATTCGACCTCCGAGCTACACCTCCAACCCTATTTTTTATTCTTTATTTTGAAACAGGGTCTCACTGAGTTGCAAAGGGCCTCACTAAGTAGCTGAGGCTTCCCACGAACCGCATCCTCTTGTCTCAGCCTCCCAAATGCTGCAATTACAGGTGTACGCCACCATACATACCTGGCTTTTTTTTTTTTTAACGTATTTTAAACAGTTATTTCAACATGTTTAAGACTGAAGGATAAGTCAAGTCCTCACATTGGATTATATGAAACAATGAAACAACGATCTTTTCTCTCACATCTTTCCATCTCCTTCAGCTGCCCTCCTCTGCAGCAGTGGGTATTTCCATTTTCACACCTTTTCTAAGCCTGCACATGTGTATGAGCACATACATATAGATAGACATAAAACTTGGCTTTGTTTTCATAAAATGGGATTAATACATATATATGCTACTGTATATTACTTTCTTTTATGTCATATTTATACTTGGTAATGTCCAATAAAAGGACATTTTTTGAGAAGGGAATTCTGACTTCCATTTCATCCTGGCAACATGTTACAAACCTCCCTACACACAGGTATCTCGGTAAATGATCATAGGTTGACTTTAACAAATCTTTCTTCTTTTCACCCAGTTTTTATAAAATCTTTCTCAACTTTTTTTATAAAATTTAGACTATAGAAAGAGACAGTAAGCAAGTAAAAAAATTTTATGTATTAAAATCATGTTCTGCTATATGTAGTTCCTGTTCCAATATAAAAATTGCAAATAATTGCCTTTATTTTAGAGTAATATCTAAAGAAATCATGGGATCTTAGAAGTTTGGAAATTATTATAACTTTGAAACAAACATTTAAGTAAATGAAGGATATTAACACATCTTTAGAAGTTTCTAATCTAACATATCTTTAGGGGGTTACAATGTTAATTCCTTGTGATATAACCAATAATAAGTAGCCATAATATGAAATAACTTGTGAAACCAAAATTTACTTCTTTTCACCTTAGGTGATTAAAAAAAAAAAAAAACAATATATCTTTACCTAGTTTATTTGGCCTGAGGAAACAGAGCCTTTTTAGCTTTTTGGAGCCTTGTACGTATATCAGAAAACCCAAATTCAAGTCACTGCTCTGTCAGTAAGTAGCCATGCAGTCTATTTACATTCTATGAGTCACAGTTTCCTGTGCCCTGCCTATATTCTTATGAGGCACATTTGAGTTAATTATGTGAAAATGCTGTATAAATAGTAGGAAATACTCCACTGTAAGATGCTATCATTATTTGCTTGAAATGGTAGGGAAAATGAAACAGTCACATTTTTACCTAAGGATTGCTTATATAATGCATTTATAGTTGTTAAGCTGCAATCATTAAATGAGACATGAAACAGTATTTCACTGTCATTTCTCTGATTCACATAAGCAAAAGGCAATAAAAATAGCTAATATGGGAACTGACTTAATAAGGTTTCTCCAGTAGGTGGAGGTATATTTGCTAGTATGTGTTCACTTTCAGCCTACTTATTGAGACAATTTTAAGAAGTACATAAGCAAAGCGTTTTCTCTAAGACTTTGTATGATCCGTTAGTTTTACTTTAAAATCAATATAAATAAATAGCCAGGCATGGTGGCACACGCTTGTAATGCCAGCATTTGGGAGGTTGAGACAGGAGGATCTTGGTTCTCAGATAACCCCAGCTACTTAGTGAGGCCCTCTGTACTTACTGAGACTCTGTTTCAAAATAAAGAATAAAAAATAGGGCTGGGGAATAGCTCGCAGGTAAAATGCCCCTGGGTTCCATCCCCAATACTGCCAAAAAAAAAAAAAAAAAAAATACACACACACACACACACACACACACATTTGATAATTTTACAAAAATAGTTAATAGCTCATTAATACAATAAGATAATCTATACTACGATTGAAACTATTCCCAAATTGCTAAGCTAGCACTCTCATTAAATTTTTATGGACATTATGCAGTTTAACAACTTTTTCAAATTGTGATTTATTTTCTTAGAAAAATATTCTTACAGGTAAACTTTACAAATGTTGTTATAGGCTCAGAGCAAAAAAAAAAAAAAAAAATCTTTATGTGGAGTGACCAACAGCAATTTGTTGATTTTTTTTTTTTTTTTTCCCCCTCAGTACTGAGAATGGAATCCAGGGGCATTCTACCTAGGAGCTACATCTCCCCAGCCCTGTGTTTCATTCTTTATTTTGTAACAGGGTCTCACTAAATTGTGGAGGGCCTCACTAAGGAGCGGAGGCTGGCCACGAACCTGCAATTCTCCTTTCTTAGCCCCAAAGTACTGGGATTCCAAGTGTGCGCTACCACGCCCGGCTTAATCTGTTGATTTGAATACCAATTTTTTGTTCTTTCTTTAGATATTTCAAGGAAACAAAGATTATCACCAAGATGTGCGAAATAACTTTTTGCCACCAATTATTGCACGTTTTATTAGAGTGAACCCTACCCAATGGCAGCAGAAAATTGCTATGAAAATAGAATTACTGGGATGTCAGTTTATTCTTAAAGGTAAAGAAACAGTGTGTTTAAGAAGAGTTATTTTCATTGTGGTTTAAATACATTTTTATTTCTTATTGACAGTTGACAGTAATTGTACATATTTGTGAGAAACAGTATTGCATTTTAATGCATGTATACAATGTAATAACTGGATTGGAGTAATTGGCATTTGTCACATCATTTCTTTGTGTTGGGAACATTCAAAATCCTCTTTACTAGGAATTGTTATTCTACAGTATTTTGCTATGTCAACAAAGTAATAACGTGAGGACTTTTGTGTCTAATTGCAATATCTTCTTAAAGGAATTTTAAAAAGTAAAAACCGTGATCCTCCTCTCAGCCTCCTGAATGCTGGGATTACAAGTGTGCTCCACCATGCTCAGATTTATTTTTATTTTGAAACAGGGTCTCACTAGGTTGATAAGAGCCTCATTACTTGCTTAGGCTATCCTGGAACTTGTGATCCTCCTATCTCAGCCTCCCAAGTACTGGGATTACAGGTTTGTGTCGCCACACCTGGCTTTAAAGTATAGTATTTAAACTTTTACGTATTGTCTCTTTAAAGTATAGTACTTAAACTTTTACATATTGTCCCTTAGATTTAAAGTTACTTTGCGGAATTAAATACTTTAGAAAACATTGCTGAGCACAGTGGTACATGTCTATAATCCCGGCAACTCAGGAGGATGAGGTATGAGGATTGCAAGTTCAAGGCCAGGCTTCACAACTTAATGTGCCCATTTCAGAATTTTTTAAAATATGGGATGGGAGTGAAGCTTAGTGGCAAATCACTCCTAGGTTCGATTGAAGACATTTAACTTTATTATTTTTAGCTGATTTTTCAAAAAGTGGTATGTATAACTTTTCTAAATCATTTTTTCAAGGTCGTTCTCCAAAACTTACACAACCTCCACCTCCTCGGAGCAGCAATGACTTTAAAAATACTACAACCCCTCCCAAAATAGCTAGAGGTATGTCTCCTTTTAATATGAGAACTGGATAATTCCTGGATTTGTGGTGTAATTTTCCATAAATATATTTAAAATATTATAAAGCAAATTTATCTTAATCAAGTTGGTATAGATAAAAGAGTAAACAGTCTTAAAATATTTTTTCAAGGTCGTGCCCCAAAATTTGTTCAACCACTACCACCTTACAGTAGCAACGAATTTCCTGCACAGACAGAACAAACAACTGCCACTCCTGATATAAAAAACACTACTGTAACTCCACATGTAACCAAAGGTATGCAAGTGGGAAATAAATGAATAGTATTGTCTTGTTTTGTTCTCAGGTTTTTAGGAGCAAGGTCTGCTTTTAAACCCTAAGTTCTTTCCCTCTTGCTATACTTTTTAAGTATAGTGAAAATTTTTATTTCCCTCCTTACACTGACTTTACTGCTCTAAGACCTATTCTTTGGTTTTATGTAAAATTATTGTTTTAACTACTTAGAGATGACTGCTGTTTTGTAGGCCTCCTTTTTCTAAATTTTCCCCTTTTCCAAACAAACACATTGCATCTCAGGGAGGAATATAGTGTTTCTAGAAATGACTGACACCATAGTCTAAGCCTCTTACTTTGGATTAAAAAATGGAAATAACTTCTCCCAATATTTTGTATTTGCATACTGTTGTATCCCCCCCAAACTGCCACAGTGCCTAACATAAAGGTTGGCTCTCCATAAATAGGAAGCAAGCTTTTTTGTTTTTGTTCCTAGTTATGTCTTAATTTGCTGTTAGGCATCTTGTGGCAAAAAGGGGGAATTTTGGGGTAAAAGCCAACTTAAAAAAATACTCTTGAGTTAACATACTAATTTTTTTTAAAAAGTTGGTTTCTGTTTTTTTAAGTGTTTATAATTGATCTTTTTCAGACTATACATACAAGTGTATTAGAATTTACTTTCAAATTTTGTTGCCAATTATAAATAAGGAGTTAAAATATACAAAAGAGTGGTTCTTTTTATTAACCTTTAAAATTTCAGTTAATTCAGACAAAAAATAGCATGTGTGTCTTAGTGGAATTAGTACCACTGAATTAGTACCACTGCTGACAAATAAAAATCATATTTGCTTTCAGGCAAGTGCAGAGAAGAGAAAGCAATTCATCTAGAGTAACCTGTGCCACACAGAACTTTAATCTTTCTCATTTTCAGAACAATGTGCCTGATTCAGATAACGTTCTCTACCTTTCCACAGTCAGTCTTTATTCTATCTTCCGGGATAGTTGTACAAACAGGAATTTCATTTTCATTCTGTAGGAGCAGCTAGAGAAATAAGAGTTCTTAAAGGCAAGAGATTTCACCATCTCCCAAGAGCTTCTGCTAGTTTTTAAAAGACATATATTTAGGCAGAATCTCAAGACCACAGCCTGGATGGAAGAAAAGTCCTGTAAAAATATTGTTCATTCTAAAATATAATTATAGAATCTCAAGGCTTAAAGTGTCCTTAAATTCTCTTCCTCCAGAAGTCCATTTCCCAGGCATATTCCAGGATCCCTGAAAGCCTATGGAAAATAATATAGGATAAGTGGTTTTTTCAATTGAAGATATTCTGTCCCCTTTTCTGTGGGATAGTGGTGTGCAAAGATTTTAAAGCCTCTGATTCACTCACATTGTATCCACCTAAACCTAATTAATTGTCTTTAGTTACACAAACTATAAGGAAAATTCACATTTACTTTTCTGAATTCTGAGGGCTTTGTAGCCTGATTTGTGATTTGATTTTATGGAGAAAATCATTTCATGGTCAGATGTGTGCTGGCAGTCTTTCGTATTTCTCTAGTGATCACTTCTGTTTGCTCTCAACTGAAACTGAACTCTTTATATTTTCAAACACTTGACCAAGAGCTCTTCACTCTGTTACCTCTGAGGCTTCAAGAAACTACTAGAAGGAAACTCTTTTTGAGGAATCTACACTCACCTGTATGTGTCCTCTGTTTCCTGCATTGATAAAGGGGGTCTGTTATTCTGCCCCCAGCTGATCACGTCACCTGTGCCTGGCGCCCATCCATTGACTTCTCAGAGACCTGGTATTACTGATTATCCTCTGTCCTCTATCACCAGACTCTTCCTGTCTTCTGGATGCAGTTGTTGTGAGGAGTACAGATGATGCTGTAGGTTAGGCACACCAACCTGTCTGGCTCTTAGTCCCTAGTGAATATCAGCACTTGCTGCTATTAAGGTCTTCATGGCTAGGAGAGGATTGTTAGATGAAGAAGAAACTAATGTTCCATATAACTATGTAACTGTGGACAGGCCACTTTCTGTATCTGGGCCCAAGATTCCTCATGTATGGGGTGAGATAAGAGTGTTAAATGATTTCTAAAACCTTGCCAGCTCCAGCATTGTGTGGTTTTCTGATCTGTTGGCAGGCACATTTTTAGTCAACTCTCTGCTTAACACTACATTGTTACTTTCTATATTATCTGTAAACACTCTTAAGTTGCAACATCATTTTTCATTTCTAGATTATATCCTTCACTTATTCCCTTTCATCATGAGATATTCAGATTCTAGTTTTTCACTCTTAAACAGAAATAGGAATGAACATCTTTAAAGATACAACTTTGAATGTTGTCTTAATTTCTTCCCAAGAATAAATTTGAGATGTAGAATTGCCAACGGTAGTGGAATTTTATACATATGGCACCAAAATACTGGTCAGAAAGATAGTATTGATTTATATTCCCACTTTAAAAGTGTTTTTTACCATCTTTTTCAGTAATAAGTTGTTCTTTTAAATATTTTCCAATTTGATAGCAAAAATAGTACCGTGTTTTATATACTTTGATTACTAGTGAGGCTAATATATTTAATGCTTACTTGTATATAATGAATTGCTTGTGGATCTTCATTGATTTTTTTCTAATATATTGTTTGCTTTTGACTTGTAAAGTCCTGTGATATATTCTTTATATTAGCCCTTTTAACACATGAAGAAAATATTTTTCCATTTATTACTTATCTTTCAATTTTATTTATTTACTTACTTACTTTATTTATTTATTTATTTATTTATTTATTTATTTATTTATGGTACTGGGAATGGAACTCTTCTACCTCCGGGCTATACTCCCAGACCTATTTTTTTATTTTTTATTTGGAAACAGGGTCTCATAAGCCAGCAATGCTGGCTTAGAACCTGCGCGATCCTCCTGTCTTTGCCTCCCAAGTGCGGGGATTACAAGCGTGCGCCACCATGCCCAGCATTCAATTTTATTTTGATGAGTTAAAACTTATGCAGATTTTAAACTTATTCGAAAGTGGAATAAACCGTAAATGTCCAATGCCCAGTCTTGTTTCATAAATGATGTATAAGAAAGAAAAGCGTTTGGACAATGATATGGTTCAGTCTTTTGTTCTTTTTTTTTTTCTGCATTTGATGTTAATGGGCTTTTTGTCTTTATAACTTTAGATGTAGCTTTGGCTGCGGTTCTTGTCCCTGTGCTAGTCATGGTCCTCACTACCCTCATCCTCATATTAGTGTGTGCCTGGCATTGGAGAAACAGGTTAGTACAGAGCTAACACACCTGACTGGTCCTGGGGGTGGAGGAACAATGTGAAGCAAAAACTAAATATAGACATGCCGTAAATTCCCCTGTGTGAGAAAGAGTGATTACACGTTTATCCTTTATTCCCATTAAAAACTAGTAAGTTCAGTTCCACAGTTACTGAGAGAAATGGGAAAAGGCAGCCACATGAATTAGGAAACGAGTTAGTCCTTCCAGAAACATGACACAGTGATTGTAGAGAAGGTGGGGACCATGTTACACGGAGGCATCAAGAGAGTTGACTATTTATTTACTAAGAACGAGGAAAAGAAGGATTTAGGGTGATCTGAAGTTTCTGGCTTTTGCAGTTAGACCATTAGCCAGCTAGTCATGAGTTAAGATAATAGCAGGTGGGACAGGTTTGGTAGAAAAAGAGGATAACTTTTATTTGTTCAGCCATTCAACATACTTGACTGTTCCTCTGTGCCAAGCATTGAGCCAAGTGCTGAGTAGTCCAGTGATGAACCCCAAAGCTTACAGATTAGGAGAGAATACAGGGCAGAAAACTGTCAGTCACTGCCCACCAGAGAAGCCCTGCCACTAGAGGAAACTGGAGAAGCATGTGGGTCCCAGAAGCATAGTGCTGGGAAGGCTGAGCGGAGAGTGTGGTGTAACTCTGTAGGGAAAGCACATTCTGAAAGCCCAGAGAGGAGAGAGTGTGGTGCATTCAGTGACCTCAACAGCAATAGTAATAAGGCCAGCAGCACAGATGACTCGCCAAGATGACCTGCTGATACCAGCAAAGTGCAGTTTGCGAGCAGGTTTCAGAACTCTTATCCACTGCTTTCTCTCAAAGAATAATAAATAAAATATAATTCACTGTGGTAAAAGCACAGAGGCGTGAGGATAAGGCAAGGGAAATTGAATTAAGAAGGAGGAACAGGTCAAGCTCTGAGATTCTTTTGGGATGATGCTTAAAGGGTCCTTGAACACTCGGAATCCCAGCAGGAGTGGGAATCCATGCTTGGTGTTCAGCACAAGAGGGCTGAGTGGAGAATGAGATTACCAGTCAGCACATACATGAAATCACTGATGGTTAGCTTCATAACAAGGAATAAAGTAGTAGATGCCATTAAGGGTTTGTAGAAACTATTGAATAATAATAAAAACAACTATGACATGTTCTTTAATCTCTGCCATCCATTGGCACATATATATAATGAATAAATAATAAAGCTTTGTCATTTGAGATTTAGTATATAAAATCTGTTGTATAACTCTTGATTAATATTCATAACATTAACTTTTTGTTCTAGTTGTATAAGGTATACAACTTCAGTTTAGAAAAGATTACTTTTTAAAATTTTAATCTTAAAATAATTAGAGGATTTTCAGAGAGAAATGTTTAATAAATAACCATATTTTATTGTTTCTTTACCATTCAAGTTTTTTATTAAGAACTTCAATACCTACCATCTCTTCCACAAATTTATATTATACTTTCTTTTGAAATACTAAAGCAATGTAAATATAGCCAGACTTTAAAATGATATTTTAATATTAATAACAAAAACATAATTTTATACTGTAGATAATATTTTTCAGCAGGAAAAGCAAATGACTTGGTCTCTTTATGAAAGCCAATTTGCAATCTTGAAAAAATCATATAGCCATCTTACCTTTATTTGTAGACAAATAATTTCTGCTTTCTAGTTGCCTGCAGAGCAGGCTGATTTTAGTTAAATTAGATTTATATTCTTGAATCAGAAAATACCATTTCATGAATATAATGCACCATTTTTTTTTTTTTTTTTCTGGTGGTACTGGGGGTGGAACCCAGAGGCTTTCTACCTCCGGGCTATACTCCCAGACCTATTTTATATATTATTTGGAAACAGGGTCTCACTAAGTTGCTGAGAGCCTAAGTAGCTGAGGCTGGCTTTGAACCTGCGTGATCCTCCTGTCTCAGCCTCCCATGCGTGGGGATTACAAGCGTGCGCCACCGCACCTGGCTTACCAATAAAAAATTTAAAAAAAAGAAACTATCGTTTCATTTGAGCACACATGCATGCACACTCTCTTTCTCTGTGTGTGTCTGAGTGTGTGTGTGTAAAAGGGTCATACATAATTCTTAACAAAAGGAGAGATTTCTCCTAAGGTGACAAATCAGAATCCCAAGGTTGGGCTCGGCACAGTGAAACAGTCTTGTTCATTGCACTGTGGCTCTTACCTCCTCTGGGACTGTGCAGTGCCTCTCCTCCCTCTGTCACTCGTCACTGTTGTGATAGCATTGACTTGTGCTGGGATGGTGATAGGAACGCTATCTATTAAACTTCCCTGGACCAAGGACAGTAGAAGTAGGAAGTTGGCAAAAATTACAGAATAGGAAACCAACCAGTTCTGTGAATTTTATGTGTTGACTGATTTGTGAAATTTGCACTTGAAACTAGAACAGCCCATCTGTCAGGGCTGAGCCTTTTATTTGATTCAGACTTTTAATTTATAGACTTGGCCCTTTTTATTTATTACTTTTGAGTGAATAATATATAGGTAACTAGGTAACTTTATAAAAGCTCCTGAATTTATAATCCTCATCAGTGGCTATTTTGAAAGTTAGGTAAAAGAGAACACTCTCTCCGGTAGAACAAGTAGAAATGCAGACACTCTACTAATTATTAACTTTGGTGGGTTTTGCTGTAGTTTCAGAGGTTTCTTACCAGCAAATTCACTACTTACTCTCCCCCCCCCCCGTATTTTTCCAGAAAGAAAAAAACTGAAGGTACCTATGACTTGCCATACTGGGACCGGGCAGGTAACTCAGGGGGACTCTGCATTCCTATCCAGCAGAGAGAACTCCCTCCCCTACATGTGGCAGTAGTGAAGGGGAAAGTCCTTCAAGGCCCACAGAATCCTCATACTATTAGGGAAGTGGCATTCCTCTTCTCACCATCTTTACACCTTTGCAAAATCTCTTCTAATTAATGAGCAATAAAATGAAAAGTGCACATTTCTCCTAACACATGCTCTGTTCATTTTCTTTTCTGGAAAACTTATCTGGTTTGCCCTGTGTGTCCGTTTCTCTTGGGGAGACCAGCTTTATGTGTGGCCTATGTGAGCACTGAGTTAAAAAACCAGTGGCTGTGGCCCTAATAGCCCAGTGTGTCACTCTGCCAAGTGGAGTCCTGGCAGTCAAGGAGTCCTTGAGGTCTGCCTTCTCTAGCGAGTTGCCATTCTCTGAATTGCCACAAGTAACACCAGGCCCCTGCCACTTCACCTCCTTCCTGGGATCCCTCCTGAAGCAAGCGAGTTCACTGTTTTGACCAGATCAAAAAAGGACAGTAGTGGGGTAGGTCACACTGCTTCTGGAACCCCGGGTTGGATCTTGCCAAGTTGTGTTTTTTTTTTTTTTCTCCAGGAAAAAAAAAAACTACTAAATCCACCCCTACACTAGACATTCTATCTAGCTACGCACAATAACAGTGATTTGCTTTTGCATATTTGCTTGACAGAGATTTTTACCGTGCTCCATTTTGGATATTCTAATATCAAAGCAGAAAATAAGCTTGAATATGAGGGCTAGTTTCTATACATATTTATTTGTTATACAATAAAATGGTCTCTCTGGCTTATGATCACAATGAAGGTTGGTGGAAAGGAATGAAGCAGTTTCTCCCTGCCAAAGCAGTGGAACATGAGGAAACCCCAGTTCGCTATAGCAGTAGTGAAGTTAATCACTTGAGTCCAAGAGAAGTCACTACGATGCTACAGACTGACTCTGCAGGTAACTATGCGGCAGCCTTTGGACACCAGCTAGAGGAAACTGCTTATGTTTTCTGTAAAGTGCTCTGGGATTTACAATATATTTGATCCTTTTTATATGTTAAAGATGAACAATTTTCTGAAGGTAGGCATTTTAAAAAGATAACCAGGGGATAGTCGTTTCTGTGTCTTGGATACTCTATTTATAAAAGTGGGGCATTCATTTCTAAAGGCTGTGGGCATTTTATCTGTTGACTTGGAGTTTCATTTCGGGTGGGGACAGAGTGTGAAGAGTGTCAAGATAAGAGCACGAAAGACAGAAAGAGCCTTACAGTGTCCTATTATCCTAGTACACATTTATTTTAAACATTTTCTAATATTTGAAAAGGAAAAAAATAGTATTATTTTCTAAGACCAGTACTTTAATAATGAAATGTTTCTTTTTCAATGAAATACTGTCTCTAAACCTAAAGGACATCTATAGTCTTTTGCAAAACTACACAAATGATGCTCTAGAATGCTAACTTATTACAGAGGGATATTAGGTAAAACCCTTAATTTTTGAAGTTGGTTCTGGAGGGTGGAAAATCCATTATGTCTGTGTTGATAGAAATAATAGTGCCATAAAGAACTATATCAGTGTAATCTACAGCTACCATCTTCAATTATGTAATCTCTCCATTAGTAAGGTAATAGTTTCTGTTTGTGTTTTGTGATATTGCAGAGTATGCACAGCCACTAGTGGGAGGAATTGTTGGTACTCTTCATCAGAGATCTACTTTTAAACCCGAAGAAGGAAAAGAAGCAGGCTATGCAGACCTGGATCCTTACAACTCTCCAGTGCAGGAAGTTTACCATGCCTATGCTGAACCACTCCCAATCACTGGGCCTGAGTATGCAACCCCAATTGTCATGGACATGTCCGGGCACCCCACAGCTTCAGTTGGTCTGCCCTCCACCTCCACATTCAAAGCGACAGGGAGCCAGCCTCCCCCTTTAGTGGGAACTTACAATACACTTCTCTCTAGGACTGACAGCTGCTCTTCAGCCAGGGCCCAGTATGATACCCCGAAAGGTGGGAAGCCAGGTCCTGCCGCCCCAGATGAATTGGTGTACCAGGTGCCACAGAGCACACAGGAAGTATCAGGAGCAGGAAGGGATGGGGATTGTGGTGTTTTTAAAGAAATCCTTTGAAGGTGATGCTGCTTTTTACAAAGCATTGATTTAAAGCACATGGCCTTTTTTTTAATTATTATTAGTAGTAATATATAGAATGTATTACATATCTGTCACTGAAGTGGTTGGGAAAATGTGGTGACCGAGGTATAGGAAACTACTTGTTTGCCATCTTGCTTTAAAGGTGTTGCTGTGGCACAATTACTGCTTGCCTGTTAAACATCCTATTTGTTACTACTGTAAAACACTATTTTTAATACAGAAAAAGCTCCCTACAATGCACTTCAAAGAAACTGAAAATCACTGAGAGTATTTATTACAATGCTGCAGGTACATTAATGAACTCAAGAGATGGTTCTATAAGCCCGACTGGCAATAGCGCATGGTACTGTTCTTGAAATACCTAATGGCTTGAATTCTCCCTTTGTGAAAGGTGGGTACTATCATCCTTTCCTCCTCTTCTATTCCTATATTGCTTTCTGGATATTTTGTTTAAATAACTAGTGAGATAAGGATTGTTTTGATTGCATCTGTCTTTCCCCTTAGGAAGAAACATAGCTGGGAAACTCTTGACTTGGAATGAGCTGGGTGACTGACTTTCTACTTGTTGACACTCTTAAAAGCTTTAACACTTCATCCCTGCTCATTCCTTCTGCCCAGGGCCCTTCTTGGTTAACCCCATTCTTGTATTTATAAAATATTTTGAGTTTTTCCAATAGGTAATGCTTGCATTATCCATCATAAGAAATCAGATCCTCTGATGTCTTTATATTTCTCTATGTGGAATCAGGAGAGAAGCAATTTGCAGTTTAGAAAAGCTAAAGGATACCCTTTCCCCTTCACTCAGAAGTAATATAATTAAAAAGGAACCAGAACTTGTCCTCTTTGGTTTCACACACACACACACACACACACACACACACACACACACACACACACTTTTCCAGTCTCACAGTATTGTATGATTTCTAGACAATTTTTAAATTTCTGTTTTCTTCAATAACTGTTATAAGAATAATAGACCCCAACATGTATTCTTCAGTACTGTGTGGTTGTGCCTTTTGTCTGTGGTAAGAGGCATGAGTAGTTCTTTATGTAATAGCATACTAGCAAATGAAATTGTTTGATATATCATGGCAACTTGCCACCACTGTTCATGACCTTCCCAGAACTAATTTCAAATGAGTTAAATTAGAAACCATCTGTAATATATTAGCCTAGAGGGCAAAACCCATCCCTAAGCTGGCAAGACAACTTAAGTTCACCGGATGATAAACATATAAATTTGATATCCCCTTTCCATAAACCTTAGTTTTAGACTAAATGTTCCAGTGTACATTCCCATCAGGTTCTAGACATTTGTTGGCTCATTCCACCAGGTTATGATGTTGCCAGAATTCACTGACTATGAATAAAGATGAACAGTATTCATTTTGCTTGCTTCTACAAGTACATCAGTATTCTAAAAGATCACTTCTAGATGAGAACTGCTTATTTCTGCAGCTTCCCTACCTTCCTTTTGTATGATTTTGTTGGTTTTAGTTTTATTTGCTTTTTATTTTTTTGAATTCAGGCACAATTTCACTCATTGAAAAAATCAATGCATATTTTTTTTCAGAATATTTGAACCAAAAGCACAGATGTTGAACTTTTATTAAACCATAAGTGAATGTGTAAAGCACATCTATTATTGCAGTTATCCCCTTTCAGGTGGGAACAGAGTAAACCAGTTGCTTTATTGTTCATAACCATCCTTAGTACACAGAGAGTATGTTCAAGTCATAAACTTGTTTAAAGCTTTAAGAGAGATGTTTCAATAACTATTTAATTTTCCCAAAGAAACACTATTTTTATATAATTGTGTGACCTAATCACTTTTTCTCAGAACTTTCTTTTATTTCCTTCCTTTTTTAATGAGCAGCAATTGTTTTCTGAAATGTTTTCTGAAATGATATTTTAAGACTTGATTCTCCTTGCCACTGTGCTGTCTTTGAACTACCAATGATTATAATAAAATACCTAGTTTTTACTATTTTTATATACTTTCCAAATGAAGAGCTGAGCCTGATTCAAATGGTTTTTCTGGTTTTGTACTTTCTCTCTAGTTTGTTTTTATATTAAAGGCTTTTTTGTTATTTGTTTTTAATACATTTACATGTCTGATACATATACAGCTTTAAGAGACAATCAAGTAACTGAAAATGTGAAAGAAACCATATTTGACAAAATTCCCTTGAATTTTATTCTTTGCTTGAAATATTTAAGACTTAAGTTACTGTGGTTTATTGGATTAAATTTTGTTTCCTAATAATACGACTTTAGAAATAGAATCAGACAGCAGTGTGGCATGTGGCCATTATAAGTTTCATATAATTACTCTGACTTGGCTGTTACTTGATTCCAGGAACCAGCACGGTTAAAAATATTGTGAATTCTGATTTATATTTTATTAAGTGCTGTAAATCTAAATGGATCCTGTTGTATGTGCCAGGTCTAATGCAGTTATGTAAGTTCACGTTTCACTATTTGCACTTTGTATTGAACAATGGGTTTATTTGTTGGTGAAAATGGTTCAAGTAAAGAACTTTTACAGGAGTTAAAATTATGTTATAGACAGTTTTTGCTTCTTCCCTTGCCCCCTCACTGGGTAGAGGGAAGCAGAATATGAGCTTATCTGATTCTAAGTGTGGCCACAGGGCTGCGGAGAGCGGTAAGGCTTGAGCTTCTTTGCCATGGCTCTACACTGTCACCTGCAGAGCAAAAGGGCTACAGAAACATCATCAGATTAGAACCAGTAGGTTAGGCGGAACATCAGAAGCTCTCAAGCCCTTTTAAGAAAACTCATGAACCTCTGCCTTAAAAAAAAAAAAAAGCTCTGCTTTTTGGTTCAGAACTTGAAGTCCCTAAACTGCAAAATCCAAGTACAAGCTGGATGGGTATTAAAATACTTTTTAGATCAACTGTGGCAGCAGTTCTTATATAATCCAACTTGTGACCAATTTCTTTATCTTCTGTTTTTGTTTTGTTTTGTTTGGCACTGGGAAAGGTAGAAATAAAACATGTATTGAAATACATTTTGGAAGTAAAAACAGCTTGGGTGTCAGTTATATTCTCCCAGAATGTACTTTTCTTACCTCGGCATGTACTGTAGTCACTCAGTATTTGTATATGTTGCTAGAATTTAGATTGTATAAATAGTGAGAGTTTAATGTGTTCATGTGTTTTTAATAAATTGTATATATGTGTCTTGTTCAGATTATTTGGCTTAAATAAAAGAACCTTGAGGTTTATAGGTTTTTGCCATACTATACAAAATGTCAGACTTCTACATTTTCTTATCACTCAGGAATTTTATGGCATTATAGTACTTGTAGAAACATTTGGAAATGTTACTAGAGTGTTTTCCCCCATGCCCAGCACCATCCTTTTTGAATCTTGATTCATTTTATATCACACTAAATATATCAGCAGCCAAGGTGCCGCCCGTATCTGTGTGTTGTGAGGACGTGTCCTGCGAAACACGTGGATTCCCATTGAGGACTTGCCTTTCCACCTCAGAGTTATTAGAAGAATCAAAACTATGGCACTATGCAAACATACACTGATATTGACAGAAACAGTTTGTATAATCAGTAACTAGCCCCCACCCCCAAACCTACTTTAAAGTACTTCATTTATTCCTGTTCTGACCCTGAGCTGATATTCCCAGTCTCACACTTTCACTGGGGAGGTAGGATAGGTGTCAGTAACAGCCATGTTTCCCAGTAATATTTGTTATTCAAAAGATAAATCTTTATTCAACTCAGACCTCTCTTCTGACAGTCTTTTTTTTCTTTTGGAATTAGGGATTGAACTCAGGGGTGTTCTACCTCTGAGCTAGATCCTCAGCCCTATTTTATATTTTATTTTGAAACAGTCTTGCTAAGTTGCTAAGACTGGCCTCGAACCTTCAATACTCTTGTCTCAGTCTTCCAAGTACTGGGATTATAGGTGTGTGCCACTGCACCTGGCTTCTGACACCTTTTAATCTCATCATTTTTATAACCTTCATTGTTTTCTTCCTTTTTCCTTCACCTCTTATTTTCCCACCTCAAAACAGCCTTTGGCTGTATTATTAACAATTGTGAAAAGAGACCAACTCACCACACTTACAGGACTAGCTGTTGGCATCCAATCAGATTCTTCTCTCTTGTACCTAAGATAGCCAGGTAAGCCTTTTACTTGAAGATTAAAATTAATCGTGAAAAATTGAGTTTTTTTCATGAAAATATCATTTAAGTCTAAAAACAGCTTAAAAGTCTTTTTAGAGGATTACTTGCTTTGTTGTCTTCCTTACCTTTCCCAATATACTTCAAATAGAAAACTCAATTTAATAAAGCCAAGCAAAATAATATTTGAAGAATACTCCCCTTGATTGAGCTTGGCACACTTAGCTTCTTTATATAAAGTTAAATTTAAAAAAAATTTTAAACAATGCAAATCCACCAGACTTTAGTAATTGAATTAATTTAGTTATTTACTCATCCAGAATTTCACATTTTACCTATTTAATGTAAGAAAGGGAAAAAATGTCATCTTTCTGCTACCAATTTATGATTCATCACAGTCATGGTTTAATTGAAGGGAGGGGGAGGGACAGTAAACCAGTTTGAACTTAAGATTTCCACCGCGACCTGGTCTCACTTGCTACATGAAGGCATAGTTACTATGTGAATTCCCTACCTGCCAGGTGTACTGTGGCCAGACAGACATCTCAGAATTTCACAAGTCAAAACTGTCCAGCAAATTAAATCTCCTTATTAGGAATTTACATAGTTTCAAAGCCCTAAGACATAACTATGAAAAGATGCTTAAAGCACCTCAAAATCTAGCTTCTTTTAAAAACCATGTGATCAAAATTTTATTTCCCTGATAGCTTAACTAGATATTTTATGTTTTTCATAAATATATTCACAGAAATTAAGCTGGTGGTTATGAATCACCAAGCAGCAAGACTTCATATGCATAATTATTAAACAAGTCCATCCAATATATTTAAAAATAAACTAAAAATTGCAGTATAAAAATAAAACTAATACTGTTAGCATTATCTTCTGAATCTGTAGGTCAATCTTGAGTCAAGTTGATTACATAGTTTTTTTCTATAATGTTCTTCAAAAATAGCTGTTCAGCAGTCACGTTGTGATATGCATTCTAAAGAAGAAAAATAGAATAGGTTACCATTTGTCTAATCACTGAGAACACAGCAGAGGACTATTCTGAATCTTAAAAGTTATATATATAAAGATCAAATGTAGCGGGACATGGTGGTACACACCTGTAATCTCAGTACTTGGGAGGCTGATGATAGAAGCCAGCCTCAGCAACTTAGGCTCTCAGCAAGTTAGCCAGACCCTGTTTCCAAATAAAAAAAATTTAAGTAGGGCTACGGATGTAGCTCAGGGGTAGAATACCCCTGGGTTGCATCCTCTGCACCACCACCGGAAAAAAAAAAAAAGTCATATATTGTTTTGTTACCTTCTTTCTTTTTCCTTGCTTATACTTGTTTTAGCTTTCCCTACACTCTTTCCATTTAACCTAGCACTTGAATAGAAGCATCCCATATCCTGAATCATGGCATAAATCTAGAGACCCAAATTTTAAGTCAGAGTGTTTTTTTAAATAAAAGCAGCACCTGAAATTCATGTAAAAACAAAATTGAAGAATAAGAATTAAATAATAATTTAATAATAATTAAGAAACCCCTGTAAAGCATGGTTCATTTTAAAATGTATTTAAAAAATAACTCAGGGGCTGGGAATATAGCACAGTGATAGAGCATCTGTCTAGCAGGTGCAAGGCTCTGGGTTTGGCTCCCAAAACTGCATACACACACAAATCTGGTCTATCGATGGATATTCTAATTTTCCTCAAGGAGTCAAGACTTTTTTTAAAATTTTTATTGGTGCATTTTAGTCATACATCTTAATGAAGTACAAGATGGTGGAGGCATACATGCACACATCACCCAATTAGCCCTTACCCAATTTCCACCCCAAAGACTATTTTTTTATGAGACTTTTACCACATGTGCTACGGTAAAGATTAGGGCAAAGGAGAAATGACTCTAAAATCTGTTCTAGTCACTTAAATCTTGAACTACACAGTGTTAAATTAGACATGGGGGAGGGGCAGAGAACAAAAGATAGTATTAAAATACAGCCTGAATATACCACTTCCTCAGCTTGTCCAGTGTTGGGAGATAATATGAGGAAACTGATTTCATAAGATAAAACTATGTCAAACCATTCCATGTTTCTATATTAAAAATACAGGTAACATCTTAATCCTGTCATTTGTGATACAGTACTAATCTAAGAACTTTTTAAAAAGTGGGAAAATCCTTTCTATTAGGTAGAATAAAAATCTCCAGGATCAAATCTATGAGTATACATATCAATGTAAGAGAAACATGAGTTAGTAAAAACCAAAAATTGCAGCTTTTCTGATAATGAAGTTTTTTTATGGGGTTACATTGTTCTAGACCATCTTGTCTAGTTAAATAAAACACAAAAAGAAAACAGAAAAAAAAAAATAACATGAGGATTTGGGCTGTATCTCAGAGGCAGAAAGTTTGCCAAGTGTGCACAAGGCCCAGGTCCTGGGTTAAATACCACATAAAAGGAAAAAAAATAACATGAGAATAACTTAGCCCTACTTTTTGGTGAATTTGTATATCTCAAATACAGAAGATTGTATTTATATTTAATGCAGATATGACATAGTATCTAAAGAGTTGGTCCTTAAATGGGTTTTATGACTCTAGGCACTAACCATCAAGTTCTCCCAAGGGTCTGAGGCCCACAGATTAGGAATTGGTATATGGTAAAATGACCTCTCTACCAAACTCTATCCCTCAAAACTTTTCCCTCAGTGAAATGAGAGGGAGAAAATACAAGCTCTTTGACAATAAAGATCAAAGTATATTACTTTATATCTTAAGTATATTACCTTATTCATCAGAGACATGGTGGAATTCCCATAGTAGTGCAAAGGACTCTTGAGGTCAGAGAAGTTGTACTTAAAACCAGCAAGGTGGACTTCATGGCATATGTAAAATGCCAGTGTGATGGCAATAATTCCTGTTGTTGGGTGTTTGGGTTTCTGCAGGGGAATGGAAATTTTAAAACATCCAAATGAGCTACTTGTTTCCAAAACATATTTGGTTGGCCTAGTCATAAAACATGGATTTCTGAACTGATCAAAATCTTAGTCTTTCAAATAAAACTCACCTGCAGTGTTAGATCAGAAGATAGCTTTCAAATACTGCAGGGCTCTAAACACAGAATGCTACTTTATTTTTAAAAAGCAAAACAAGCCGGGCGTGGTGGCGCATGCTTGTAATCCCAGCATTCAGGAGGCTGAGACCGGAGGATCGTGGTTCGCGAACAGCCTCAGCTACTTGGTGAGGCCCTCTGCAACTCAGTGAGACCCTGTTTCAAAATAAAGAATAAAAAAATAGGGACTTCCGGGAAGATGGCGACCGAGAAAAGCGGGGCTTAAGAACCCCGCTAACAACAAATCTCCATTACCACAAAATCAGCGCCTTTCATAGCCAGAAAACACCATCACCAGTGAAACAAAAAATCACCAGGCTCCAGAGAGAAAGCGGACCGAGAACAGAGCCACAGAGGAGATACACCGGCCTCGCGCCCGAGGACACAGCAGACGCGGCAGCAGCGCCATACTGCCGGCAGCACCGGCGAATTCACGGGACGGCTACAGCAAGCCGAGGTGAGCCACTGCAGAACAGCCAGGCAGAATTTCTCCGCGCAGAGAGCATCTAAAGCTCCCAGTGGCCGAGCTCAGCACACGCTGCAGGGATTCAGAGTGGAAATCAAAACCAAGAAGAAATACACCAGCCCCACAGCCGAGGGCGTAGCAGCGGCGCCATATTGCCACCGGCGTCAGCAGCACCGAATTCAACGAGGCCAGTACAGCTACATCTGCGTACTCAAGAACAGTGAGTCAAATTGCGGGCCACAGAGGAGAAATCCCAGTACTGTACTCCCTGGGTCTTGACCCAGTGGGGGAGGGGCGGTGGCAGAGATATCACACCATAGGAGAACGTGCAACCTGGCGCCCCCCCCACAGTCTAAAGCAGCCTCTATCGACTCTCTGGGTCGGAGACTCTGTGATAAAACCCAGTAAAGGAGTAGTGGGATCTGAGATACTACTGACTCGAGATCCAGAACACATTAAGTGAAGTCATAGTGACCCAAGGGAAGAACCCAGAGAAGGCACAAACATCCGAAATCATGGGAAAGAGGAATAATACTGGAGCAATAAATGCCCACAACCCCACAACATCAGAACCCGATAAAACAGAAAATCAGAGATTTCTAGAAGATCAAATCAGGAAAATAACTGTAGAAATAATAGAGGTGCTTCGAAAAGAACTCAGAGAGAGCCAAAAAGAGATAAAGGATGCAATTAATGAAGTAAAGGCCTCAATTCAAAGCACAAACAACCGATTAGACCACATGGAGAACAGAATCTCGCTCTTAGAAGATGATCATTCCAAAAATGAACGCATAGTTTCTAATCTAGAAAAAAATATCCGACAGCAGGAATCTGATATTGAAGAAATATGGGCCCATTTTAAGAGAGCTAACCTAAGAATAATTGGAATAGAGGAGGGAAAAGAAAGTGAAACCAAAGGGATCAACAATCTCTTCAAGGAAGTAATAGCAGAAAATTTTCCAGACATAGAGCAAGAGGTCGATACACAGGTCCAGGAAACTTATAGAACTCCCTTTAGACAGGATCGGAGAAGAGGATCCCCACGCCACATAATTGTCAAAATGACCAATGTGGAAGCCAAGCAGAGAATCTTAAAGGCAACAAAAGCAAAGGGCCAAGTGACATTCAGAGGCAAACCAATTAGAATCACTCCAGACTTCCCAAACCAAGTTATGAGAGCCAGAAGGGCTTGGAGTAACATATTTCAAACTCTGAAAGAAAACAACTTCCAGCCAAAAATTTCCTACCCAGCAAAACTTTCTATCAAATTAGATGGAGAAATAAGAAACTTCCATGACAAACAGAAACTGAAGGAATTTATGTCTTCAAAACCAGCGCTAGAGAAAATACTCAAAGAGATTAACTACAAAGAAGAAATAGGTAACACACTCCAGAACTAGAGAAACAAGACTTTCCATCCAACAGACAACTAAGATTGGTTATCTGTGGAGATTCATTATTTATGTTAGTCTTTTACCTATCTCTAAATGGTATTTTTTGCCTTTATTGTTGTTAATTTTTAGGATTTCTAGTTGGAATATTAATATACCTTCAGATATAGCAATTGGAAATATTTTATCCCATTCTATTAGTAACTGTTAACTCTGTTTACATTGTCTTTGGATATACAATATTTTTTTATTTTTTAGGGAGTTTGTATACTCCTCTGTTGCCTGTGCCATTGAAATCATAACCAAGAAATCACTGCCAATTTCAATGTTGTGAGGTTTAATGACCCAGATTTTCTCCTAAAAGTTTATAGTCTTAAGATTTATATTTAGTTCTATTATCTATTCTGAGTTAATATTTGTATATGGGATTAGGTAAGGGTCCAATTTTATTCTTTTCCATGTAATTATTATTTTTTAACAATATTTAGTTAAAAGATTAATATTTCCACCACCAAATGTTCGTGGAAACCTTGTCAAAAATAACTTGACAATATAGGGAAGAATTTAGCTCTAGGCTTTTATTTAACTCCAATGGTTTATATATCTGCCTTTAGAATAGTACTACACTGTTTCAATTATTGTAGCTTTATATGGTTTGAAATCATAAAATATATATCTTCTAGCTTTGTTCTTTTTCAAGATCGTTTTGGGTACCTAGAGTCCATATTCCATATTAGGATAGATTTTTTTCTGAAAAATAAATATATAAATATAAAAAAAAAGAAAAAAAAATAGGGCAGGGGGTATAGCTCGGAGATCAAATGTCCCTGGGTTCCATCCCCAGACCCACACACACACAAAAAAAAAAGCAAAACAAAAATGTAAGGCTCTTTATAGAAAGGACAAATTAAGTGATTCCCTGTACCAGTGCAAATGTCAGTGTCATGTACAGGGACAGGGAGGGGGTGCCAGGGTTGGGGATCAGGAGAAGCTCACGAAGCACTGTATGATGAATGACTATCACTCTGAACTTCATCATTATCACATGTGGTTACAGTGCACCAAAGTATATTTTTTAAAAGGCAAAGCAAGAGAATTTGAGCTTTTTACATGCTTTTACCATGCATGTAAAATGTAAGGGTGGTTTGATTCCCTAATGATTATCATGATCCTAATAGATCATGATTTTAAAAAGCTTCATATAAATCTTAAAATAGATATCTTTTTTAGACTCCTGATAACTCAAACTAGCTCTAGAGGAAAGATCAAGCAACTTAAGTGACATACTGTAATAGTAAGTATCTGCAAAATAAAGGTTCCTGATATCACAACTTCAGCTAAATTTTTTTTAATAGGGGAAAAAAATCCAAGCATCTCCCTCCCCTTCATATCTACATAAAACTTTTCAAGCTAAATGATGGCCCATTATTTATCCCCTCATTGCCCCTTTTCATGTCTTCTAATTTCTTCCTTCACAATACTTTATGGTCCCCCTATGTAGATCTTCAATTCTATACCCATCATTCACAGAACCTACATTATCACCAAATAGAACCTTGACCCTGACGAACTCAATTCCTCAGTCATTTTGTACCCATACCTCAGCAGCAGAATACAGCAATTTATACATACATACATACATACATATAATACAATTTATACATACATACATACATACATACATACATATAATACATACATGTATGTATGTTTTTTGTTTGTTTTGCAGTACTAGGGATGGAACCCAGGGGCATTCTACCTCTGAGCTACACCCCCAGCCCTATTTTTTTTATTCTTTCTTTTGAAACAGGGTCTCACTAAGTTGCAGAGAGCCTCACTAGGTAGCTGAGGCTATCCACGAACCATGATCCTCTGGTCTCAGTCTCCCGAATGATGGGATTACAAGCATGTGCCACCACTCCTGGCTTGAAAAATATTTTTTTCTGGTCAGATATTAACCATATGACCAAAGCCTCAAGTGGGCATTCAATATATCAAGCAATCCAGTTACACTGGCCTAGTGAATTCCCATTCCTAGTTTCTAAGTTTTATAACTTTCTATTCTCTAATATCCCAGGTCATTCTACCTTAAGTTGACAATTTAATCCTTGTTTTTTCTATGGAAATGAAAGCAAATATTCCCAGCTCCAAATCTACCATAGTGTCTGCATCTTTGCCCACATTTGCAGTGCTCACACCTCTTACACTGGATGAGATGTGCTTGTCTACCAATTGCCAAACTTTGTGCTAATGTTGTAAATATTATCTCTTCTCAACAACTTTGTATCTACACTTATCCACTTTCTCCCCTTATCATTAATAACTACCTCAAATGAATCAGTCTTTTCAGCATACAAACAAAAATTTAAAAAAATTTTCTTGATTCTGGGTCATCTTCCAACTTTTGCTCATTTTTTGGAGAACTGAATGCCATTGTTTCCTCTAACTACAGAAGTACGTTTCGAGCCGGGCGTAGTGGCGCACGCTTGTAACCCCCGCGCTTGGGAGGCAGAGACAGGAGGATCGCGCAGGTTCGAAGCCAGCCACTTGCTCTGGCTCAAGAGACCCTGTTTCCAAATAAAAATATAAAAATAGGTCTGGGAGTGTAGCCCAGAGGTAGAATTGCTTCGAGAAACCCCAGTACCACCAAAAAAAAAAAAAAAAGAAAGTATGTTTCGACTATTTTATATTGTCCTTATACATTTATATTGTTCTCTTGTTTTCCTGCAATATATTTAGCAGTGTGTGCTATGAATTGGATGCATGACCCCCAAAGGCCCATATGTAAAGGCTTATCCCCACAGAGGCACTGTTGGGAGGTCCTGTGGCCCTTTAAGAGGTGAGACCTAGTGGGAGGCCCTTAGGTCATTGAGGCATACCCTCAAAAGGGATGATGGAGCTCTAGTCCCTTTTTCCTCTGTTCCCTGGCTTGGCACGTGAGCACTCACATTCTCATGCACAATGATGTGCCACCCTCGCCAGAGGTCCAAGTATAAGGCCTCCCCATTTTGGACCTTAATTTTCAAAATTGTGAGTCAAACAAAAACCTTTTCTTTAGAAATGGCCTGTCTGCGGTATTTCATTGTAGTAACATGAAGCTTTCTAATTCAGAGTGCTTCAAACAATTATTTTTAGCCAGAAAAAAAACACCTTCCACTTAATTTTTCTTGTAATCAGAAAAGCAAAAGTTTTATCCACAGATACCTAATTTTACTAATTTAGATGTAGCCCTCAGAAACTACCTTATGCTCCATGGCTCTCAGTTTCTGAGAGTGTCAAGGACCTCCCGTCCTTCACCTGTATCATCTTTAGTTTGAAAACACGCAAAGAAATACACATACCTGGTTTTTGGGAAATATTTTTGGAAAATGAAGCAGTTCATAAGCTGCTGTTCTGATAATAAAAGGATCTAATATTCTTATTTGATAAGGTTTATAGATCAAATTTAAAGCTGGCTTCTTCCAAAAGCCATTAATATTCTGAAAAAAAAAGAATAAAGAAAAAACAATATTATTGTCATCTTGTTAAAGGAAAAAAAAATACCAAAGCTAATCTGAAGGCAGATCAATTTTACCAACTTACCATTTTGTCACCTGTTAACAATTTCCACAGCCACTTTAAGTCAAGTGTCTTAAAGGCAGTGAGAATCACCGTGCTATTAGGATCATTGTGACTGGGATCTGAAAAAACAGATTCTGGATAAAAAAGTCGGAAGGTTGTCCTTCTCCCAACATCCTCTTCATGTCCTAAAACAGGACCATTATTCATTCTGTGGGTAGTAAGACACACAAGGTAGGTAGACCAAGTGGAGTGTGAGCCAATTTCATCACAGTTCTCAGAAGCTTCAGAACTGGATAAATAACCATTTATCACATACTCTGAAGCCACAAGGCAGTTGATTAGTTTTTTACACATAATGGCCAAGAATATGATTCTGTTTCATGAAACAGCTGCTTGATGATAGGCAGAAATATTTATCTGCATTTGAAAGCTTACTGTGGAGCCAATGATAATTCAATCTTACCTCTAGGGAAACTGATGACTAAACAGACAAAAAAGCATAAATCCACAGAATACTAGTGTTAAGAAACCTTGGAGAATAGCCACACTAACCCCCTTGGATTTACATAAAAGGGCCCTGAAGATAAAATTATTTGTCCATAGTCACATAGTCTTGTAGTACGTGTTTCTAAGCATGTGAGATATATTACAAATCAAATTTAAGTTGTCTTGAAGACCCATCAAAATTGCGCTCTGAAGTGGAGTGACCATTAAAAACTGCTCTATTATTAATACTCAACCCCAACCAAATGAATATCCAATGCTAGAGAACCACAAAGGATCAACTGTTATGTTTGTGTATGCTCACAGCCAAGGTTAGACATGGACTGTTTATGCACACACTATGAAAGCATGCTATTAAAAAGGAATACTTTGTTTCCAAAACAGTGTCACCTAAGAGGAAAAATACTGTTTTGCCCTTTACCACTAGCTCTGTAATATAAGTCGGCCTCAATAACACTTGAAACGACTTTCAAAATGTTAGAGTGATAGTGTTTTCCTTACAAGAGATCTCTGTGTTTCTGGATGATTAAATTTTAACATTTACAGGTAGAGACATTTGTGAGTGTTTCAAAATTATTTTCTAGACAAATGATCACCACTTCTTTTAAAATGGATAATGAACAGAAACTAAAATGACCTTGATGAAACCAGCTTGATGACCAACAAAACCTCCAAACACTGCCAGACCTCCCTAGAGTGGTGCCCCAGTGCGCTGCTTTCCCACAAAAGCCTATTCATAGCTGTTCTTAACACACACCCACACAAAGCCCAGATATGACCTCACCTCAACCTTTCACTGGAAAAGCAAAGATAGAAACATCTTTATTTTTCTACCACTACATCCAAGGGACTATTGGTAGGAAAGCCGCAATCCTGGCTCCCCTTTCTATTATAAAAACCATGCTTGCACTCTGAACCCCATCTGTTCTCTCTTTACCACACCAATCCCTTCCTCTACTCATTGTTATCATTTTAACAGTATGCTCTAGCACCTATCATCCTCCCCCCCCCCTTGATTCTATCACTTTTTTCAGCTCCTTTTTTCAACTCCCCATTCCGACAGAGAAAAGTTTCTCAAGAGTTGCCCATACTGGTTTCTCCACTTCCTTATCCATCGTTCTCTCTTTAACCCATTCCAGTCTGGCTTTTTAACTCATGAGGCATCTGAGCCTGCTTTCGGCAAGAGTGACAAAGAGCTTCAGGTTGACCACCCAGCGGTTCCCTCCACCCTTGTTTTCCAAGACCTCTCACCACCACTGGGACCCAGTCAAACCCTCTCTCGTGGCTTCTGTGTCACCTTCTCATCTGTGCTCTACCTTGTGGCTGGATCTCATGCTCCATCTCTTTAACTCTGCATGCCAAGTTCTCCAAACCTCAGTCCCGGGCCCTCTTCTCTCTCAGTCCCTCCCTAGGAATTTCCTCAAGTCCTTGTTTAAATAAAGTTCATGGGTGACTTACCATTGAAACTAACTTCCTGCGTGATTTATCTACTGAAATCTCCTAAGCATTTCAGTCCTACAGAATGTAATGACCTACATCAATCTTCCCCAACGCAATAAATGATAACTACTCCCTGGCCAATCTTCAGATGAAAGCACAGTAGAAGCCATCCATGGCTCCTCTATTCCCATTACTCCTCACACTAATGTCTTTAACATACTTCTAGTCTGTCCACTTACTTGCCTCTCCATGACAATCCCGATCCAAGCTGCTGTCACCTCCTACCCAAACAGGGCCACTTAAACTGGATTCATCCTTCCCCTCATTACCCACATTCCATCCTCTGTGTTTCAGCCAGACTATTTTAAAGACATACCCAGACTCCACTACTCTCTCACCTAAAAAAAAAAATTTTTTTTTTTTTTTTTTTTTTTTGGTGGTACTGGGGTCCCTGGAAGCTCTTCTACCTCCGGGCTATACTCCCAGACTTAATTTTTTTTTTTTTTGAAACAGGGTCTCTTAAGCCAGCACAGCTGGCTTTGAACCAGCGCAATCCTTCTGTTTCCGCCTTCCAAGTGAGGGGATTACAAGCATGCACCACCACGCCCGGCTTCTAAAAAAATCTTTAAAAGCCTTCTAAAGCTCCCTGTTATATTTAAAATCCAAGCACCTAGCTTGGAATGGTGGTACACATCTGTAATCCCAGTACTTGGGAGGCTGAGACAGAAGAATTGAAGGTTTGAAGCCAGCCTCAGCAATTTAACGAGGGTCTCAGAAACCTAGCAAGACCCTGTTTCTAAATAAAAAATAAAAATCAGGCTGGGAGTATGCTTTGAAGGTAGAATGCCTGTGGGCTCAATCCCCAGTATATCATACATACACACACACACACACACACACTCACACTCTCTCTCTCACTCTCTCTCCCTCCCTCCCTCCCTCCCTCCCTCCTTCACTCCCTCCAAGTACCTAATCCTAGTTCACAGTCCTGCACAGCTGGCTCCTCTCTGCCTCTTCAGCTCTTGTCTGTACCAGTCTCCCCAAGTTTTCTGCCCTCCAGCCTGACAGGGTTTTTGTGGCTTCACTCAAACTCAGGATCATATCCTCTTGAGAATCTGCAATAAACATGCTCTCTGGCAAGGATGCTTTTCCCTTATCATTATGTCCAGTCACTTAGGTCCAGCTTAAATATCTACTTCTCAAGTTGGTCACTACTTCCCAAGTACCCCTCCATCACTGTCTATCATATCTTTTCCTACTTGATTTTGTAACGCTTATATATTTTCTGCTATTACTGTTTTGTTTCCTTCTTTGGGATGTAAGCCCCATGGGGACCCAAAGCACTTTTCTTATCTACTGCTATGTCCCCTGTGGCTAAAAGTGGACCCAACAAATATTTGCTACACCAGTGACCTGAAATCTAGGCCTCACTCTAGCCAATAACTGAAAGAAGGTTATGTAATCAAGTCCACAAACAAAGCAAAGCAACGTTTAAAGGATAGCTGTTCTAAAGTGAGAAGCCATATTCTCTCCAAAAAATGTAAGGTTAGCAAATAGAAAATACATTTACCTTATTATTACATCATAGGAGTCGATTTTTTCTCCTAATGTCTTATTCTTCAAAATTCCTCCATTTCCCACCACCACACACTTTTTACATGGCACTCTGTGGGAGCAGACAGACAAGTGAGAGGTTGAGCAATTGTTTACAAAATGGAGTAACTCCAAGAACCTGTTGCTACATTCAGGAACCCTATGCCAAATTTCACTTGTGCACATAGAAATATCAACCAATTATGACTTATAAGTTTGGAGAGGGATTCAATGCACACAATTCAAGAAATACTATTCTCTAGGAAGAGCATGTCATCATTGTCAATAAATAACCTTTAGCAGCTTGTTTTCCTGTTTGATTCTCATAACCATCTGTTGAGATAAGTAAGCATAACATTCCCAGTATACAAAATAAAAAAAATAAGCTCAGAAAACTGCTGAGTAGAAATTCAAAGTTATACTCCATAGAGGTGAAACTAGCCTTTGGATCCAGAGTTTTGGAGCAGAGAAACACCCCACCACCTAGGATTCTGCATGGTGATACTGATACAAGTGGGTCTTACATCACACATGTGTGCATTTCTTGCCACCATTACCCATTCCCCTGAGAGTCCACCTCTGGCTTTCTGTTATGTCTCCTAAGTGTAGAAATGCAGTTTAGAATTTGGTGGGGAAAAGGCAGCTCTGTACCCTGCAAAGGCTCATTGCAATTTCCCAAACATGGACTAGTCCTTGGAATTTAATCAAAACAAACTACAAGTTCACTCTGTGTTCCTGGCAAGGAGCTTTCAAGTAGGCCACAGTGGGGAACTTCCTGCTGCTAGCTAAGCTCAGCCTAGAACCCTGGATCATGTGGTGTTGGCTCTCAGTGCCCATGGCTAGCCAAGCCATTTCCTAGCTCTTCCCACTGAGACTGATAAATAAATAAGTCGTCCTGCTTTAGGGGACAGAACTACAGAAGAGAAGGCTGTTGAGGCTGTCCTATGAGGGCCCTCATGACACGGGAAGTCCAAAGAAAAACACTGTTTCTCTAAGAACCATGAAATCAGCAGATTGATTGAACTCAAGATCTTAAGGCTTTTAGGAAATTAATGCGTATCAAATTTGTTCAAAAGGCATTGAATATTTAAACACAGAAAATGCAGGAATGCAGGCAGGAGCTTTTATAAAAGCCTAGCACTGACCTTGTCAGGTTAAGAAAGAAGGTATATATTCCTGTATTTGCAAGCTTACCTTTTTTTTACCTGGCATTTGTTTAGCTCATCGAATTATTTTATAAATTTTAACACTAACATTTTGAAAACACTTGACACATTTTAATTGAGTCCTCTTAGCTCTCAAAAATTAGAGTTATGCCTGGGCATGGTGGTATACACCTGTAATCCCAGTTCTTGGGAAGCTGAGACAGGAGGATCACAAGTTTGAGGACAACCTTGGCAACGAGGCAGAACCCTATTTCCAAAAAAAAATTAATAAAGGTTGGGGGTATGGCTCAGAAGTGAAATGCCCCAATAGCAAACACATACACATAAAGTCATGCCTAATCAGTGTCTAATCATTAAACAGAACAAGAAGCTTCGTGGCAAGGATATGGGGTGGGGACAGAAGTGCACCGTCCACCAGAGCATGTCCTCTAAACCTTACATCATGGACATGTCTCCTGTCACGATGTGTTCGAGGGGTGTGTGTTTATGTGTTTGAATCTGTTTTTAACTACAAAAGTAGCCCATCTCTAGGTGCTTTTATAAACAAGTTTGCCTTTCATCTCAGTTCCAGGAAGCTAAACTTATCAAAGGCTGGCTACTGTGGGTCCACGGCTGAAAGGGTAGTGCTGCTGAATCCTTGAAACCCTCTTCTCTTGGTATTACTACCATCATTCTCTCCAGGACCATACTTGAATACAACAGCAGGAGGCAATTCCTACACTGAGAGTTTGCTTGACCTTTCCATAACCTCAGGGTCAGTTTAATGCAGATCAGAGCCTGAACCTCTGAAACTGGCTCCATCTCCCCACTCGCTCAGCCAGTGGCTCAGTCCTGGAGAGGAGGTGGCTAAGAAGAGACAGGACTGAAATAACAGCTGTTCCTGTGAGGCAAGCTGCACAGGGATAGGAGAGAAACTTGTGTAATTATAGTACTTAGTCTAACCATTTCCCTACAATGAAGGGGCCACTCCCTGTCCAGAGAAGGGTTTCCTTACCCTGAGCCCAGGTACCCTAGGGGCTCCAGCATCCATCCTGGCCTGGAGTTCCCAATCTGACATGAAATTGCCTGATTCCAATTACGCCAAACACATAAGACCAAGGGCCAGGAGTCCAGGCCACCCGCATGTCCCCAGAATCTGACTGCAGAATTTCAACAAAGGACTCCTGACCCACAAGCCTTATCTCTGAACTTGACCCCTGGCTCCATCCCAGATATGACCAGCTCCATAGGGCTGTTTTGCAACTGCATGCAAATGTAGGCTGCATATTATTGTGCACAGAAGTGTCTCTTCTATCAGACTGCACTGCAGATGGTCATTAGGACCTAAGTGATATTTGGCATCACAACCTAGGGCTTAGCCAAAGAGTATCATGGTGAGATGGCCCCTATCTAGCTCACTACATATACCACATCACTGGAGTCCCTTCGAGGACCTGGACCTCCTCCTGCAGATCCTACTGATCCTCTCATCAAAGAAAAAAAAAAAAAGAGTGCAGGGCTGCAGGCAGATCTCTTCTGTAGGACCCTCTAGCTACCAAGAGAGGATTATTCTTGTGCTTAGGCTCTCCAACCTCCTCCTGCGTTGATTCTCAACAGATCTGAGGACTTGGGGAAAAAATGGAAAGAAATCACACAGAAATCACCTTCTTCGAGGGAACTCCCAATTTAAGTCTTAATACTTCGGTGATATCACATTTTTAGGAATTTTACTTTCTCTTTTCTTCTCTGCCAACAGAGAGGAAATTTATTTCTATTTTCTTTTCTGCCATCTTTATAAGGGGCAGGTAGAAGAAGAAGCTTTATTGTAAGAAAATTGTGCCGATGCCTTTGAAAGGAAACCTTATCAATGAAATCCCACTTTTAAGTTTGTTGCATTAAGTATGTGGGGGCTATTTTCATAATTTCTGACTGGAGAAGCAGGTCCCTCTGACTTGAAACCAGAAGAGTTTGGGAAATACACAGGCTGCAAGCTGCTCAACCAGAAAACAAAATAATTTCATGAGTGCCTGAACCTGTTAATGGAAAATCTGAATAGCTGCTGAGGAGCAGTGGTAACATATTATACTTTCCCCAGGAGCAAAGCCTGTTCCTCATCAAGTCAGGCAAAGCCAGTGGAGTCACTACCATATGCAGGGGGAAGCAATCAGTATAGAGAAATGAAACCAGAGTTGCCCGTTTCCAAAGATCTGTGATGTGTTCATTTCTGAATGCTTTCAGAAATTTACTTCACCTTTCACCCTTCAGCAGCATCATATACATTACACCCTTTCACCCTGTCTTCAGTGCATAAGCATCTATGGCAGATGCAGTTGGTCATATTCCACTATGCAACATCATCTTGTGCCTTATAGCAGGGTCCTGCTGTCAGAAGCCTACCATGTTGAGCTCACTCCCTCTGCTAAGGACTGGCCTAGAAAGAGCCCTGGGATTCACCCCCGGGCAACAAGATGTCAGGGAAGTCTATGAGATGCTTTTGGAAAAGATTTTTCCTCTGGCCAAAAATATAAAGTAAAATGGCATAAGAAAAACAAATTCCTTTTACCTGCCTCTTCCTTTCTGCTTAAACAGTGACAAGTGATGGCATAAAATTAGAGCCGCCACAGCCCTCTTGCAATACAAAGAAAAAGAGAACACAGCATGGCTACCCAGACCTCTAACATCACTAACATCACCAGCTGCTCATTCAACTCCCCAGCCAGAGCCACACCATAGCGAAGTTTAGGTTGGATACAGGCCAAGTACAGGAAGCGCTGCTGAGATAGCTCCCTGTGAGAACTGGCATTCCCTAGCGTTGTACGCTCCAGTCAGTACAGAAGTAAGCAGGCCATCCTGCAAGCTGGAGCCCCAAATCTGCAGATCTGAAACCACGCATTTACTCAAGTCAGGCAATAATGAATGTTCAAATCACTAATAGCCAGGACACTGTTACTCACACACAGGAGAACCTAAAACACGGTGCCAGAGACTATGGGTAGAGGCCTGGCTGCTCCTGCTGGCTCCCCGCTCAGCACCTCTGGAAACTGACCTTTCTGATCAATTTTCCCTTCAGTGAACTAAAATCACTTATGACTTGGAGATTGCTATTCCACTGAGTGCAACCATTTCCTCTGGAATGTGAACCAGGATTTCTGCATCCTTATCCAACATTTGACCACAACAGACGTTAGAAAACAGGTAGTGGTTGCACTTACAACATATTACTCACTCTGCTGATTTAGAATCATCATTTCCTCTCACCCTCAGGATCTTCCCTGGCTGAAATTGGTACAGTGTAAAGACACCTTGCAAAACAGCAGGATGAGAGAGCAGAAATACAGATACTGCTGTTCCTTATAGAATTAGGACTCTTTTTTTTTTTTTTAACAAATATACTGCTATTGTCTAATTGTTTTTTTTTTTTTTTTTTAAGTTTTCTAAGGGTGCTTTCCTGCCTTGGCTGGTAACCAATATAAGCCAGTTCTGCTGAGGCCAACATAATGGATTCTGCTTGAGTGAGCAGCCAGGAAGCTTTTACAAACCCCCATCCACTTAGCAGTCAAGTGACTTGATACAGGTGCTTCCCCTGGCTAAGATGTTTGCATGTAGTTACTGTATAACCATCTATGCTGCAAGACTAAAGTATTTTTCGTACAATCTGGCCCACTTTCAGAGTGTTATGCTGGTGGTTAAGGCTGGGGAGCTAACTTTAGTGGGATCTGGAATTATATGCTTCAGAGTTTCTGTGGCTTCTTGCTGACGAGAGGCTTTACTTCCACTGAGGAGAGACGCATTCCTGGGACCAGAGAGCAGGCTCTCTGTGATGGCGACAACCCAAAAGAGTCATGATCTTGGAATATGGGCATATTTTAAGTATTCTTCTTCTGTAATTTCTTTAGAATATCCTCGACCTTTAGTGAAGTTCATTAAACATGGTAGCCTCAAAAAGAGAAGAACCCAAATCTAAGAGAAATCAACGATAGCAGCAAATGGAAAAGATACGCTGAGTGTGGTGGTTATAAAGCAGTGTTACCAATTGACTTCGGAATCCTCAGAGTAACACAGGAACACGTGGAGACCAGAGAAATGATGGAGCATATTGATTTTAAAAAATGGCTGGTTGTCCTTCAATCATCATGTTTCCTTTGTCCCTGGAAAAAGGACTCCTTGTTTTTAAAGGTGGGCACAGAGTCATCACACGAGAAATAAAGGCAATATTTTCTAGTCCACCTTCCAGCTAGGTGCAGGCTTGTGACTGACTTCTATCCAATTAGATGTCATCAGTATAGTTTCTACTAAATTTTTAACAACCGGTTCTGGGGGCAGGGTATCAATGGGGGAAGTTTTGGTTTGTGGCATTTGCCAATTCCCATAGTACAAATACTTCCACCATGGCTAATTTCAAGCTTCCAATCCAATGGCATAAATGTGAAATTGGGAAGATGCAGCCCTCATAAGTTGGTACTAACTGGCTCTAGCTCTGTGCTGGATGCAGTGAAGTGTTACATGCCCTCTTTCCCTTCCCCCTCCCTGCAGGCAGGAATGTAGATGTGACTGCAGGGAGTCCAACTACTATGTTGGACCCCAGGAGGAAGCCACACACTGAAGAATGTGGAGTCAAAATAAGAGAAGAAACCTTGGGCTCTGATGATGACAGAATTACTGAGCCAGCCCCATATTTACCCACAGATTCCATGTATATGAAAACTATGACAAAAGAGAAGTGTTTAGCTTGTAAACACAACTGGTATTTTGAGTTTTCCTGTTCACAGTGGAATCTCTCCCAACTGAGGGTATCATGCATGCTGTTCAAGATGCCCAAAGAAAACTAGTACTTATATCTGGTAGAACTGTAAACGGTTAAGAGTTGAAAAAACAGCAAAAAATGACTGGATCTTTTTTGACAAAGAAAACAGAGGGAAAATAAAATGCAGGGAAGATATTTGAGCTGAAGAAATGGACACAGGCTGATGGTGGGGATACTCTGAATGACATAGAGATAAGGGAAAGGGAAGGGGGAAAACAGCCTGACCAAGGCACATGCAAATGGTTGAACACCTGTAGGAGAAAGCAACTATAACGCACAGTCTAGTTCTAAAATAAAAACTAGGAAAAAACAAAACTAGTCATATAGCCTCAAGAATCCAACAGGAGCTTACAATTATAGGACCAAGGATCTTTATAAACATTACAGAAACTTGCAAATATTTAAGGAATACCCATTATTGTATTATTCTCTTAACTCAGATATCCTGGCATCAGAGTAAGCTAGATTCACATTCTAGTTCTGGCTTTTATCAGCTATAACAAACTGTGATGTTTGCCTCACCTCTCCAGTTAAAAAATTAGAGAAAACACAACTAAAGCACATAGGCTCAAGGTCTGCACACCCATACACCCTCGCTTGTTCTCTCTCTCTCTCTCTCTCTCTCTCTCTCTCTCTCTCTCTTGCACACACACACACACACACACACACACACACACACACATACACACACACTTTAAATCAGAGCTATGTAAAATGTTAAATTTAATATATATATGTATGTATGTATGTATGTATATGTATATGGGGTGTTACTACTCATATGCAATCAAAATTGAAATCTATTGGGTGGATGGCACAGTTTTAAATAAGAAATTAAACAAACCCATAGTCAACATTGTACTTAAAAGGAAAAAAGCTGAAAGCATTTCCTCTAAGATCAGGGATAAGACAAGGATGTCCACTTCCACCACGCTTATTCAATTTAGTACTAAAAATTCTAGCCAGAACTCTCACGCAGGAGAAAGAAATAAAAGCATATAAATAGGAAAAAAAGAAGTCAAATCATCCTTGTTTGTAGATTATATGATTCTATACAAAGAAAATCCTAAGACTCCATCAAACAGTTTTAGCAAAGTAGCAAAATTTGAAATTGATAAACAAATTCAGCAAAGTAGCAAGACACAAACTCAATTACAAAAATCAGTAACTTTTTACATACCAATAATGAATATACTAAGGATAAAATCAGTAAACTGAGCACATTCACAAAGCCATTAAAAAAATAAGATACCTAACCATAAAAATAACTAAGGCTGTGAGAGACCTCTATAATGAAAACTGTAAAACATTAAAGAAATTGAAGAAGATATCAGAAGGGCATAAAGCCTATGTTTATGGATTGGGAGAATAAATATTGTTAAAATGTCCATAGTCGCCGGGTGTGGTGGCACATGCTTGTAATCCCCGCGCTTGGGAGGCTGAGACAGGAGGATCATGCAGGTTTGAAGCCAGCCTCAGCTACTTAGTGAGGCTCTCGGCAACTTAGTGAGACCCTGTTTCCAAATAAAATATAAAATGGGTCTGGGAGCATAGCTCAGAGGTAGAAAGCCTTTGGGTTCCACCCCTAGTACCTCCAAAAAAAAAAAAAAAAAATGTTCATAGCCAACATAGTCTAAAGATTCAATGTAATCTTCATCAAAATACAAGGACATTTTTAACAAAACTAGAAAAAATTCTAAAATTCATATGTAAATACAAAACATCCTGAATAACCAAAGCAGTTCTGAACCAAAAGAACAACGCTAGCTGGGCATGGTGGTGCACACTTGTAATTCCAGCATTTGGGAGGCTGAGACTGAAGGATCACAGTTCGGGGACAGCCTCAGCTACTTAGGCCCTCCGCAACTAAGTGAGACCCTATTTCAAAATATATATGTTGATGGAGTGCAATGGAGCATTATTCAGCCATAAAGAACAAAATCTTGTCATTTGCAGGAAAATGGATGGAACTTAGAAGACATCATGATAAGCAAAATAAGCTGTACACTTCTGGACAAGTAGTGCATGTTTTCTTTTGTATGTGAAAACTAAAAAAAAAAAAAATCTGGAAGTAGAAGAAGGACTATTAGAGACTGGGAGGGGAGGGGGGCAAGAGCAGAAGAGACTTGATCAAAGCTCTATATTGTGCGTGCATGGAAATACCACAGCAAAACCCATTAATTCTGTCAATTAATGTGTTAATGAATAAATTAGAAATTATAACAAACCAAAATGAACCAATACACATAAGCCACACTTCAATACACTAGGGTCCCCAGCAGATAAAAATGAAATAGACTTGAACAAAACCTATCACTGCTCCTCTAGCTCTGTGCCAAAAAATAACTATAAAACATTTGCCAGCTATTCTTCTGCCAGAGGAATAATGTCCAGAATATATAATGGACTAAAAAAAACAAATAATCCATTTAATTAAAGGGCAAATAATCTGAAATAGATACTTCACAAAAAAAGCAACCCAATATCTTTGGCCAGAGGGAAACGTAAATCAAAGCAACATTGAGAGTCCATCTCACCCCAGTCAGAATGGCTGCCATCAAACTCCAAAAGTAAAATGTTGGCAAAGTTGTGGAGTAAAAGGAAGTTTTGGAAGCCAAGCCTGGTGGTGCACACTTGTAATCCCAGTATTTGGGAGGCTGAGACAGGAGGATCACAGATTTGAAGCCAAGACTGTCTGCAACTTAGAGAGACACTATTTCAAAATAAGAAAAAAAAAATAGGGCTGAGATATACCTTAGAGGTAGAATACTTCTGGGTTCAACCCCTAGAACCATACAAAAGAAAGAAGTTTTGTTTATGCAAAACTGCTATGAAATTTTTCTGAATAAATACATTTTATATCCCTTTGGGTACATACTTTGAACCATTTTCAATAAAGCCTAAAGTCAGAAAAAAGCAAGGAAATAAACTCACTTGTCAAACTCATCGAAGAGATCACAACTCTCCAGTTTTGAAAGAGCAAGTTGAAAATATTCCGCTAGAAAACAAATGGAGTATAATGAATTAAAGGTAATTATGGCTTCTTAGGTATATAACAAGCTACCTTGCTTCCTCCCCCCAAAATCTCACTTTCAACTGGTATGGCCACACTTGATTTAATCTGTGAAAAATTAATGACTTTTCTACAATTAGACTGCACTACTCAATAATCATATTCAAACTGACAAATGCTCTAAAGATACCTCCCAAAAATCCTAGAAAGAAATAAGGTGCTTAATCTGAAGCAATCATAAAATAATAAAAGATTAATAATATCAGATATTCTAAAACTGATATTCAAATAGAAATTAACAGGAAGTAAAAACCAATTAAAATTTTAAATTCTGTATGAAATACATCTAAAAATAAAAATAAACAGCATCAGTTGAAAAAGTAAAATCTAACTCACAAAATTTTAAGCTTATAAAGTCTTGGGTTTTTAAGGTCTACCAAAAATCTCAAGCTTAAAACTATATAAAGCCAATTAGTTCTCAATGAGCAGAAGGGAATGTATTTTATCAATAGGAAGTGAAATAATTCTTCTAAACTAAAAAGCATATATTCACTGATTAAATTAAAATACTTATCAAGGAACTAAAAATTGCTACAAAAATAAAAAATAAAAACCTCACAAGTGAAGAGGCAGAATGTGGAGCTAGGAAAGTTAACTGTCAGGGTTATCCTGTTATTAATTCTAAATTAGAATAAAATAAAGCAGAACTCACAAGTATACTGTGGCAAAACAAAAGAAAAAAAACACAGTTTCTCAACAATAACAAAAATCTACTTTTTTATTATTTCACTCTATATTGCCTAAAAAGGAATAGATATTTTTACTTAACATGTAGCTCCCTTCATCTCATTCCCAAATTACTTCCTAGGAATCATCAGGAAGCAGAAGATGAAAAGACTCTAAGATTATATAAACACATGGTTCTCATCAAGCTCCACTCACATTTAACAAGGTAAAAATAACACTACTGACCTGATGTTTTTACCCCATAGGGCAAATTAAACTTATCACTACCATACAAGAAAGCAATCTTTTTAAAATCAGCTGCACAAAGAAAGGGGTGAAACTGACGAAACCTGGAAGGAAAGGATAAAGAATGATTATGCCAAAGCTTCTATGTTTTCAGATTTTTAAGATCATCAAGGAAAATAATGGCAGCATATGATTTATACTATATAATTAGTTTTTAAATATTATTTAAGAAATAAAGAATAAAAAATAGGGCAAGGGCTGTAGCTCGGGGGTCAAATGCCCCTGGGTTCCATACCCAGACACGCAAAAAAAAAAAAAAAAAAAAGATAGTATTTTAATATTACATAGAATAGGTTACGCAATAGTCCCACACACTGAAATGGAAACAACTTTCAGATACTGGAACCAAAATTATGTTGCAATAGGGGTGAAAACAAGATTTCAAAACAACAACAACAAAAAAAACAGGTAATGAAATGACAGCCAGGAAGAAACAAAGGAAGTAATGAGAATACTGATGTTCAGTCTTTTCTAAATTTAAAAGTACCTATGTGTGAAGTTAAATCAAGGATGAAATAAAAAGTGTATTAAAGATTATTAGATGGAGCTAGAACTTCATCTTTCCTAATGTTATTAAATTGAGATTCACTCCAGCACAAGAATGCGAGCATTTGTCTTACCTGTTCTGCCCCTTAAGACCCCCACCCCTCTAAACCAGAGAGAAATTTGGATGGAGGTGGGAAGAGCCTCTCTTTTTCTCTTTCTTTCTTTCTTTCTTTCTTTCTTTCTTTCTTTCTTTCTTTCTTTTTGCAGGTCTGGGGATGGAACCCAGGGGTATTCAACCTCTGAGCTACACCCCCTGCCCTATTTTTTTATTATTATTATTATTTTTTTCTTTTGGTGGTACTAGGTGTGAAATCCAGAGGCTTTCTACCTCGGGCTATACTCCCAGACCTATTTTATACTTTATTTGGAAACAGGGTCTCACTAAGTTGCTGAGAGCCTCACTAAGTAGCTGAGGCTGGCTTCGAACCTGCGCGATCCTCCTGTCTCAGCCTCCCAAGCGCGGGGATTACAAGCGTGCGCCACCACACCCGGCTTATTCTTTATTTTGAAACAGGGTCTCACTGAGTTGCAGAGGGCCTCACTAAGTAGTAGTAGCTGAAGCTGTCCGCGAACCGCGATCCTCTGGTCTCAGCCTCCCAAATGCTGGGATTATAAGCGGGCACCACCACGCCCAACTTCTTTTTTCTTTTTCTTTTAGTGTCTGGTACCATATACCATGTTTAACAAATGAATTAATGAACTGAATGAATTTCAACTTCAAATTAATTTTTTTTCCCAGTACTGGGGATTGCAATGAGGGCCTCATGAATATTAAGCAAGTACTCTACCACTAAACTACATCTAAATCAATTTTTTTTGTAGGACCACTGTGAAGTAGAATAAAACAAAATGTTTCATTATTAAAGAGGAGGAATGAGTCTTAAAGCTCAACTGAAAATTATTTGCACACACTGGAAAGGCTGGCAGCTGCCTTCATGCCACAGCCCCCACACGTGGGGCCTTCTCTCCTACTACATCAGCTTTGGGCTTAGTGTAAACCTGTAGTGGGTACAGATCAGAGTGATGCTGTGTCCTCAGAGGGCTGCATCCCCCAAAGGGACATCAACAATAGTAGAAGGAGAGTGAAACCGCTTCATCTTTAATCAGGATTTGTTACTCGGGAATTTGTTAGCTTGGAGGAGTCATAGGAACTTAATGTTTTCTGAACTGCATTATGAACAGGCACCACATCAGGAGAACGAAACCAGGTGAGGCCAGCCCTGCCTGCCACACATGATGCATGTCCCAGAGTCGGCTCTGATAGCATGAGTAGACTCGTGGGCCAGCCAAGTTGCAAACACATTTCCATCTCAGGATTGATCCCCAAGTGTAGGATTGGCTTTGGCAAGAAGGGTCAAGTCACCCAATTCAACCTTGGAAGAAGACTCAAGAGTTCACCAGTTTTCTTGGAAAACCTAACCCCAGATGATTGTACCAAGAAAGGACTTTCCTCCTTGGAGTTGGTGAGAAGAACAATTTTGGCAACTGAGGATTAATGTCTATTTTCAATCAGACCTTACACAAGGTGACTTACATTTTATTTCTAGTTGAAATTATTGTTTGTCATCAAGTCTCAGCTATAGCAAGGACTCAAGAAGTATTAGCTTTATCTGTAGCAATTATGCTATTGCCTGGCATATATTTTAATGTATTAAAGTACCTTATAAAGTACTGTATTACATTTCTGTGATTGATACTCCTGAGAGAGCCAGAGAGGGTAGGCAGAGTATATTAATTTATGTAGATGAAGAAACTAAAGCTATGAGAAGTAATATAACTTGTCTGAGGCCACTAATCTATAAATGAGAAAGCTAAACTCTATATGCAAACCAAATTCTAAGGAAGGTTATCTTCTTTGTAACACTCCAGGCTCCTGAGCACAGTTTCCTCATGGCCACTGGCTTCCCTCTATTTTTGAGACACTGGCATGCTCTGGGGAACTGGCCACACAGGATACTGTTCATGGGACACATGCAAATTAATCTACTTATCCCTTAAACTAGATTTAAACATCAACTGAACAGTTTTGCATACATAACCTGGGGTTTTCTTGGAAAAGAAGCATCATTTTTTTAACTAAAGTGTCAGTGCACTTTGATTCTAGAGTAGCGTTTTAACTTGTTATATCTTACCTTTACATGGTTCATGAAATCAGTTTTATAAGTCACATACAGCAGATTTTTTTAAGGTATGAAGAAAAGAACATAGTGCATCTAGAGTAGCCAGGGTATGTCTTTTCTTTCATTCTTATATATTTTTTCTCATTAAACTTTTGTTTTAATGGGTCTCGAAATTGTGAAAGATTTTTGGTCAAGGTGTTTCCATTAAAAAGAACTGATTTTAAAAACTAATAACTTAAAACTGCCACACACACACACACACACACACACACACACACACACACACACACACAATGGTCCACAAAACATTTTCCTTTCCTTCTGAAGGTTTTACGATGCATTGTTATCATTAACCAGTCTTTTACTATTAAACTTAAATAACTTAAATGGCCAATTGAGACAAACAGTTCTGAGACCGTTCTTCCCCCACTGATTAAGACTGGGGTGGCAGGTGTTAGGGGTAATATTCATTTAGCCTTCTGAGCTTTCTGGGCAGACTTGGTGACCTTGCCAGCTCCAGCAGCCTTCTTGTCCACTGCTTTGATGATGCCCACAGCAACTGTCTGTCTCATATCACGAACAGCAAAACGACCCAGAGGAGGATAGTCGGAGAAGCTCTCAACACACATAGGCTTGCCTGGAACCACATCAACAATGGCAGCATCACCGGACTTCAAGAATTTAGGGCCATCTTCCAGCTTCTTACCAGAATAGCGGTCAATCTTCTCTTTCAGCTCAGCAAACCTGCAAGCAATGTGAGCTGTGTGACAATCCAGTACAGGAGCATAGCCAGCACTGATTTGTCCTGGATGGTTCAGGATGATCACCTGAGCAGTGAAACCAGCTGCTTCCATTGGTGGGTCATTTTTGCTGTCACCGGCCACATTGCTACGATGGACATCTTTCACAGACATGTTCTTGACATTGAAGCCCACAGTGTCTCCAGGAAGAGCTTCACTCAGAGCTTCATGGTGCATTTCAATAGACTTCACTTCAGTTGTGACATTGACTAGAGCAAAGGTGACCACTATTCCAGGCTTGAGAATACCAGTCTCCACACTGCCCACAGGGACAGTACCAATACCTCCAATTTTGTAGACATCCTGGAGGGGCAGCCGCAGAGCCTTGTCAGTTGGACGAGTTGGTGGCAGGATGCAATCCAAAGCTTCTGGCATTGTGGTTCCACTTGCACTGCCATCTTTACGGGTGACTTTCCATCCTTTGAACTAGGGCATATTACCACTTGGCTCCAGCATGTTGTCACCATTCCAACCAGAAATTGGCACAAATGCTACTGTGTCGGGGTTGTTTTCTTAATGTAGGTGCTGACTTCCTTAACAATTTCCTCGTATTTCTTCTGGCTGTAAGGTGGCTCAGTGGAATCCATTTTGTTAACACCAACAATCAGTTGCTTCACACCCAGTGTGTAAGCCAGAAGGGCATGCTCACGGGTCTGTCCATTCTTGGAGATACTTTAAATTCACCAACACCAGCAGCAACAATCAAGACAGCACAGTCAGCCTGAGATGTGCCTGTCATCATGTTTTTGATAAAGTTTCTGTGTCCGGGGGCATTGATAATAGTCACATAATACTTGCTGGTCTCAAATTTCCATAGGGAGATGTCAATGGTGATACCACGCTCACACTCAGCTTTCAATTTATCTAAGACCAAGGCATACTTGAAAGAGCCTTTTCCCATCTCGGCAGCCTCCTTTTCGAACTTCTCAATGGTTCTTTTGTCGATCCCACCACATCTGTAGATGAGGTGGCCAGTAGTGGTGGACTTGCCGGAATCTACGTGTCCAATGACAACGATGTTGATGTGAGTCTTTTCCTTTCCCATTTTGGCTTTGATTTAGCAGTGGTTTTCATGACACCTGTGTTTTGGCGGCAAACCCGTTGCAAAAAAAGCTTCTTTCATTCTTATTATAATGACAAAAAATTTACTATTTTCCAGAGTAAAATGTATTTCTTACTATGAGTCAGGATCAAAAACACTAAAAGTCATTCTTGTACCCATGGATAGGATACAAGCAGTCACAGTATATATTCATGTTCAAAAAGAGTTATACACATCAGCATGTTTTCCTAGAGTTGACTGATTGATGGTACCAGGGATTGAACGCAGGACCATTCTACTTCTGAGCTACACTCCCAGCCCTTTTTATATTTTTTATTTTGAAACAAGATCTCTCTAAGTTGATGAAGATCTCACTAAGTTGTTGAGCCTGGCCTCGAACCTGCTGTCCTCCTGTCTGGGCACCCCAAGTTCTGGGATTACAAGCATGTGCCACCATGCATGCTGAGAACTGATTGATATGAAAGGAATCCATAGCCCCAAAGAGTTAAGAACCAGTGGTGGGATTATACAACCATATAATATAGTAAAAGAAATTATAATTTTTGAATGCTTAATTTAAAAAAATATTAAAGAGCTTATCTGTATAAAATTGTATACAATAGTTAACCAAGCCTAGACCAGATTGTTATTCATTTCTTGTTATTAAGACTTTTGACCAGCAATCTATCAATGTCAAGGTACAAAAGAGTAGATCATTTGTGGATGTAAGAGTACACTCTACAAGTCCTGACAACTATAATAAAGTCACTATTTATACTGTATGTAGATGAATCATTACTTGCATTCTATGTAGTTCGCTAAAAATCAGTAAGTCAGAGAAAATTTCTAATAAAGAAGCTTAACCTAGAGACAAAGGAAAAGAAATCACAAGATAATAAAGGTGAAAAATAGCATGGGAACAAGTGGGAAAAATAAAACCCTAAAGGACAGCTCACTTTTTCTGCTCACACACAAATACACCCCTCTTGTCCAATCTGTGTGAAAGGCACACTGCTTGAATTGAGTTCTCTAATGCCTTTTCTTAAAATATATGCAGAGCTCTGACTAAAACCACAAACAGAGACAGGACATTCAAACTCTCTCTTCAAAACTGGGTTGTCCACTTTATACTGCTAACACTCATATGAGAAAGGTAAACCAGTATGGAAGATGATCTCAAATACATTTGGGAGATTTTGTATGGAAGTTTTGTTTTGTTTTGGTATATTTTTACCTCAGGAGAGAAGCAAAGGCTGGCTTTGATAAACAATGCTGGATCTTGTTTCTCTGCTTCATTTCCACAGGTGGCACCCTACAAGACAAAAATAGTATCAGACAGAAACCAGAACCGGGAAGCCTGCCCAAAGGGAAGTGAATGCCCTGGGAACCCACACGGTGACCTCCCCCAGGTGGCCCAGCCAGGGGATAAAGATCCTCCCAGGTGCCCCAAGGTCTGACAGGATCCTCTCTGAGCCCTGCACACACACTTGAGGACTTATGGCCATCACGCAAGGGAGAGTGGAAAATCCAAGGTGACTAGTAACCCAGGAGATTCAAAGAGCTGTGATTCTGAGCACCCAGAGAAGAGCTGGGCTTACTGTACTGTGGAAGCCAAAACCAGGCTCCATCTTTAGGCACTGGTCGAGGCCTGAAAAACCAGACCACTTAAAAGTGCACGTGGCTTTTGTTTTACATGCCACATCTATACCTACCAACAATGAACACCACAGAACCACCTGACCTGAGCTGGTTCAATGGCCCTTTGCCCTGTGGTCCTGGAGACTCCACAAGTCATGTCATTCAGAATTGTATCTCTCTTCCATTTTTGCAAAGGTTAGACCCATCTCTGATGCCTGAGTGGAGGACTTGTCTCCACAGTGTAAAAGAATATTGTGAAATATGAGAGAGAACCATCAAAATAAATGAAAGGGGTGGAGGGTAGCAAAATCCAAACTAGCCAGGAAAGAAGAAAACTGCTGCTTCCTACATTATCTTATGGATTATCATCAATTATGCATAAAATTGATATTAAAAAATGAAGGCCGGGCATGGTGGCTCGTGCTTGTAATCTCAGCCTTTGGGAAGCTGAGACAAAAGGATCGTGGTCTGTGGCCAGCCTCAGCTACTTAGTGAGGCTCTTTGCAATTCAGTGAGACCCTGTTTCAAAATAAAGAATGAAAAATAGGGCTGGGGGTGTAGCTCAGGGGTAGAATGCCCCTGGGTTCCATCCCCACTACCACACACACAAAAATTGAATCCATCTTCTATAGTTGGTAGGTTTCAAACTGAAATAGACAGAACCCTTTATGGATAAATATACTTTTCAATTTTTTAATACAAAAATCTCCATAGTTAGAAATGATAGATTTCTGAACTAAGAGGCACATAAAACCTTTACGTAGATTAACATCTTTTCTGAATACCATAAATGTCAAGAATCCCTTGATTTATATTTAAGAAATATATACCAGTAAGGTGGACGATCATATCAGGCAACTAATGCTGAATTATATTTAGAGAACAAAATGATATATATAATTTTGATTTTGAAGGTCATTAGAACATAGAAAATGACTATTTTAGAATATTGCAGAAAACAAACTTTGGGTGGCTTTTAAAGCAAAACCAATTATCCATATTAAATACATTTTATGGAATATCAGGTTCATATAACAAGCACTCCTTTGCAGTAACTCCACAGGGTGCTTCCTGTGACTTCAATAATGTATTTGCTTTATTTGGATATTCCTCAGATTCCGATGGCAAAGGACTGTGCTGCATTCAGACCCTTTTTATTTTCTTCCTTATCATTGGCCCTGTGACAAACAATACTATCTATAGAGAAGTAACAACCTATTAAGCTTTGTGCCTTCTCTTCTTTCATTTTTTTATTTTTGTCTTTTACTACCAAGTATGGGACGGAAAAAATATAGCAGAGATAGAGGGATAGGCTACTGCGATATAAACTTTGTTGAATATATAATTAGACTTTAAAGTCCTCTAGCCCAATATTTAGGTCCAAAGCCTGCAGCTTTCGGGTGAAACACTCCATCTGGCATTGTTTTTGTTTTTTATTTTTATTTCCAAGGAGCCATTTTCCTAACTTCCTTTCGTGTTAAGCACTATAATGATTTTCAAATGGTGAAATTAAATAGAGAAACATCATATATTTTATCCTGTAAGCACAAACTCAAAACATAATCTATATACTATTGAAACACTGACAAAAATACTAAGACAGGAAGTTGTCCTGTGATTTATTTTTATTTAATTGTGTACCGCTTTCCATTCATGATTTAAAGGTCATCAAAACTTTGTTCTTAGCCAAAGGACTGACAATGGGAAGAAATTGTCCAAAACAAAATTTATTTATAGAGTTTTTCTACAGTAAAATTATCTGTCCTCTTCAAAGTTTTATAAGTAATGTATAAAGTCAAAGTTATTTGAAAAAATACATACATCATCATTCATCAAAACATTTTTAAATAAAGGATACTAAATAGAGTATGCATTTTGTCAACCATCTCTTTTTCAAGCTTAATTTCTTTTAGGTTATAAAAGTCAATGTTACCGAGTCCAAGACTTACTCCAGTAATTCAAGGAGATGAACTATTATATAAATAGGGGTTGGTATGTCCCGCAGATGGTCAACACTACTGCTTCACTGGAGAGCCCTTTAGAAGTAGATGTTACTGCTGGGTGGGCTAATGCACACCTGTAATCCCAATACTTGGGGAGCTGAGGCAGGAGGATTGCAGATTTGAAGTCACCCTTAGCAATCTCATGAGTACCTCTGCAACTTAGGGAAGACCCTATTTCAAAGTAGAAACAAAATAGGGCTAGGGATTCAGAGATAGAATGCCTCTGGGTTCAATTTCTAGTTAAATAAATAACAAAAAATAGGACTAAAGTTGTAGCTAAGAAGTAGTATATAGAATGACCCTGGGTTCAATTCCCAATACTACACACACACACACACACACACACACACACACACACACACGTGTGCAGAAACAAAGAGTGTTACTTATTACTTTTAAACTTAAAAATACTAATGTATAGGATACTATAATAGTAAAACCCCACTTTATAATGGAAAACACACCAAATGTACAATGTTTTAGAGTTTTTTTTGTTGTTGTTTTTTTGTTTGGTGTGTGTGTGGTTTGGGGGGTGGAACCAAGGAGCTTTTCTACCTCTGGGCTATACTTTCAGACCTATTTTTATATTTTATTTGGAAACAGGGTCTCACTAAGTTGCTGAGAGCCTCACTAGTACCTGAGGCTGGCTTTGAACCTGGGCGATCCTCTTGTCTCAGCCTCCCAAGCGCTGGGGATTACAAACGTACGCCACCATGCCCGTCTGTTTTAGTTTTTAAAATAGGTCCCTCTCATATAATGTATGTGTGAGTCTTGTGAAAGACTAGAGAGTTGTGTTTAAGCAGTAAAATACAAAACTTACCAGTAGGAATTTGTTCCCCACAATATGCAATGCAGCACGTAATAGAGGAAGACGGCACTGAAGAATATGGCCACAAGGTACCGTTTCATGGCTGGCCCACCTGAATCATGAGGGAAGTCCAAAGGAAGGGGGAGATTTTTATTCACATAGATTTTCAAGATGGTTCAAACACAAGTGAAATGAGTAAACATACAGAGAGGAAACAGGAGAAAATGTTGTAAGCCTGTAAGTTTGAATATGCTCAATATGCAGAAAGAATATTTTTTCTGTCTCTCCTCTTTTTGGTTAATCAACACAATCTGGGGTGTGTTTAGGCAAATAAATGGTTCTGTGGTCTCTTTACCTATATGTAAGATTCATGTTATTGTTTGTTGTTTTTCATTCAGGAATCTGTGCTTTAGCTGAAAACAAGAAGTGTGAGAGAACAGTTTTTCTTTTTTCAAAAAGTAAAATGAGCCCACTCTTAGAGAGGCTCTGCAGACGGCACCTGAAAAGAATTTAGGAAGCTTAGCCATTCTACACTATTTCATGGCCAAATTGGAGCTCTGATACTCAAGTTGCAAAGTAGACCCAGGGCCAGCCAGGATGTCCTTGTGATAAACATGTATAGTTCCTCTGCTTGCTTGCAGGAAGAACATTCCCACGAATAAATGAATTATGTAATTATAATTCTATAAATGGGATGACCATTTTTCTTTGAGCAAAAAGAGTCAAAGGAAAACCAGTTAGAATTTAACATAGAGTATGTACTTTAAAAATAAACTAAAGCTGCTCAGGGTGTGGTGGCCTATGCTTGTAATGCCAGCATTCTGGAGGTGGAGACAGTTCACGGATTAGTGAGGCCCTTCGCAACTCAGTGAGACCCTGTTTCAAGAAAGAAAATGATTAAAAAATAGGACTGGGGGTGTATCTCAGAGGTACAATGCCCCTGGGTTTCATCAATAGTACCACAATAAATAAATAAATACATAAATACATAAATACATAAAATAAAAAATAAAGCCCTGAGTCATAGCTTTAATTACCAAATGAGTTTCAAGATCCTTTCTTTGTGTGTGGTACTGGAGATTGAATCCAGGGACATTCTACCTCTGAGCTACACCCTCAGATCTATTTTATTTTTATTTTGAAACAGTGTCTCTAGATTGATGAGCCTCACTATTTGCTGAGACTGTCCTTACACCTGTGATTCTCCTGTTTTAGTCTCTCAAATACTGGGATTACAAATGTGTACCACCACACCGGGCTGAGTTTCATGACATTGACATTAAACACGACAGATGCCATCTTTAAGGCTGCAGCAAAACTTGTCACAAAGCAATTATTCTTCTAAAGTGTGGATGAAGGGCAGCGAGGGAAGGCAGAACTCATTAGCAGAGGTCAAATGTTTGCTTCTCCAACTCCGATGCATAACCTAGATATGAGTAATCCATAGATGCCAAGTTTATCTCTATCATGACAACACTTTTTCTTCTTAAAAATAAAAGTATATTTTATTCATATGGAGGTTTTTCTTTTGTTTTTGTTTTGTGGTACAGGGCATGGAACCCAGGGGATTCTATCTTTGAGCTATACCTACAGTTCTATATTATTCCTTTATTTTGAAACAAGGTCTCACTTAGTTGCAGGGGCCTAAGTAGCTGAGGCTGGCCCTGAGTCTGTGACCTTCCTGTCTCAGCCTCCCAAGTACTGGGGTTACAAGCATGTGCCATTACACGTGTCTTTGTATGGAATTTTAAAGCTCCTAATAATCATGCACAGCTGTAATTTCACAATAAGCTTGTCCAGTGAGTGAACCGATATGATCCTCTGCATGAATGAGGTCACCAAAGGTTTCTAAATTTGAGCTACCTTGGATCACACAGTTCGAGGGAAACAGAAATAGATTCACTGTCTGATCATTTCTAAGACTTCTATTCCTGGTGTCAACCTGTCATCTTGAGATGAAAGGCCTGAGGGAGAATTCTAATCTAAAACTTCCTTAAGAAGGCTGGCATGGTGGTGCACGCTTGTTGTAATCCCCACGCTTGGGAGGCTGAGACAGGAGGATCTCGCAGTTTCGAAGCCAGCCGCACTGGCTTAAGAGACCCTGTTTCCAAATAAAAATAAAAATAAAATAGGTCTAGGAGTGTAGCCTGGAGGTAGAAGAGTTTCCAGGAAGCCCAGTACCACCAAAAAAACCCCCAAAACAACAACAACAACAACAACAACAAATCCTTCCATATGGTGCTCTGCTGGCCTATAGAGTTCTGATCACAGTGCAGGGGAGGTAACTCTCTTGGGCAGTGTCCCAGGTGGCATAGGCAGGGTTAGAGGCTTGTTAATATGGAAACACATGAGTCCCTACAAGCATTCTCCAAAATAATTCTTATGTACACAGTAATTTGAAAAGCATTGCTCTGGGACACACTACAGAATTATGGAGGGGGAAAAGAATAACTTTGCTCAACTACAGAGACCATAATGGATGTTACTTTAGGTACCCCTGCGAGACTGCAATGGCTATGACAGCAGGTACTGTCTGTCCTCCCTGGTATTTTTATTTCCAGCACTTTTTTTTTTTTTTTGGTGGTACTGGGGGTGGAACCTAGAGGTTTTCTCCTTCTTTGGGCTATACTCCCAGACCTATTTTATATTTATTTGGAAACAGGGTCTCACTAAGTAGCTGAGGCTGGCTTTGAACCTGTGTGATCCTCCTGTCTCAGCCTCCCAAGTGCGGGGATTACAAGTGTGCGCCCCCACGCCCGGCTATTTCCAGCACTTCTAACAGCACCTGTCACACAGAAGATGCTGAGTAGATAGTTGTTGGATATAATTACAGATCCCAGAACTAGATGCTCTGTATTAGCTGTTTGCCCTACATGCCTAGCAAATAGCACACAGCATTATTCATTGGCCATGCACCAAAGTGTAAGACAAAGGTTTTCGGTGAACTGCCCATGTCATCCTGACAAGCACCCTGTGAAGGAAGTAGTAAACTTGCAATTTCTGTTTTGATAGAGGAAACTGTGGGCCTGAGGGGAACAGTAACTTTCCTGAGCTGACAAGTAGCAGAACCAGGACTAAAAACCATGTTTAACAGAGCAGAGTCCCTATGACATCCTGTCTCTCCCTGTGGTAAGTTTTCACAAATGACCACAGGCATATCTTTTTGATACCAAATTAAACATGGGGAATTTTTATAATTTGTCACTTCTACCAGCTTCTTAAACAGTATCACTTCAACATCAATTGGCAAAATGGAGAGAAAGTTTTTTATAGTCCTTTGGCTGCCAAATCTGGTGAAATAAAACCCTATCACTACCAACCCCATTCTCTCTCTTCTGCTCCCAACCATGTTTGCATTGTTTATAGAAACAAAACAAATCCTCGACAAATAGCTAGATATTTAATTACAGGCTCTCCCAGTGCTTTCTCAAACCAAACAAAGACTGTTTTTCCAACCAGTTAGAAAAAATATCATGGTCAGCAATAATTCTGGAACCTTTGCTCTGCTCACCAAGTACTAAAACCCTCTAGGTACATCATTAGGAAGGAACAGCCTTGGTGTTGTTTTTCAGATGCTGAGCACACAGGGATCACTTCTGCCTGGCTTCTCTGTCCTGTTTCCTCTCGACCAGGCTGCAGGTGCTTCCTGATGGCCCTCTGCAGACCCAGCCACTACAAACTCTGAGACTGACCTTGGTCCAAAGAAAGGGAGGTTGAAAAACTCTTGACTAGCAGCGCCACAGTCCTGTCCCTTTCCTGTGGATCCCACCCTGGCCTAACATCTCTTCTCCTGCAGATTAATTCCTGCTGCCTGTCACCTTCTTAAACTATATCACAGTCCTCTATGATCTGTAATCCTCTCTCTTCAGTCACTCCAGAAGCTCTTCAGCCACATTTTCAAGTGTCTTGGTAGCTAGGATCCTGAAGCCTGTCCGGTCTGCTTTAAGGCAAGGACTCTTTATACTTCCTGCCTCCTGGGTGACAGATGACTTCATCTGCCTGCTGCTCCTCTCATACCCGACATGCTGTTGTTTAATAATAATATCCAGGGCCCCTGCACTTTTGTGCAAATTAGCAAAGAGTTCTTTATCGGCTCCCCACAGCCCTGTAAGCACTAATAACTTTCTCTTTCTAGCAATGAGAATTCAGCCAGCACTCTTCCTTTTAGCCAGATGCCCTTTTTCTGGGTTCACCTCTGTACTCTTGCCAGGTGGCCCTGCCGACCGTGTCTGTCTGACCCTGTGAGAGACTTTCTTCCATTTAGGGTGTCTTCAGACCCTCAGCTCACACTGACACACTCAAGATTGTCTAGAATGTAGCCAAAGGGTCTCACGTCCCTCCCTTCCTTCCTTCCCTTCTTCCTTCCTTCCTTCCTTGCTTTTTTCCCCTTCCTCTTTCTATTTACCACCCAGCCCTTGATTACTTTCAGTAATCACTTCCTGTGTAAAAAAATCTAAAATCACAGACTCTCCAACTCCAACTATGCTTTAATGTCTGGCCCATTACTGTTCTGGTCCAGCCGCATTGGTGCTCTGAGCTTAAGCCTTCTAGACCTAGACCTTCTAGACCATCTGCATGCCACCAGGCCTTACTGGAGAAGCAGATGCAATGCAGATATAAAGGCCTCAGTCCTCTCCACCTCATACTCCCTCCTTTAAGGATGGTACTTATTAATAACTGGATGACCCAAAGGCGTGGGGGCAGCCTCCTTTACATACCAAGAGCCTCCACCCTCTGGAGTCTCTGCCCATGTAAATAACAGCACAACTTAGTAAGCACTTACTAAATGCCAGCACAGTATTTTGATCACCCCCTTGTTAGAGATGAGCATGCTTGAAATGTTTAGGTTAATGTTAATGAACATGTAAGATGTTCAGATGCTAGATTAAACATGCTACAGACGTTTAATACCTAAAGCAGTGGCCAGAATTTACACTGAGATTTGTTTGATTTCAAAGTCCACATTTAATTTTTTTATAGAATTAGGGATTAAACTCAGAGACATTCTACCTCCAAGCTACACCCCTGACTATTTTATATTTATTTTGAAATAGGGTCTTGCTAGGTTGATGAGAGTCTCACCATTTACCAAGGCTGTCCTCGAACCTGCGATACTCTTGTCTCAGCCATTCAAGTCCTGAGATTACAGGCAAGCACCACTGCGCCTGGCTAAGTCCACATTTTAAAATTGCACATTATGAAAAACTGTAACTACTGTGTTTTTAACTCTAACAGTATGAACTTCATATATTCAGTTAGTAATACTTTAAAAAAAAACAAGGGCTGGAGGATGAAGGTGTGGTAAGACATGTACATAGCAGTCACAGGGCCCAGGGGTTAATCACCAGCACCAAAATAAATAAATGCATAAAGAAATAAAGAAATGATGTACATTAAATTATGAATTTATTAAAATAAACTTATTTAAACCAGGCTCCGTGGCATGAGCCTAGAGTCCCAGGTGGGAGAATCACTTGAACCCAGAAGTTTGAGATCAGCTCTAAAACCACATAAAAACAAAACAAAACAAAACAAAATACTTATGTAGAAACACAATAGTATGAAAAGCTATTCCTCTCTCAATTAAAAAGTCAAAATGAATCAGTAGCCTGGTTGATGGGATTTTCTGCCATTAAGGGTCTGAAAACTCTCAATAGGCCACATTTAAAAAAATAAAGAATAGCACATACAGAATTAAACAATATTAATATTACACCTGAAAAAAGCTTAATTTATATGCTACTCCTTCATACACATTAAGAAACTCTGACCTTTATTGAATAAATTAATAGATAAATTTTAACTTGATTTATGCCCCCTTCTAAAATATAGAATTTCATGCGCAGGGCGTGATGGCACACGCTTGTAATCCCTGCGCTTGGGAGGTAGAGACAGGAGGATCGCGCAGGTTCGAAGCCAGCCGCGCTGATTTAAGAGACCCTGTTTCCAAATAAAAATATAAAGTAGGTCTGGGAGTGTAGCCCGGAGGTAGAAGGGTTTCCAGGAACCTCAGTACCACCAAAAAATAAAAAATAAAATAAAACATAGTATTTTTAAAAAATTGAACCGAGTATAAAAATTCTGACAGATTACCATAAACATATCTATTTTCTTTCTGCCTGGCAAAAGGGAGCATGTATAATTAGCCTCCTTTCCTTCAGGTCTCCCAGGTCTTCAGCTAATAAAATGATATGCAGCCATGCGCGTATGCACAGATGCTCTCCTCTCTCAGTCTGTCAAGAAAACCAGTGCTTTTTGCCATTCTGTCCTGAGCATATGTAGACAAATCTTTTCATCTAACTGAATCTAGGCTCTCTCTTCCAAAGCAGATGACCAACTCTTCCCCGGAAAGTGTGATGTGCTCACTGCAAAGAATATGAAAAGGACAGAAACGACTTGTCAGCAGAATTTTGTTTTTTAATAGCCCAGCTGGACACACTAAAGTCATTCAACTAATAGCAACTCTACCGGATGCTAAAAATAAATGAACTAGAGTTCCTGTTTTCAGATCTCTTACTTCATACTCAGTTCCACTGCAAATATACAAGAGAGCTTTGACGGGAACTTCTTAGGTTACTACTGTTTATTTATGATTTCTCCCAGGAACATGGTTCACTTAAGAGTAGAAATTTTCTTTATTTTCCTACAGTATTTAATATCCTGCTGATAAGATACAAGCCTCCAAAAAAATGTTAAATATTATCAACAGGTAATGACAATGGCTAATTTTTTAAATTAGCTTTATTGAGATAGAAAGTTTTATATGATAAAATTTACCATGTTTAAGTGCACAAGTTGATGAGTTTTGGAGAACATGTACATTCACATAACAATCATCAAAGTCATAATGCTAAAAATTTCCATCAAGCCCAATGATTTCTTTGTTGCTCTTTGCGGTAAATTCCTGTCCCCTGACCTGATCTGTTATCACTATAGTTTTGATTTTGATAATATTTTATATAAATGCAGTCATACTCTATCTCTTATTTATGGCTTCTTGAAAGTAGCATAATGCCTCTGAAAGAATTATTCATGCTGCTGCTTGTACTAGGAATTTATTTTTATTGCTAAGTAGTATTCTACTAGACAGTAGACATTTGATTTCTTTGTAGTTTTTAGTTATTGCAAATAAAGCTGCATTGAACATTCAAGTACAGTTCTTTGGGTAAAAATACATTTTCATGAGTCGTATGGTAAATGTATGTTTAAAAACCTTATGGTGCTGCCCTTTGGTGATTATTTTCTAACAACACATTTACGTCAATCTCTGTAAAAATGAGATAGTCCTTACCTGTAACTATTCAAATTATTAATGTTATTCAATAGCACAAATCACTGACCAAAGAAAGAATCTTTTAATCTCTTAATACCAGTAATAGAAGGAATATGTACATACATAATGTGCATGCAATCTACTTTAGAATATGAAGAATAGAGAGCCAGGCATGGTGGCGCACGCTTGTAATCCCAGCATTTGGGAGGCTGAGTAACCAGAGGATCACAGTTCACGAACAGCCTCAGCTACTTAGAGGCCCTTTGCAACTCAGTGAGACCCTGTTTCAAAATAAAGAATAAAAACTAGGGCAGGGGGTGTAGCTTGGGGCTTGAATGCCCCTGGGTTCTATCCCCAGACCCGCAAAGAAGAAGAAGAAGAAGAAGAAGAAGAAGAAGAAGGAGGAGGAGGAGGAGGAGGAGGAGGAGGAGGAGGAGGAGGAGGAGGAGGAGGAGGAGGACGGAGCTCACAATCTGGTGAAGGAGCCAAGTTATATTTATTCAAAGTGATTTTGATTATATGTGATGAGAAGTACAGCAAAATATCTTAGACCCCGACTACTCAAGGTGTATTCCATGGACAAGCAATATTGGGTCCACCTGGGTGTATGGTAGAATTGCAGAATTTCAGCCCCACCCTCAGACCCTGAGTTAGGATCTGTGATTTAACAAGACTCCCAAGTAAGTGATCTCTATATTTGAGAAGCATAGCTGAAGAAGATCATAGGAGAGAGGAACTGGATTCTCCTCAGAGGATCAGGGCTCCACAGAAAATGTGTTTTTTGTTTTTTGTTTCGGTGGTACTGGGGTTCCTGGAAGCCCTTCTACCTCCGGGCTACCCTCCCAGACCTATTTTATATTTTTTAAACAGGGTCTCTTACGCCAGCGCAGCTGGCTTTGAACCTGCGCCATCCTCCTGTCTCCGCCTCCCAAGCGCGGGGATTACAAGCGTGCGCCACCACACCCATCTCTAGAAAATGTGTTTTTTGAGAAGAACTAGAATCTCATTCTAAGTCCCATCCTACATCTTTTAAAATTCTCTCGGGCTTGACCTTTAAAATTTCCAACAAGCAGAATTACCTCTGAAGGAACGAGGGTGTGTTTATGGTTTCTTTGTAAATTCCCTTGACTTCATCCTTCCTATATTATTTTCAGTCTCCCCCTCCCATCTACTCCCTGTATCACTATGATCCTACTAGTAGGGCTTCTTTCTTCATGTTACACCCACAGGACACACACTTCATCCTGTATCTCATGTGGATTCACCTAAAAGTACCAGACATTTACAATGGCATTTCCAATGACTGCTATTTACAACTTAGATCCAAGAATTTTATGGATCATGAGCTAGAAAAACTACAAGAATTGAGGGCATTTCAACATAGTAATGTCATATGTACCCGGGAGCCATTATTGTAAAAGCTTAAGAACTTGCCAAGATAATTTGCTAATGTTACAGAGTTTACAGCATCCAAGAGCATTTATCTGTGGACGCCTCTCCAGCATCTCATCATGGGGAACAATCGTATTGACCTGCTTCATGAGCAAATAAACAAGTCAATAAAGGGACGAATTAGTTAACATTGCTAAACTCACTCATGTTTATTTCACCTCTCTGATTTCTGGTGCTCGATTCCCGAACTACCTCTACTCAGATGCCACACCAGCCTAGATCTTGGGGAGCTTCTCTGCCTGTGCTTCTACATCTCCGCCTTCTCTGCCCACCACAACCCAGGTTTCCTCTGACTGTCATTTCATTATTATCCTTTTTCCTGGTACTGGGAATTGAACCCAGAGGTATTCTGCCCCGAGCTCTATCTCCAGTCCCTTTTTCTTTTTAATTTTTATTTTCTGTCTTGAAACAAAGTCTCACTTGATTTCTAAAGTCTTCACTAAGTAGCTGAGGCTGGTCTGGAAATTGAGATCCTCCAGTCTCAGCCTCCCCAATACTGGGATTATAAATGCATGCCATCATGCCTGGCTTTAGGTTGTCATCTTAATCCTATTTCTAAATGCTTGTTCTCATTACATGTCATCTCAGCTACTAGAAATGATCTTCTTTTAAACCTCCCCACGGGCAATACTTGGTAGAAAATGCCCAAATCACAGCTCTCCTCCAGCCACCTGCACTGGCTCCTACTGTCTGTGCAATAAACGTAACATCACTAAGCCTAGCACTTAAAACTTCTATAACCTGGTCTTTCCATTTGACTCCTTGTCTTCATCTTTTGCAATTTACTCTTTGTAGAGAACAGCATAATTAGGTGTTAAGATTGCCTCTTTGACAATCAGATACCGGGTTTTGAGATTCAGCTCTTCCTCTGACTAGTTATATGACCCTAGAAGTTTGTTTAACCTCTGTAGACCTGAGTTTCCCTCTGCAAAATGGGGAATGATGACATACCTGACAGAGCTATTATATGAATATAAAATACTTAGATATCTGGCACGTGTAAGGACCTTTCTAATCTTTTAATTCCTTTAAAACCAGTGATGCTCAGCTTGATGGCACATATCTGTAATTCCAGTACTTAGACAGGAAGACTGCAGGTTTGAGGCAGGCTTCAGAAACTTGAATGGACCCTGTTTCAAAATGTAAAAAATAAAAGGGTCTGGGAGGGTAGAGTTCAGAGGCAGAAAGCCCTGGGTTCAATCCCCAGTATCGAAAAATAAAAAAAGCAAGCTAGTGAGGTACTATTTTCCACAAGCCAAGCCTTCACAAAAAAGGCTTGAAAACATCCTTATAAGCCAGATGGGATGATTGCAGGTTTGAGGCCAGACTCAGTAATTTAGCAAGACCATCAGCAACTTAGCAAGACACTATTTCAAAATAAAAAATAAAAAGGGTGAGGGTGTAACTTATAAATAAAATGATCCTGGGTTCAATTCTTAGTAACACCAACAAACAAACAACAAAATCATCCTCATAAAAACCTTAAGGGAAAAATAATCATCCAGGTATGGTGGTGCACACCTATAATCCTAGTACCTGGGAAGCTGAGACAGGCAGATTGCAGGTTTGAATCCAGCTTCAGCAATTTAGCAAGGATCTCAGCAACTTAGTGAGACTCTGTTTCCAAATTTAAAAATATAGGACTGAGGGTATAACTCAGAGGTAGTATGTCCCTGGATTCAATCCCCAGCACAGAGAGAGTGAGAGTGAGAGAGTGAGAGAGTGAGAGAGTGAGAGAGTGAGAGAAAGAGAGAGAGAGAGAGAGAGAGAGAGAATGAGAATATATCTTTCATTTTGATAAAGTGTGACACTGTGCTAAAAATGCCTCAAAAATTTAAATTTCTATTACTATGGTAGTTATTACGTCTGTGCATTAATCTTAATAATTCAAATATCTGTGACAGGACGACCTTCTCATCTGCTTCTGAATATAAAATGGAAGATATTCAAGTAATAGCAATCCTTTGGCAAAATTCATGTTAGACTCGATTCTTGCTATATAAACCACACTTTTTTTTTTTAATGCTTTTCATACTTAAACTGCACTGGGACTTAGTAAAAGCAAATAAAATACAAATCCAGATCTGTAACCAGCATTTCAAATTGATGCCTTAAAGCAAGACATAAAGTCAAGAACTCTACAAATAATCTGAAATAGCAAACAGGTTTCATCTGACACCGAGATTCATTATAATATTGAAAAGGATTGAGATACTGTGTTCTAGGTTTAGACACAAATATTCTGTGAGACAGCAGTGTTTAAGGAGGTAAGGATGAAGACCAGAATATTAGTCTTCCTTAGGCTACAGAATGGAAAAGAATAAACACGGTAACTGATGAAAATATACAGAATACTTATGTGACAAAATTGCTCTAAATATTTTGAATGTAGAATTCTTTTAATTCTTAAAACTACCCTTTCAAAGAGGTGTTATTGTGACTTACTAGAGATAAACACATTGCAATAAGAACAAAACTTACATCTAAGGAGTCTAACACAATGGTACTGTTGCCTTCACTTGGGATTCTGATTCGCAAAGGCCCTCTGTTCCTGAAGACAAAGAATGTGGTGAAGAGGGTCTGGACTCCAAGGCACTAGAGGTTGTCTGCTAAATTGACGTGGTCTCTCTGCTACAAATGATCCGAGACCCAGGGTTGTGCTGTGTCTTCACTTGTGAGTACTGAAAGAAAACAGAGATAGCATACTTAGAAGTATGGCTTTACAGGATGATGAAATAACCAAACACATAATGCAGCAATAATATCAAAACCTAACAGAAAAACCAAAAGCATGTAGTACATTACTGTCACTCATGACTGGTTTTCTAAAGGATCCAGCTCAGGTTCCCTGAAAAAAATAACATATTCAAAGCATCCTGGTCATGAAAGAACTGTCTTATTTTTCAGCTTCATTCCACACATACACACAGCTATACTGTTAAATGCAGAGGTGAGAGGAGGAACTATTGCTCTCAAAACACTAAGAGGAAAGGAAGAGAGAGGGAGGGAGGAAGGGAGGAGAGAGAGAGAGAGAGAGAGAGAGAGAGAGAGAGAGAGAGAGAGAGAGGGAGAGGGAGAGAGGAGAGAAGAGAGAGGGGGAAGGGAGAGAGAGAGAGAGAAAGAGTAGAAGGTCAAGAAGAATATCTAGAACAAAGGAAACAGAAAGGAAGCACAGGTGAAATGCCAAGAGCAACTGGAGTCAGAATGTGCTGGAGGTCACTTCCTGGGAGGGGAGAGCTCAGTGGTAACACTCTTGTATGGCATGAGCAAAGACCTGGGTTTGATCCACAGAGCTGAAAAAAAAAGGGAAACAGCTCCCTGCCTTTATCTTGACTCTAAAAGTTCCCCTTCCATTGGGTTTACTGCTTTGCTTTGCTCAAAAGTTACAAACAAAATTCCATTTGATTTATAAAGTCCCATTTTTCAAACTACTTATGTCAGTGTACTCTAAATGATCCTCGATTATTTTGGCCTTTCTAAAGCATCTCCTATCTCTATATTTTTCTCTGTACCTCCTCTACCACTTTAAAAAGAACAAAATGAGTTAGGTTGAGAATGAACAGTCAGTCGAGCATATATCAAACCTTAAGATGCCAGTGTTGGAAAGCAAACTACTTTCCACAGCAAAAGAAAATAGAGAACGCTATTTATAACCACTACCCATGAGTTGATCTCCTAAAGCCAAGTTACACTTGTGAGGTGGGTCTTAATTTAAGGTACCTTATAATTTATTACTACAAATAAACCCAAAGACATGGTATAATTTTTTAAATGAAGTCACATAATCTTAGATTTAATTTCTAATATGGGTAAGGCTAATTCTTAAAGCAACATGCACTGAATCGAATTCATTTCTTGGTCAAATTAACTTGATGATGGTGAAGATGATGATGACTTCCCCTTCTAGAATAACCTTGCTGATTTACTCATCATAGACTTTCCCAGTACCTACTTGATACCAGACACTATGCTAAGCACCAGGGATACAGTTGTGAAGAAAAACAACCAAGCAACAGAGGCAGGCATGAGCAAGCACTCACAAGCAAATATCAAATTACAGTTGTGGCACGACTAGGAACTGCAGAAACTGACCCAAGTCAAGAAAGACAGAAAGTATCTTTGAACAATGAGAAAGAGTGAGTCAGATGAAATAAGAGTAGAAAGGAAGAATGCTTCAGACAGAAGAAACACCATTTGCAGCTTTGCGGAGGTGAGAATGTAAAGGGAAACCGAGGCTGCCGGTAGTGAGGGTGGTGTGAAGACAGCAGCAGGTCTCTGCGGCATGCCTGCTAGGGTGCTTCACCTACACAAGCTCATACAACCCTCATGAGAGTGCTGAGATGGACACCATGACACCGTGTGGATAAGGAAGTTGGCCTACAGATGTCAATGATTTGCCAAGAGTCTCAAGTTAAAAGCACATCCAGCCCAGCCTGGGTGCAGGCGGTCTGTGGCTGGTGTCTGTTTCTAACCTGTATGTTTACCTTGGCTTCCCAGGAGCTAGGTCAACTTCTATCTTTTCTCATCATTACAATTCATTCTATTGATTTTTATTTTTCATAGAATGACATTGCAAAATGTCAAGACATATTAATCAAGAGCTCAGTCTTGTTCTTTTTTTTGTGTGTGTGTGGGTCTGGAACCCAGGGGCATTCCACCTCCTAGCTCCACCCCCTGCCCTATTTTTTATTCTTTATTTTGAAACCGAGTCTCACTGAGTTGCAGAGGGCCTAAGTAGCTGAGGCTGTCTGCGAACCGACATCCCCCGGTCTCAGCCTTGGCTATTAGGCCAAGACTGGGCTCAGGAGAGCTCTGATCTCATCAGTCAGTCCACCAAAGGGATTAATCCAGTGATAGCTGGGTGGATTGCTGGGAAGTGGGACCTGGTTGGAGAAGGTAGGGCCCTGGGAGTGTGCCCTAGCGGGATTTCTTTCCTCCCCAGCCCCTTCCTCCTCTCCTCTGCTGCTTCCTGGCTGGCAGGAGCTGAGTAGCTTTCCTCTGCCGCGGCCTTCCACCATGACGTTACCAACTGGAACCAGCTGACCATGAACTGAACCCTTGGAAACCATGAGCCAACATACTCTATTTCCTTCTCTAAGTTGTTCTCGTCAGTATTTTGGTCATAGAGATGAAAAGTTGACTGACACGCCCACTGAAACAAAACATACTGAAAAGAAATGCAGAAAATAGTCTCATTATAAAATCACTTTCTCTTCATCCTCACCAACACTAAGCAGAAAAACTGACCTGTTGGAGAAGTAGATAAACCAAAGTTTTCTCTGGAATGTTCCGTCCTCTGTTCTGGCCAGAAAATAATCTAAGGTGCAACCTTACCAGAGATATTGCCAAACTTTTATTATTATTATTATTATTAGTGCATTGTAGTCATACATCTTAATGGAGTACAAGATGGTAGAGGCGTACATGCACACGTCACTCATTTAGCCAAACTTTTTTTTTAGAATCAAAGGATTGTGAAGTGCTGAGACTATACCAGAGGCAATGATTTAAGAGTAAACAATTAGCAGGGTGTGGTGGCGAAAGCTGTATGTAATCCTAGCAATTTGGGAGGCAGAGGCAGGAGTATCAAAAGTTTGAGGCCAGCCTGAGCAACTTAATGAGGCCCTATCTATCTGAAAAATAAAAAAAATTAAAAAGACCTAGAGCTATGGCCCAGTGGTAGAGTACCTCCAGGTTGAGTCCCCAGTACTGGGGGAAAAATGGACAATTAAGAAAAGCAATACAATGCCCAGTCCTTGAAGTGACTAGACGTATAAATGTTATACCTATAAACAATACTCTGCTTAATGACAATTTCTAGCTCAAGGATATTATAGCAAGGTTTGTTATCGAGTGTAAACTGAAAACAAGGGTATAAATTTGTGAATGTTTATGGGATTCCTATTTCTTTATCATTATTTTCAATAAAAGTATCTGAGAAAACCTCAAGAGGTAGATATTTCAGAATATGGATTGACATTGGTATCTCAATACCTAGTATGGAGAAAGGGAAGTGGGAAGGGACTTAGGGAAGAGCCTACCAAGTACCATGTGTATGTCTGTCCCTATGACTATGATTTATATTATGTGAGACTATAATGCACCAGTAAAAATATGTAGAAAGCCGGGAGTGGTGGCACACACTTGTAATCCCAGTACTTTGGAAGCTGAGACAGGAGGATCTGGGTTCTCCGCCAGCCTCAGCTACTCACTGAGACCCTCCACAACTTAGTGAGACTCTGTTTCAAAATAAAAGAATAAAAATCAAGCTGAGAGTGTAGCTTGGAGGTAGAATGCCCCTGGGTTCAATCCCCAGCACCACAAAAAATAAAAATAAAAAATAAAAGTATGTAAATATATGGGTAACTACTTACTAATGACTGTATTTCCCACACCATAAAACGATCCAGTCAAGAAAACACATATGCATGTGCATGCACACACACAAATATTGAAGAGCATCATTTCTTCTGACAGGGAAAGAGAGAGGAAGAAGAAGTAAAGTGTCTTCCCCTAGCTGATTTCCATCAAGGTATACACAATCCCTGAAAAGGTAAGTAAAAAGAGAAACCTGAGCTCCCAATAAAAGGAGTCCAGCAAATGGAGGGTCACCTGGGTCACTATGGAGTTCAAGTGTTTGACCCCACTTTCACCAACAACTAGAAAAATGTTTACAGGGTGGAGGTGTAGTCAGTGGTAGAGCACTTGCCTAGCATTTGTAAAGCCCTGGGTTCAATCCCCAGCATCATGAAGAAGAAAGAAAGAAAGAAAGAAGAGAGAAAGAAAGAAAGAGAGAAAGAAAGAGAGAGAGAGAAAGAGAGGAGAGAGAAAGAAAGAAAGAGAGAAAGAAAGAAGAGAGAGAGAAAGAGAGGATAGAGAGAGAGAAAGAAAGACAGAAAGAAGAGAGAGAGAAAGAGAGGAGAGAGAGAGAAAGAAAGAAAGAAAGAAAGAAAGAAAGAAAGAAAGAAAGAAAGAAGGGTGTTTTGATGCATTCTACAGGCAAGGCACAGAGACATCACATTTTCTACATCCTTGGCTCAAACCCAAGAAATTCTCCTGGGCTGAGAAAAACCGTTCCAGGTTTTAGGAAGGCAGACCTATACCCATTAGTCCTTTAGTGAGAAAACAGGCCAGGCATAAGGATGTTTGTCCACACTTCCATTCCAGGTATTCACTACCCATTAATGATGTGCCAGGAAGCTCAGAGTACAAAGACTGAGTTAAAAGAGCACACAGGTACCCAAGGTAAGTCCCCAAGGTCACACATTTAAACACACAAATATAGCAGTAACATAAACGTTTGCCCCACCCTCCACCACTTAACTATAGGTTTGAGTAGCACTATTTTATAATTTTTTAATTATAGAAAATCTATGCACTACATGGAAGATATGATTAGTCTATATCTACCTCCCTGAAGAACAAAATGCTTCCCAAGTAAAAACACCAAGAACTAGAAGCTAAAACCGTTCAAACAAGAGGAATAAGGAACAACACATAGACCAGAAACACAAATTAGCATCTTGAAATTAACATCTTGGAAGTTCCCTATTTTTGTGGTTTATAAAAATGTCCTGAAAACTTTCCCGTAGTGACAAGCAGTGATCTCTGGCTTCTGCATAGAAGGAAAAAAAGAAGTTGGGAGATGTACTTCCACTCTGCAATCGCCTTAGTCTGGGAACGCGGGAAACTAAAGAACAGTTCACTAAGAGGATTTAAAAGAAAGGCCCCAAATAGAGTCCCAAGGTTCCCAAGGGAGAGCACAGTGCAGGGTTCAGACCACCGCTAGCCCGGGGAATCACCTGGGGACCTCACCACCATACCCCCTGTGACTCCTCGAATGCCAGAAACTGAGCCCAAGATAGAAAAACAGGTAAATCATAAGATAGTTTGAAATCAACTGTCGTACATCCCGAGGTCTACTGAGCGCTGTGTAGTTTCTTATTATTAATGAAGTCTAATTGTTAGGCTACTCTTTGATTTAGGGACTTTATTTTTTCAAATGAGAACTGATCTTTCTGCTCAAGTGCAGGAAAATGAAGCCTTTATTAACAACATGGCACATTGTTTGAAAAAGAGGTTTTCTTTTTCTTTCTTTCTGCCTTTTTTCCTCTTTTGTGGTACTGGGGATTGAACCCAAGAGCATTCTACCTCTGAGCTACAGCCCCAAACCTGTTTATTTATTTATTTATTTATTTTAAACAGAGCCTTGCTAAGTTACTCAGGGCTGGCTTCAAACCTGTGATTTTCCTATCTCAGCTTCCCAAGTACTGGGATTACAGGCATGCCACCATGCCTGGGTGATATTTTATTTTTAAAATAAGGTGAACTGATTTTTTCTATTGAAGATTACCTTGGACTAGAGAAATCAGGAAAATTGCATCAGGTTTATGCCTCCCCCAGATGAGGGGCAAAGAAGGACCAACGTGATGGACAAGCTAAAGCTCAGTCTGAAAGAAGCAGCAAAAAGCTAAGTAGAGAAATGAGAAACCCTACAGAGTCAATCATGGCCCCACAAAGAAACCTCAGCCTTCCCAGGGTGCACATCACACACATTAGCCACTAGGGACAAGCTGGGCTGACTGTGAGGCAGTTCAGAGAGAATCAGGGTGTAGCCACTCCTCAGCCAGGCAATCCCAGGACCCACGGCAGGTGTGCTCCAGGGAAGGCAAGGAGTCAGAGACCCAGTCCCCCAAAGACCCTCCATATCTGTGTCCTGAGGCTACCAGAACACCGTACCTCAAACGAGGTGGCTTAAACAACACAATAGTTGGTCTCATGGTCCTGAAGTCTAGAAATCTGATATCAAGGCATGGGCAGGCTTGTCCTTCCTTTGAAAACTATGGGGGACCATCTTTGCTTGCCTTCCTCGCTCTGGGCGACTTGCAGATGAATCACTCGCGTCCCCCCATCTTTCTGTGGCTTCTCCCTGTGTCTCTGTCCTCACTCAGACATCAGTTATATTGCATTGGGGGTCCTACCTACCCGGTTTCCAAATAATGTCACATTCTTAGGTACTGGGTGATAGGGCATCAACCCATCATTTCGGGGGGGGGGTGATAAAGTGAATCTATAACACCCTCCTAGGGCTACCTAGCCCTCATGTGCTGCAAGAGGGGTCCTGATGCTCTGAAGCCATTAAGGAGATACACGTGCTGGTAGCCAGGGTTAAAGGGAAACAAACATAAGAATTAGCCTACAGTGGTAAAATCCAGAATGGTGGTTCTGTCTGAGAAGAGTACCTGTAATTCAAGGGAGCACACGGCACCCTCCTGGAGGGTCAGCCGTGTTCCATGTCAGCAGCGGGAGGCAGCTTACCTGGGTATGTTTACTATGAGGAAATGTATTTATACACTTACAAAATATCAATTTTTGTGTATTTCTTTGTATGTCTGATAGTTTGAACAGAAACTATAAACATTAGAGAAGATAAAACTGTCTATGAAATAGGGTTCTTGGCAGTCCAGGTAGAATCTCTGAAAGAAGAGCGCCAGGCGTGGTGGCGCACGCTTGTAATCCCAGCGCTTGGGAGGTGGAGACAGGAGGATTGTGCAGGTTTGAAGCCAGACAGGCTGGCTTAGGAGACCCTGTTTCTAAAAAAAAAAAAAAAAAAAAAATTATATATATAATAGGTCTGGGAGTGTAGCCTGGAGGTAGAAGGGTTTCCTGGAACCCCATTACCACCAGAAAATAAAATAAAATAAAAATTAAAAAATAAAAAATCTTTGAAAGAAGGAATGGGAGGAGTCCCATGGCTAGGAGCTGGCAGCACAACCCTGATCCCCCAGACACATGAGTGTTTCGTTCATTGAGAGGGGCTATCTCAGGAGGCTGGTGAGGAAGTCAAAATGCCAAAGTAATTCACTTATAATGAGACGAATGTAAATACCAAGGAACTTATCTATTTGATTCAACAAACTGGGAACTTCCATAGGTGATGATTAAAAAGTTGTTTGATAAGCACAGGCTCATACTAACGGTGCTGGAAATATGCTGGGAAAATCTGCTTTGCTCTCCAGTCTCCCTTCCTTGCAGACCTCTCCCCCACATTCCATTTTCAGATTAATTATACTGAAAGTAAATTCCAGTGGATTTTTTTTAAACCACATTTTATTCTTCCCTGGGAAGTTTAAATTCTATGATTAGGGCATGGGTGTGTTATTCCTGTTGCTTAATGTTTGAGGAAATCACCAAAAAACACAGAGTGAAAAGCTACTGGACAATGCTCAGACGTAGCAGATGTCAGAGAGTAGGATTAAAGAAAATAGGTTTTAGCCAGGTTTGGTGGTGCATGCCTTTAGTCCTGTACTTTACCTGGGAGACAGTCTGACAGGAGAATCACAGGATTGAGGACAGCCTCGGCAATGTACTGCAACCCCATTTTAAACTAAGAATGGGTTTGGAGTTGTAGCTTGGAGGTGGAATGCCCCTGGGTTCAATCCCTACTAACACACACACACACACACACACACACACACACACACATCCCACAAGGTTTTCTAAAATGAGGGTAATTTAGACATTTAAAATCAGATATCATAGGACTTTTGAATGGCACATTAATAAATCAAGGGATGTGAAGTAAAATTACACTGAGATGCCAATGAATACAAACCAAGCATTGATAAAAATGTACATATAAATGATGACGCATGTAATCACACGAAGGGAAGCTGTGGACAAAAGCCTTTGACCTTCTGCTAGATGAGATGCCTTGGAATGTACTGAAAGTTTCAGTGCCATGAACTTGAAGGGATCCTCCTTGTCCTCACCGGATAGCTCCACCCTGTGGAAGCCAATCTCTACTATCAACTTTTATTTAGATCCTATGCCTCAGAAATTGCAAATGTTACTTCACCTACCTCTCCTCTAAACTTTCAATGGCAACTCTAATTATTGACAAGATAGTATGTTGACTAATGTTCTTGTCATTTTTTTGTGAGAAAAGCCATTTGAAAGAGACATATTGCATGCCATATGTAAGATCCAAGTCCACTTTTAGAAGCACCCTGCAGAATTTGTCTGTTATAAACTGCCTATGTAAATCTACTTCCCTAAGTTCACAGCTTTATGGGGACATGTATAGTTAATAGGCCTTCCTTCATTCCAATAGAGACGATTCCTACAACCTCTCCTGGTTCTTCTCCGGAAATGCTTGACTTTGAACTCTGTGTTCTCAGAACACCCAACTCTGAGCAGTTCTCCATCCTGCTCAACACTTCTAACCTGGGTGCCTTTGACAGTGTTGCCATTGAGCCCAGAAAGCTGCCCCTGCCCTCCTTTTTCCCATCAACCTTCCTGCTGGGATGCTGCTCTTGGAGGATTTCCCGTCTTCCTCTGACCTGCATGTGAATGAGGACAGAGAAGAGCCTAAGCAAGCAAGCATATATAAAGCTGTTTGAAGAAGAGGGATAACTATAGCCGTCATATTTTTAGATGATAAAAAGGCTCAGACTAAAAGATGGTAAGCTTTTAAATAGACATCTCAAAAGAGTAGTTTCTAGTCCTTAATCTTTGTTTTTCTCTGAAAAATTCATAACCCTAGTCAACCAACAACTCCTCTTTCCCCAGCTCCACTAAAAGCGCGCGCACACACACACACACACACACACACACACACACACACACACACGACATCCCCTTGATGCATGTCCATGAATCCCTGTATACAGCACAGTACCCGGCACATGACAGGTGCCCAAATATTTGTTTCTATTCAGTGAAGAATAAAGAAATATAACAAAATAGGCAGATGTCACATAAGCCAAAGTGAAGTCAGGTGCTAAGAGAAAACAGATGAAAATAATTAAAGCTATAGAAGATCCATCAGAAAAGCTTTATAAGCCAGGTGTGATGATGAATGCCTATAATCCCAATATTTGGGAGACTGCAACAGGAGGATGGCAGATTTGAGACAAGTCTTAGCAACGTAGTGATATCCTCAACAACTTAGAGAGACCCTATTTTAGAATAGAAAGGGCTGAGGGATGGTATAGGTTGGAGATAGAATGCCCCTGGGTTCAATCCCTAGTACCAAGAAAAAGAATTAAAAGCTTTCTAGAAAATGTTATTTTTTAACTGTTTGAGGAAGAATAGAGTTGAAATGATTATAATATAGCTATAATTCACAGCTATATAGAGATTGACTAAATGTTTGATATTTTCCAGAAACTGGGAAATATTTATATATTTACATATATTAAATATTATATATAAATATGTATATATATATATTTTTTTTCCTCTAATCTAACTTTTTAATTATCACCCTAATTCACATAATGGCTTTAACTAGCAAAGTGCTATGGACATTATTTTAAATTTATTGGAAAGGAAATTAAGGCCTTGAGAAGTTAGTTGTCTTAGATGTGTGGCAGTGATAGGCCCATGAAGCTGGAAGCCGAGCCAAGTGTGCAGTGTGGCTTGGATGGGAGAGTAGGAATAAAAGGCAAAAGGCCCCGGGTGTCAGTGAAAGCCCTGGAGGCCACCCTGGCTCCAGAAGCAAACAGGAGAGCAAAAAAGACATTCACAGCATGAGATGGCAGAAAATCTCAGGCCAGTGGGAGAAATTCTCTCTCTGGATTTTTGAGTAGGACCAAAAAACAAATCCATAACAAAAAATCATGCTTGAGAAATGTTACTATGAAAGGTATATGGATAGAAATACTAGTGTTCAAGGTAGAAAGTTTGAGTAGGAGATTTTTATGAGAATATGATTATAGCAGAGGAGTCTGACCTACCCGACAATTTGTAAAGATAGATTTTTTTCTTTTATCTTGGCAATAGGGGGGGTCACATTTGTCCTCTGAAAAATTCAATGTCTGAGAAACATTTATAGGTACCTCATGGCCATAGAGCACACATATCTTTTAACATCCTGTTTTTCAACAAATCCAATTTGTAGAGCACTTTCCTAGTGTGTAAGAAGCCCTGGGTTCCATCTCCAGCAGCACAGAAAAAATAATCTAATCATATGTAATGTATTTATAGTATAGACAGGATACAAGAAGATTAATTAGCTAAATTCTTTTGACATTAACCTGAAATATTGGCTCCAAATACTGAAAGTATTTTGACAGTGCTGCCATTTATCTCACAAGATCATCTAAAATTATAACAGAAAGGTCACTATCATAATTAAGAAGTTAAATAAAAGTATAAATTAAATTAATTGCTGTTCCTGAAAAGTAGTTGACAATCCACTCATACCCTACCTTATGCCTAGATTATTATTCTACTACTCTCATGTAAATACAACTGGATGATCCATTTTCTAATTTTTAAAGTTAGTCAATTATCTATAAAAAAGAGTATTTAATTATAAAGTAAAATTCATGATCTCTTTTATTCTTTGGCTTTATACTGACCATAGAAAATGTACATATTCTCTGTCTCTGCCTCTCTACCCCATCCTGTAATATACTAAGGACTTTTACTTATTAAAGAGTTGCATATGATTTTAATATGTTTTTGAGATCTAATTCCCTGGTTCTGGCTGAAATCTAAGAAGACACCTCCATCAACAGGTCAGAAATGGTGGACTGCTACTTCAGAGGACTAAAATGTGATGAGATGGGGAAGGGGAGTCCATTAAATCAGCTCAGGGACAAGACATATTTCTAAGGAAACATGTCTTTGTAGGACAGAAGAAAATACTTAGCCTTTACTTAGCATTTTTAAAATCTAAATAGAGAATCTCTTTGTTGTCTGGGATATTAACCCTCTTTGGACCTCATTCTTTGTGAGAAACTTTGCCACCAAGCTGGCCCTGCTTATCTCTTCTCTCTTCCTTTTGTCACAAGCAGAGTGGACCATTTCAGCTCTCACAATCCTGATAAAGAACTTCTTATCCATCCGGGCATTTGTTTGTGTCTCAAACTAGTTTAAGTGATACCTAACAGAAATCTAATAAATAGCTTAGTAACAGTTGGAACTTAAACAAAGACAATGTAAATTAAGCAATGAAATTTCAGACTTAAAAAGTTCTTGAAAATAAGAGATGTTATACTTCTTTCTTTCTTTTTTTTTTTTTTTTGGTGGTACTGGGGGTGGAACCCAGAGGCTTTCTACTTCCGGGCTATACTCCCAGACCTATTTTCTATTTTATTTGGAAACAGGGTCTCACTAAGTTGCTGAGAGCCTCACTAAGTAGCTGAGGCTGGCTTTGAACCTGTGCGATCCTCCTGTCTCAGCCTCCCAAGAGCGGGGATTACAAGCGTGCGCCACCACGCCCGGCTAAGAGGAAAATAATTTTGTTATTAACATTCTTGGCACATGTATTTTTTCAGCAATGTAGGCATAAACCTGATCTTCCCAACCCAAATTACCATAAATTAGTAATTATGAAACTCTACTAAATATTAACTCTGCATGAAAATAAGTTCAAGAATATCTGTCCACTGACATTTATATACCAATTTCCCCTTTGTCAGTATAAGTATGCCTTATTTTTTCAGAAAAAAAAAAAAACCTTTTCCCCTAAGGTTTTAATTAATATACATAAATCTACAAGCATGAACGTGTTTTCTCCAACAGGCAAAATTTTTGACAGTCATAGTAATTATGAAGATGAATGACGATTGTAACAATGTTACAACACAGCTAATATATTAACATTATGTCAGTCAGTGGATGTTAATTGAGTTATTTGACACATGTTTGCTAAATATACAATAAATTTAACACTATACCAGGTAAAGAGGACATGCAGGTGATCATAATAAGACATCACAGCTGTCCCCTCAGAAACATGCTTAGTTTTTATGCCACTAAATCAATCTGAAGAAAATAGACACAATAAGCCAATGGAAGTTAAATGACATTAAGTATGTAAATTAAGAAATGAGCAAATCAAAAAATCTCAAAACCATTTTTTCCTCTAAAAACTATGCCAATGTTTTTCAGAGAAAAGTATAAGGGTGGTAGCGAGACACTGTGGAATGGAGTGATAACTGATAAAATGCTAGGACTTTTGTGTTCATTTCTGATAAAGGGCACTACTGGCTTGTCAGAAATAATACATTTTGGTTAACATTTATGCTACTGAAAAACTGCTAAGATCATATATAAAGATGGATAAAGCCGGGCATAGTGGCGCACGCTTGTAATCCCCGCACTTGGGAGGCGGAGACAGGAGAATGGCACTGGGTTGAAGCCAGCCTCGGTGGCTTAAGAGACCCTGTTTCCAAAAAATATATAAAATAGGTCTGGGAGTGTAGGTGGAGGTAGAAGGGTTTCCAGGAACCCCAGTACCACAAAAAAAAAAAAAAGGATAAAAATGAACGTCTCCAGCACAGTATATTCCCATAACAAATCTTTGAATCTTTTAAAAGTCCTACACACTTCAACTAAGACACAGGGCATGAGCCCTCATGATAGGCTACAAGACAGCCCCAGGGGAAAGGAGCAGGAATTTAGAAAAATGCAAGGCCTTTGGGTTACTTATAACACTGCCTCTTGCAACAATATTGTCTTGCCAATTGATACCAACTGTGACTTGATTTGGCTAGATAATTAAGTTTGGATATCTAGTTTCAGATGTCAGCAGCCAACTCAGACTTCATGGAGACACTAGATATTCTGTCTAGAGGGTGGTTGAGAAATCAGAGCTAGTAATGGGAAGTTTTATGCATGAAAGTGAAAATAAACAAGTATACAAGTTTACTTCAGAGAATATGAGAACTAGTGCACAGGGTCTTCTAAGCCCTTCCCCCTATGGGTATAGATATGCTTGTGCTCTGGCCTAGGGAAGAGAGACGAAGTCAGTGGTAGCCAATGAACAAAAAGAAAAGCCAACTGAGAGTAAAAGAGGGGGTGGGAGAGGTGGAGGATAAAGTCCATTGTCCACTGGGTGAAGATTGAGTCAGCCCCTAATTAAATATTTCCAGTATCATCCCATTCTAATTATAATACAATTCAATCTCTCTTCCAAGATTTGATGGGTCCAAGAAACCTGCCTTTTTACTATCTCAGACTCTATCTCCTATGCTGCCCTGTTTGCATTCTCCTCTCACAGTAACTTTCTCTTTCTCAAGCACCCCAAATTCACTTGTTATTCCCCTGCCTGGGTTGCTCTTTACTGATTTGACTAACACCCATCATTCATATCTTAGTACAAATATGGCCTCAACAGAGAAGCCATTGGACTTCGCTAACTTCTAATCTCCTCTGTACTCCCATAGTGTATTATCTTTGCAACATTCATTCTATCTGAAATATACTTTCCACTTATGTAAATGTACCTCCCTCATTTAGTGATTGTTTTCCACAAAATGTAAGCTGTGTAAGAACATGGGCTTCATCTCTCTTGTTCAAGACTACATAATTGTTCCTCCATCGCCAAAGAGTATCTGTTATGTGGTGGATACTCTGTAATATTTGACCTTAAAGTCTACCTTATGGTTGACCAGGCAGACCAGTCTCCCAAGATCCACTGCATAAACACTGTCTGGTCCCTTGCTGCCCATCCCCCACTGCAGTAACCCAGAACCATGCCAACTCCCAACCTGTTCCTACAACCTATGGAAGGTCAGAGTAACCCTACACCTTTGGAGCAATCTGCAGCTTCCTTGCATTTCATCTGGAGGCCTTATTCTTATCATCTAAAGATCTTTTCATTCCCAATCAGACAAAAAGTAAATCAATGTTTAAAACTCCTTCAAATGGATGGGACATGTAGCCCTAAAAAGACTTCTGTCAGGCAAGATGTAGCTAGCTGGTCCTTCAGGAGTGAGAAGGGGCTTCCATGGAAAAAAAATATTCAAGAAGAAAGGCTTCTGAATACAATCCACAGTAGATACCATAACCTTTTGAACTGGCCAGACACGGTACCCCTAGGAGTCCATCAAAGCCCTGCAGAAGATAGAAGCCATCTAATTGGTGACAGTTTGAAGCTATCAAAAGGAATGGGAGGCAGAGTAGGCAAAACACTTGCCTGAAGCCCAACTTGAGGGGTAATTAGGAAGGTATATCCAGAAAAAGGTACCTACAGATTGAATATATGTGTGCATGTGCATGCATGTGTGGGCAGTCATGCAAGGGGAAGAAGAAAGACAGGACAAAAAATGGGAGAATTTGTGAAGAATGAATGTGGTGGAGGCTTCATGAGATGAGAGAGGGAAGGAATAGAGACAGACTTTGGTGTGACTCAATCTAGAGCACTCTTAGCTTTTCAGCTATAAAATAGGGCTAAAAATTCCTGTGTCCAAAGGTTGTTGGGAAGAGTAAATGAAATGTCATGCAAGAACACATTGGTAATCAAAGCAGGTGACACATAGACATTCCACAATTCCTTCACCTCCTCAAAATAATCCAGAATGCAAGTTAATCAGTTGCTTGGTTTCCAACTTTGGACAGAATCATAATTTTCACAGAAGCTACCTGGCAGGCTTCATGGTTAGCAGGTGATGCTTAACAGAGAGATATAAAAGGCATGACGTTCCTCGTTTCTGTTCCATGATGTGGAACACAGAAGTATCTCCAACAGAATTGAAAACAGCTGTGAAATTCAGTCATCTGCCACTAAGCTCCTGAATCAGAAACTTGAGTTAGAATTTCACAAAAGATAGACTGATATATTTTGATATGTCTCTTAATGAAATTTTCTGTGAATAGTGTCTATTCTTTGCATCTCCGATATTTTTTTTTTTTTTTTTTTACTGACGAGACAAAACAACAAATTGAGTACCTCCAGTGCTAGTGAAATTGCAGTCTAATTGGCCACTCAACAAGACATGGCACCATCTGGAACTGACATTTAGGAACTAAGTCCTTTTCAAGAAAAGCACCAGCAGACAATGATCACCCTTCCCACTCCTCACTACGACTAAGGGCGGTTTTGGCAGACAGATCAGGGTAATACTCTTCCTAAAAAAGTTCCCTTCTTAAAAGCCAAAGTTGCCATTATCTGTAGTGCTTCTGAGACAGTCAACCTAATTCAAAGCCAAACACACACACACACACACACACACACACACACACACACACACACCCACCCCTAAGGTTCTTTTGCAGATCTTAATTTGAAAAGCAGTCCTTACTGAGTAGAAGGCAGCAACACAACCCAATTTACAAAAGCCAATTTAGCATGCTTTCAAATGGAAAATAACCTGGCACCCTAATCCGATCTTAACAAATATTTAACATCTTCTTGCCAATAAAAAGACAGTTTTGTGACTTGCAGCCCCGGGAGGAAGTTTGAGGAGAGGAAAGTCAAATATTCAGACCGGAGTAGTCGAGGCGGTGGTGGGAGATCTGAGAAGAGCGAGCTCTGCCGCCTGAAGGTCAGCGTGTCATGGGGCGCAGGCCACGGACGGCCGAGGCTCCCAGCTGGCCTGCAGCGCGCTAACCACCGACCGAAATCAGAGTGCGGAGATGGTCCTCTTAAAACAAATGCACCTTGTGGAATTAGAATCAGGTGTGGTTTCTGATAGGGTAGTGTTCTCTCGGTCGTCCCCGTCACCACCCCGTTACGATTTTTTTTTAAACATTATCTTTGAACAGCACCCGCAACCCGAGTCCGTTCCCTTCCCGCTACACCCTCGCCCGGCCTCAACTGCAGATCCCCAAAGGAGGCGCTCTGTCTTTGTCTTTTGGTTTCTGGAAACTGCTTCTTATAGATTTTATTTTAGGCTAAAATAACAGCACACAAGAGAGGGGCCGAGCCGCCGGGAGCTCCCGAGCAAACAACCGCAAAATGACAAGTTTCTTCTGCCTTATCTTGAAAGCGAACAGCCGCACAAACACTGCAATTGTCTCCCCGCCGCCCTCCTTCGCCCGCACCGCCCCGCGGCTCTCGGGTTAGGCTCCCTTCCCTCGTGGCGGGAAGCCGGGCTTCTCGGAAAACTTTCAATAGTGAGAGACCAAGAAAGCCTGCAAGACCCCCTCGCCCACCTCGCGGGCTGACCCTTTTACAAGAAAACAATAGTGACCGAGCAACCGAGCACCCGCGTCCGCTCCTGGCGGGCACAGCCCCGCCTGCGGTGGGAGAAAAGAGGGTCCCGGGGGCGCGTCCTGGGGCTCCCACCGCCCCTCGCCCCCCGGGTCCTCCCCGGCGGCTCCCGGACCCTCCGCGCGGCCCCCGCGCCGTCGCCCCCGCGCACCAGGCTGGCTCGGGGCTCCCGGCACCCCCGGCTGCAGCTCCCGGAGAACCGCGGGGGGTGACCGGCGGAGCCCCCTCCCCATCCCCAGGCTCCGGCGCCGCAACGCGCGGCTGCACAGACCCCCGGCCTGCACCAGAAAGCGAGCCCCCGCACCGCCGGCCTCCCGCTCCGCGCAGCCCCGCGGACCCCGCACGGCCGCTGGGGAGAGTTACCCGCCGCGGCCGGCGCGATGGCCGCAGCCCCCGCCGCTCCCGGGCGCCTCCGCCTCGGCCGAGCCGGAGGAAGGCGGCGCGCACGATCCCCTGCCCAACCTGGCGGGCGCCGAGGGCGCTGCGCCCGCGGCCCGCGGCCCTCCCCCCGGGCCCCCCGCCCGCCAGCTCCGGGGGAGGGCGCTGCAGCCCCGCCGGGCCCCTCCCGCGGGCCGGGGGCCCGAGCCCCCACCTTGGGGACGCGCCCTCGCCGGAGCCAGCGCTGGAAAGCCTCCGCCGAGGGAGGGCGGGCGGGCAGGGCGGCGGGTGGCTCCGGGACAAGGTGGGAGGCTCGACTCCACCGCCAAGAAGACACTCCCATCCCGTCCCGGTTTGTTAGGAAAGCTGGAGGAGGAAAGTGAGGGGCGGCGGGGGCACCGCACGCAGGTCGCTCCCGCCGGCTGGGCGGCTCCGTCCCCCCAGGGGAGGGGTGTTCCCGGAGCACGGTACTTCAAGGACAAACCTGTGGGTGTTTTTTTTTTTGTTTTTTTTTTTTTTTTTTTTTTAATATCTTTTGAAGGGGTTGTTGCTTTAGGAAGAACAAAGATCCGATTTGCTTTTCTATTTTTTTTTCTTCTTGCAGTAACTTTCCCTGGCATATTATAGGTCTTTATCAATAATGTCCTCATACTTGGACGGCCCTGGATGCTTTTTAAATTTCAGTGTTTGTCAGATAGCTTATAGTCTATGTAATATTCAGTTCAAAGTTTCAGCCTTTAAGGCACTGGGTACATAATCACATGCAGTGAAATTACTCGAAGAGCCATGCACTTGGGACTTGGGTGTACGTCAAAGCTGACAGTTTGTTACACACTGAAATAAAGTCTTTCATCTGCGGTGGACCTTCTGGTATTTTTCTTAATTATCACAACAGCCCTGGGAGATAGCACATGTTGTTTTTCCAATTTTATTAATTAAAACAACCTAAGGGCTCAGATCATTGTTCTTGGCCCTTTCTACAAACTCTCTTTGACATAACTCACACAGATTTTGGTGTGTGTGTGTGTGTGTGTGTGTGTGTGTGTGTGTGTGTGTTACTGGGGATTGAACCCAGGGACATTTTACCTATGAACTATACTTCCAGCCTTTAAAAAAAATTTTTTTTTATTTTGAAACAGGTTCTCATTATGTTACCACACACTGGCCTCAAACTTGCAATCCTCTTGTCTTAGCCTCCCAAGTACTGGAATTATAGGCATGTGGTACTGTGTCCAGCTCAGGCAAGGCTTTTATTGGGGCTTCAGCTGAAAAGAGACAGCACTGATGGAGAGGAAGACCAGGATGCTTCCCAAACTAAGAGAGATATAAGCATTTTACTGATTTACTTGAGTGGACTCAAGGCCAGGGATCCTGTTTCAAAAGATATTTCTTCTTGAGTTCATGAGACCTGTACTGCTAGTTGGTCATGGTGAACTTGTCCTAGGAACTGCTAAGATACTTTTGTAGCTGGTGTTATCATCCTGTGCAAACATCCTGGCCTGTGGCTCCATTGGGGCTTTTTTTTTTTCCAATAATAGTAAGGGGGATTGAACCCAGGGACATTCTTCCTCTGAGCTACACCCCCAGCCATATATTTTTTTTTCATTTTGAAACATGATCTTATTAAATTACTGGCCTCAACCTGTTATCCTCCTATTTCAGCCTCCCATACTGGGTTTACAGGCCTGCTTCACCATGCCCCGCTCCATCTGGGCTTTATGGTAGGGTTGAAGGACTTTAGGTGCTTTGGCATTGTAGCTGTTATAAATGCCCAAAGGTGGGGTAGAAGATAACATATCTAGCTCCAATGGGCAATGAACATGTGGACATGTAGAGCCAAGCAGAATCTGACGCAAAAGTTACGGCAGCAAAGGAGACAGACATAATGTGAAGACAGATGCCAAGTCCTTTCACCCATCAGACAGCTATAGCCCGAGGGAGGACTCAGCGTTCTCAGCAAAAGTGGCCAAGTCCCTGAAAAGTAATTTAGACAACCTGTTAACGCCATAACCTTTAGGTGAGAGGTGTGGTGGACGGCAAAGCTAATGAAAAACTAATAATGGATTGCCTAGCTGTGTGACCTTCGAAATAAGGGATTTTCATGCAGATTTAGATTTTTTTTTCTTGGTAACAACTGCATCTTATGTAGACATTCTTCTCTGGTTTTATCAGGTCGCATGAGGGGTCTTCTGAGAGAGCACAGGAGTAAAGAGGCAATGCTCCCTGTGTTTGTGCTGTGCCAGGGGTTTATTTCATTGCCCAGCCTTTTGTCCCACCATGGTGGTCCCCAGCTCTCTCAGAAACATAGTGTTTATCAGCAACATAGTGTTTATCACTTTATTTATTTATTTTTTGGTGGTGGTACTGGGGTTCCTGGAAGCCCTTCTATCTCCGGGCTACACTCCCAGACCTGTTTTATACTTCTTTTTTCTTTGGGAACAGGGTCTCTTAAGCCAGTGCAGCTGGCTTCGAACCTGCGCGATCCTCCTGTCTCGGCCTCCCAAGCGCGGGGATTACAAGCCTGCGCTACCACACCCGGCTAGTGTTTATCACTTTAAGAGACTCAAGAAATAAAATGTAGACTTTTACAATAATACACAGAAAGATTAAAGATCTACCATCTGTTTCTCACTCCAAGTCAGCTGTCCTCATGCCTCATATCTGTTTCTGTAAGCCAGGATAGCATTGAAGAAATGGGGGCCACGGTGCAAACACGAGTCCTGGATACCACAATCCATTTTCTTTCCAGGATACCAACACTATGTAAGTTTCTGTGGCAGGGGCTTTGGATCTGTGTAAATTAAATTTTTTTAACTGAGGTTATATTGTTGTATGGGCACCTGGTTGCCATCATGAATCTATTTTGAATTCTTGTGGAAACTGACAAGAGACTAAGTGGTATGATGGATTTATGTGCTGTCAGTCTTCCCTGTTGGTGTTTTTGGTCATTGTTTTAGGGTAGATGTTTTTACAGTGTTAGCGTATTTAACCCAGCCTTTTTGTGGATTTATTCTGATAAGGTAGGAGGGATGAGCCACATAAGTGGAGAGAACACTTGGGACATATGGGGCATTTTACCACTGAGGTCAGAATATTTAAGCAGCATCCATGTAGTGTTGGACCTGTTTGCTGGGTTTGTTTTCTGATTAGGGATGGTGCAATGTCTTTGAAATAATTTGGTAATATTCCATGAGATGTGGCCTCTGCGTACCTAATGACTACTAGGAGCTGGGTTCCTGACACTACCAGGCCCTGCTGTTCAGCACTGGGAGACTCACAGTTTCAAAGAAGACCCAGGAATGTCTTTCTCCCTCCTCCCCATGTAGGGCTTTCCTTCCGAACGCTCATGTTCGGTCCCAAGTCCAGCCTTCCCTGGCATAATCCGTGGTATGAAAATCTACTCCATTCAGGAGAACCTACCCATGCTGGTGGACATTAGGACAATTCTAGCAGATGGTGGTTGATGAATGCCAGGCTGGAGATGGCCATAAAGTGATGAGAATGCTTTTTTACGGCATTCCCTTGTATGTTAGTAATTTTTTTTTTGACATTTCTCAATGCTTGAGTTTATCTGTTTCAAACAATATCTGACTCGTGACTGAAACTACCAAGCAAGTCCCTCCCCTGACTTGAAAGTGAAGACCATGTCAGCTGAACTTCTAACAGTCCTGGAGTCTTATTCCCAGTGAGCAATTCTTTAAAGAACCTATGCATCCCCCAAAGAAGAGGCCATGGGGACCAATCAGTCCAAATCCTGACTGAGGGCCATGACTCTGCCTACGCTGTGGAAAAACTATTCAAGCAGCAAAACGCAGCTCTGTTTTTCAAGCAGCCCTGTGCTTCTCCAACTTCCCCACTTCAGAGCAGGTCTCAGCTATATATTTGCATATGTAAATATCCGTGATGATTTTCCTATCATTTCCATTGCGCTAAAAAGGAATTCATGTTTACAAGGAAGTTTTGCTTTTGTTTCTACTTCATGCGTGATGTTGTTCCTGTACTCTACCAGTCCCAACAGTGATTCAAGAGTCTCTCAGTAGCTGGGTCTCAGAAACCATTTTTACTTTTCTCCCAACGGCTGGAGGATGGGACTGGATATTAGCACATCCCAAGCACATCAGCAGGTGTAGAGTAGGAGAACGTCTGCACAGCAGGAGCTATACTAAAGACAATTGACAGAAAACAACTGCAACTTATTAAAAATGAATTAACAGCCAGAATATACAGAGAAGCCCTATGGATCTAGAAAAACAAAATACATTTAAAAATAAGACAGAGGCCACAAGCAAGCAATTCAAAGAAGTAATACAAACAGTTCAAAATCATGTCAAAAAATCTCAATGTTCTTTTATTATAATACCATTTAAGAAAAAGTAAGCCAGGTGCATGCTTATAATCCCAGTACTGGGAGGCTGAGACAAGAGGATCTCAGGTTCATGAACAGTTTCAGCAAGGCTCTCCACAACTTAGTGAGACCCTGTTTCAATAAATAAATAAATAAATAATAAATAAATAAGGCTGGGGGTAAAGCTCAAGGGTAGAATTCCCCAGTACCATTTAAAGAAAACAAAAAGTAAACAATAATTAGAAACAAGTTTGAGAATCCAGTTTTGTTAAAAGGTGTCAGAAAACTGTTCATGGAAGTATAAAGTGGTACTTCCCTTCTAAGGGGAGATTTGACGAATGTTATCCAATGTAAAAGGTTGTTTGGGCTTTGAATTTCCAAATCCTAATTAAAATTCTTCAGGTTTCCTTCTTTATAGACAGTTTGGCCTCAAGCCGCCAAGCAACCTAGGAGAGAGGAGGAGGAGGAGACAGAACCCAGGTCTCTTAGCTGCTTCTTCACTACCCTGGTCAACAAGAGAAAGAACGTTTTAGTTGCTGAGCAGTGGCCAACACAAGACTGAAGAGCAGAGGTAGGCTCTCTTCCTGGGGCGGTGTGCGGGTGGCTCCAAAACCACTGTGTTGTGGAGTAGCTTGCTGAGCTCTTATTCAACAATAGAAAGGGCAAGAAGCCAGGACTGTTGTCCTTTTGCATGTGCTGGCCTCCCAGCAGAGGAGAGAGTATCCCACCCTCTCTTCCCATTTGACTGGGGAGTTTCTTTTCTGATTTCTACTCCAGTCCTTCCACTGACCATTCTGTTATAGTATTACAGGTAACTTTCTGCTGGGTATTTTCTTAGTTGGTTAGCTATGCTTAACATTTTCTTTCTTCCTTTCTTTCTTTATTTCTTTCTTTCTTTCTTTCTTTTCATTGATGTATTTACTATGGTACTATTTCTCCGGACTTTTGCAGAGTTGGACTTAACCTTTTTCAGTTTGTGTGAGATTTGTAAAAATTATTTCACAATAAGCACCCACTGAATCTGTCACAGAAAAAGAGATAGCTTTTTTTGGTGGTACTGGGGTTCCTGGAAATACTTCTAGCTCTGGGTTACACTCCCAGACCTATTTTTATATTTTTTATTTGGAAACAGGGTCTTTTCAGCCAGCGCCGCTGGCTTCGAACCTGCGTGATCCTCCTGTCTCGGCCTCCCAAGCGTGGGGATTACAAGTGTGCGCCACCACTCCTGGCTTAAGAGATAGCTTTTCAAAGTGTTTTGCACTCTAGGTCATTTTGCATGCTATTGCTTACACACATATCAAATCAAGCTTTATTGGTCAAGAAAGGGAAGTCCATTGTTCTCATGAGAAGTTGTGACAAATGCTGGCATTATCAAGGGGTAAGTTTACTGTTATCATCAGAACCTTAACACTGACAGTGTTTGGGTATCTGTTATTCTCAACCTCGGACTTAAAGGAACTCATTTCCTTTCAAACTTGCAGGGAATTCTCACATAGTAAGGCTGTTTGTTTATGAGAGCAGCTTGTCAGGCTGAGAAACAATTGATGGGATACACAGTTGGTACACAACTGGACCTCTCCCAGCTGCCAACATTATACCTAAAGATAAGCAGAGGATGGGGGAAAAAAGAGCAAAGTAGGGGGCCCTGGCTACACTTAATGTGGGCTCACACTTATTATATACTTGTCAGGTATCAAATGATTTTATATAGGTTATATGATTACATGCAGCAGACCTTTAGTTTAGCTACATCCCCGTTTTCCAGATAGGAACTGAAGGACCATAGATGTTCTATGTTCAAAGGTGTAAAGCTAATATGTCTCAAGTTGAGATTTGAACACAAATTAAGTGCTCAAACCCTCTTTTCACACCCTTGGCATAGTGCCTTTCTATTATAGAATGATTCATATAAGAAAAATGAACATATATTATTGTGGGGTATGATGGATAAGGAAAAGATTTGCAACCACAGTAAGTGGGAATCCTTTGAACCCCTGGCTAGACTTTGGTGAGTCATTATCAAGCTGTCAACAGAAATAGAGATGAAGTCATTTCCAGTTCCCATTGTTCTGGTTCCAAATCCCCATACCAGGATGTTGTCCCTAGGGATATACAGAATGTGTATCCTCAAACCTCCCTTCAGAACCCCACTCACCATTCTTGGTAGCTGATTTGGTGCTCTCTTGTTGATAGAAAGAACCCATTTTTTGTGTGTGTGGAAAGGTACTGGGGATTGAACCCAGGGGCAGTCTACCTCAGCTACACCCCAGCCCTCTCTTTTCCTTCCTTCTCCTTTCTTTCTTTTTCTCCTTTGAAATAGGTTCTTCCTAAGTTTTGAAGGGCCTCACTAAGTTGCTGAGATTGGTTGCAAACCTTCAATCCTCCTTTCTTTTTTTTTTTTTTTTTTGGTGGTACTGGGGTTCCTGGAAGCCCTTCTACCTCCGGGCTACACTCCCAGATCTATTTTTACATTTTTATTTGGAAACAGGGTCTCCTAAGCCAGCCCGCGTGGCTGGCTTCGAACCTGCGCGATCCTCCTGTCTCAGCCTCCCAAGCGTGGGGATTACAAGCGTGCACCACCACGCCAGGCCATTCAATCCTCCTTTCTCAGTCTCCCAAATACTGAGATTACAAGCATGTGCCACCATACCCAGCTCAGATGTGCAGCCTCCCGACCCCTGAGAAATAAATATCTATTGTTTTTAAGCCACCCAGTACATGATACTTTGTTATGGCATCCTGAGCTGGATAAGATACCAGCTGTGAACATCTGAAGCAGAAATAAAAGAAAGGATTGAAACTGGCAATTACTTAGCAATGATTAAAGTAGTTTTACCAAATTTTCTTTATTTTTGCTTTATCTTTGTATAAACATTTTGATTTATTTAATCAGTGTGCCATATGGGCATCAGCTTTCCAAACCCTGCATTTTAATAGCAGTGGCTTACTTTCGACAAGTATGTTAACTGGTGATATACTGACCGCTCAGAAACTACCTGCAGTGCATCAAAATTGGCAAACACTGAGGACTTCCATGTTACTGCTCCCTCCCCCATGAAAGATCTTCTGTAGCCTCACCTAAGGGACTAAAAAAAAGCACGCATAATTGTGTTTTTTACATGGGGAAAGAGATGGGCATAGACAGAGCCTAATTGTACTCCTCTGTGCATATCCTATGAAAAATTAATGCATTTAACCACATCAAATAGGTCCTAGGCTTTGGATGAACAACATTTTGCATAACTGATGGAAAATTTTACTGGTTACAGATTATGAGGTTTCATATTTTAGATTTTCCCAGAATCTTTAAAGCTATTGAGACTTTCTTAGGCAAAATTTGAATCCTCGGGCTAAAAAACAAAGTGTCAATACTAGATATTTGAAAGTTGTCTCTGAATTTTACTTCTCCGGAATGATTCATGGGTTTATTTATATATCCCTTAGGGAAATGTGCATGTCCTCCTTCAAAGTTCAGCGACCCCTCCCCCACACTCATTCTATAACTTTCAGCTTTCAGGGATTTACCCACCAGCCCCCAGAGAGGGATGAAGAAGTCTTCTGTCTCTGGCTCTGCTTACTTAAGTCTCAGCTTGTACCTCCAAAAGCTTGCTGGGCATTCAGTTCCACATGTAGTTACCAGCACCCACTGTATTCAGAGCACTTTACAAAAAGCAGTCAACAAACCCAAAATAAAACTCTTCAGTCCTCCAGCCCCACCAGCTTTTAGTGCCAATGCTTTCCCCTCTCACTGGTGAAGCCTCACAAGCATCCTGACTTCACCTCTATTCCATTAATATAATCCACACTTGATCATTACATACATATCTAAGTACGGGTTCTGAAGAGAGGCATGCGGATGAAGAATTTATCTCTAAGAATTTGATTCTCAGAATATTTAATTTATTTTAACGTGGGGGAGCCGCCAGCCTACTATCTCTAATGGCTAACCCCTGTTCCTGGGTCAATATTTCCTACAGGTCGATGACTACACCTGGGTTAGTATTCTCTATTGCGCCAACGCTCCTGATTGACGCCTACTTCTGGGTCAATCTCATCTTTATTGTGCCATCGACGGGTTTGTTTTCCAGAGGTATTTATACAGTCATGGGTCAATCAATATTCTCATGCTACCACCACCAGAATACAATAAAGACCAATACAAAACACATATATTACAGATAGGTCAATCAGTACCCTCGTGGCATCACCACCTGATCCTCTCTCAGACATTTTTGAACTTTCCATAACCCCAAACCTTGTTGACTCTGGGTGAAGGACAGTCAGCTGAGTCAGAAACATTAATCTAGGAGAAAACCTCAATGGCTTCCCACATAGGAGTATGGTTTTCTAGAGCTTATGGTATAACAAACATCAGTGTCCAGAAAGAGTCTTCAGTGGTCACCTTATCAATCCCTTCATTTCTCTTTCAGCTGTGTTTCCCCTGTCCAGCATCCATCCTAACCCCAGAGTCATCTCACCTGAAGTCCTATTGCCCAGAGCAACTCACAACTCAGTCTTCTGCTAATCTCTGCTTACCCCCTTCCCTTCTCTCTAGAATAGCCTGCTTCCCCCACTCACCATAAAACAAGGAACAGTGAACTATCCCTTTTTGACTCAATGGTCTAGGATTTTTTTTTTTTTAACAAAAGGAGCACAAGTTGACTTATCCCCTGGATATCTGATAACATTTGTTACTCTAGAACAAAAACAAAGCAAAATAAAACAAAACCCCAGCCAACAGAATTCCAAAGCGTTGCTATCTTCTTAAGGTGGAAAATGAACAAATATTTATAGAAGGGCATATAAGGAAACATAAAAGAGATTTAAGGCAAATTTTTACTAACAGTCATCTTTCAGCACGAGGCAAAATAAGGCAGACCCAGGAGAAATAAAATAAAGCAACCTGAATAGACATGAAACATCAGGTGTGGCAGAAAGAAAATCACTTTTGTTGAGCCCCAAGAAAGGTTTCGCAAGCATTATTACACGTGACAGTAAAAGAGCTGGGAGGCAGATATTATTGAGATTATACAAAGATTGAAAAAATGGTTAGGATCAAAACCAGATTTGAACACACTTGACTATGAGGTTGAATAGTCTGAATTTTCCTAGGACCTTTAGAGCCATTGAGAATCTCTCAGACAAAATTTTAATCCACAGACTGGCAAACAATAAAGTGTCAATACTAGATATTTGAAAGTTGTCTCTGAATTTTACTTCACTGGGATGATTCATAGGTTTATTTATATATTGCTTGAGGAAATTTGCATGTCATTTACAGTTCATTAATATATTTACACTATACCCTACTCTCATACTATATCTGCCATCTCTCGGGGTTCACCTACCAGCCTCTATTATATCCTCCATAGAGGGATCCAATGTTTTTGTTAAGAAATCCCTCAGTGGATTCAGACATTAACAGAGAGAGAGAGAGAGAGAGAGAGAGAGAGGGAGAGGGAGAGGGAGGAGAGGAGGGAGAGGAGGGAGAGGAGGGAGAGGAGGGAGAGGAGGGAGAGGAGGGAGAGGAGGGAGAGGAGGGAGAGGAGGGAGAGGAGGGAGAGGAGAGAGAGGAGAGAAGAAAAGAGAGTGTTTTTGGGAAGTGAACCCAGGTGCATTTAACCTTTGAATTACACCCCCAGTCAAATTTTATTTTTATTTTGAAACAGGGTCTCTGCAAATTGATGAAAGTCTCACTACTTGCTGAGGCTGTCCCCAATCTGATTCTATGATCCTCCTGTCTCAGCCTTTCAAGTACTGGGATTACAAGTGTGCATCACCCAGCAACAAAGAGTAATTTTAACTGAAGAAAACAGACATAACTTAATTTTCAATTCCTCATTTTCATAAAATAGTGGCCCACTGGTGTCTTCAACCATTTAAAAAAAATTCCTAGATTACAAAATTACAATCACATTAAATTTTCTATTTTCCCCAGTAGAAAGTGCTCTGGCATGCTTTTTAAACTGGCCTTAAAAATAAAGTTCCACCTGGGAACGTTTTATTGAATAAAAATGGAGTTTGATGCAGTGTCCTGTGGATCTTCCTAGCTCCTTTCTTTGTAAATGTTGTTTTCAGACAGGATTCAATACTTACTTTTGTGATTTAGTAGATGTTCTTAAATTGTGTCCTGTTGGGAGATGCTAATCTGAATTCCAAGAACAAAGGATCTCTAGAGAAATAAGATTGAATTGTAACCATGCTCCCCAACTGGCCCAGCACAATACATACCAACATATTAACCAGTCAGATAAAATCAATAAAGGTGCTTAACTTTGCTTAATGGTTAAACAAATCTAAATGAGCTTGATTCTGTGGGGGACTACTCTTTCCCTTGGGATTCAATTATAGTATACTCCTGTTCTTATCTCCAAAAGGAAGTTTACAGACAAGGGAAAACAATAATAACAATAACAGCAACAATAAAACAAGATTGTCCTACAATTGTTTCTCTATATATCCAGCTTTAGAACCAAGAAGATCTAGTATATATACAAAATGTAATTATTATTCTCAGTTATATGAAACAAAATCATGTTATTTTTCAGGAAAATGGATGGAACTACAGAATATTGCACCAAGATTAGTCCATCTCAGAAAGTGAAGAGTAATATGTCTTCTCTTGGTGTGGACTAGAGAAAATTTGGGAAACAAAAGTTACTTCAGATAAGTGTGGAGAGATAACAATAGAAGAGTGAAAGGAAACTGGGAGGGGGACTCACTGAAAGAAGCAGTTTGAATAATTGTATGGGCATATACAAAGTTAACAGTACCAATCTCAATACTACGTATGGGGAGGAAAAGGAGTAGGGTGGGGTCCAGAGGGAAATACACCAAGTTCTGTGTGCTGCTGTGTGTCTGTCACTCTGAACATTATTATGATTATTATCATTATTATGATGTATAATTACAATGTACCAATAAAAGGATATTTAAAAAAGAAAGAAATCAAATATGAATATAACAAAAAGATTCTAAATGAATATAGCTTCATGAGAAAGATACAATAAATACATGGCAAACTTGTAGTGACAGGTTTAATATAAAATCACCTAATTCTTGGAAACATGTGTCAGCATTCCCTAATGCTTTGTTATGAAGGTACTTTATTGGATTGGTTGTTACACAGGGTTCAGAAATTGTGAATTGGAATCTGGTCTAAATTCAGGTTAAAAAGTCTGAAATGATTTTCTATGTGTCCTACAGGGTCCTCAGCTCAGCCACTACAGGAGTGAGGAGAGTGGATCCCTGAGCTCAGGCTAGTACATGTTCACTTTGCAACACACATTTGCTTCACACAGTTGTGGAGTTTGGGAAGTCCATGACCAAGGTATTGGCGGATTCTCTGGTGGGGGTAGAGGCTGCTTCCTCACAGAGGGCACCTCCTATGTGTTTCTCAGTGGCGGAGGCAAGGCTGCTCTCTGGGGCTTCTTTTATAAAGGCACTGATTTCATTTGCCACCTAATTACCTCCCCAAGGCAGCCCATGCTAAAATCGTCACCTTAGGGATTAAAATTTCAACATAATATTTTTTTTAAGTGGGGGAAGGGAACAAAAGCATTCAGACCATAGACATCGGTACTGTTTATGAAGAAACTGTAACTATTAGGCATATGTAAAATGTGGTAGAAACATAAGGAAACATCTCTTAGGAGCATCAGATGCCATTGGTGATTTGCTTGGTGCAGAAAATAATATTCCCTTTTCCCCTCCCCCTTAAAATTTTCCATCTTTGCTTAAAATAAAGCATGCATTTATTCAGAAAGGTTCAAAAGAAAATTTCTATCCACAGTTTCTGAGCCACTGCAAATGAAGTGGTTGGTCCAGAGAGATCCTTAGAGCTCTAGTCCTGACCACATCCTCCAATGCAGTTCTAAGCAGTTTAGTTGTTGTTTGGGGTTTGGTTACTTTTTGGCAAATCACCTTTTATTTTGAGAAAATTACAACAGGCATGGCACATGAAAGGCCAGTGTCTAAACTGATGAGGTAAATGTTAAAACCACAGGGACTTAGCTTTCAATCTTTATTTCCAGCAAGCTTAAATCCATTCCATTATGACCTGACACAGATTGTTAGGCCCCACTCCAGGGCTTCTAATTCTGCAGGATTAGGGTGCAGCTGGATCGTTTTTGCTTTTAACGGTTTCCCAGAAGTTGCTGAGGCGGCAGTTCAGGAGTAACACTTGAAGAAGCATGGTTTAAGGGATTAAGCATACCAATTTACCAAGCAAAAATCATCATTAATGGACTGTGCGACTGCTAATATCTCTGTTGCCCAGGAGGCATAAAAAGGCTAGGGTACTTATAAAATGCAAAGTTATAAATTAACAAAACCAAATGCATTAGCCAATACTTAATATCTTCAATGGCAAAGATCTATTTACCTCCTATCACCAATGGTTAAAATTCAAAATACTTTGAAAGAAAGATGCTTTGTTTTCACTTGAAGTAGCTTCTTTTTTCCTGACTCATCAACAAATGTCTTAGAAATTTGGGTTTTAAAAAGTTTTGACCAGAGCCGGGCATGGTGGCTCACGCTTGCAATCCCAGTACTTGGTGTAATATTGAAATTGAGTAGGGTGTTGCAAAGGAGACAAAATCCAGCCAAGGAGTGTGAGATGAGGCCCCTTTAATCAATTGTTGCTCCTGGATGAGGTCTGTGAACCAATATTGGGCGAGGCAGTGTCAGCAGAATTGTAAAATGCCATCCTCTGCCCGGAGACATCTGGAGTCTGCCCCACCTCCTGTCCCAGCTCCAGTGTCCTGTTAGAGGAGGGCGAAGGGATCTGACCTATGACTTTGGAGGCTATGCAGGTTTGAAGCCAGCCTTGGCTACTTAGTGAGGCTCTCAGCAACTTAGTGAGACCCTGTTTCCAAGTAAAATATAAAATAGGTTTCAGAGTATAGCCTAGAGGTAGAAAGTCCCTGGGTTCCATCCCCAGTAACACACACACACACACACACACACACACACACACACACACATACACACACGAAAGGTTTGACCACAGCTGGGCATAGTGGCACATGCTTATAATCCCAGTACTTGGGAGGCTGAGACAGGAGGATCTGGGCTTGCATCTAGCCTCAGATACTTAGGAGGCCCTCCAAAACTTAGTGAGACCCTATTTCAAAATAAAAAAATAAAAAATTGGGCTGGGGGTATAGGGGGTATAGCTTGAAGGTGGAATGCCACTGGGTTCAATCCCCAGTACTACAAAAATAAATAAATAAATAAATAAATAAATAAAGTTTTGCCCACACCTGTAACAAATAGTATATTAGATACAGCAATCCTAAAGGTGTGTGTGTGTGTGTGTGTGTGTGTGTGTGTGTGTGTGTGTTTTGGGAGGAGTGTTGTTATTTCCTGTGAATGAGTTTAGAGGCACTGCCTTAAACTTGAGAAGTAAATTTTTTTTCAGTGCAAATAGATTTATTTAAAATGGCCATTATATCTAAAAATATCAATGGGATATTTTTTATTTTTATTTTTCAGCATATGAAAATATGAATATAATTAATCATAAGAGAAATGTAAATCATATGATTGGTCCATTCCAAGTTTTTCTACGAGTTTCCACACTGATCTCCATACTGGCTGAACTAATTTGCAGCCCCGCCAACAGTGTAGAAGAGTTCCACAAGATGAGGATGCCCACTATCACTACTCATCCAAAGTACCACAAAAAACAAAAAAGAAGGAAAGAAAGAGTAAATGATTTAAAGATAAAATCAATAAGAGCAAGCAGCAAGGCCTAGAATGGGGTGATAAACAGAATGGATTGATAGCATGAGGGCTAAGATATTATAAAGAAAATAAATGAGCACCAAGAGAATGTGTATGTGTGTGTGTGTGTGTGTGTGTGTGTGTGTGTGTGTGTGTGTGTGTGTTATACTAGAATGGAACCCAAGAGCTTTCTACCTGTGGACTATATCCCAGCCCTATTTTTTTTTAAATTGGAAACATGGTCTAGCCAATTGCTGAGAACCTCACTAGGTTCCTGGTACTGGCTTCAAACCTGGGATCCTCCTGTCCCAGCCTCCCAAATACTGAGATAATAGGCATATACCAGACTGAGAACGTATGTTTTTAGAATAATTTACTTACAGTCTGAAAACTCAATGTATCTAATGGCAAAAGGACTAGCTAAGCAGTAGAAACATAATAACCAGCTCCAACAAAGTATCCGTACTGTATTATTTTCCTCCTGTTGTAACAATGTATCAGGAACACAGTGTTTTGAAACAACACAGTCTTGTTCTTACAGTTCTGAAGTCAGATATCTGAAATCAAGGTGTGAGGGAAGGAAGCTGTGTTCTGTGCTCCTTCCGTGAGTGTAGGATATCATTTGTTTTCTTAACTTTCTAGCTTCTAGCGTCCATCTGTACCCCAACACAGGGCTCCTTCCTCCACCCATAATGCCAGCAGCTCCAGCCTCCCTCATCATATCTGCTTCCTGACAGTTTCTCCTCCTATTCTTCCTCTTGTAAGGATTTTGTGCTTACACTGGACCCACCCAGGACATCCTGGGTAATCTCTGCATCTCAAGATCCTTGATCAAATCACATCTGCAAATACATTTTTGTTGGGTGAGGCAGCACTCCCACAGGCCCCAGGGATTGGGATAAAGATGTTGTGGTGGTGGATTATTTCCCACATGTGGCACCTGTTTTGCTGTAGCCAAAATAAACCTGGGATTACTAGACACAGGGAAGGGTGAGTGGCAGGGAGAATAAAGGGAGTTTGGATAATATATATCATAATACATATATAAGGAATGGTGTTATGGTGTTCTGTAGCACAAATGGGTGACTAATTCACAATAATCTATTATATATTTTATAAAGAACTGAAAGAGAGGAACTCGAAAGCACTAAACACAAAGAAATGATAAGCAGAAGAAAATGCTAATTACCCTGAATTTATCAATGCACAGGTGTATGTGTGTGTAAAAATGTTACACTGTTCTTCACTAATATGTACAATTAACACATGTTAATAAATAAAATCTTGTGTGTGTGTGTGTGTGTGTGTGTGTGTGTGTGTGTGTTACTGGAGATTGAACCCAGGGGCATTCTATGTCTGAGCTGTACATCCAGCCCGATTTTTATTTTTTATTTAGAGATAGGGTCTCACTACGTTGCTAATGGCTTAACCAAGTTGCTGGGGCTCCTCTTGGCTCATCCTCCCAAGTACTAGGATTATAGGCATGTGCTATATCACCTGACTAATAAATGAAATCTTAAAAAGTGGCAAAAATGGGGCAGCTATGGTGGCACATGCCTTTAATCCAGTACTTGAGAGGTTGAGACAGGAAGATCATGGGTTTGAAATTATCCTTAATAATGCAATGAGAGTCTTGGCAAGCTAGTGAGACCTTATTTCAAAACAAAAAAAAATGTGGCTGGGGTGCAGTTTGGAGGTAGTATCCCTGGGTTAAAAAAATAGCAAAAAATAATGAGAGAGAATGTTCTTAGGTCTACAAAAGAAGAAAATGTTGTCTAGGTCTAGGGTACACAAACTTTGTGCTTACTTTTATTCTATTCATCATATGTCTTCAACCTTCCTCCCAAAGACTGAATTTACATACTGTAAAAAATAAAAAAAGAATGAACATTTTAGGTTATCTGCACTTTGGTTATCTATTTCATATACTTTTAAAGAATACTCTTTTGACTATTTTTAATAGCAATGAATTATTTCTAGTTATTTGCTGATACCCACATTAAATGTGAATAAATAGATGTGATTTAATGTTTTGTTCCTTAAAAAAAATAGAGTATTGTTTTCAATACCAGCCTTCAAATCTTCAGGAGAAAACTGATAAATTATGTTCTATAAAGGAAAGTGATCATGAGTCATTCAGTCATACAACATTGGTGGAGTTTAAGGCATTGTATAAGGATAACTTGAGGACACAGATAAGAATCTGATATAGCTGTGGAATGAATTGATAAGCCAGGATTCTGGAGCCTGACCAAGAACTGAATTCTGGCCCAACTATTTATATACTTTATGGCCTCATCAAATTAGTGATATTTCTGTGTCCTAATTTTTGTGCCTTTGGTAGTTGAGATAAAATTAATACTTCGCCATAAGATTAACTGAGAGTCTTTGACACACCAACTAGCTTGCAAAATTCAGTGTGTGCCAACACTGAGGAGGGAGAGAGGACTGAAAACAAAACACACAGAATTTAACAAAGACAGGGGAGTTGGAAAGGCTTCCCAGAGCTACGTCTTGAGATGTGAGCTGCACAGAGCCATGTGGAATCCGGGGGGAATTGAAAGATGTTCGTGAAGAACATCCATAAACCACGAGGGGTGGCTGAGGAGACTGCTGGTCAAGCTGCAGAGCAGAAGGCTGAGGCTCAGGAGTCATATGAGAACCGTTGTTAAATGCTGTGGTTGAAGCTGGGCATGGTGGCGCATGCTTGTAATCCCAGCATTCGGGAGGCTGAGACTGGAGGATCACAGTTTGCAGACAGTCCCAGCTACTTAGCAAGGCCCTTTGCAATGCAGTGAGACCCTGTCTCAAAAATAAAAAACAAAAAATAAAAAATAAAAAGAGTCATGGTTGGACAATTGAGTCAACAACAAGACATTACACTAATTTATCTTCTATGTAGAAAGACAACCAATCCCAAGTAGAAATGTCAAAAATGACATCCACCTCAATATTTGGAGAACCAATGACTAATAAAGATTACACTAATTTTTTAAGAACAATATAAACTCTTTTCTGGATACCATCACTGATCAAAATGAGTCACCTTCCCTATGGATTTGTCTGCCTTACATTCATTTTAAACTCTCATTTCTGTGCACAGAAACCCAAGTAACTTCAGGAATCTGTAAACACCAATTTAAGGGAGGCTGGGATTTTTTTTAACCAGCCCCAGTGATGTAAGTTAGAATTGATTGGAGCCAACCCTGGCCACTACTGCTTTGTAATTAATTAGGTTAGAAATGGACACATGGGAGGAGGCTTCCAGGAAGATGGAGACTTAGAAGAGCAGCATTTACCAGTCCTACTAACACTCAATTTCTATTGCCACAAAATCACCACTTTACATAGCCAGAAAACACTATCAACAGAGAATTAAAGCTGTAAATACAAGGGACTGAGGAAAAGAAGACTAGAAGAACAACCAGAGACCAGAAAAGAAACCGACCCACCTTGCGGTTGCAGACACCATGTCGGTGCCTTCTTGCCTCACAGCACCAGGCTCCAGAGAGGAAAGGTAAACAAGGAGCTGAAGTGAGCAGCTGTGGATCATTCGGGTGTAATTCAGCAGTTCTTTCAGTTCAAAAAACATCTAAAACTTCTAGTGGTCATGCTCATCATGCCCTCCAGGGATTCAGAACGGAGCTCAAAACCAGAAAAGAAATATGCCTGCCTCACAGCCAAGGGTGGGGCAGCAATGCCATATTGCAAGCAGGGGCAGTGAGTTCACCAAACCCACGACAGCTCCAGATCAGCTTGCACAACAACCATAAGTGAAATTGCGGACCCTAAAGGAGAAATCCCAGCACTGTACCTCCAGGGATTTGAGCAGCTTGGATAATCTCCCTGGGTCTGAGATTTTGTAGTCCAACCCAGCGAAGGAGTAGTGGTGGCAGAGAAACCACACCCTAGTTGCAGATTGCCATGAGAAAACACCCAGCCCAGCACCCCACAGTCTTATGCAGCCTCGATTAACTCCCTGAGTCTGAGACTTTGTGATATAACCCAGTAAAAGAGTAGTGGTGGCTGAGATTACCACAAACTCCAGAGATCCAGAGCACCATAAGTGAAGTTGTGGTGACCTAGAGAAGAACCCAGAGAAGGTACAAACTTCTAAAATCATGGGAAAGAGGCACAACAATGGAGCAATGAATGCCCACAACCCCACAATATCAGAACCTGATAACAAAGAAATGAAGATATCTCCAGAATATCAAATCAGGAATATAACTGTAGAACTAATACGGGTCCTTCAAAAAGAATTTAGAGAGAGTCTAAAAGAAATAAAGAATTCAATCATTGAAGTAAAGGTATCAATTCAAACTATAAACAATTGATTAGGCCACATGGAGAATAGAATCTCACTCCTAGAAGATGATTACTCTAAATATGAACCCATAGTTTATAACTTAGAAAAAACATTCTGACAGCAGGTATTTGGCACTGAAGAAATATGGGCCCATTTTAAGAGAGCTAACCTAAGAATAATTGGAATGGAGGAGGGAAAAGAAGGTGAAACCAAAGGGATCAATAATCTCTTAAAAGAAATAATAGCAGAAAAATTTCCAAACATAGAGTAAGAGGTCAATACACAAGTCCAGGAAACTTACAGAACTCCATTTAGACAAGATCAGAGAAAAGGTTCCCCATGCCACATAGTTGTCAAAATGACCAATGTAGAAGCCAAGCAGAGAATCTTAAAGGCAACAAAAACAAAAGGCCAAGTGACATTCAGAGGCAAACCAATTAGAATCACTCCAGACTTTCCAAAACAAGTCATGAAATCCAGAAGGGCTTGGAGTAACATATTCCAAATGCTGAAAGAAAACAACTTAAAGCCAAAAATTTTCTACCCAGCAAAACTATCTATCAAATTACATGGGGAAATAAGAAGCTTCCATGACAAACAGAAACTGAAGGAATTTATGTCTTCAAAGCCAGAGCTAGAGAAAATACTGAGATTATTTACAAAGAAGAAATAGGTAATACATACCAAAACCAGAGAAACAAGATTTTCCATCCAGCAGACAACTAACCAAAGAAGAATAAACAGTATTTCAAACAGAAATAAAAACATGTTAGGAATTAAAAGTTGTCTCTCAATAATCACATGGAATGTAAATGGCCTCAATTTCCCAATAAAAAGGCATAAAGTAGCAAAATAGATTAAAAAACAGAATCCATCCATCTGCTACTTACAAGAAACACACCTTACAGGTAAAGATAGTAACAAACTCAAGATAAAGGGCTGGAGCAAGGTAATTCATGCTAATGGAACTTGAAGGCAAGCAGGAATAGCAACTATGATATCAGACAAGTAAGACTTAAACCCAAACTTATTAGAAGATACAAAAAGGGTCATATTTTACTGGTAAAAGGAATAATCCAGCAAAAGGAAATAACAATAATCAACATCTATGCTCCAAACATAGCTGCAGCTACTTTCATAAAACAAACTCTTTGTGATATTAAGTCATACATAAATCCCAATACAATAATACTGGGAGACTTCAACACACCTCTCACACTATTAGACAGATCTTCCAGACAAAGGTCAGTAAAGATGTCTCAAAACTAAAGAACACAATTTATCAAATGGACCTGTTGGGTCCATTTGATAAAATATTTCACCCAACTACAGCCGAGTTTATATACTTCTCAGCTGCTCATGGAAATTTCTCCAAAATAGATCACATCCGGGGACACAAAATAAGCGTAGCAAATTCAAAAAAATGTTACATACTTCCCTGTGTCATTTCAGACCATAATGGAATGAAACTAAAAATCAACTATAAGAAGACCCAGAGAAACAACATAAATATGTGGAGACTAAATACCACACTTCTGAATGAAGAATGGGTCATAGAAGACATAAGAGGTAAAATCAAGAAATTTCTAGAAATAAAAAGATACAACATATCAAAACCTCTGGGACACTTTGAGGGCAGTATTAAGAGGAAAATTTATAGCACTGAGTGCTTACATAAGAAAAACAGAAAATCTTCAAATAAATAACCTTGACACACCTCAAAGCCCCTGAAAAACAGGAAAAATCTGGCCCCTAAACCAATAGAAGACAGGAAGTTATTAAAATTAGAGCAGAAATTAATGAAGTAGAGAATAAAAAAAATACCGGAAATCAACAAAATCAAAAGCTGGTTTCTCAAAAAAATTAACAACATAAATAAACCACTAGCCAACTTAACTAAAAAAAAAAAGTGAGAATCAACCCAAATTATGAAGATAAGAGATGTAAAAGGAAATATACTACTGACAGTGTAGAAATCCAGAGGATTATCAGAAACTACTTTGAAAAACCATAACAAAATGGAAAATCCGGAGGAAATTGACAACTTTCTAGATAAATACAACCTTCCTAAACTGAGTCAAGAAGATATAGAAAATTTAAACCAATCAATAGCAATCAAAGAGATTAAAATAGCAATATATAGCTTACTATCAAAGAAAAGCCCTGGACCAGATGGTTTCCCAAGTGAATTCTATACAACCTTTATAGAAGAGATAACCCCAATACTCCTCAAACTATTTCATGAAATAGAAAAAACAGGACTGTCCCAAATACATACTATGAAGCCAACATCACACTTATACCAAGACTGAATAAAGACAGTTCAAGGAAGGAAAACTACAGGCCTATATCTTTGATGAAATTGGATGAAAAAATACTAAACAAAATACTAGCAACACGCATTCAAAACTACATAAAGAAAATCATACACCACGACCAGGCAGGGTTTATCCCAGGGATGCAAGGCTGGTTCAACATACGAAAATCAAGCTATATAAACAGAATCAAAGGTAAAAATCACATGATCATTTCAATATATGTTGAAAAGCATTTGCTAAAATCCAACATCCATTTATGATAAAAACACTGCAGAGAATTCAAATAGAAGGAACATACCTCAACATCATAAAGGCAATCTACAACAAGCCCTCTGCCAACATCATATTAAATGGGGGAAAAACTTCAATAATTTTACCTAAAAACAGGAACGAGACAAGGATGTCCATTATCACCACCTCTCTTCAATACAGTACTAGAGACTCTAGCCAGAGCAATAAGGCCAGAAAAGGAAATAAAAGGAGTACAAATAGGAAAAGAAGAACTCAAACTTTCACTATTTGCAGATGACAGGATACTATATTTAGAAAACCCAAGAAACTCAAGGAAAAGGCTTATAGAACTGATCAACACATTCAGAAAAGTGTCTGGATACAAAATCAATCTTAAAAAATCAGAAGCTTTTCTGTACACCAACCATAAATCCACTGAAAAATAAATTCAGAAAACACTTTCACTCAGGATCTCCCACAAAAAAATAAAATACTTAGGAACAAACTTAACCAAGGAGGTAAAAGATCTCTACAAAGAAAATTATAAAACATTGAAAAAGAAATCAAAGAAGATCTTAGAAGATGGAAAGATCTTCCATGTTCATTGATAGGCAAAACAAATATAATTAAAATGGCCATACTTCCAAAAGTGATCTACAGATTCAATGCAATGCCCATTAAACTACCAAGATCATTCCTCACAGACATAGAAAAATCAGTCCTTAAATTTATTTGGAATAACAAAAAGCCCAGAATAGCCAAAGTAGTTCTCAGCAACAAAACCATGCAGGAGGAATCACAATACCTGACTTTAAACTATACTACAAAGCCATTGTAATAAAAACAGCATGGTACTAGCAAAAGAACAGATATATAGACCAATGGAGCAGAATAGAAGACCCAGAAACAAGTTCACACACTTTCAGCCAATTGATTTTTGACAAAGGGGCCAGAAAGATACACTGGAAAAAAGATTGCCTGTTCAAAAAATAGTGTTGGCAAAACTGGTAAACTATATGCAGGAAATTGGACATTTTCTCACCCTGCACAAGAGTCAATTCAAGATGGATCAAAGATTTGGAAATTAAACCAGAGACCTTGAAGCTCCTTGAAGAGGGCCTATGTAATACATAGGCACAGATAAACACTTCCTCAACAAGACCCCAAAGGTACAACAAGTTAAAAGGTGAATCAGTATGTGGGATTGCATGAAACTGAAGAGCTTATGTTCAGCAAAGGAAGCATTCAAGAACCTTAATCGAGAGCCAACAGAATGGGAGAAGATTTTTGCCACTTACTCCTCCAATAGAGGACTAATATCTAGAATATACAGAGAACTCATGAAACTCAACACTAAAACAAAAAACCAATCCAATAAAAAAATGGACAAGAAACTAAATAGACACTTCACGAAAGAAAAAATTCAAATGGCTAATAAATGCATGAAAAAATGCTCAAGATCTTTGGCAATCAGAGAGAGGCAAATCAAAACTACTCTGAGATTTCACCTAACTCCAACTAGAATGGCAATTATTCAAAACACAAACAACAACAAATGCTGGTGAGGATGTGGAGAATTGGGAACTCTAAAACATTGTGGTGGGATTGCAAATTAGTGCAAGCACTTTGGAAAACAGTATGGAAAATCCTCAGAAGAATGGGAACAAATCTACCTTTCAATCCATCAATACTACTTCTGGGTATCTACCAAAAGAAAGTAAACCAAACTACCACAATAATACATGTGTACCTATGTTCATAGCTGCACAATTCACCATAGCCAGTCTATGGAACCAGCCAAGATGTCCATCAACAGATGAATGGATTACAAAACCGTGGGATTTGTACACAATGGAATTTTACTCGGCCATAAAGAAAACCACAATTACATCATTTTCAGCGAAATGGATGGAACTGGAGGACATTATGCTAAGCGAGATTAATCAGTCGCAAAGAATAAGAAATCAGATGCTTTCCTTAATATATGAAAGCTAAGGAGAAATGGGTTATAGGAGAAACTTTAGATGAAAAAGGAAATCCTATAGAGGAGCAAACAAGACAACCTAAATGAGGGGATGGGAGGGGGAAGAAGGAAATTCTCTAAAGCACACAGTGTACTTACACATCTTAGTCAACCCCTATGCCAAGCATGGGAAAGAGATATGGAGAGGGAATGGGGTGGGAATTTGGTAGGGGCTAAATGGGCAATGTGTACATGTATGTCCACACAAGTTTTTTACCCCATTATAATGTATGAGTATAATGCATCAATAAAAAATAAAAAAAGAAATGGCCATGTGGCATAATTTCCAATGAAAAAGGAGAGACATGTGTTCAGAAACATTTTCCTTATCTCTTGAAGAGCATTCTCTCTCCCCCTCTTTCAACTGTGAGATGTGACTCTGTGGGGAAGCGATGCCTGAAGATGTAGCATCATTCTGAAAAGTCAAGGGTCCATAGAGGACCAAGTAGCATCATAGGGTGACTGGGCAAGAAGACAGAGGGACCTGGATCAATGATGCGATGGGTGAACCACTAAGTCACCCAACCTGGGACTGCAGTACATGTCACTTAGTATATTCATATAGAATGCAATCACACATGGTCAACATTAAGGTCAGGCTTATTTTTTTATTCTCAGAGGGGGATAAAAAGAAGTATACTTGCATATACAAGTGGCATCATCGAACCTTGACAATCCATGCTCTCATCAGAAGGTACCCATGGCATCTCTATGCTCTTATCAAAGTCCTGGCTTTGAGAACTATTGAAAATTCCTGGCCTGATTTCTAGGTGGGAGATTCTGTGAGAGAACTATTCTTTCCTCTTGGAGAAAAAAATGGCCATCTTCAATTTATCTTTGGCTCAAGATTTAGCATTTGAAGGTCAAGTATTTATTCGCCCATTTATTGCAATCTATATGAAGAGGTGTAGTATAGTTAAAAACAGATCGCCTGTATTAACTATATCAGTACCTTACAGAATTAATTCTTGCATAGTTTCAGGATCAGTTTTCTAATCCCTAAAATTTCCACATCTCTTATAGACTATGATTTCAAAATTTCCAAATATTGTACTAAACTCAATATATATATCGATATACTGTTTTTTTTGCTGTTGCAAAAATTTAATCAAGAGATAAGAAAAATGTCAAAAACAAAAACAAATTAATGGATGTTGCAGAGAAAGATTATTTTATTTATTTATTTATTTATTTATTTATTTATTTATTTATTTATTTTTGCAGGTTTGGGGATGGAACCCAGGGGCATTTGACCTCCAAGCTACATCCCCTGCCCTTTCTTTTTATTACTTATTTTGAAACAGGGTCTCACTAAGTTGCAGAAGGCCTCACTAAGTAGCCTGTCCGCAAACCAGTCTCAGCCTCCCGAATGCTGGGATTACAAGTGTGCGCCACCACGCCTGGCTGAGAAAGATTATTTTAGAACATTTCTTCCTGTATGTGCAAAAGAAAAGTATCATATTTTTGGAGCATATTCTCCTAAGTAGCTTTACAGTCATCTTAAGCCGCTTGCACCTCTGCTTTCTAACATCCCTGACTCATCCGTGCTTTGTGTAAGGATGGGTTGAAGCAGTTGATGGGCACAGCTTATATCCTGGAAAGGGCCAGGTACTCAAGGATGACAGTGAATCACCTTTCTCACTTTGCTGCTCTTTAAAGAACTAATAGGACTTAGGTCTATATTTATATCTATAGAAGTAGCCTCATTGTGAGCTGCATCCCTCTCAAAGTTTATTAAGAATATTGGTAAAAGGCAACGAATTTTTAGGGATTTATTTATTTATTTATTTTAGAAACTGGAGAGAGTGCCTAACTCCAACTAGAATGGCAACCATTCAAAACACAAACAAAACAAATGCTGGCAAGGATGTGGAGAAGTGGAAACTCTACTACATTGCTTATGGAACTGCAAATTAGTGCAACCACTTTGGCTTTTTGTTTGTTTGTTTGGGGTTTTTTGGTGGTACTGGGGGTGGAACCCAGAGGCTTTCTACCTCCAGGTCACACTCCCAGACCTATTTTCTATTTTATTTGGAAACAGGGTCTCACTAAGTTGCTGAGAGCCTCACTAAGTAGCTGAGGCTGGCTTCGAACCCGTGCGATCCTCCTGTCTCAGCCTCCCAAGCGCAGAGATTACAAGCGTGCGCCACCATGCCCGGCTATTAGTGCAACCACTTTGGAAAACAGTATGGAGGTTCCTCAGAAGAATGGGAACAAACTTACCATATGATCCAGCAATACCACTTCTGGGTATCTACCCAAAAGAATGGAAACCCAACTTCCAAACTAATGCATGTGTATCTATGTTCATAGCTGCACAATTCACCATAGCCAGACTATGGAACCAGCCAAGATGTCCATCAACAGATGAATGGATTACAAAACTATGGGATATATAGGCAATGGAATTTTACTCAGCCATAAAGAAAAATACAATTGTGTCATTTACAGTGAAATGGATGAAACTAGAGGACATTATGCTAAGTCAGATTAGTCAGTCACAAAAAATAAGAAATTGGATGCTCTCCCTAATATGCGGGAGCTAGGGATAAAATGGGTCATAGGGTGAACTCTAGACAAAGATAGATGAGCAAATAAGGTGACCTAACTGAGGGGATGGGAAGGGAGAAAAGGAAAACTGTCTAATGTTCATGATGTTCTTTAACATACAAATCAATGTCATTCTCTAAGCCAAACATGAGAAAGAGGGAGGGGGAGAGAATGGGGCAGGAACTGGGTAAGGGCTAATTGGGTGATGTGTGCATGTATGCCTCCACCATCTTGTACCTCATTAAGATGTACGACTACAATGCTCCAATAAAAAATTAAAAAAAGAAAAAACTGGATAGAGTAATACAATTTGATCTGCTATTCCAAGTCTAGGGAAGAATGTCAAGTCAAGCTTTGATTACAAAGTCTGAGACCATAAGAGAAGGTGTTCCTGATTCTATAGGCAGGCCTCCTTTCAGTTAGAAGAGAATGGCTTTCAGAACTCTACAGCTGTGTTTCAGTGACTTATATGGAATTTATGGGGTTAAACTATATTAACTATATTTTCTCATTTTCTGTAGTTTAATGCTCTGGTATCTGAGGCCTTTTCAAGGAATGTCTTCTCTTCCAGGATTACCAAACTCCCAGATAAAGGTAGAGCATGCCTACCCTGTCCACTCACACTAACCAATCCAGTGTTCGCTCTCCTGTCTCCACCTCCTCTATAGGAGACTTACACTACAGGCCCGTATTCTGCCTTGATCACCTCAGGGCCAGCTAGGTACCAGGTAATTTAAGATGCCCATCACACCAGAATCTGCTTAAGTCATTCAAACTAGCCATTCTCAAACCTGCTCACCCTGTGTTGCTCTATTCTTTTCTAAAACCATAATCATCACTATGTTTTTCTCCTGTGTCCCCTGCCTCCTGACTGACGCTGGCATTTCCCCTTTCAGTACTCAGTGGCATGTCCCCTGTTTCCAGGAATTGGCAGGTATGAAAACATCCTTCCTCATGATGTCTTTGTTTTACCATATCTGATTTAAACAAATCCTGAGTGCATGTTAAAACATAAACACAAAAACTGGACCTGCTGTGCAGAGTAGTGCAAGCAGAAGGAATGGCTTACACAAACACTCCGGCAGGGAAGGAGCTCTGCGTGCAGATCTGCCCAGCTAGAGCATATTACATGAGGAGAAGGGTAGTGAAAGTCCAAGATGGAAGAAGTTGAGGAGAAAGTTGAAGAAGACTTCATCTGGAAGTTTTTAACTAGCACATGCATCACATAGGACAAGGGTAAAGAGTTTGGATTATTCCAAATATGAAGGGAGGTAACTAAAGGGCTTTAAGAAAGGACATAATCAGACATTTTTAGAAGATCATTCAAGCCACATAATTCACCATAGCCAAACTATGGAACCAACCAAGATGTCTGTCAGCAGATGAATGGATTGCAAAACTATGGGACATGCACACATGGAATTTTACTCAGCCATAAAGAAAAAAATGTCATTTGTAGAAAAATAGATGGAACTGAAGAACATTATGCTAAGTGAGATTAGTCAGTCACAAAAAATAAAAACATGAATGCACTTCCTAATATGTGGAAGCTAAAGAGAAAATGGATTATAGGAGGAACACTAGAGGAAGAAGGAGAAACCATAAATGAGCAAATAAGGAGGCCTAACTGGGAATGATGGAAGGGGAAAGAAGGAAATTTCTAATATACATGATGTACATTTACAAACATATCAAAGTCAATCACTAAGCCAAACATGATGAGAAGGAAGGAGGGGGAGGGAATGGGGTGGGAATGGGGGAAGGGCTAAATGAGTGATGTGTGCATGTACGCCTCTACCATCTTGTACCCATTAAGATGTATGACTACAATGCACCAAAAATAAATAAATAAAATAAAAAAAGAAGACCAAGATTCATGTGGAGAAAAGGATTGCAATAAAGCAAGGCATGTGAGTTAGCAGCTTTCCATCACTGTAAAAAAATATATAAGAAAATCAAATTCAAAGGAAGAAAAATGTGTTTTGGCTCATGTTTTAGAGGTTTCAGTTGATGATAGCTTGTCCCTGTTGCTTGGCACAGTACATGGCAAGAGCACACAGCAGAGGACACCTGTTTGCCTCACTGCAGCTGGAAAGCAGGGAGAAACCAGAGGGGCTGGAGTTCCTTTACCCTGCAGAGGGGCTGGAGTTCCTTTACCCTGTTAGAGTTCACCCCACTGACCTTATTTCCTCCCACTCGGCTCACCTCCTAAGGGTTTCACCACCTCCAAACAGCATCACAGCTGACAATCTATCCTCCGGTAATATGGGCATTTGTGCAGTCTCCATGATCCAAACTGTCACAGAAGCAAAGAAGAAAACTCAGTTAGGAACACCGCAAGAGTGGAGGCGAGAGGCGAGGACTGCCGGTACAGCGGATATGGCGTCCTGTCCTCTCTAAATTTATTCTTGTATCATCATCCAAGAAATCAAAGGCTCAATTAACATGAGACAAATGGAACCCCTGCAGAACAACAAGTAGGGCCCCCAGACATGTAATTATGCCAGAGCACTTCCTTCTCTCATAGACTGATGAATCACTTTCATCAGAGGAGTAAGGGACTTGGTTCAGTGTTCTGAGTCACAGATTTTCAGACCCGGGAGATCACAGTGTCTGGGGACCATGGGATGCATAATGTTGTTTAATGTTTAGGTGGTCATAATCTTTTGGGTTGTATGGCTCAGTCCCCATGTTAATAGGTAAAAAAAATCAAATGGACTTCAAGCATGGCGTTGGTCTTGTCCAAGGTAAATCTATGGACAGTAGGGTTTTTTTTTTTCCAGTACTGGGGATGAAACCCAGGGGCATTCTATCTCTGAGTTATACTCCCACCAGCCCTTTTTATTCTTTAATTTGAAACAGAGTCTCAATGAGTTGCAGAGGACTTCAATAAGTAGCTGAGGCTGTCAGTAAACCACAATCCTCCTGTCTCAGCCTCCTGAATACTGGGATTACAAGCATGTACCACCACACCTGGCTAGATTTTTAATAACATTTAGGAGGCTTTTTGCATGAAGGAGATACACCCTTTGAGCTTTGTTCAATCAAATACATCTAGTAACATTTTGAAATTTGGGAAAAATTTTACGAAATAATGAGTTTAGTGATCTTTTTCTTTTTTTTGTGGTGCTTCTGTTTTATTAAATCTTCACAATTGAACTGAGTAAATAATACTGCCCAATTTATTTTCAAAAACAAAAATATCTATAAACATACTGATAGGTTGGGCCCCTCCCTCCTTTCCCCCACAGGACCCTGCAGTGGGGACAGGAGGCAGAACCCTGGAAGCCAGAAGTAGAGATATCGTGAGACTCTAGGTGTCCCGAGACTCCAGACATTGCGAGACAGACACCAGGGGCCTGGAGACTCCGGATGTTGGGAGAGAATTGGTATTCCACACTGCTAGCTCCACTTCAAGATGCCCCGCTATAAATATTCGTACTTCGCTGACCGCGTGACTTTGCTGACTGACTGTGAATCTGCTGACAACTATGTTGACCACTTCCTTCCCCCACAGCTGGCAGACCAAAGGTGACAGTTGATTAAAGAGTCCTTTAGTAACTTGACTGGTGTTGCCTTCTTCATGACCCCCAACTCAATTCCAACATTACATCTGGTGCACAAAACCTGGGAGGACTTTTTATTTTATTTTTTTCTCTCTCTTTTTTGTTGTTGTTACAGTCTTCCTACTTCAGGCCCGGACTCTCTGATCCTCAATTGAACTGACCACTTTCTTTTAGGCCAGGTGCGGCCCCAAGTTCCAATCTCCATACTCTCTAATCTCCAAACTCTGGGTTTACCAAAGGACTTATGCCTTGAGCACCTATGTTTCTAGCACTAGGTTTTGGCCTCAATACGAGTCGAACAATGGGTCACTTTGGCCCGAGAACAGTACTTTGGATTTCAATATCCTTACTGATTTCAGTAACTTTTGTAAGCAGTCCGAGTGGCACCCACCAGCCACTCACCCCACAGAGTTCTTTCAGACAGGGTAAGCTCTCTCTGCTTCTCTTGGTCAGCGGGTTCCAGCTTTCTGCCTTCCAGCTTCTTGATTACGGCTTCTCAGTTCTCAAAACATGCAGTTGTGTCAGTCAACCCCAGACGACCAGGTTGTCCTCCTGTTTTGAGAAGGGATTGAAACGTCTTTCCTGATCTCTTAACTCCCGTTTCCAAATGATTGATTAGGAAATCGGGACGCCTGTTTCCTTTTCTTTGTTTTTGCCCGTGGACCAATTATGGAAAGACAAACCTCCCAAATAGACTCCCAGTCCCTGTTGGGTCATCTCTTTGCTAACCTCCAAACTCTGGATTTAGCAGAGGACTTATGCCCTGAGCACCTACATTTCTATTGCACTAGATTCTGGCCTCAATATGAGTTGGATAATGGGTCACGTTGGCCCGAGAACAGTACTTTGGATTTCAATGTCCTTACCAATCTCAACAACTTTTATAAGCAGTCCAGTAAGTGGTCGGAAATCCTTTATATCTAGGCCTTATTTTTTATGCATTCCTGCCTTTCCCTTCCTACCCCCCTCCCACCCCCCACTCCCCCACTCCACTGCCCAAGTACTGCTGGGTAGGGATTTTCCAGCCACAGATGCCATCTTGGTCGCCTCATGGAGGCATGCAGACACCATCTGGTGGTCTTGCTGAGTTACAAGGCACAGTTGCCAGCCTGTAGTTTTGCTGAGTCACAGGCACAGTCACCATTTTGTGGTGACATGGAGTTGCCACTCCGGCTTTGCCAAAAGGCAGATTTGCAAGCTAGAGCCCTGGTAGCTGCCCTGAGTCTGGCAGTGGAGGCTCAGCCCTCCGGACGACAAGCACTACCTAGGGGTGGAGGACAGCAATGACAAGTACCTCTGGGAGCCTCTATTAAATGCAAGCACCAAGGTCACTGGGCCAATAATTGCCCTCAGCCATGTCCACCAACCAGACTGTGCCCAGAGTGTGGCCAGGAGGGACACTGAAAAAGTGAGTGTCCTTGAAAAAGTGGTGAGCCTCAGGTGCCTCAACACAGGGGAACAACCCTTCCAGACCAGGCCTCGCCGCTGGCTCTGCTCAGCCTTGCTGAAGATTGACAGCTCCCGGATCCCTCAATTTCAATCCTCCTTGCTGAGCCCAAGGTAACTCTCAAGGTAGTGGTAAGCCAATCTCCTTTTTGGTTATCTACTCAGTCCTTCCATCCTTTTTAGGCCCCAATTTTTTTTTTTTTTTTTTTTTTTTAGGTCTGGGCATGGAACCCAGGGGCATTCAACCTCCAAGCTACACCCCGTGCCCTATTTTTTTATTCTTTATTTTGAAACCAGGTCTCACTGAGTTGCAGAGGGTCTCACTAAGTAGCTGTCCGCGAACTGCAATCCTCCAGCCTCAGCCTCCCAAATGCTGGGATTACAAGTGCCACCACACCGGGCTCCCAGTTTTCTTTCTGCACTGCGGCATCTCAGGTTTCAGGCCAGTCTCAGCAACTTAGAGAGAATGGTGCAGGCTGCTCTGCTCATTTGCAGGACTCTGGTTCTGTTGTTGGTACAACCATCCCAGAAGCTAACCAGGTTTGGAAGTACATGTCTGAAATCCCAGTACTTGGGAAGCTGAGACATCAGCACTGAAGGTTCAAAGCCAGACTCAGCAACTCAGTGACGATCCCATCAACTTAGTGAGACCCTTAGATTTTTACTGGAATTTCTGTAGTCGTCTTTAATGTTCTGCTCTTCCTGGTCTTGGCCTATGCGGGCCAGGTTCCTGAAGGGTTCCTGCATCACAGCTCAGTAAAGCTCTTTTTCAGATGGATCCAGCAAAGCCCACTTCTCCAGGGTGAAGGTCACAGCCACATCGTCAAAAGCCACCAAGTCCACAATTCTGATGTAAGGCTGGAACTGTTTGGTAGTTCTACATCAGTACAGTAATATCCAGTGTGTTAACTCCACTTTTCTATGAGCCCCTTTGAATTGTTGCATGGTCACCTTTTTTTTCTTAATCACTCTCTCCCTTCGGACCCCCCTCCCTTGTCTTCCTATCTCCCTTACTTGTCTTTTCTCAGGCACCTCCTTAGGGAAAATACCAACCAATATCTTCCCCAACCTGGGACTGAAGAAGCAGCTCCACACCTGGCAGTCAAGTCCCTTAAGTCAGGGGATCAAGTCCTCCTCAAGTCGCTCCAACTGAAACATCTCCAACCACAGTGGACTGAGCCTTTTACAGTGATCTTCACCACACCTACTCTAGCCAAACTGCTGGGGGATCCCAACTGGCATCACCTTACCTGGCTAAAAAGGGCTCCATTATATCAACCTCATGACAAATTCTCCTGTACAGTATTGGGGCCCACTAAGCTCCATTTTTCTTGGCAAAATTCTCTTTAATGATTTTATTAAAGCTGGTCCACTTGTTCACATAGTACAGTGTTCTCCCTCTCTGGATGCCAGATAAGTCATAAGTATTAAACTCTCTAAAATCCGTTATTAATGTTCCTGACCCAATAGCATGTTTTCAATTTGACCAGACTGACCCATACCTACTCACTGCTGAAAAGGGCAATGTATGTTGTTATCAGGGAAAATGCTGCTATTACATGAATGAATCTGGAAAACTGCTGAAAAGGGTGGTGCATGTCTCTTTCTCAGGAAAAATGCTGCTATATTAATATTAATTATAAAAATTATATTATATTAATATTAATTAATTATATAATTACAATTATATAATTATATTACTATTAATTATATTATATTATATTATATTATTATATTAATAATTGTATTATTATAATATAAAATTACATACTAATATAATATAATTATAATAATTATATTAATAATTATATTAATAATTATATTAATAATTATATTAATTATTAAATGCTATTATATTAATAAACATGGTCTAAGAGAGGAAAATGTCTAAACTCTGACCAGGTTAAGCAAGAATTTACAAACATGAAATTGACAATCTACCTCTAACCTGGAAGGATTCCAAGGCCCAGTAGCTGCTGGGCTCCTTCCCCTCCTGGCAATGGGCAGTAGCTAATAGGCTCTTTCCTTTTCCAGGACCCATTCTCATGATTTTCCTTTTTTTTTTATAGCTCCTTGTCTGTTAAAGTTTATTTCTGGGTAACCGCCAATCAACTCCCGCTGCAGCCATACTCCCACCTGCCCATTTCTGAAGGACCTGACTTCTCCTGGCCAAGGGGCCCCCTATGATGCCCCCTGTCAGCAGAAAGTTGTTATGGACTCAGTCATTGCCCAATATCACCAAAAGGCCGGGATGAAAGGTTGGGTCCCTCCCTTCCTCCACAGCACCCTGCAGTGAGGACAGGAGGCAGAACCCCGGAAGCCAACAGTGGAGATATTGTGAGACTCCAGGTGTTGCGAGACTCCAGACATCGTGAAACAGGTTCCAGGTGCTGCAAGACTCCAGATGTTGCGAGATAATTGGCATTCCCATGTTGCTAGCTCCACCTCAAGACCCCTGCTATAAATATCCATACTTCCTCTCTGACTGCGTGACTCTGCCAACTGACTGTGACTCTGCTGCTCAGTCACGGGTCCCTTACCTCACAGACGGGTCGGCAGATCTCACCTGAAGGTGATGGTTGAGTAAAGAGGCCTTTAATCACTTGGTTGGTATTTGCCTCCTTCGTAACCCCCAACTCAATATCAATGTTACACATACTATGCGAAGTGCCAGATTAAAGCTTTTAGAGACCCAGAGTTCCCCCAAAGAATGGAAACTATGCCCAACGTGTAATTCTATGAGAAAATAATACTCATAATACCATGTAAGTAGCAATATAATAATACCATGTAAGTGGCCAGCAAAATTCTATATTCAAAAAGAAAATTCAATCCCAGGCATGGTGGCACATGCTTGCAATCCCAGTGCTTAGGAGGCTGAGACAGGAGGATGCACAGATTTGAAGCCAGCCTCACTACTTAGTGAGGAGGCTCTCAGCAACTTAGTGAGACCCTGTTTCCAAATAAAGTATAAAAAAGGTCTGGGAGTACAGCCCAGAGGTAGAAAAGCCCTGGGTTTCATCCCCAGTACCACACACACACACACACACACACACACACACACACACACACAAAAAGAAAATTCAATTTTTTTCCAGAGGGCTTTGATAGTTTAGAAATAATTTGCCAGTATCTCTAAAAAGCGTTTTTCTGGTGCCCTAAGATTAAGTTGCCTTTTTCCAATGGAACATTTACTGTTCTAAGCACAGTGCATTATACCAGATTCTGAAGCAGTATGACATGATAGAGAACGACTGCTGAGCTTCTTAAATAGGTCATCAGAAAAGATTTCTCTGGGGAAGAAACTTTTAAGTTGAGGTGTAAATGGCAAGAGGAACCCAGCTATTTAAAGATCAGTGGACACAAACATATCAAAGTCAGTAAGCCAAACTCGAGAAGGAAGGAGGGCTATCCCAGTACTTGGGAGGCTGAGACAGGAGGATTGCAGGTTTGCAGACAGCCTCAGCTACTTGGTAAGGCCCTCCACAACTTAGGGAGGCCCTGTTTCAAAATAAAAGAATAAAAGTAGGGCTGGGGGTGTAACTCAGAGGAAGAATGCCCCTGGGTTCAATCCCTAGTACCCCCCCCAAAAAAAAAAAAGTGGAGGAACACTGCAAAGATTTACACCCTGGCCTCATCAGAGGTTTCTGTTACAAATAGGTCACTGGGCTCCACTGCACACTTGCTCAGTCACAGGCTCTGAGCTGGCTGCCTGGATGTTTGTGTTTCTGGCAAGCCACTCTTCTGATGTGAACATATTTTGGAAAAAGCCTTGAAGTCAGAAAGGTGAGTTGAACAAAGGATCTATATCTCCCTTTTCCTTATTTGTGAAATAAAGATCTATAACAGTGTTCCTCATTGGCTAATTAGGAGGATGGAATGAGGCAGTAGTGTGCAGTGACCCAACGCAGCTATCATAAGAACAGTGCAGTTTCTCAGACCTTATAGGGGAAATGATAGTAGACAGGGGAGGGGCGTAGCTGTCGGGATGCTAGGAAAGCAGCTGGTTAGAGTGGCTGAAGAGCTGTGAAGTTGTCACATGTTTGTAGGGAACAAGCTTTCTCTCTCTCCCTCTCTTTCCTTTCCGTTTTTTTTTTTTTTCTATATGTTTTTTTTTTATTTTGTGTTTTCTTTTGGTGATACTGGGGATTGAACCCAGAGGCACTGTACTTCTGAACTACACCCCCAGGCCTACTTTACTTTTTATTTTTAAGTAGGGTCCCAATAAATTGCTGAGGGCCTCACTAAATTGCTGAGACTGGCTTTCCAAACATACAGTCCTGTAATCCTCCAGTCTCAGTCTCCCAAGTACTATGATTACAGTCATGGTCCACCATGACTGGTTGTATTCTCTTTTTTTTTTTCCGGGTCTGGAACCCAGGGGCATTTGGCCTCCGAGCTACATTCCCTGCCTTATTTTTTTCTTTATTTTGAAAGAGGGTCTCACTAAGTTGCAAAGGGCCTCACCAAGTGGCTGAGGCTGTCCTCGAACATGATCTTCCAGTCTCAGCCTCCCAAATGCTGGGATTACAAGGATGTGCCACCACGCTCAGCTTTCTTTTTTTTTTATACTAAAAATGTCTTCTTTAAAGTACAAGACTGTTTAAAGACTTTCTCTCCATAGTCCTGTGCAGAACCTTTAGATAGCTAAAAGGGTCCTGTTGGTAAGAAAGGGAAACCCTGAGGGCAGTTGGGGTTCTTTGCTCAAGTTTCGCTGAGAAGAAAAAGGAGTGAGAGGGAGTGGATTGATTCAGACCCCTCTTACTGCCCTTCCTTCTGCTTTGTGAAACCCAAGGAGGAAGAAGGCAGAGAAATCCCTCCTGCCTCACCTCTTCATGAGAAACCTGTTCATCCTTTATTAAATACTCTAAATAGCCGGGCGTGGTGGCTCACGCTTGTAATCCCCGCGCTTGGGAGGCAGAGACAGGAGGATCGCGCAGGTTCGAAGCCAGCCGCACTGGCTTAAGAGACCTTGTTTCCACATAAAAATGTATAAAATAGGTCTGGGAGTGTAGCCCAGAGATAAAAGGGGTTCCAGGAACCCCAGTACCACTAAAAATAAATAAATAAATAAATACTCTAAATATATATATATATATATATATATATATATATATATATATATATGTATGTGTGTATGTATATTTGGTGGTACTAGGGTTCCTCTGGGCTACACTCCCATACCTATTTTTTTTATATTTTATTTGGAAACAGGGTCTCTTAAGCCAGCGAGTCTGGCTTCGAACCAGCGCGATCCTCCTGTCTCCACCTCCCAAGCGCGGGGATTACAAGCATGCGCCACCATGCCTCTAACAATATTTTACCAAACAAAACCACTCACTTTGGAATCAGCACCAAAAGAGCTGGATTTATCAGTGTCGATGTTATTCATAGATATAAGAGAAACCAAGAAACTCCCTACCCTTCTAGTTTCTTGTTATCTCCAAATAAAAAGAGATGCTGGAAATTCCTTTTTGGACTGATTGATTCCTTTATGCTCTATCTTCCTTCCATACTTGTGCTAGAATAACAAACTAGGTTCCTGCTGTCAGGTGAGAAGAATGTGTTGCATGTCCTGGCAGGATGCTGTACAGAGCTGCCTGCACACTGCATCTTGTTGTCCTAACAGAGGCAAGAGGAACGACCACCACAGAATTTGGAATCACCAACCTGGATCCAATTTACCACTGGGCTTGGCACTAGGTGGGTCCTGGAGCAAGACATCTTTCCTCCTAGGCTTTTTTTTGTTCAATGCCAGGCACTCTGCTCTAGTAGCCTGCAGTAAGTAGTCATTGCCTCGGCCTCATGACTTAACCTTTGACCAGTTATCTGTTCATCTTGACTTCTGGAAGCCCAGATAACCCTAGGTACTCTGGGATCAGGTGAGGTTTAACAATAGAAGCTTCTTAATCAAGGTATGTCTTTATTCAAAGCAAAGAAACTCATTCACCTACTTTTTTTGATTGTTTTATTAGTATAGATATCTATGTATGCTGCCTTTATTTATTTATTTATTTATTTTTTGTGGTACTGGGGATTGAACTCAGAGGCATTTTACCTCTGAGCTGCACTCTCAGTCCTGACACCACCACCCTGCCCCACTTTCCTTCACAAAGTTATAGACTACATATCTTTTTGTGTGTGTGTGTGTGACACTGGGGATGGAACCCAGTGGCATTCTACCTCCAAGCTACATCCCCAGCCCTATTTTTTATATCCACATACTGGATCCACCTGACTCAGCCTTCTATGTGCTGGGATTACAAGTGTGTGCCACCATGCCCAGATAGACTGCATATCTTTAAAATATTTTTTGTTGTTGTTCTGAGGTTGAACTCAGGAGCATTCTACATCCAAGCTGTATCCCAACCCTATTTGATTTTTTATTTTGAAACAAGGTCTTGCTAAGTTGCTGAGACTAGTCTTAAACTTGTGATCTTCCTGTCTCAGCTTCCCACATACTAGGATTATAGGTGTGTGCCATCATACCTGGTTCAATTTCTTTTTTTTATAATAAAAATTTAAAGTTTAGAATTTAGTTAGTTCTTAAAGGCTGGTTGTTGTTGTTGTTGTTGTTGCTGCTGCTCTTCTTCTTCTTCTTCTTCTTCTTCTTCTTCTTCTTCTTCTTCTTCTTCTTCTTCTTCTTCTTCTTCTTCTTCTTCTTTTAGTGGTACTGGGGATGAAACCCAGGCATTCTACCTCTGAGCTATACTGCCAGCCCTATTTTTTATTCTGTATTTTTAAACAGGGTCTCACTAAGTAGCTGATGTACCAGTATTGGGAATGGCCTAGGAAGATTTGAGAAAGCTATGATTATTAATATTTCAAAAATTGGGTGAGGGGCAAATCTGTGCAAGGACTTGGTTTCTGCCTAAAAGCAGGCAACTATTCTAATGTAAATTAACCTAGCTAAAAGTAATTAACAAGCCAATAGAGGAGAACTAGGCCTTTCTCTATCTAAAGACAGATCTATATGATAAGCCAGCTAAGATGGTAGGAGGGGTTGACCTTCATGAAAGGAGACACCTTGCCACACCTTGCAGGGGGAGGTACCTTACAGAATTAAGGGGAGGTACCTTACAGGGATGTTCACTAGTCAGAATTACCCAAACAAGATGGAGGTCATGGGTATAAAAATTCCTAACCACATGCTGTATCTTGGGAGTGGTGAGTTGGCCAGGGCCACACTCCCCTCTCATGCCATTTTGGCATAGGGCTGTAACTATTTTCTGTATTTCTATTTTCTGTATTTCTATCTTTTTAATAAACTTCTTTAAATCTTCAGCAACTGTCCAAGCTATGCATATTTATTCTTAGCTTAGGACAAGAACCCGTGGCTTTCCTGTTTTTGGTCATTTTGGGTTTGGTTAAGGGTTGGGGGAAAGTGTGTCCGGGACTCTTGCAGAGGTTCCCAGGGAACAGTTTCCTGACAACCATATTCTCCCAAAAACCACGACAGCTGAGGCTGATTCTCCCATCTCAGCCTCCCAAATGCTGGGATAACAAGTGTGCACCACCACACATTGCTGGCTGGGTCTTAAAAGACATTTCCTATATTTTGCAGTTTGATGCTTTTATATAGTTTGGTGTAACTGCAAAACAAAATAGCAACCATGTCTGAAACAAAAATCTCTGGTCCAAGAAAGAAAAATATTATGTATGTAGTCTATAACTAGTACAAAAATGGTTACAGTTGGGGAAACTGTTCCGAAGACCCTGTTAGATCTCCAAAATTGTTCCAGTGAGAGAGATGTTACCGCAGGTTCTTGTTCTGAACTAGGTATAGATAAAACACTAGTCCAAACTCTTCCTGAAAGCTTAAATGAGTTTATTATTACAGAGATGGAAATATAGAATGTAGTTTCATACAGCCCCATACTATCCCTGACCCGAGATAGTATAGGGGGATGAGTTGAAGTCACTGGAGTTCCAAATACAAAACAGCTTTTATAGCTCTTGCTCTACCTGGTAATCCTTTGACCTTGGTGTAAGTCTGCCGCTTAACTCCATGCAGGCCCTTTTGTTATGATTATGCCAATTTCTGGCCCAGCAAAAACCTTTTCACCTTACTGCAGGTATAAGCCTAGCTTTCTTTGTTAGGACCACAATGATGTGGTATCTGCTCCCCTTTCACAAAGTTCAGTACTCTCTGTTAAGTTGGGTCCTGCACTCATGTGACTTTGTGTCACATGACCTCTGCAGGGCAAGGGAGGGGCTGAAACCCCCGCGAGAATTGGGCGTTCTCGCGAGTAAACTCTCATCTCGCGAGATGCATACCTTGAAAAGGAGAGCCCGCGTCCTCAAGCTTCGGACAGGCGCGCGGGCTCCATGGTGCCTCGCCCTGATCCCCGGGAGAGCCGTGCCATTAAAACTTTACATGCCATGTGTACCGGACCTCTCTCGTGTTTTTCACACTCCGCCGTACGCACATTATTTTTATTTTACTCGCATTAATTTTTTATTTTACTTATCATTTGGTGCTGAACCGGGAGAACTCTTGGGTCCCTCCCTATTTTTTTTCATTTTTTTTCTGTTTTCTCTTTTTATTTTTACTCTCTTTTTGAGCCCCGGACTCTCTGACCCGCCAGCAGCTCGACTGTGAGGTCCCACACCAGCGCTCCGCTTGCAGGCGTTGCTCCCACCACTGCTGCCGCTGCCGCCCCGTGCCTGCCCGGACCGTAAGCCTTCTTCCTCAGCCCCGCGCTCTCCGGGAGAGCCGGCGGCCTTCTTCCCGCCCCGGGCTCTGCTGAGAGTCCGCGGCCATCTTTCCAGCCCCGAGCTCTGCTGAGAGCTCACGGCCATCTTTCCGGCCCCGCACTCTGCTGAGAGCCGGTGGCCATCTTTCTGATCCCGCACTCTGCTGAGAGTCTGCGGCCATCATTCCAGCCCTGCGCTCTGCTGAGAGCCAGTGGCCATCTTTTCCTGCCCATGTGCTCTCTTCTGGAGCGCCGATGGCAATCTTCCACTGCCACTGCGGCCACAGCCACCACTGCCGGGGCGTGCAGGCTCCGCCGGCCGCCAGGCTGCCAGTTCCACCCGCCCGGAGCCAGGATCCTTGAGTGATGCTGGCACCTGCTCTGCTCCTGCCTGCCACTTGGACCTCCTAAAACCGCCGTTCCCGCCTGCCCACGCTGCCCGCCGCTGGAATGGGACCGCGTCGCCCGCGGACTGCGCCACACCGTGCGCCTATGTCTTCTCCGCGCCTGGCGTTGCTTAGACCCGCCTGCCGGGGCCGCCTGCCTCCTCCATCTAGGTGGCCGCCACTCTGCTAAACAGCCCCCAGCCCGCCAAGTCCAGCCCGCGCTCCAGCTGGTTCCTCCACTCGGACTCGCGCCCTGGCGCCCTTCACCCTATGCCTGCCCACCCCTGCTGCCTGGGCCTGGCCATTCTGGTAAGCAGCCACATGGAATTACTGGGGGGGGGGTCGCCAGCTTTGGCCCGCCATCTTGGACACGTGGAATCACTGGGGGGCTGCCATCTTGGCCCCACCATCTTTAACCCCTCCCACCTCATGGCCTCACTGGAGGCCTCGCCATCCTTAACCCCTCCCACCTCATGGCCTCACTGGAGGCCTCGCCATCTTTAACCCCTCCCACCTCATGGCCTCACTGGAGGCCTCGCCATCTTTAACCCCTCCCACCTCATGGCCTCACTGGAGGCCTCGCCATCCTTAACCCCTCCCACCTCATGGCCTCACTGGAGGCCTCGCCATCTTTAACCCCTCCCACCTCATGGCCTCACTGGAGGCCTCGCCATCCTTAACCTCTCCCACCTCATGGCCTCACTGGAGGCCTCGCCATCTTTAACCCCTCCCACCTCATGGCCTCACTGGAGGCCTCACAATCTTTAATCCCTCCCACTTTCCACTCCTAACCAATCCTAGGAGTCGGCGGCCATCTTTCTGGCCCGAGCCAGGCAGCTTGGCACTTGCTCTGCCTGCCAACCGCCTGCGCGGGCCAGGACCTCTGCCTGCCGCTTGGACCTCCTAAAGCACCGTTCCAGCTTGGTTCTCCGGTCACCGCCGGGACCTCTGGCCGGTTTGCCCCACCCGCCCCGAGCCAGGCTCACTGGCAGTGCTCCTCGGGGCCCAGCCTCAGCGTTTGGCGCGTGCCTGGAAGCCATTTTGTCTCCACGCCGCGGGCCCAGCAAGCCACGCCGCCTGCGCGCCCCCACTGATCCCGCCAGCCGCCAGTGCCGTCCACACCAGCCACCAGCATCCGCGCGCCCTGGCTCCACCGCGCCCCCAGCAGCTTCTCAGCGCTTCTGTCACAGCCAGCGCTGGCCGACAACACTATACTCCGGTAAACTGCCTCCTTCCCTTGGTTAGCGGGTTCCGGACTTGGGTCTTCCGGTCCACTGGGACCCCAAAATCCAAGCGCTTGGTGACCCATTGTCCCATGGTCCACTGGGACCACGCTGCGGATGACCAGGTCATCCTCCGGTTTTGAGAAGGAATGAAGACGTTCTTCCCTATCTCTTAACCTCCGTTTCCGAACGATTGAGCAGGGAAATCGGGGACGCCCATTTCCTGTTCTTCGTTTCCGCCCGCGAACCAATTATGGGGAGTCGAACCTTTATACTAGCAGATGCCCTGAGAGCCTGTCTGCCTTGATACGAGTTGGGAAATAGGTTGCGGTGGCCCAGGAACAGTTAGGAACTTTTCTAAGTGGTCTGGTATCCCTCCAAATGCTCTCCCCCATCAGCTTCCATTTATTTTCCCGCCAGCTGCCATTTTGTGATGGCGCATAGTCGCTGCCTGGTGATGTCACAGTCGCCATCTTGGCCCGCGCCAGACTGCAATTTTGCTGGGCGGCCCGCGTGGGCGCGCCCTAGGTGCTGTGGGAAACGCCGGGGCTGGGGCGACACCCTCTGCCCGTGGGGAGTCTGCATTGCCATTCTTGCTGGACACCAGCCCCGGGACGCGCTCTTTGTGAGTATAGGTCCGTCACAGCTGACAGAACCTTAACATAGCATCTAAGTTTTAATTCCAGAGAGAAACAGGCGGAAATGGAGCATACACTCCGACTTTGCCAAAAAGCAGATCCCTGGTAGCTGCCCTTCGGCTGGCGGTGGCGGCTCAGCCCCCTGGAGTGCCACCTAGGTGTGGAGGACTGCAACAACAACTACCTCCAGGAGCCTGCCTCAAGTGGGGCAAAGCCACGCCTACCAATCAGACTGCTTGGCGTGTGGCCAGGAGGGCCACTGGAACAGTGCCCTTGGAAAAGGGTGAGCCCCAGGTGCCTCAACACAGGGGGAGCACCTTTCCAGACCAGGCCACTCCGCTGGCCCTACTCAGCCTGGCTGAAGACTGATGGCTCCTGGATCCCTCAACCTCCATCCTCTTTGCCAGCTCAGGGTAGCTCTCCAGGTACTGAGTAAGCCAGTCTCCTTTTTGGTCGCCTGCTCAATCTCATGATTTGTTTTTTTCTTTAATAGCCCTTGCCTGTTCAAGCCTCCTCAAGCGCACATCACTAAGCTGTCCAGGGTAACCTCCAATTCGCACTGCAGCTATGCACCCACCTGCACCCCCTTCTGGGGGACTGGACTCCCGACTCCTCCCGGCCTGGGGCCCCTGACGACGCCCCTTGACAGCAGGAAGAAGCTAGAGGGTCCAACGTCATCCATTATCCCTACCATCAAAAGGCCGGAATGTTAAGTTGGGTCCTGCACTCATGTGACTTTGTGTCACATGACCTCTGCAGGGCAAGGGAGGGGCTGAAACCCCCGCGAGAATTGGGCGTTCTCGCGAGTAAACCCTCCTCTCGCGAGATGCATACCTTGAAAAGGAGAGCCCGCGTCCTCAAGCTTCGGACAGGCGCGCGGGCTCCATGGTGCCTCGCCCTGATCCCCGGGAGAGCCGTGCCATTAAAACTTTACATGCCATGTGTACCGGACCTCTCTCGTGTTTTTCACACTCCGCCGTACGCACATTATTTTTATTTTACTCGCATTAATTTTTTATTTTACTTATCACTCTCCTCCCACACTCTTGGGGAATTCTTAGCTTCTTGATTGATGTCATTTATTATGGGGACCTGTTTTTAGAATGTGAAGATCCTAGGTCCCAACACCTCTATTCACTTACTAATTATTTTTAGTGAGGGTACTTTGCATTATAATAGCTACCTGAGTGCATGGCGGTAACTGGGCCCTAACTGCTTTTCATTTTATATTTTTGAACTCCACTTTCAATAAACTAAATTTTTTTTATTTTTTAATTTACTTTTTATTTTGGTGATACTGGGGTTCCTGGAAGCCCTTCTACTTCCAGGCTACACTCCCAGACCTATTTTATATTTTTTTTATTTGGAAACAGGGTCTCTTAAGCTAGCAAGGCTGGCTTCGAACCAGCCCGATCCTCCTGTCTCTACTTCCTAAGTGTGGGGATTACAAGGGTGTGCCACCAAGCCCCCGCTCAATAAACTAATTTTTGATTCATTAACACCAGAACTTTAAAAAAATATATTTTTAGGCCATTTCCTAATACTGATACAAAAATGAGGGACAAAAGAACATTAAAAATGGCATTGATGGTTAAAAGGATCCTAAAAATGAAAAATTTGGCCAGATTATTTTCTAAATAATCTGTGTTGACCAGATGCATACTTACCCTTCACGTGTTATCAGAGCCATTCTTCATTGAGCACATGCTGTATGTCACAAGTTGTGATAGGCACTTTATGTACCAGTATTGGGAATGGCTTAGGAAGATTTGAGAAAGCTCTGATTATTAATAGATATATTTCAGAAATAATTGTGTCAAAATGGCAGACCTGGAGAGAGAAAGAATTGGCTTTGGTCAGGAAGCAAACAGCTATTAAAACTTAGGTTGACTTAGCTAAAACTAATTAGCAAGTCAATAGGAAAGGAGAACTAGGCCTTTCTCTGTCTAAAGACAGATCTACATGATTAGATAAACTAGCTAGGATGGTAGGAGGGGTCTACCTTCCTGAAAGGAGACACCTTGCCACACCTTGCTGGGGGAGGAACCTTACAGGGACATTTACTAGTCAGACTTACATAAACAAGATGAAGATCATGGGCATAAAAAGTCTGATCCACGTGCTGTATCTTTGGGGTGGTGAATTGGCTGGGACCCCCTACCCGTAACTATCTTCTGTACTTCTATCTTTTTCTCTTTTTCTGTTTTTCTGTTTTTGGGGGGAGTTTTCGGGAAATTATTCCCAGGGGTCTAACAAAGATCCCTGGGGACAGTTTCTCACACCGTAACACTTTATGTACAAGTCATGCACCACATGACAACATCTTGGTCAGCAACAAACCGCATAGATGGAAGTGGTTCTATAAGATTACAATGGTGCCTATGCCTAATGACCTCATAGCCATCTTGACATTGTAACATCATATCAGAATGCATTGCTCAAGTGTTTGTGGTGAAACTGGAGTAAACAAACCTGGTACACTGCTATATTTTTAAACTGTATAAAATGATAAAATTTTTAAGTTGTATAAAATGATAGCATATAAATCCGTATCACTTGGTAGTGAGAATAAACAACTCTGTTCCTGGTTCATGTATCTGCTATGCTCTGCCTGCTTATAGAAAGTATTAGCTATTGATCAGCATCAGGTAGGTCAGGCCCTTCAGGAGGGGGTCCAGAAGAGGCAGTGCATCACAGCAGGTAGCCGTTCCAGGTGTGTTTCCATCCCTAAAGACCTTCCCATGGGACAGATGTGAAGGTGGAAGATGATGATAATTATGTTCTAGATCCTACCTAGAGCCTAGGCTAATGTATGTGCTTTTGTCTTCCTTTATAACAAGAAAGTTTAAAAAGTTAAATAAAGATAAAAATTAAAGAGTTTATAGAATGAAAGAAAATATTTTTTGTGCAACTAAAAGAAGTATTTTAAATTGTTCTTTCTTTCTTTCTTTCTTTCTTTCTTTCTTTCTTTCTTTCTTTCTTTCTCTTTCTTTCTTTCTCTTTCTCTTTCTTCTTTGGATTGAACCCAGGGGTATTTTACTTCTGAGTTACAGCCCCTAGCCCTTTAAAGTTTTTGTTTTTGTTTTGAAACAGGGTCTTGCTAGGTTGCTAAGAGTCTCGCTACATTGCTAAGGCTATCCTCAAACCTGTGATCTGCCAGTCTCAGTTTTCCAAGTATTGGGATTATAGGTGTGTGCCATCATCACACCTGGCTCTCACAATCTTTTCTTTGTTTTGGAAATGCTAGTTATTTTTAAAAATTTTGCTTTTTATAAATGTGAAATCAGCTTATTCTTGTTATTTAAATGAGCTAATAAGCCTGGCATGGTGGCATAGCCTATAATCTTAATACTTGGGGAGATATGAGACAGAAGGATCAGATTGCAGGTTCAAGGACAGCCTCAGCAACTTAGTGAGACTCTCAGCAATCTAATAAAAGCCCTGTTTTGAAACAAAAAATAAACGTGCTGGATGTAGCTTTGAGGTAGAATGTCCCTGGGTTGAATTCTTAGTACCACCACATACATACTTGCATACATAAATCTAAATATTTTTCAAATTTCTGTTTTAATTTCTCACATGAAAATGTCAAAACCATAATAATATACCAGTCTTAAATTCATTAGAGTAGCCAGTTAGGAAGTCTATATTCTTAGGACAGCTCAATTTTTCAAAATGACTTTGGGAAAGTTATTTAAATTCTATGTGCCACAGCAAGAAAATAAATAGAACAAGAATGATGTCACTTTATGCCCAAAATTCAGGGTTTCAGACAGAATGATATTATAAGCATCTCTAGCTTAAAGAGGAAATTTCATGATTCTAGACTATTTTTCTGTTGGTAATTCTGGTAAAATCTATTGAGGCTTAGCTGTCAATAAAAAGCCCATGCCCAGTAAATTGGATCATGTCTTTCTCATATAGAATCGAACCTCCTTTCCCCACTGCAGCACCACCACAAAAGTGTGAAAGAGACCCTAACTGTGCCAGCAGAGGTGAGATTTATTCACCTAGCTCACATGATTACCCTCTTGGGGAATGTAAAGATGTTTAGGGGTAATTATTTCTTCTTTAGGTTGAAAGCAGAAACATTAGAATAGATTTCTGGCAAGTAAGAGAACATTACAGAAGTTTAAAATCTAACCATTATCAACAACTAAATTTGGGGATTTTATTTAATGTCTTGTAACTGAAACAAATATATTTATTTAATGTTAAATTTGAGTCAAATATGTAATCTTTGCTATTCATACCTTTAGAAAAATGTTTCTGAATTTTTCCTCTTGAAAAATAGCACTTCACCAGAGCACTAAATTATTTCATTCTTAGGTTTCCTTCTCCATCTTGTCCATACCCAAAAGTGTTTTAATAATACCAACTCACTAACATTTATTCTGTATATACAATTGCCACGGACATGACAATCATGTACTTGGGATCTCCAAGCCATATAGAGTGAGGTATTGAAAGGAATAAAATATGATGTTTCATAGCATTGGATTAGGTAATTGTTATATTCTCTTGCTAACAACCTTGCATTCAGCTCCATTCCTGCCCAATGTTGAGCCTTTTTAAACCTAGCTACCATTTGGCTAATTTTATTTTCCTTCAATGTTTTGAAGTCACTTCAGCACCTACTATAAGATCTTTTCTTTAGCAAAAACTTCTGAAGCACTGGACATAGACAGTGTGAAGCTTTGAATGGGAATATTAAACTATGAAGTCACTGCTGGGACAACAAATGTTCCGCTGGGTGTGGTGGTGGCTATAATCCTATAATACCTATAATAACACCTATAATCCCAGTACTTGGAAGGCTGAGACAAGAGGAATGCAGGTTTGAGACCAGCTTCAACAACAGTGAGACTCTGAAGAACCTTAAAAAACTCCATTATAAAATAAAAAGTAAGAAGGGCTAGGGGTAGAACTCAGAGATAAAATAACCCTGGGTTCAATCCCCAGACACACACACACACACACACACACACACACACACACACACACACAATCTATGGGCTTTAAAAATCATGAAAACCTTTCTCATGTACAGAAGCAGTAATAGCACTTTCAGCAGGAGCCTCAGCAGTTCTTGATTCTTTTGGTCTGTGAACTCTGGTGCTCTGCTGTACTTCCTTAATATAAAATGTTCCCCAAATAAACCCTCCTCATTCAAATTTTGAATGCCATGAAAATGGACTCATGTTTTTCACCTACAAAAACTTTTTTTTTTGCAATCAGGAAATATAATCCAAGCCTCTGAAAGACAAGGAAGGAAATGATTGCAGACAAGGGCATCTATTTCTATTTATGGGATTCTGAATTCTGCAAAATGACTCAGGACTTCCCCGCTTCCGGCATGGTAACTCAGCCCTTCCTTTTTCAGTAAACATACTTTTAACGAAGCTGGCCTCGCCCTTCCAAGAGCCAGATGATGTTCTTCATCTAATTTCACCTTCCAGTTCGACACGGAAGGCTCATAGTTGTTGGATTCTTGAGGAAGCTAGTATGTTTGTATGTGTTTCATTTTAACATTTATTACAAAAAATTTCTATTGCCATCATTTCTCCCACAATTCTATATTGAAAATGTTTTGGATATGTATGACCCCTTTGAGTTTGTATTGCTTTTGTATTCCTGTTGGAACAAATTATCAACAAAATACTGGTTAAAATAATATTAAGTTATAATCTCAGTGTTTTGGAGGTCAAATGTCTGGGCTAAAGTCTAATAGCCATCAGAGCTGTGTTGCCTCTGGAGGCTACAGAAGAGAATCTCTTTCCTGCCTTTTCCTACTTCAAAAAGCCACTAGTATACCCTGGTACACAATCTTTATTTATTTATTTATTTATTTATTTATTTATTGTACTGGGGATGGAACCCAGGGGCATTCTACCTTCGAGCTATACCCCCAGCCCTATTTTTTATTCATTTTATTTTGAAACAGGGACTCACTGAGTTGCAGAGGGCCCCACTAAATAGCTGAGGCTCTTCTCAAACCATTATCCTCCTGTCTCAGCCTCCCAAGTGCTGGGATTACAAGTGTGTGCCACCATACCCAGCTTTTCTCTCCATCTTTAAAATCAGCAACATAGCATTTTTAAATCTCTCTTTGGTTCTGGCCTTCTGCCTTCCTTTCCCATATTTAAAGGAAGTGATATATTATGATTGTATTGGGCTCAGTCAACAGTTTGGGGTAATCTACTTGTTTTAAAATTAGGTAGGTAGGCCAGGCATGGTGGAACATGCTTGTAATCCTGGTGCTTGGGAGGCTGAGACAGGAGGATCGTGCAGGTTCGAAGCCAGCCTCAGCTGGCTTAAGAGACCCTGTTTCCAAATAAAATATAGGTAGTGTATGGGAGTGTAGCCCAGAGCTAGAAGGGTTCCATCCCCAGTATCACCAAATAAAAAAAAAATTAGGTAATTAGCATTATTAATTTTATCTGCCACCTTAGTACTTCTTGCTATGTAACAATTTATACATTGATTATAGGGATTAAAACACGGACCTCTTTGGGGCAACATTCTCATTGTTACAATCCAAAAGATCTAAGCACACAACTTAGAGGAAAGATTTGTTTGCTCATAGTTTCTTGGAGATTCCAGCTTCAGTTCATGTGAGATCAGGGTCTTTGGATCTCAGGACATGGTGTTGGGAAGGAGAGAGAGAGAGAGAGAGAGAGAGAGAGAGAGAGAGAGAGAGAGAGAGAGAGAGAGAAAGAGTACTTGGGCTCTGCTTAAGCAAGTGGATTCAAAGACACAAGCACAATCTCTGAGGTCACAACCCCAGAGACCCACCTCGTCTAACCAGATCCCATAGCCTAAGTTACCACCAGACCATGGTAAGTCCATCATAATGAGTTTAGTCTACTGATGAGATTACTACAAACCTCATGACTGAAAGGGATCAGTACAAGGGTAGACAGAGCTACTGGTGAGATGGGGAGATGACTGTACAGCAGAGCAAGTTTTATTGAGATAAAACTTGTGGAGGGTGTCTACAGGAAAAGATGGAGTCCATCTCTGCTTACAGGCTGAAGAGTTTTATAGGTTAATCAGGATGAAAATTCAAATTCTGGCAGGTAGTTCCTAAGGCAGGAAAGCAGGGGGTCCTGGTGGCAGGAAAGAATTGTTGTAGCATTGTCCCAGAACTCTGGTGACATAAACATAGATGGGGAAGGGTTTTTGGTGGATGAGGAATCCCAAAGCATACTCAAGGAGTTGTGTTTCCTTTGGTTTCATAAATGAAATGTGGATTGTGATAGTTGGGTCTAGGGACTCTTCTAGGGGCCCTCTAGATAACCATATATAGCAGTTTTGCTAAAAGTCTGGAATTGGGAATTCGGAATCTAAAATATCCTGTTAATATGAGGGAGGTGAAGGACACCCTTTTTGTGTTGGGCTCAAGCATTGAACTAGTGAGTGCCCTTCATTGTCAGGTAATGGCCTTGTGGGTTGGAGAGATGGATAAACCTAGACATGTGATGACTATCAAGGGCACTTTTGCCTTTAAGGGGGCTATTTCGTATCTTTTACTAGCATGGAAATTTAAGAGTTGTGTGATGCAGGGAGATGTCTAAAGAAGAGCTGTAGGTCATCTATATATTGCAGCAGGGCACTGGGAGTCAGGTCTAAGGTGGCTAGGTCTGAGGTTAGAGCTTGCCCCCCCAAAATGAGGGATTTCTCTAAAAGTATGGTGAAGAACTGGTGAGTTGGGAAGAGGTGTAAGAGTCAGGGTCTGTCCAAATGAAGGCAAATATATATTTAATTATTGACAGGTTGGGTCAAGAGAAATAGTGAAAAAGACATCTTTGAGATCAAGAATTGAGAAACGGGATGAAGATTGGGGAGTATGAGAGAAGGGTACAGGGGTTGAGGACTACAGGGGGTATAGGTATAATAGTTTGGTTGATTATCCAAAGATGCTAGACTACCCAGTATGATCCTCAGTCTTTTTGACGGCTAGGATTGGGGTGTTATAGGGAGAAAGAGTTGGTCAAAAGATTTGGGCCTGTAGAAGGCAAATGATAATCGCTTTGAGGCCTTGCAGTACTACTAGGTTGAGGGGATATTGAACTTGGTTGGGAAAAAAAAGTAGAGTCTTTTAGTTGGTTCTTTCTTTCTTTCTTTCTTTCTTTACTTCTTTCTTTCTTCCTTTCTTTTTTTTTCTTTTTTTTTTTGTGGTATTGGGGATGGAACCCAGGGGCATTGTAACTCTGAGCTATTTTTCAGTCTTTTTTTCCTTTTGAAACAGGAATCTCCCTGAGTTTCAAAGGGTCGCACTAAGTAGCTGAGGCTGTCAGCCAATCGTTATCTTCCAGTCTCAGCCTCCCAAATGCTAGGATTAAAAGTGCACACCACCATGCCCGGCCTTTTAGGTGACTCTTAATGAGAGTATGATGGGCAGTGGTGGAGGGATGAGAAGTGTCCCAGACTTGGGGGTTTACATGGAGAAGGAAGAGGAAAATGAAAGGTAGAGCTGAATATGGATGACAAGGCAGTATTAAATGTGGTGAGTAATGTTAAGTGGACTGTGGAGAAATCTGTGAGGTGAATAACAAGGAGGTTTGGAACTTTGAGACAATGTCTTACCCTAGAATAGGTGTGGAGCAGTGTGGTATGACTAGAGTGTGTGCAAGAATTGAGTGTCAAAGTGGATACAGAAAAGGAGAGGGTCTTCTTGTATGTGAAAAGGGGGCCCTTTACTACCACAATAGAAATGGAGAAAGTTTTAGGAAATTTGTAACAGTATATTCAGGTAAAACAGAATAAGTAGCTTCCCTATCCAATAGAAAAGGGATTGGCTTACCTGACATGGTCATTGATACCCAGGGTTCCAGATGGGAGACTAGAGTGGCAGGGGTCTTAGAGCCTGGGTCCCATCAGTCCTCTGTGACCAGGCCAAGACCAAGGAAATCTGGCAGGAAGGTCTGAATGCTGTCCTGGAATCGTGTCCTGTTGAGTAACTCTGTCTTTCAGTGCACAGGCTGATTTCCAATGTATTTTTTTTTCTAAAAAGAGGGCATGGATTTGGTTAGGGTAGGGTATGGGTTAGGGAAAGCATTCACCCAGTGGCCTTCTTTTTTGTGATGGACCACCAGGTTGTCCCCAGATAGCTGCAGCCAGCATCTGGGATATGGCTTGATCTCTCTTAACGTTTTGTATTTTAATTCCTCCTCTGTATGCTGAAGACCTTGAAGGCCTGTTTAATGAGTTCCCTCTGTGGGGTCAAAGGACTATCCATCATTTTTTTGTTTTTGTTTTTGCAGATGTCATGGAAATGTTGTGAAATAAAATGCATATAGAGGTAGAAATTGACACCGTACATTTCAAGATTTAGGTTGGTGTATTTGAGGGTAGCCTTTATAGGCAGGACAGGAATGGGATAAGTTGTTCATTGGAGCATTGAATAATTTTCTTTTTTTTTTTCTTTTTTCTTTTTTTTTTTCGTGTGTGTGTGTGTGTGTGTGTGTGTGTGTGTGTGTGTGTGTGTGTTCTGGAGATTGAAACCAGGGACATTCTACCTCCAAGCTATACCTCTAGTCATTTTCATTTTTAAAATTTTTTTTTCATATTTATTTTTAATTGGTGCACTGTATTCATACATCATAGTGGGATACAAACTTTTGTAGACATACATGCACACATCGCCCAGTCAGCCCCCACCCGATCCCCACCCCGTTCGCTCCCTATCCCCCCCTCCTATGCTTGGCTTAGTAGTTGACATCTAGTATTATAGCAATTTATCCAAAATTAAAGATGATAATCTCACATAACAGTTTCATTTGTCTGATACCAAGCTTTTGATGACTTAAAGATAACATTTCAATATTTCTTTTTGCTTTCTTTCTTACCAGAGAATCTATTTTTTTCTATTTTTTAGGTGAAACTATCATATATTTATATATTTATTTTTCAGAAAAAAAATCTATCCTAATATGGAATATGGACTCTAGGTACCCACATCGATCTTGAAAAAGAACAAAGCTAGAAGATATATATTTTCTGATTTCAAACCATATAAAGCTACAATAATTGAAACAGTGTAGTACTATTCTAAAGGCAGATATATAAACCATTGGAGTTAAATAAAAGCCTAGACCTAAATTCTTCCCTATATTGTTGTTATTTTTGACAAGGTTTCCACGAACATTTGGTGGTAGAAATAATAATCTTTTAACTAAATATTGTTGAAACATAATAATTACATGGAAAAGAATAAAACTGGACCCTTACCTAATCCCATATACAAATATTAACTCAAAATAGATAAAAGACCTAAATATAAATCTTAAGACTATAAACTTTTAGGAGAAAATCTGGGTCATAAAACCTCACAACATTGAAATTGGCAGTGATTTCTTGGTTATGATTTCAATGGCACAGGCAACAGAAGAGTATACAAACTCCCTAAAAAATAAAAAAAGATATTGTATATCCAAAGACAATGTAAACAGAGTTAACAGTTACTAATAGAATGTGATAAAATATTTCCAAATGCTATATCTGAAGGTATATTAATATTCCAACTAGAAATCCTAAAAATTAACAACAATAAAGGCAAACAATACCCTTTAGAGATAGGTAACAGACTAATATAAATAATGAATCTCCACAGATAACCAATCATAGTTGTCTGTTGGATGGAAAATCTTGTTTCTCTGGTTCTGATGTGTGTTACCTATTTCTTCTTTGTAGTTAATCTCTTTGAGTATTTTCTCTAGCGCTGGTTTTGAAGACATAAATTCCTTCAGTTTCTGTTTGTCATGGAAGCTTCTTATTTCTCCATCTAATTTGATAGAAAGTTTTGCTGGGTAGGAAATTTTTGGCTGGAAGTTGTTTTCTTTCAAAATTGGGAATATGTTACTCCAAGCCCTTCTGGCTCTCATGACTTGGTTTGGAAAGTCTGGAGTGATTCTAATTGGTTTGCCTCTGAATGTCACTTGGCCCTTTGCTTTTGTTGCCTTTAAGATTCTCTGCTTGGCTTCCACATTGGTCATTTTGACAATTATGTGGCGTGGGGATCCTCTTCTCCGATCCTGTCTAAAGGGAGTTCTATAAGTTTCCTGGACCTGCGTATCGACCTCTTGCTCTATGTCTGGAAAATTTTCTGCTATTACTTCCTTGAAGAGATTGTTGATCCCTTTAGTTTCACTTTCTTTTCCCTCCTCTATTCCAATTATTCTTAGGTTAGCTCTCTTAAAATGGGCCCATATTTCTTCAATATCAGATTCCTGCTGTCGGATATTTTTTCTTAGATTAGAAACTATGCGTTCATTTTTGGAATGATCATCTTCTAAGAGCGAGATTCTGTTCTCCATGTGTTCTAATTGGTTGTTTGTGCTTTGAATTGAGGCCTTTACTTCATTAATTGCATCCTTTATCTCTTTTTGGCTCTCTCTGAGTTCTTTTCGAAGCACCTCTATTATTTCTACAGTTATTTTCCTGATTTGATCTTCTAGAAATCTCTGATTTTCTGTTTTATCGGGTTCTGATGTTGTGGGGTTGTGGGCATTAATTGCTCCAGTATTATTCCTCTTTCCCATGATTTCGGAAGTTTGTGCCTTCTCTGGGTTCTTCCCTTGGGTCACTATGACTTCACTTAAGGTGTTCTGGATCTCAAGTCTGTAGTATCTCAGACCCCACTACTCCTTTACTGGGTTGTATCACAGAGTCTCCGACCCAGAGAGTCGATAGAGGCTGCTTTAGACCGTGGGGGGTGCCAGGTTGCACGTTCTCCTATGGTGTGATATCACTGCCACCGCCCCTCTCCCACTGGGTCAAGTCCCAGTGAGTACAGTACTGGGATTTCTCCGCTGTGGCCCACAATTTGACTCACTGTTCTTGAGTACGCAGATGTAGCTGTAGTGAATTCGGTGCTGCTGCCGCCGGTGGCAATATGGCACCGCTGCTACGCCCTCGGCTGTTGGGCTGGCGTTTTTTTTTTTTTCTTGGTTTTGATTTCCACTCTGAATCCCTGCAGCGTGTGTTGAGCTCAGACACTGGGAGCTTTAGATGTCCTCTGCGCCGAGAAATCCCGCCTGGCTGTTCCGCAGCGGCTCCCCTCGGCTTGCTGTGGCCGTCCCGTGAATTTGCCGGCAATATGGCACTGCTGCCGCGTCTGCCGCGTCCTCGGGCTTGAGGATCTCCTCTGTGGCTCTGTTCTCAGTCCGCTTTCTCTCTGGAACCTAGTGATTTTTTTTTGTTTCTCTGGTGATGTTGTTTTCTGGCTTTGAAAGGCGCTGATTTTGTGGTAATGGATATTTGTTGTTAGCGGGGCTCTTAAGCCCCGCTTTTCTCGGTCGCCATCTTCCCGGAAGTCCCTAATTTTCTTACTCATAATAGTTTACCATCTTTGAGGCAGATTTTCTTGCCTTCCAAAAAGAAAATAATCATGTGTACTTGTGCTGCCTATCAGTTGAATTGGGTTGATAATTCCAGTTGGAGTCTGACCATGGTATCATGGTCCAGAGGCAGTGCAGATGGGGTTATGTTTGGAATCCTGAATGTGGAGGGTGTCTACATGGGCCTGAGCTGCCATCTATATGCACTCCTTCTCCTTGGGTATAAAGATGTAAGAGAGAATGATATAAATATCCCGCCAGTCATAGAGCTGGGTAAGAAAGTAGAATTATTTAGAATCAGTTAGTCATGGGATCAGTAGATAATGATCCAAGTTTTCCTTTTTTGTTTTTGTTTTTGTTTTTTCAATCTGAGAGAAGTTGGCAAGAGTGAAAGGGACATGAATGGGGAGACCGGGCCTTCAGTGCTGGCCACTTTCCTGAGAGGGAGAATGTGGGAAGGGGCTTGGGTATTTAAGTGGGAGATAGTACATGAGTGAGTGAGTGGGGGAGAGGGAAGAAGTGACAAAAGGTAAGGAGGGTGAGTTTAGGAAGAAATCTGTCAGCAGGTAAAGGTGGGAGGGTCCAAGAAGGGTCTGCAGAAGCAAAGGGAAGTCTGAGGAGGAGGGGAAAAGAGAAAGAGAGGGGGTATGGAGACCTCTGTCATTCTGTTGTCAAGATGCTGAAAAGATTTTGAGATTTTGCTGAATTTGGGAATCAAAAGTGCCATTTTCTGGTCATTGACTGGCATTTTGAGGTCAAATTGTATTGCAGAAGAATAGTAGGTGTTTTGGGGTAAATGACTGGCACAAGGTTTAGGGCATTATGGTTTTGAAAGAGTCAACTGAGTGGCATGTTCCATTGGGGGCCTGGAAAGAAAGTTTCCCATTGTGAAGAGATTTGGAGAGGGTCTTAAACTTTAAAGTGTAAAGAGAAATGTGAGTTAGTTGGTAGACCGTTGGAGAATTTGTGGAGAGGTTCTAAGCCTTTGGAAGAGGAAATCTAAATTTGATTCATAAGAAGGGCTAGAACCCTCAGAGGTTAAATTGGAAGGAAGGGGATCCCAAACTTTTTGAAAACCTCTGAATGGGAGGACCAAATAGCCTCTGGATGTCCCCAAGAGACTGAGAGTCTCACTATCCTGAATTGCTATGTGGGTTGCTCTCACCCAGCATTGGAATTTTTTAAAATCACTTTTTAAGCAATATATGAGGAGTCCTGGATCTACTGAGAGAACTAAAATGTAAGGCAATGTTAAGGATTACCCTAGGATGAAAAATTGCCTGATAGTAGAAGTTGGTGGCTACAAAGTGGTGCTCCCTGCAGGAGCTGTTGAGATGGATAGGGTCAGAGAGGGAAGAGGGGGAGGGGGAACTGGAGTGAAGACCTGGAGTCCCTTGGAAAATGAGTTAAACCACTGCTTACTGGGCTGCAAAGGGGGACTATTTCAGTGGAAGTTTCTGCCTACCCTTCTTGGGTTTCAGCACCAAGGATGAAAGAAGTTGGGGGTGGGGGGATAGGAAGAGTGAAGGAGACAGGGAGATGGCATAACAGGCTTTACTGAAATAAAATCTGCAGAGGGAGTTCTCCAGGAAAGACTAGAGCTTTCTCTGTCCACAGGCTGAGGGATTATATACATTCATTAAGAGAGAAACCTAAATTCTGGCAGATAGCTCCTATGGTGGGGAACCTGGGGTCCTTGAGGTGAGAAAGAAGTTGTCCCTTGCAGTCTGTGCCAAGCAAGATATGAGGGAGTGTCAGTCAGCAAGAGAGAGGAACTTTTCCAGTAAGTGCAGTAGGGAGACTTTTCTAGTAAGTGAAAACCCTTCACAAAGATTCCTTTTGCTCTGGCTAGTCATCTAACAATGACTTAATTACATCAAAAGCTCATTAATACATGAGCTTTTTAGTGGGCATTTTTTATTATTTTATTTTATTTTTTTTTTAAGGTACAGTTTTTATTTTATTATTTTATTTTTTTAAATTAATTTATTTTTAAATTGGTGCATTGTAGTCATATATCAATCACATTGGAGTACAAGACGTGAGAGGATATACAAGCACACATCATCCAATTAGCCCTCCTCCAGCCCCCATCCCATTCCCTCCCCCTCCCTCCATCCCACACTTCTTTGGTGATTTACTTTGATACATTTGTTTATGTACCTCCTGCCTTTTAAAGAGGCTCCGTCCTCCAGTATTACATACCCTCTGATTGGTCACATTAGTTGCTTCACTATAGGGCCCTTTCTATAGCTCAACCTCTTCCTGTTGCCCTTTTCCTCCTAGTTATTGCTGATTAAGAGAAGCGTCTGATTTATATTTTCTGCGATATTTCTCTGTGCATGCTGCGTTGCAAGTACCAATCCCACTCTTGATGGTCCCAGTAGTGAGTGGCCTGGCTACTCAGTGGACTGATCCAGACCTCGCTGGCTCAAGCAGCGGCCTTGCCTCATGGGAGGACCCAGTTCTGGTCTCGCTGGCCCCTGAACCGGTCTAACCCCTAAGCTGGCTTTGGTCCCGGCCTTGGAGGCCGCAGGAGTGAACTTGCCTCACGCCAGGCTCCGATGCTGGCCATTGGCCCCTGCACCGGTCTAACCCCTTGGCAGGATTCCAATCCCGGCCTCAGAGGCCCCAGCACCGGCCTAGCCTCATGGCAGGCTCCAATGCTGGCCTCGTTGGCTCCAGCACCAGCCTAACCCCTCGGCAGGCTCCGATCCCGGCCTCGGAGGCCCCAGCACTGGTCATGCCTCAAGGCAGGCTCCGATGCCGGCCTTGCTGGCCCCAGCACCGGCCTAACCCCTCGGCAGGCTCTTATCCTGGCCTCGGAGGCCCCAGTACCGGCCTTGCCTCACGGCAGGCTCCGATGCCGGCCTCGCTGGCTCCAGCACCGGCCTAACCACTCGGCAGGCTCTTATCCTGGCCTCGAGGCCCCATTACTGGCTTTGCCTCACGGCAGGCTCCTATACCGTCCTCACTGGTCCCAGCAGCGGCCTAACCCCTCGGCAGGCTCCGATCCTGGCCTCGGAAGCCCCAGCACTGGTCATGCCTCACGGCAGGCTCCGATGCCGGCCTCGCTGGCCCCAGCACCGGCCTAACCCCTCGGCAGGCTCTTATCCTGGCCTCAGAGGCCCCAGTACCGGCCTTGCCTCAAGGCAGGCTCTGATGCCGGCCTCACTGGCCCCAGCACCGGCCTAACCCCTTGGCAGGCTCCGATCCCGGATTTGGAGGCCCCAGCACTGGTCATGCATCAAGGCAGGCTCCGATGCCGGCCTCGCTGGCCCCAGCACCGGCCTAACCCCTCGGCAGGCTCTTATCCTGGCCTCGGAGGCCCCAGTATCGGCCTTGCCTCATGGCAGGCTCCGATGCCGGCCTCGCGGGCCCCAGCACCGGCCTAACCCCTCGGCAGGCTCTTATCCTGGCCTCGGAGGCCCCAGTACCAGCCTTGCCTCAAGGCAGGCTCCGATGCCGGCCTCGCTGGCCCCAGCACAGGCCTAACCCCTCGGCAGGCTCTTATCCTGGCCTCGAGACCCCAGTACCGGCCTTGCCTCAAGGCAGGCTTCGATGCCGGCCTCACTGGCCCCAGCACCGGCCTAACCCCTCGGCAGGCTCCGATCCCGGCCTCGGAGGCCCCAGCACTGGTCATACCTCACGGCAGGCTCCGATGCCGGCCTTGCTGTCCCCAGCACCGGCCCAACCCCTCGGCAGGCTCTTATCCTGGCCTCAGAGGCCCCAGTACCGGCTTTGCCTCATGGCAGGCTCCAATGCCGGCCTCGCTGGCCCCAGCATCGGTCCAACCCCTCTGCAGGTTCCAATCCCGGCCACGGAGGCCTCAGTAGTGGCCTTGCCTCACAGCAAGCTCTGATGTCGGTCACTGGCCCTGGCGCCTGCCCAACCCCTCAGCAGGTTCCGATCACCGTCTCTGTGGTTATTATTTCAAAGGTTCCAGTTGTAATGTATCAGATCTCTGCCTCCCCCGAATATTGGCCACTGGCATTGCCACTGCCTCCACCGTTTCAAATCCTTCCCAGGCTCTTTTTCCACTCTGAATGTTGTCCAGTGTTCCTAAGCATGCGTGATGGTAGCATTCAACATTTCGTGTAATTTCTCCAAAAAAATAAAGTTGGTAAGATCCGGTTTCTGCTTCTCCTGAATACAAGTCTCCACCACCATCGCGGAGAACTCTTTCAACACCGCATTTCTCCTTGGTCTCCGCTAAACTCTCTCCTTATATGTGATGTCTGAGATTCTTAACAATATAGAGAAATAGCAGTCCTCTTTCACGGCAAATTTTTCCATAAGTTCCAGTGCATTTAGATAAGTTTTTTCTGCATCTCCAGTGTCCTGGCATCCATAACGGCTTTCTTACCTCCTCTCCGATATTTTTCTTTATCTTTTTCTGTTCTGGGCCCGGTTTCTCCAGGGTTCTGGCGTGCTACTCGCAGTTCGACCCGGGTCCCAGAGTCCCGCGACCCGGGCCCCAGCTGGCGTGCCCTGTGCTCGACCCCCGCCCAGAACCCAGCATCTTACTGAGCCTGGTTTCTCCAGGGGTCTGGCGTGCTACTCGCAGTTCGGCCTGGGGCCCAGAGTCCCATGACCCCGGCCCCATCTGGCGTGCCCCGCCCGCGACCCCCGCCCAGAACCCAGTGTCTTACTGGGCCTGGTTTCTCCAGGGGTCTGGCGTGCTACGCGCAGTTCGGCCTGGGGCCCCGCGACCCGGCCCCGGCTTTTGTGCGCCGCGCGCGACCCCCGCCCAGAACTCAGCGTCCCACTGGGCCTGGTTTCTCCAGGGGCCTGGCGTGCTATGCGCAGTTCGGCCGGGGCCCAGAGTCCCGCGACCCGGGCCCCATCTTTTAGTGGGCATTTCTATATCTAACTATGACATTCTGCCCCTGGCTCCTGAAAAGTTTAGGATCAATTCAGAACATAAAATGCACTTAGTCCATCTCCAAGGGTTCTCATAGTCTTAACAATTTTCAGCATCACTCAAATGTTACAAATCCAAAGTCTCTTCTGAGAGTCAAGGTAAACTCTTGGCTGCAAGCCCCTGTAGAAGAAAATTAAAAATCAAAATAAAGAGCATGTTACATACATCCAAAGCATAAAGGCAGAATAAACATTTATATTCCAAAAGGGGGAAAAGACCATAGATAGAAGGAATGGAACCAAAACAGTATCAAAATCCAAGAGAGCAGGCATTTGATCTTACAATTCTACTTCTGTCATCTGGGGCACTGATGGTGAAACACAATCTCCAGGAGAGTTTGGCAGCCCTGCACTGGTGCCAGGTTGATTAGAAATTGAGGCCTACTCAATCTTCTGTCTCCAGGACTCCCAGCTTGCAGCCTTTTCTTGTGGTTGTTCATGTTTATGGGATTTCTAAATAGTGGGGGTTTTCCTTGTTACCTTAGCTTCACTCTCACAGATTCACAGATTGCCCCATTTGGGCCCGCTTGCAGGGATTCCAACCCCGCCACAGCCAGAAACTGCCTGGCTTCCCAAGCCTTCTCTTGCAATCTAGAGATAAGTCTCCATGATCCCTTTTATTTTATTTTTTCCCCAGCAAAGTCAACATTATGTGAGCATCCAAATCTGAAGGCCAGCAGGAAAGGTAGTCACACCCTCATTTCTATGGTTACAAAGAGCCTTGGCCTCATTCTTTTTTTTCTATGCAAATCTTCAACTGCCTGGACTGCATTCCTTTTGTTGTTGTTGTTGTTGTTTCTCAACAAAGCATTTGACCTTCCTTCAATCATCTTACTTTCTTTCACAGGACCATCTTCATGGGCCCAAGCTTCACACATTTCTTTCTAGCCAAATAAAGAAAGTCTCTGTACTTTGCTTCTGCTTTCAAAATTCAGAGTATAATTTGCTGAACAGAGACATCAATATGTATAATGCAGTTTGGATATTTTGCTGTATTGAGATGTCCTCCACCAACATAATCAGTCCATCATCTTTAAATTTGGCTCAAACAAAGTTTCAAAAATCTAAGTGCAGATCAGTTTCTTGCAGAATATAGCACAGGTGGCCTCTACTCCATTTCCCCATAGATTCCACTCTGCCCTTCAAAATCTCCTGAGCATAGTTTCTACCATCCACTGTTCTAATCTCATTTTTGCCCTTCCAATTTCCTCTCAAAAACCAGTTCCAGAGACTCACAAAATACATTGTCAGACTTAGATAGAACAATGACTCCACTCCCAGTATAAATTTTTGTTTTTGTTCAACATTCTCAATGCTATAACCCAAAAGACTGAAGGATTGAAGATTTATTTGCTCACTGTTTTTTTTTTTTTTTTTTTTTTAGATTCTGAGTTCATTCTGTGTGAAGACAGTATCTGAAGCTCCAGGCAGGGTGGTAGGGAGTGGGCAAAGAGAATACACAAAGCTCTACTCTGACATCAAGGAGGCCAAAGTAGTGACAGTCCAAAAGCAAGGGAATTCAAACAAAAGCACAGACCCTAAGGGCCCCCACCCTCTCCAGCCACACCCTAACAGCTTAGGTTACCATCGGGATTTACACAGTGATGAGATTAAAACCTTCAGGGCTCAGTTTCATCAACTCTGAACCTTAATAGATGAGCTCTTCAGGGGCATTCTATATCTAACCTTGACAGGGACCATTTTTCACTTACTACAGGTTCCCAGCTTCCATAAAGAGTGGTTCCACAGACTAACAACTTCAGTGTTACCTGACCTCGATGTTCTATCATCAGAAACTCGGTCATCAAGGGCTAGAGGTAACCCCAGGTGCCTGATGGCTTTGATTCTTACTTACCTCTTAGTTTTCCAACTTTTACTTTTACATTTTTTTTGGCATTGAGGATTGAAACCAGGAATGTTCTATCTCTGAAATAAACCTATTCTTTTTGTTATTTTGAAATAGGGTCTTGATAAGTTGCTGATGTTCTCAATAAGTTAACGTTGGTCTCAAACCTGCAATCCTCATGTCTCAGCCTCCCAAGTATGAAATTACAACAGGCATGCACCATTGCACCTGGATTTCATTTGTATTTTTATTTTGGATTTTTTTGGTACCTTAGTTTCTTTGTTATGTGAGAAAAAACATACATATATATGCATATATATACATATATATGGTATATGAATATACGAATTATATATATAACATATACATATCAACATACACATAAATACATATTAATATATACATATTTATATATGTACATATGTATTTTATATGTAATGCATACATAAACTATATATAAATATATATAAAATCTTTTGCATAAATATATATGGTTTATGTATATATATTTTAAATAAAGCTTCAATTTTATTTTTTCATTGACTTGGATATATAAGATAGCAAATGTCACATTGCTCCAGAGAGCCTATAGTTGCTCTTAGAAAATAAAAATTTGTTCTAGTCTAATAATAATTTACTTCCACTCCTACAGGTTTAATAGTAACAGTACAACTTGTGTCCAAGTAGGTATTCTGAAAGGGAAACTTTCACTCAGCCTGGTTCAGATTTGCAGAATCAGACTATGAAAATCTTCTTATCTGGGCATATAGGTACACAGTATACAGCTGTTTCAGTCAGCATTCTTAGTGCTATGACTCAAAATACCTGATGATCACAATTTAGATGAAGAAAGGTACATTTTCTCAGATTTAAGAGGTGTTAGTCCAAGTTAGGCCTGGGGCAGTCCATAGAATTCAGGACATGGAAACAGGAAAAGGGAAAGAGAGAGAGAGAGAGAGAGAGAGAGAGAGAGAGAGAGAGAGAGAGAAAGGACTCTGCTCTCACATCCTAAAGGCAGGGAGCAGAGAGAGAGGAGAGGAAGGGGCTGAGTGCCAGGGACATATATATAGTCCCCAAGGCACACCCCAGTGGTACATGCCCAACATGGTGGTACCCTGCCTCCAACATAGCCACTGTCTATAACATGAGACCTGGGAGCTAATCTAAATCAAAATCATAACCATAGCAAACCAATGTGCCATGGTGTCAGTGTCAACCTGTCAGCGTGGCATACCTTCCACTCACTCCTTAGACTCCTTTTCATACTGTATATGGCAAGTGACCAGTTTGTAATCATGAGGACAAGTATTACAGTGAATAATTATCTTTCTATTTTATTTTAAGCTAAAGATATACTTAAAGAGAGTGCATGTGTTCTACTATATTCTGTTCATATCCCAATGGATTGTCTGGGATACTATCTGGAGAGTGTTTGCATCAGTGACTTATGCAATTTCTCATCACCAAGGCTATCCACAACGTTCTGGGAGAAACCCATCATTTTAATTAAATAATTTTGCATAACTTTGTATGTGTGTGTGCAGGGTGGGGTAGTTGGCTGGGTTGGTAATCTTCCCTTTGGAAAGTAAAAAAGTCTGTATATCTTGTTCAGACTATCCTATTTCCAGATCTGGCTTAGGTATAATGTTGGCCTACTTCTAAATCCCTCTAGACAGATAGGTATAGATAATTCATGTATAGACAGGTATCATTTTACCTGGAAACTCTTGGTGGATCTGATTTTTGTTTTGTTTACCATAAATGTTTAGAAAAGCTAGTGGGTGTGGTGACACATGCCTGTAATGCCAGCACATAGGAGGCTGAGACAGGAGGATCACAGGTTAGAGTCAGCCTCAGCAATTTAGCAAAACCCTCAGAAACTTAGTAAGATTCTGTTTTAAAATAAAATAATAAAAAATGGCTTAAGTGTAGCTCAGAGGTAGAATATCCTGGTTTCAATCTCTAATACCCCCCCAAAAAAATTAGAAAAAAGTGAATTTCTAGATAAGCCAATAGAATTTATTCAAGAAATCAAATTCCCAGTTAGGTCTAAAAGTCAATACAGAGTATGGTTTAAAGTTTTCTCTATCTTCATCCCTTGAACAGTGATTTCAAGTGTTCTTCTTCATAATCCCCAAAGTACTACAAAATACTTTTCATCCTTTATTAAAAAGTTTACATATAATGATTAAGTATAGCTAGGGATGGCGGCACATACTTGTAATCTTAGTACTTGGAAGGTTGAGAAAGGTGGTTCACAAGTTCAAGGCCAGCCTCAGGAATTTAGCAAGGCCCTAAAAACAACTTAGTGAAATCCTGTTTCAAAGTAAAAATAAAATAAAATAAAATAAGGCTGGGCTGTACCACAGAGGTAGAATGCCCCTGGGTTCAATCCCCAGTGCATGCATCATGCGTGTGTGTGTGTGTGTGTGTGTGTGTGTGTGTGTGTGTGTATAATATATAAATATATGTAATGTTAATAATAAATAATCTTAAGCATAAATATAAAATCTTATATGCAAACTTGGCAACAGTGTCCAAGATATGCTCAAACATTAAAACATTATTCTGATATTCTGAATATGTGTAAAAGTATGAATATAGCATGGTTAACCTGGACACTCATTGTTGGGAGGGGGAAGGGAAAACAGTGGAGGGTAGAGGGCACCAAGCACAGTTTAAATGTATACCATTTTAAATTTAAAATATCATTATTCTGGACATTTTCGTGAGGTAGTTTTTAAATGTGATTATTTAAATTGGTAGAGTGTGTGTGTGTGTGTGTGTGTGTGTGTGTGTGTATGTGTGCACGCATGCTAGTGAAGATTGAACTCATGGACATTCTACCTCCAAGATATACCTCCATTCCTATTTTATTTTTTATTTGGAAACAGGGTCTTACTAAGTTGCAAAGGGCCTCAATAAGTTCCCGAGGCTGGCTTGAACTTGCGATCCTCCTGTCTCAGTCTCCCAAGTACTGCGATCACAGGTGTGCACTCCACGTCTGGACAAATTGATGGAATTTGAGGAAAGCAGATGGTCCTTTATAATTGTAGTGGGTGTCACCCAATCAATTGAAAGCCTAAAAACAACAAAATACTTCCCTCCTCAAAGCAAGAGGCAAATAGGAGACAGACAGCCTTTGAACTTAAACTGCAACATCAGCCCTTCCCTGGTTTTCAGACTACAAACCCACCTGGCAGATTTTTGACTTCCTAGCTTCCGTAATCCTCAGAAGTGAATTTCTTAAACCTCTCTCTCTCTCTCTCTTCTTCTCTCTTATATATCTAACTATCATCTATCCATCTAATCTATCTTCATATTTATCATCTATATCACAAGGGCAAGTATCAACATAAATATTTATTTGTATTTTATTTTATTTATTTTAAGCTAAAAATATAAAAAGAATATATATATACATATGCAAACATGTATACATATATCTTATTGGTTTTGTTCATCTAGTGGAGAACAATAATACTGCACATAAATGCATATTCTCTCTATATATAACTTTATTTATATGTACACAGTTTATATATATATATATATACATATACATATATATGTTATTTACATATAAATATCTGTAAAAATTTTACTGGAAAAGGAAGTAGAATAATTTAATTGTTTATGTATTTTTGGTACTATACTGGGAATTGAACCCAGGGTTATTCTATCTCTGTGCTACACCTCCAGCCCTATTTTATATTCTTTATTCTGAAAAAGGGTCTCTCTGAGTTGTCTCACTAAATAGCTGAGGCTGGCTAAGAACCTATAATCCTCCTGTGTCAGCCTCCCAAGTACTGGGATTACAAGCATGCGCCACCACTCTGGGCCCTAATTTAGTGTAAAGGGATGTTAACAGCACTACATTGACATGTAAAGAAATTTCATTAGTTGTACTAAATGCTGGGCTCCTCAGGATTGAGTGGTGCTCATGGACCTCAAGCTGTGGAGCGTTCATTGAGGTTTGAGTAGGACTGCCTGTCTGAATCGTGGTTATGTCATTTAGGAGCTCTGTGCCCATGGGTACGTGACTTCATCTCTCTCATCACACTTTTCTCATCCACACAATGAGATCATTTATGCCTACCCCATAGGAGTGTGGTAAGGATTACTGAATGAATCATAAAATGTTCTGGATAGCATCTAGTGCATAGTAAGCCTAGCACAGATCATTTTAATTTTTTTCTTAAATTTTGACTGAGTTTATTCGGTTCATATCTAGATGGTGACTTTTGCTTTTCTGCTCTATTATTTTATCTTGAAAGAAATGACATCACAATCCCTTAAGAGTGTGGCAAAAAATGATCAGAAACATATGGAAGAATAATTTATATAGAAATGATAAATATCCTGAGTTTATTTTAGATAACCAAAAGGAACATGACTCTCGAGTTGTGTGAAAATACCCTGGAAAGTGCAAATGTGATTTCATCACCTGCTCTAAGACTAAGAGACAAAGATAAGAAGTCTCATATGTTCTTATTTTTCCCCTATCAAGTTTCAGTCCCAAGAAGGCTAAGGAGTTTCAGAGAAAGATAGCTGAATGAAAATAGAAAAGAGTTTACAAAACTTTTCCTTATTTCATACCCTCTTTATAATTTTTTATTTGAACATGCATAGAAAAGTTGTTGATATAATATACCTTTATAATTATTATGATGGAAAAAAGTGGGAACATATTGTTATGGGTTTATGGGGGTTAGAAAGAAAGGTTCTCAACATCAATTTGTTTTTGTTTGTTTTCTTTTTTAGTTTTTGAGAATTTGTAGTAATCCTAGAGGATTACTAAAATTTTGTGTGAAATACCTCTAAAATGTCATCAAGTATACTTCTCTGTTTTTCATTGAAAAATATAAAATTAAGGACATGGTGGCACAAGCTTGTGATCTCAGTACTTGGAGAGGCTGAGACAGGAGGATCACAGATTTGTGGCCAGCCTCAGCTACTTAGTGAGGCCTCAGTTGTGAGGCCCTCTGCAACTTAGTAAGAGCCTGTTTCAAAATAAAGAATAAAAAATAGGGCTGAAGGGTAGCTCAGAGGTAGATGTACCAGTACTACAAAAAAGAAAAATATAAAATTAATATTGATGTAAAATTAATCTTTTTATGTAATTAACCTCAACCTAGACTTACTTCTTGCTGCATAGAATATATAGAAGATTTTAGAAAAAGGTCATGTCTACCTGACAGAAAATTCATTACCCATTTCTATTACATTTTTTCTTAACAATTATAATTAAATAACTTGAATCACGTATTACACAGTTGGTTTCTTAATAAATATGTTTGTATTGTTCTCTTACTGTTCCATGTGATATAGCATTATTTCCCTGGTTTAGACTGTAAGCTTTTTGAGAGAAGTGATAATGTTTTTATATTTTAAAACATTATTTGAAAACCAAAATAAGACAAAATCTACATTCTTTGGAGCTGATGAATTAAAGAGAGAGATAAGAGAACTAACAATTCTACTCACTCTATTCTTTTTTTTTTTTTTTTTTTTTTTGGTTGTGGTACTGGGGATGAAACCCAGGGACTTTCTACCTGTGAGCTACACCCCCAATCCTCTTTTTTATTCTTTATTTGGAAACAGGGTCTCACTGAGTTGAAAAGGACCTCACTAAAGTAGCTAAGGCTACTGGGGATTGAACCCAGGGACATTCTACCTCTGAGCTACACTCTCAGCCCTCTTTATGTTTTGTTCTTGAAACAAGGTCTTTCTAGGTTGCTAAGAGTCTTGCTACATTTTGAGGCTGACCTCAAACCTGTGATTCTCCTGTCAGAGCCTCCTAAGTACTGAAATTACAGGCGAATGCCACCATGCCCAGCACATTTCTTTCTTAATAGTTACAAAAATCAAACAAAGCAAACTTCTGATTTCTCCCTCTTTCTCAGAGGTTTATAGCAGGGTGAGAGAAGGAGCCGCCAGGAAGTCTTTCAACACATAACCTTGGCCTGACCTTTGGTGTGGTTGGACAGACTGTGGGGCACTTTCTGGTTCACTTTCTTGTACATTCCTAATGACCAGAGCAGAGAACATAGCAGGGAGCCTCCGTGGGTGTTTTCTGCTCTCTAGGGGACTCTGAGTTCTCCTCTGTTAGACTGTCTGCACTTTTCAGTGTGTCTGACCCCAGGAGGAGAGCTGCCAATCTCAGTTCCTATTTGGCTCCATGGTATCACTTCCAGAGCAAATTGGTTCATGTTGGCACCTTTCTCCCAGAACCACCACCGCCCTGGGCAGGAATGATGCAGGGAGGGAGAAGGGACTTGGGGAAAGGAGGTAGGAAGTGGCATATTGGAAAAAGCCTTTTGGAGCATAGCCTGGGAGGGAGTAGGAAAATATGTTAGGGTGGGTCTAACTTGCCAGGAACTGTTCCAGGATTTCATAATCAAGTACCCAAGTCCTCAGTGGGCAAGGGAGAAGGGCATGTCCACACAGAAGGTAAACATAGCGGCACAGTCACTCTAGCTTAGTCTCTGCCAGTCCTGTTGGCTGAACAGAAATATCTATGCTGTGCTGTCTTATCGTGTGCTCTAGAACTTACTGTACAATTCATCTTTCTAGGAATTCCTTCCTTCCTTTTCTTTTTCCTTTTTTCATATCTTTCTCTTAAGTGCTGGTACTTATAGATACTGTATGATTTTATCTTTTTTCTTCTTATTTATTTATTTATTGGTGTGTGTGTGTGTGTGTGTGTGTGTGTGTGTGTGTGTGTTACTGAAAATTAATCCCAGAGGTGTTCTACCTCTGAGCTAAACCCTCAGCCCCCCCTTTTATTGTGGTACTAGGGATGGAACCCAGGGATATTCTACCTCTGAGCTACACCTCCAGCTCTATTTTTTATTCTTTATTTTGAAACAGGGCCTTACTGAGTTGCAAAGGGCCTCACTAAGTAGTAGCTGAGGCTGTCTAAAAACCGTGATCCTCCTGTCTTCAGCCTCGCAAATGCTGGCATTACAAGCATGCACCACCACACCCGGCTAGCCCTTTTTTATTTTTGTATTTATTTATACACCCCAGCTTTGATGATGATGATGATGATGATGATGATGATGTTTTTATTTTTAAAGACAGTATCACTAAGTTGCTGAGTCTGGTCTTGAGCCTACAATTCTTCTCAACCTCCTAAGTAATTAGTTTTTGTTTTGAAATAGGTCTCCTTAGATTATTGACAAAGTGAGTGTGTATATGTGTGGATGTATGTGTGTATGCATTTATATGTGTTTATCAAGACTTTCTATTGTTAAATAAAATTTATTTTGCTATGTGAGAGTCGAATCAAGAGCTTTTTATAGTGGGGTACTGTTAGAAACTGGTCTTTATCTAAACTTCCTGAGGAATGTCAGAGAAGGTGATAAATCATATTGCTAGATACACTGTCAGGGGTCAACTGTAGGAAATGCTGATGAAAAATTATGAAGAGTAGAAAGAGGCGGATGAAGAACTATGGAAAACAGGATGTGGAAGTGAGTGCAACACAGTTGCTGATGCAAATTTAATGACTGCTGACACTTAATAAAAGTTCAGTGACAAAGCTTTAACTCCATAGAAATCGATCTAATTATCCATTATAGTGTTGTATTTATTTTCAGTCTTCACAAGAATTCAAAATTTCTTATTTTGTTTGTTACATTTGGTTTTGCTAAATAATAATCTTATATAATTCTGTCTATAAAATTGTCCCTTCCTTTGGGTCTTAATCTCTTTCTTCTTCAGTGGTGTTGAATAAATTACATTATGAATACTGGTTTGGAAATCAGATGTGTCTGAGCTCACATTCCCTGTTCTGCAACTTACCAGCAGGAATATCAGGTAAATTTTAACCTTTCTTGTTCTAGCTCTGCTCTTTGTAAAATTAGAATGGTAATAGCTACCTTGCAAGATTGTTTTAAGGATTAGAGGTGCTTATCCAAAGCCTCTGGTGTATAATATTTAATACTCAGGAATTCTATAAATGAAAAGAATGCTGTTACATATTAAATAAATTATGGCCTTTTGCATGGAATACATGCCACATTTAAAATAAAAATTTAGCTGAGAAAGGAGGATCACAGGTTTGAGGACAGCTTCAGCTATTTAGTGAGGCCCTCTGCAACTCAGAGAGACCCTGTTCCAAAATAAAGAATTAAAAATAGGGCTGGGGTGTGTAGAATGCCACTGGGTTCAATCCCCAGCACCACCAACAAAATAAAATAAAATAAAATAAAATAAAATAAAATAAAAATTTACCATAGGAACAAATGTTTATAGAAGAATATTAAATATAAGTGCAGATTACAAAAACTCAATTATATTGGTGCCCAAATATTGGTATATTTACATGTCATATATGAAACAGGAGGAGCCATCCTTCATACAATAGAGTACCAAACCGATGTACCAAGAAGGAAAGATGGAGAGTCCCACTTTCTGGTAAAATTGTTGAGCTGCTCTAACAACCTTGGAAACATTTTCATGCAGGTTTATACAATAATAAATCTGTTTTTAACAGTGTCTTTTGGTTTTTGAAGTTGAATGCACACTAAGTGATTTAAAAAAATATATGTGGTGCTGGGGATTGAGCCCAGGGGTTTTCTACCTACAAGGTACAACCCTAGTCCTATTTTATTTTATTTTTTTATTTTGAAGCAGAGTTTTGATAAGATGCTGAGATCATTGCTAAGTTTATAAGGCTGGCAGATTTTTTAATTAAAAATTTAAATTTAGCTATTTTTTTCTAATTTTTCTACTTTTCAAGCTTTTTAAAGGTTTTTTTTTTTTTTTTTTTTTTTTTTTTTTTGGTGGTACTGAGGGTGGAACCCAGAGGCTTTCTACCTCTGGGCTATACTCCCAGACCTATTTTATGTTTTATTTGGAAACAGGCTCTCACTAAATTGCTGAGAGCCTCACTAAGTATGAGTATGGCTTCGAACCTGTGTGATCCTGTCTCAGCCTCCCAAGCGCTAGAATTACAAGTGTGCACCACCATGCCCGGCCAGCTTTTTAAACTTTTTACTTTTTAAGATATTCGACTTTTTAATTGGGAAAAGTATTAATAGTAACTTATTGAATCTTAACATTGTAAATAACTATTGTGATTTGACGTTAGTTGAAGTCCAATTTTCGAGAACTATTTAGTAATTATTTTCTCCCTTTTTCATATTTTCTGACTCTCCACTAGTCATTCACATAATACTTCTTGCAAAAGACATACTTAGAAAATACTTCACACACACACACACACACACACACACACACACACACACACACTGATCCACAGCTATGCAAATTTGTAAAATTCATGCAATTGTTTTTTGGTCATCTAGATTTTGATCCAATTTCTTGTGGATATTTTACACAAAATATTATAAAATAATAAAGATGAATAGCATTCATTAACTTGGGTGGCTATTGTATTTTCTTTTGCATAGCATGATTATATACCATTAGTATATGTCCTGTGAGTTATGGTACCAAATAAAAGTCAACCACCCTAATCAACTTATGAATATTTTTTCTAGCAAAGGCATTAGAAACCTTAAATATCACTAATTTTAAAATTTCTTATGACCTAGTTCTTATGAAGGTTACTTTTGCTTTTGATAATTGTGCAGTCATGATGTCTTTGGATCCATGTTGCACAACCTCCTTTTACAGATCACATAACTAAGAGTCAGAGAAATTATGGGCTGGGGCAAAGATGCATAGCTGATAGGGCAGGAGCTATATTCCAAAAGGTATTTTGTCATTTTCCTTTTATTATTTAGTAAAAAACGTTGTTATACATTTGAAGATACAATGCCTTGAAATACATAATGTAAGTGTTAGTTTGGAAAATACAAATATAATGTTAGACCTAGACATCTCTCTTCACCATAGGTTATTCTGGACCTTATAAAACTGGTTTGATTAAGAGAATGGTAGAAACCAATGATGAGAAAGGATATAAGACAAGGGGCTGGTCTTCTGTTCATTTGTCCTATAATCTGGGAGGATCTGAGGTATGAAGTAGGAACACCACACCCTCAAGAAGACAGATCAGGCCAAAGTAAGACTTAAAGAGAATTGAGCTTCCCAAAGCATGTCTCAGTAAAGAGAAGAAACTGATCTGGGGGAAATATTAAACTCTGAAATTTTTAGTTATCTTATTTATTATTTGGGAATCAATAAAATATCAAACTCGGGGTTGTTCTAAACCTTTGATGTGAGAGTTCTTGTAAAATACTTGGGGGGACACTTGGCATGTAAGTGTTAACTAGTCCTGGCAAATGTCACTCTTCAGTGGTCACTTTCACTTTATCTTTCTTTTCTTTCTTTTTTCTAATTAATCTTTATAGCCTCTTCAACTACACCTCTCCTTTCATTTCTACCTTCTTTTTCCTCTTCCTTACTTTTTCATTATCCTTTATTTTTTAAAATTACATATGGATATAAAATTTTATATATTTATGGTCTCCAATATGATGGATTTTTTTTTTGGTGGTACTGGGGTTCCTGGAAGCCCTTCTACCTCTGGGCTACACTTCCAGACCTATTTTTTATACTTTTTTATTTGGAAACAGGGTCTCTTAAGCCAGCGTGGCTGGCCTCAAACCTGTGCGATCCTCCTGTCTCTGCCTCCGAAGCGTGGGGATTACAAGCGTGCACCACCACACCCATTCCCACTTATATTTGTGGAATGGCTAATCAAATTACTTAGCATATATTACTTCAAATACATACCATGTATGTGTGTGTGTGTGTGTGTGTGTGTGTGTTGACATCACTTAAAATATTGCTATTAACTAAAATCACCATGTTGTACAATATCTCTCTTGAACTTATTCCTCCCCTCTAACTGAAATTTTAATATTATAATTAAAATTAAAATCAATTATATAAAACACTTTATATAATTGATCAACATTTCTCCAGTCCTTTACTCCCTAGTCCCTGGGAATCACTATGCTAGTGTGTGTGTGAGTGTGTGTGTGTGTGTGTGTGTGTGTGTGTGTGTGGTGTGTGGTGCTAAAGATTGAACACAAGGACATTCTACTTTAAGCCACACTCCCTCCCTAGATCTATTTTATTTTTAACTTGGAAAGAGGGTTTCCTTTAGTTGCTGAGACTGGCTTCAAACCTGCAATTCTTTTGTTTCAGCCTCACAAGTACTGGGATTTCAGGTGAGACTCACCATACCCACGCTTGGTTGATCATCATTCTATTCTCTACTTCTATGATATTAGCATTTTAAAATTCCACATACAAATAAGCTTATGTGGTCCTTGTTTTCCTGTGTCTGGATTATTACAGTACCCTTCAGGTTCATCCAGGTCTTAAATGCTGCTCATTCTTTACCTCTCCAGCCAGACGGGGCCTTTATTCACAGCTAAAGAGCTGCTAATTTTAAGCTGGGTGTGATAGCCCACATTTGTAATTCCAGTAAGTGGCAGGCTGAGACAGGAGCATAACAGGTTTAAGGATAGCCTCGGCAACTTATCAAACTCTCAGCAACTTAGTGAGATCTTGTTTCAAAATGACTTGGAGGTAGAATGCCTCTGGGCTCAATCCCAGTGCCAAAAAAAAAAAAAAAAATAGCTGATTTTGAAACTCTCAAATTCCTCTGCGTAATGGTAGTATAGATACCCCCACCTGATTATAATAATATTTCATTAAGTAGAGAAGGCAGCTCTTTGTGTGTGTGTGTGGGATGGGGGTACTGAGGATTGAACCCAGAGGCATTCTACCTCCAAGCCACATCCCTGGCCCTTTTCACTTTTTTTGGATATGGGATCTTTCTAAATTGCTGAGATGGCCTTGAACTTTTGATTCTCCTGTCTCAAGTACTAGTACTACAGGCATGTACCACCATGTCTGGTTTAGACAACTTCTTTAGTGGATCCTTTGCCTTTGTAGATCTGCATGCTCTTTAAGACCTATGGCTTTAAATATAGATGTTTTAAATTTTTAATGTGTGATTAAGAATTTAATTTCCTGTATGGTAAACATAATGACTAATATCTATTGAAAACTGAGTATATGCCAGGCCTTGTTCTATATATCTAATGTTCATTAACTCATTTAAGCCATTAGACGATTACAACACATGTACACAATCCTGATAAAATTATTTTGTAAAGTTTTTCTGGTAGAAACAAGATATGCCTGTCAAATAAAATGAGAAAAATACAAATAAGTATAAAAAGAAGCATTGTATATAGTCAGTTGACATTTTGATATATGTCCCTATATATGTTCCAAAGACATATATACTTATAAGTTGAGATCATATTTTATGCTACCTTTCTAACCACATGAACAACATTTGAATAAACTATTTCTTGATGTTGAGATGTGAGCTGTAGATTAATTTTGAGGAAGGGATGACAACCATGTAGGTTCTCTTTACTGAAGAAGAGTCCTTTTCCCTTTGGAAGGTCTCCTTTCTTACCATCTATATAGCTTCAAGTTTGTGTGTTGAGGATGACCACTGGTGCTGATAAATGACAAGTTGGAGGAAATGGATTAACGTCATTATCCTAAAATCTCTTTGAGGTACACTCACTGTTTTGTTTTGTTCTGCTTTGTTTTTGAGGAAACCAGCAAAATATCTCTGGATTTTTGTGAACTATGCTATTGGGCATGCATCTGTCAACATGTTACATTCTTATTAAAAGCAACATCTCAGGTGCCATGAAAAAGTAGCAAAGAGAAGGGAAAGAAGGCCTGCATTTTAAGGCTCCTGAAAGATCTCTTAATGTCGATATTTCCTGTTTCTTATTTCATAAAAATATAGAATACATACAATGGTAAACTACTATAAAGAGTTTTCATTAAGAACAAATATCTTGCCAGTACTGAAAACAAACTAAACAAAACTAATATCTTTGGTCAAGCCTGGACAAGGATACAAACTGTAGAGTTCAAAACTAATGCCTTAGAACAATAGATGGGGGGACCCTGAAACTTTTGGCATACATCATAAAGTGCTGAATCACAGACCATAGGTTAAACCACAGGTTTATATCCGGGAAAAGGAAAGAGAGATAATGACCATCTGAGTTCAATGTTTAAGGCAATTTGGATTAAACACACAGTAAGCACATCATAAGCCTTTTGGGAACGTTTCACCTTTCACCAGTTGGGGCTGATGAAATTGGTAGGTTTTATGATCCTTTTCCATGATACCACCCATGATTAGTGATTTAGTCATGTTGGAAATTTCCACAAAATGAGTAATATAGTCAATGATTAATCTGAGGAAATCAAGGTCAAGAAGACATTGAAAACACCACAGTGCTGAGTGGACCTGACACCCACATCCCTGGGAAACAAAGCACTGGCTGAGCTGAGACAACCACCTTATTGGATAGAAAGTTCTAATATCTTTCCTCTCTGTAACTAGACCTGCCATCCTAGAGACTGAGTTCCGGAGACACTCCTGTCTTTTGGACTGTAGTCATCACTGGCTTCTTCCTGGCTCCCAGGACCCAAGTCCTTGCCATTTTCTGCAGTGCTCTGCTGTGTGGGGTCCTTGCTATTACTGCATTTGGCCTCACAAAATCTGAGCTACTGCTGAGTCACCAGCCCAGGATCTAGAGCCGCCACTCTGTGGTGCTTCATCCTATGGGGCTTGAGAAAACTGCACGAAGGATGTGTGGCTGCATCCTGCCAGTGAGTACGCTAAGAACCACGTTTAGGTGAATGTCTTTCACCACAATCATTACTCTGTAAAGTTTGGAAGAGGTGATTATTTCATCAGAGGCACGGAAATCCACACAGGAACAGAGAAACATGAAAAAAAAAATCACTGGGAGTGGTGGTGCATTCTTGTAATCTCAGTACTTGTGAGACTGAGCTAGGAGGATCATGGTTCGCAGACAGCCTCAGCTACTTAGAGAGGCCCTCTGCAACTTAGTGAAACCTTGTCTCCAGATAAAGAATAAAAAATAGGGATGAGGATGTAGCTCGGAGGTAGAATGCCCCTGGGTTTTATCCCTAGTTTAAAAAAAAAATCAAGGGACTATTATACCATCAAAGGAATACAACTCCCTGGTAGTCAATAACAAAGAAATGTCAATTTACAATTGACTGAAAATGAAAAAGATGAAATAAAAATAAGATAGATGGCGTACACCTGTAATCCCAGTTCTTTGGAAGCTGAGATACTAGGATCTCAGATTTGAGGCCAGCCTTAGCAATTTAGTGACACTCTGTTTTTTTTAAAAAATAACAAGTGGCACGCCGGGCGTGGTGGCGCACGCTTGTAATCTCTGAGCTTGGGAGGCAGAGACAGGAGGATCGCGCAGGTTCGAAGCCAGCCACGCTGGCGTAAGAGACCCTGTTTCAAAAATATAAAATAGGTCTGGGAGTGTAGCCCGGAGGTAGAAGGGCTTCCAGGAACCCCAGTACCACCAAAAACAAAACAAAACAAAACAAAACAAAACAAAACAACAAAAAAAAACAAGTGGCTGAGGCTATAGTTTGGCAGTAGAATATTCCTGGAATCAGTCTCCAATACCAATCAACAAACAAACAACAAACAAAAAAATAATAATTATAATGTTAAGGAAACTCTCCAACATAAAAAGAGAATATCAATATACAATTCAACCCAATCAAGGAGAATATCATGACATGACCTAAATTTAAAAAAAAAATTAACATAGTTATGAGAAAAAAGAATTTAACAGAAATCTTGGGGTTGAAGAATTTAATGATTAAAATTTTAAACTATTGCTAAACTGAGCTTTAACTGCAGACTAAAGCAGAAAAGAGACTCTGAACTTGAAGAAATATTTTAAAATTTTGTAGAGGCAAACTTTTTAAAAAATGAAAGAGATTAAAGACAGTCTATGGGACTTGTGGGACACTATTACAGTGACAAAATTTAGCGTAATGGGGGTTCTTAAAGAGGAACGTGAAAGTAGGAACAGAGAGGTTATTTAATCAGATAATTGCTGAAAACTTCTCTACTCTTGGAAGAGAAATGACATCCAGATACAAGAGGCTCAAGGATCTCCAAACAGATACGCTCTGAAAAGTCATGAGTGAGGCCCATTATAATTAAACTATTAAGAATCAAAGATAAAGTGATACTTTTAAGAGGAGCAAAAATTCAGATCACATGTCAAGTCACACAGAGGGAAATTTCCATTGTAAAAAGAGACAAAAGAGACAAAGAAGGACATAATATAATGACTAGGGGAGAAATCTGGAAAGAAGATATAAAATTATAAGAACAGTGCATCTAACACCCAAGCACACAGATGTACAAAGCAGAGAATAGACTAAAGGCAGAGAGGGGAGGGAGGAGTGGAGATGGGGGGGTTAGTTAATAAGTATTAAATATAGTCAATAGGATTAAATCCCAGTGTTTCGTTATATATTTAATTAGTATATTTAATACTAATTTATTTAAAAAATAGTTAAAAGAGAATTTCTGTTGTTGTTTTACAGTACTGGGAAAGGAACCCAGGGGCATTCTACCTCCAAGCTACAGCCCCAGCCCTATTTTTTTTTTTTTTTTTTTTTTGAAACACGGTCTCACTAAGTTAAAGAAAAACTCACTAAGTAGCTGAGGCTGTCTGCGAACCACGATCCTCCCATCTCAGCCTCCCAAGTACTGGAATTACAAGTGTGAGCCATCACTCCCGGCTAAAAGAGGATTTTGAATGCTTTCAACACAAAAGAATGGTAAATGTTGGAGGAGATAGAAATGTGAATTACCCTGATTTGATCATTATAAATTGTATACCTGTATTGAAGTGTCACATTGTACTCCATGAATATGTACGCTTATGTGCCAATTAAAACACTGAAAAATCCTCAAATGGAAATTATAGGATTGATAAGTATATAACAAAATATAAAAGTTAATAGAAGCATATTAGATGCAGGTGATTAATATATTAACTAATCAAAACATCAATTAAGAGAAAATATCCAGCATAAAGCAGAGAGAAAGAGGAAAAAAATTAAAAAGATCTTTTTAAAAAGATAAGACAAGGGAAATAGTGAAATATTTAATATTCTGAGTATTTTTCTTTTGTGGTACCAACAATTAAAATGAGGGGCATTCTACCTCTGAGCTATACCCCCAGCCTTTAATTTGTTGTTGCTGTTTTGTTATTGTTATGATTTGAAACAGATTCTTGGCAGGTTGATGAGAATCTTGCTTTTTAGCTGAGGCTGTCCTAGAACCTGAAATCCTCCTGTCTTAGCCTCACAAGTATTGTGATTACAGGGATGTGCCACCATGCTTGACTTTGAAATTTTAAAAGGAAAAGGCAGAGGAGGAAAAGATTAAAAAAAATATGAAGCAACCACAAAACTTGAAGATAAAATGACAGAATTTTACATAATATTTAGCCACAAATGGAGCCATAAACCCTATGCAAATTAAATCAGAAAAAAGAATATACAAGCATAATTTTAAACCAAAATTACTGAAAATCAAATACAAAGCAAAAATATTAATACATGCTAGAGGAAAAAGCTGCATGAGCTAGGTGTGGTGGTACATGCTTGTAACCTAGTACTTGGGAGGCTGAGACCAGTGGAGCACAGGTTTGCAGCCAGCCTCAGCTATTTAGTGAGGCCTTCTGCAACTTAGTGAGATGTTGTTTCAAAATAAAAGAATAAAAAATAGGGCTGGGAGTGTAGCTCAGAGGTAGATTGTCCCTGGGTTCAATCCACAGTACTGAAAAAAAAAAAAAAACACCTTCATGAACTTCAAAGAGATTTAAGACCACTTGAATTATCAACCAAAGAAAAAGAACCACAAGCATGAAAATGACATTTAATGTATGTCAGAGACTTAAGACAGTAACTGTACTAGGATTCCATACCCACCTAAACTAACTTTTTAATGTCAAAATGAAATAAAGATGTTTTCAGATGAATAATGAAACAGAATATTATTCACTAATAGACCTACACCAAAAAAAAAAATACCAACAGGAGTTCTTTAGTTTTATTCAGACAGGAAGCACAAATCAACAGGAAGAGATAAAGAACAAGAAAAAATAAGTCTATGGGTAATTAAATAAATAGGGAATGTATAGAACAGTAATTAATAGAAGGGTTCAAAATATATATAAGGGTAAAATTCATGACAACAGAAACACAAAAAGCCCAAAGGTCACAAAACAGAGTAGGGAAGGTTCTATATAAAGAATTCCAGACTTCCGGGAAGATGGCGATGGAGAAAAGCGGGGCTGATGAGCCCCGCTGACAACCAATCTCTATTACCACAAAATCAATGCCTTTCATAGCCAGAAAACACCATCAGCAGAGAAACAAAAAATGTAATTACAAGGGACAGAGAAAAAGAGGGCTGGAAAAAAGAGAAACCAGAAAGAAACCAGACCGCAATGCTGCGGCCGGAGTGGCAGCGCAAAGAGTGGGCGCCATCTTTCCTTGCAGCACCAGGCCCTAGAGAGGAGGGGGATTCAGAACGGAGCTCAGAGCCACAGAGGAGATACGCCGGCCTCACGGCCGAGGACTCGGCAGCAACGCCTTACTGCCGGCGGCAGTGGCGAGTCCACTGGATGGCACCAGACCAATGCACTCAACAGCCCACCAGGCTCCAGTGAGGAGTGGTGGACAGCGAGCCGAGGTGAGCCGCTGCAGATCAGCTGGGAGGAATTCAGCAGATTTCTTGGTGCAGGGAGCATCTAAAGCTCCCAGGGGCTGGGCTCAGCACACCCTGCAGGGGCTCAGAGCGGAGCTCAAAACCAGAGAACAAATACGCCAGCCTCATCGCTGAGGGCGTGGCAGAGGTGCCATATTGCCACCGGCACCAGCAGCAGCAGCAGCAGCAGAGAATTCACTGAGTCCACTACAGCTCCATCTGCGCACTCAACAACAGTGAGTCAAATTGCAGCCCCGAGAGGAGAAATCCCAGTACTGTACTCCCAGGGACTTGACCCAGTGGGAAAGTGGCGGTGGCAGAGATATCACACCATAGGAGAATGCCCAACCTGGCACCCCCCATGGTCTAAAGCAGCCTCGATTGACTCCCAGGGTCTGATACTCTGTGATACAACCCACTAAAGGAGTAGTGGGGATCGAGATACCCCACAGACTCGAGATCCAGAGAACCTTAAGTGAAGTTGTAGTGACCCAAGGGAAGAACCCAGAGAAGGCACAAACCTCCGAAATCATGGGAAAGAGGAATAACAATGGAGCAATGAATGCCCACAACCCCACAACATCAGAACCTGATAAAACAGAAATTCAGAGATTTCTAGAAGATCAAATCAGGAAAATAACTGTAGAAATAATAGAGGTGTTTTGAAAAGAATTCAGAGAGAGAGCCAAAGAGAGATAAAGGCTGCAATTAATGAAGTAAAGGCCTCAATTCAAAGTACAAACAACCAATTAGATCACATGGAGAATAGAATCTTTCTTTTAGAAGATGATCATTCAAAAAATGAACACATAGTCTCTAATTTAGAAAAAAAAATCCGACAGCAGGAATCTGACATTGAAGAAATATGGGCCATTTTAAGAAAGCTAACCTAAGAATAATTGGAATAGAGGAGGGAAAAGAAGGTGAAACCAAAGGGATCTACAATCTCTTCAAGGAAGTAATAGCAGAAAATTTTCCAAACATAGAGCAAGAGGTCAATACACAGGTCCAGGAAAGTTATAGAACTTCCTTTAGACAGGATCAGAGAAAAGGATCCCCATGCCACATAATTGTCAAAATGACCAATGTGGAAGCCAAGCAGAGAATCTTAAAGGCAACAAAAACAAAGGGCCAAGTGACATTCAGAGGCAAACCAATTAGAATCACTCCAGACTTCCCAAACCAAGAAACGAGAGACAGAAGGGCTTGCAGTAACATATTCCAAACTCTGAAAGAAAACAACTTCCAGCCAAACATTCCCTACCCAGCAAACCTTTCTATCAAATTAGATGGGAAATAAGAAGCTTCCACGACAAACAGAAACTGAAGGAATTTATGTCCTCAAAACCAGCACTAGAGAAAATACTCAAAGAGATTAACTACAAAGAAGAAATAGGTAACACACACCAGAACCAGAGAAACAAGATTTTTCATCCAACAGACAACTAAGATTGGTTATCTTTGGAGATTCATTATTTATGTTAGTCTTTTACCTATCTCTAAATTGTATTGTTTGCTTTTATTGTTGCTAATTTTTAGGATTTCTAGTTGGAATATTAATATACCTTCAGATATAGCATTTGGAAATATTTTATCCCATTCTATCAGTAACTTTTAACTCTGTTTACATTGTCTTTGGATATACAATTTTTTTTTATCTTTTAGGGAGTTTGTTTACCCTTTTGTTGCATGTGCCATTGAAATCATATCCAAGAAATCACTGCCAATTTCAATGTTGTGAGGTTTTATGACCCAGATTTTCTTTTAAAAGTTTATAGTCTTAAGATTTATATTTAGGTCTTTTATCTATTTTGAGTTAATATTTGTTTATGGTGTTAGGTAAGGATTCAGTTTTATTCTTTTTCATGTAATTATTATTTTTCAACAATATTTAGTTAAAAGATTATTATTTCCTTCACCAAATGTTCATGGAAACCTTGTCAAAAATAACTTGACAATATATGGAAGAATTTATCTCTAGGCTTTTATTTAACTCCAATTGTTTATATATCTGCCTTTAGAACAGTACTACACTGTTTCAATAATTGTAGCTTTATATGGTTTGAAATCAGAAAATATATATCTTCTAGCTGTGTTCTTTTTCGAGATTGTTTTGGGTATCTAGAGTCCGGATTCCATATTAGGATAGATTATTTCTGAAAAAAAAAATAAATGTATGATAGTTTCACCTAAAAAAAGAAAAAAAAAAGAAAAATATTTTCTGGTAAGAAAGAAAGCAAAAAGAAATATTGAAATGTTATCTTTAAGTCATCAAAAGCTTGGTATCAGACAAATGAAACTGTTTTGTGAGATTATCATTGTTAATTTTGGATAAATTGCTATAATACTAGATGTCAACCACTACTCCAAGCATGGGAAGGAGGGATGGTCAGGGAACGGGGAGGGGATCAGATAGGGACTAACTGGGCAAAGTGTGCATGTATGTCTACAAAAGTATTTTTTTTATCCCATTATGATGTATGAATACAGTACACCAATAAAAAATAAATAAAGAATTCCAAATATATAAAATATATAAAGTATATTTATGTATATGAATTCCATATATATGCATATTTATGTAACTAGGTAGACAACTCATTGAAAAATATCTCAAAAGATTTTAAATGGTCTATTCACAAAAGAAGCTAGCCAAATAATCAACAAATTTGAAAAGGTGTAGAACCTCATTATGTATAGACATCATATATACATATATAATGTGTGTGTGTGTGTGTGTGTGTGTGTGTGTGTGTGTGTGTGTGTTTTATTGGGGATTGAATCCAGAATCCAGGGTGTTCCACCACTGAGCTATACCATGGGTCCTTTATTCTTTATTTTGCAACAGGGTCTCACTAAGCTGAACCTGTAATCCTTTTCTCTGCCTCTTAAGTAATGGAATCACAGCATATGCCACTATCCCTGACTGGAAAAAAATATTTAATATAATTATTTTCCAGATGAAAATACCAAGCCAGAGCAACAGGTGTCAGAGTTTGTTAGCTATTGTTGTCTGCACTGTTTTTATGGCTTCTTAAATGTACTTCTGATCTCTTATGGTTTGCTTAGAATTCACAAGCTACCTTGTCAGAGAACATCTAATTGATTCTAGATGATTGATTCCAATCATGTAAACTTCAAAGAAAGATAATCCATTTTATATAAATCTATCTTTGCTTTCCAGATAATACTGAGAAGGCAACTTCTCAAGGCAACATAAAAGCTAATAGCACTTCTGACTAGAAAGCCTGATATTCCTTGCTACAAACTGAGTGCAGCAGACAGAGGAATGTAGTCAACACAACTTATTCCATGTGCTCAAAAACAAAGAAATATGGTATTATTGTTTTACAAGTCAAATCAGTCTGTTGTCCCCCAAGATGCTCATTAAATTTGGAAAAAAAATCTAATTTTTTACATGTTGGAAAATTCAATTTTAAGCTAGATGTGTGGAGGCACATGCCTATAATCCCAGTACTTGAGAGGCTTAGACAGGAGGATTATAGGTTCAAGGCTACCTTTGGAAACTTAGAACCTCAACAACTTAATGAGACCATTTTGAAAATAAGAATAAAATACAATGAGGGTATAGCTCCTAGGTATTCTGCCCCTGGATTCAATACTCAGTAACCCCCCCAAAATAATAATTAATTTACTATCAGAATTCTATAGAAATTTTGAACCTTATTGGTAATTGGAGGATGGACCCCTGATCTCACCTATGTCATTGTCGCTATCTAAATATTCATTGTGCAAGCCATCCCACGTATTCCATCCCAAAGTATGTAGGCATCCCCAGTGTTGGGACTTGGCAGCCCCACCATTTTTGTTCTTCCCTACCACTCCCATTTCTCCAGTCCAAGCCATGCCTGTGCTTTTCTCTTTAAATCCTTAAAACTCTGATCTTTTTAGATAATGTGGCTCCCACATTCCTTTCTAAGGTTTTTAATTTTAATATTTTTGCGGTACTGGAATGGAACCCAGGGGCATTCTACCTCCGAGCTACAATCCCAGCCCTATTTTTTTATTTCTTATTTTTGAAACAGGGTCTCACTGAGTTGCAAAGGGCCTCACTAAGTAGCTGAGGCTGTACACAAACCACAATCCTCTGGTCTCAGCCTCCCCAGTGCTGGGATTACAAGCATGCCTGGCTCTTTCTAGGTTTTAAACACCAACACTTTCAACTTCATTCCTGACAAAAGTAAAGCTCAGGCTCAGAATCCTGAAAACTTGGAAAACTCTCATTGGAATAGAAAGAAATGTTTCTCAGTTTATGTCTAAGAAGAAGAAAGTGTGTGTGTAAAAGAAAGGGAGAGAGAGAGAGAGATTTGAAGAACCTGAGAGATTAATAATAGCTCTGTAAGGCTTCTGCCAAGGAAACAGAAGTTTAACTGTATTATCTAATCACAGTTTGGGTTACTGGGCTGTTCCCTCAAGGGGTGAGACTCTCCCTTTGGCATCTCCTGAGAGCTTTATCTAATTGGGGAAAGAGGAACCATGTGCTTGGATGGGCTGTTTTGTGAGACTGGTTATCAGTGCTGGAGATGATGAGCAGGGAGGAGATCTTCAGGACCCGCTCTGTGGACATGCACACAGGTATGAAGCAGGGGATGGATAGGGCAGCTCCTCAGCTGTGGAATTCTGCATAGCTAGAGTGGCCATGTCAATGTGAGTACCAGGAAAATGGGAGGGGTGCAGAGACAATTCCTTAATTGTAACTCAGGCCCTTACCTTTATTTTTTATTTTTTGGTCAGGTTAATGGGGTCTGAGAAACAAAATATGTAAATTTGGATCTATGATAATATAGCAGGGTTAATGATTATGGCAGTTACTCTGGGGAGTGAGCCTCACCTGCATTGTAGCTACTGCCAAGTGCTTAAGAGTCATCATGTCAATCATCACCTGTAAGTGACATTAGTCTCATTTTACAGATGAGGCCAAGAAAAAGTTCAAGAACTCTATTATAAAGCATGATATATTATAAAGTTAATGATATACTGCATACTTGAAAATTGTTAAAAGAGTAGATTTTAAGTGTTCTCACTATAAAAATAAAAGAAGAAAGAAAAGTTTATAAGGTAATACAATTTTATTTTATTTTATTGCAGTACAGGGGGTGGAACCCAGGACATTCTATCTCTAAGCTACACCCCAGTCCTATTTTTTATTTTGAAACAGGGTCTCACTTAGTTTCAAAAGACCTCACTAAGTAGCAGAGGCTGTCCATGAACCACGATCCTTCTGTCTCAGCCTCCTCAAATGCTGGGATTACAAGCATGTGCCACCATGCCCGGCTGGTAACACAAATTTTAACTAAGTTATTTAGGTATTCTACAATGTATACATATACAAAAACATCTGTATATCATAAACATATGTAATTAAAAAATTATTGGTGCATTGTACTCATATACCTTAATAGAGTACAGGATGGTAGAGGTGTACATGAGGTGTACATGCACACAATATTCATTTAGCCCTTCCCCAATTTACCCCAGTCCCTCTTTTTTATGTTTATCAAAGTAAATAAGGTGATTTATTGCTAACTATCAAACCAAAATGAAACATTCCTTTGCAACTTTCCTAATATTTACAGAATGAAAACAAAGTACCAATAAAATATAAAAAACTTAAAAATGCTAAAACTCAAATAACCCAATAAAAATACAGGCAATTGAACGGAATAGGCACGTCTCAAAAGATAAATACATGGCATTAGTAGTCAGTGAAAATCAAAATCAAAACTACACTGAGATTCCATGTAACTCCATGTAACTGACAAAAGTAAAGCTCAGGCTCAGAATCCTGAAAACTTGGAAAACTCTCATTGGAACAGAAAGAAATGTCTCTCAGCTTATGTCTAAGAAGAAGAAAGTGTGTGTGTGTGTGTGTGTGTGTGTGTGTGTGTGTGTAAAAGTCAGAAAGGGAGAGAGAGAGAGAGAGAGAGAGAGAGAGAGAGAGAGAGAGAGAGAGAGAGAGAGAGAGGAGAAATATACAGTTAGAATGGCAACTATCAAGAACACAAACAATAATAAATACTGGTGAGGATGTAGGGAAATAGGAACTCTTATACACTGTTGGTGGGACAATCTCTATGGAGATCAGTATGGAGGTTTCTGAAAAGACTGAGAATCAACCACCATCTGACCCAACTGTATTAATTCTAAGTATCTTTCCAAAAGAATTAATGTCAGAATATTACAATGATACATGCATGCCAATGTTTATAGTAGCACAATTCACAGTAACCAAATTATAGACCCACTACACATGAATGGATTACAGAAATGTGGTATAGAAAACATGATGAAATTTTAATCAGCCATAAAGAATGAAATTATGGCTGGCTGTGGTGGTGCATGCTTGTAATCCCTGTGCTTGGGAGGCGGAGACAGGAGAATCATACAGGTTCGAAGCCAGCCTCACTGGTTTAAGAGATGCTGTTTCCAAATAAAAATATAGTGTAGTCCAGAGGTAGAAGGGTTTCCAGGAACCCCAGTACCACCAACAAACAAACAAAAAACCCCAAAAATTATGTCATTTGCAAGAAAATGAATGAGACTAGAGAATATTATGCTAAGTGAGATTAGCCAGTCTCAGAAAGCAAATAGTTCTGTGTTTTCTCTCATAAATGGACGCTAGAGAAAATTTGGGTAACAAAAGAAACCTCAGGTAAAGGAGTAGAGACTCCATGGGAGTGATGAAGGGGATTAGGGGAGCCAGTAGAGGTTATAGAGATGTAATGAAGGTAACAGTTTAAATAATTTCTATGTACACATATGAAATTATCAGTACCAACCTCAATGACATGTATGGACTAGTGGAGGGAGTGGTGTGGGATCTGGAGGGAAACACACTAAGTGCTCTGTACATGTATATTCTCATCACTCTACAACTCCTTAAGATGCATGATTACAATGCACTAATAAGAGCGTAAAAAAGAAAGCGATGAGCTGATTCCCTTACTTTTCCTCTTTGTTTTTATTTTCCTTGTGTGCAGTCCAGTTTTCTCCTCCCTTGTTTTAAAGCTTTTTATGGCTTCTGTAAGCAATCAAGACAATGCTGAAGACTTTAAATGTATTTTGGTTCTTCCAGGAAGATGGCGACCGAGAAAAGCGGGGCTTAAGAGTCCCGCTAACAACCAATCTCCATTACCACAAAAAGAGCGCCTTTCATAGCCAGAAAACACCATCACCAGAAAAACAAAAAAAACCACCAGGCTCCAGAGAGAAAGCGGACTGAGAACAGAGCTCAGGGCCACAGAGGAGACACACGCGCCCGAGGACGCGGCAGCAGCGCCATACTGCCGGCGGCAGCGACGAACTCAACGGACGGCTACAGCAAGCCAGGGGAGCCGCTGCGGAACAGCCAGGCGGGATCTTTCGGCGCAGACAGCATTTAAAGCTCCCAGTGGCTGAGCTCAGCACACGCTGCAGGGATTCAGAGTGGAAATCAAAACCAGAGAAGAAAAAATACGCCAGCCTCATGGCCGAGGGCGTGGCAGAGGAGCCATATTGCCACCGGCGGCGGCAGCAGCAGTGAATTCACCGAGTCCAGTACAGCTACATCTGCGTACTCAAGAACAGTGAATCAAATTGCGGGCCACAGAGGAGAAATCGCAGTATTGGGCCTCCTGGGACTTGACCCAGTGAGGGAGTGGTGGTGGCAGAGATATCACACCATAGGAGAACGTGCAACCTGGCACCCCCCATAGTTTAAAGCAGCCTCTATCGACTCCCTAGGTCGGAGACTCTGTGATACAACCCAGTAAAGGAGTAGTGGGGTCTGAGATAATACAACTCGAGATCCAGAGCACCTTAAGTGAAGCCATAGTAACCCAAGGGAAGAACCCAGAGAAGGCACAAACCTCCGAAATCATGGGAAAGAGGAATAACACTGGAGTAATGAATGTGCACAACCCCACAACATCAGAACCTGATAAAACAGAAAATCAGAGATTTCTAGAAGATCAAATCAGGAAAATAACTGTAGAAATAATAGAGGTGCTTCGAAAAGAACTCAGAGAGAGCCAAAAAGAGATAAAGGATGCAATTAATGAAGTAAGGCCTCAATTCAAAGCACAAACAACCGATTAGACCACATGGGGAATAGAATCTCGCTCTTAGAAGATGAGCAATCCAAAAATGAATGCATAGTTTCTAATCTAGAAAAAAATATCCAACAGCAGGAATCTGACATTGAAGAAATATGGGCCCATCTTAAGAGAGCTAACCTAAGAATAATTGGAATAGAGGAGGGAAAAGAAAGTGATACCAAAGGGATCAACAATCTCTTCAAGGAAGTAATAGCAGAAAATTTTCCAAATATAGAGCAAGAGGTTGATACACAGATCCAGGAAACTTATAGAACTCCCTTTAGACAGGATCAGAGAAGAGGATCCCCACGCCATATAATTGTCAAAATGACCAATGTGGAAGCCAAGCAGAGAATCTTAAAGGCAACAAAAACAAAGGGCCAACTGACATTCAGAGGCAAACCAATTAGAATCACTCCAGACTTTCCAAACCAAGTCATGAGAGCCAGAAGGGCTTGGAGTAACATATTCCAAACTCTGAAAGAAAACAACTTCCAGCCCAAAATTTCCTATCCAGCAAAACTTTCTATCAAATTAGATGGAGAAATAAGAAGCTTCCATGACAAACAGAAACTGAAGGAATTTATGTCTTCAAAACCAGCGCTAGAGAAAATACTCAAAGAGATTAACTACAAAGAAGAAATAGGTAACACTCACCAGAACCAGAGAAACAAGAGTTTCCATCCAACAGTCAACTAAGATTGGTTATCTGTGGAGATTCATTATTTATGTTAGTCTTTTACCTATCTCTAAGTTGTATTGTTTGCCTTTATTGTTGTTAATTTTTAGGATTTCTAGTTGGAATATTAATATACCTTCAGATATAGCATTTGGAAATATTTTATCCAATTCTATTAGTAACTTTTAACTCTGTTTACATTGTCTTTGGATATACAATATTTTCTTTTATTTTTTAGGGAGTTTGTATATTCTTCTGTTGCCTGTGCCATTGAAATCATATCCAAGAAATCACTGCCAATTTCAATGTTGTGAGGTTTTATGACCCAGATTTTCTCCTAAAAGTTTATAGTCTTAAGATTTATATTTAGGTCTTTTATCTATTTTGAGTTAATACTTGTATATGGGATTAGGTAAAGGTCCAATTTTATTCTTTTCCATGTAATTATTATGTTTCAACAATATTTAGTTAAAAGATTATTATTTCCACCACCAAATGTTCGTAGAAACCTTGTCAAAAATAACTTGACAATATAGGGAAGAATTTAGCTCTAGGCTTGTATTTAACTCCAATGGTCTATATATCTGCCTTTAGAACAGTACTACACTGTTTCAATTATTGTAGCTTTATATGGTTTGAAATCAGAAAATATATATCTGCTAGCTTTGTTCTTTTTCTTTTTTTTTTATTTTTTTTTAATTAATTTATTTTTTAAATTGGTGCATTGTAGTCATATATCAATCACATTGGAGTACAAGACTTGAGAGGATATACAAGCACACATCATCCAATTAGCCCTCCTCCAGCCCCCGTCCCATTCCCTCCCCCTCCCTCCGTCCCACACTTCTTTGGTGATTTACTTTGATACATTTGTTTATGTACCTCCTGCGTTTTAAAGAGGCTCCGTCCTCCAGTATTACATACCCTCTGATTGGTCACATTAGTTGCTTCACTATAGGGCCCTTTCTATAGCTCAACCTCTTCCTGTTGCCCTTTTCCTCCTAGTTATTGCTGATTAAGAGAAGCGTCTGATTTATATTTTCTGCGATATTTCTCTGTGCATGCTGCGTTGCAAGTACCAATCCCACTCTTGATGGTCCCAGTAGTGGCCTGGCTACTCAGTGGACTGATCCAGACCTCGCTGGCTCAAGCAGCGGCCTTGCCTCATGGGAGGACCCAGTTCTGGTCTCGCTGGCCCCTGAACCGGTCAAACCCCTAAGCTGGCTTTGGTCCCGACCTTGGAGGCCCCAACACTGGTAATGTCTCACAGCAGGCAACGATGACGGCCTCCCTGGCCCCAGCACCGGCTTAACCCCTTGGCAGGCTCTTATCCTGGCCTCAGAGGCCCCAGTACCGGCCTTGCCTCAAGGCAGGCTCCGATGCTGGCCAAGCTGGCCCCAGCACCGGCCTAATCCCTCGGCAGGCTCCGATCCCGGCCTCGGAGGCCCCAGCACTGGTCATGCCTCAAGGCAGGCTCCGATGCCGGCCTCGCTGGCCCCAGTACCGGCCTAACCCCTAGGCAGGCTCATATCCTGGCCTCGGAGGCCCCAGTACCGGCCTTGCCTCACGGCAGGCTCCGATGCCGGCCTCGCTGGCCCCAGCACCGGCCTAACCCCTCGGCATGCTCCGATCCCGGCCTCGGAGGCCCCAGCACTGGTCATGCCTCACGGCAGGCTCCGCTGCCGGCCTCGCTGGCCCCAGCACCGGCCTAACCCCTCGGCAGGCTCTTATCCTGGCCTAGAGGCCCCAGTACCAGCCTTGCCTCAAGGCAGGCTCCGATGCCGGCCTCACTGGCCCCAGCACTGGCCTAACCCCTCGGCAGGCTCTTATCCTGGCCTCGGAGGCCCCAGTACCGGCCTTGCCTCACGGCAGGCTCCGATGCCGGCCTCGCTGGCCCCAGCACCGGCCTAACCCCTTGGCAGGCTCCGATCCCGGCCTCGGAAGCCCCAGCACTGGTCATGCCTCAAGGCAGGCTCCGATGCCGGCCTCGCTGGCCCCAGCACCGGCCTAACCCCTCAGGAGGCTCTTATCCAGGCCTCGGAGGCCCCAGTACCGGCCTTGCCTCACGGCAGGCTCCGATGCCGGCCTCGCTGGCCCCAGCACCGGCCTAACCCCTCGGCAAGCTCTTATCCTGGCCTTGGTGGCACCAGTACCGGCCTTGCCAAACGGCAGGCTACGATGCCGGCCTCGCTGGCCCCAGCAGCGGCCTAACCCCTCGGCAGGCTCTTATCCTGGCCTCGAGGCCCCAGTACTGGCCTTGCCTCAAGGCAGGCTCCGATGTCGGCCTCGCTGGCCCCAGCACCGGCCTAACCCCTCGGCAGGCTCTTATCCTGGCCTCGGAGGCCCCAGTACCGGCCTTGCCTCACGGCAGGCTCCGATGCCGGCCTCACTGGCCCCAGCAGCGGCCTAACCCCTCGGCAGGCTCCGATCCCGGCCTCTGAGGCCCCAGTACCGGCCTTGCCTCAAGGCAGGCTCCGATGCCGGCCTCGCTGGCCCAAGGACCGGCCTAACCCCTCGGCAGGCTCTTATCCTGGCCTCGAAGCCCCAGTACCGGCCTTGCCTCAAGGCAGGCTCCGATGCCGGCCTCGCTGGCCCCAGCACCGGCCTAACCCCTCGGCAAGCTCTTATCCTGGCCTTGGAGGCCCCAGTACCGGCCTTGCCTCACGGCAGGCTCCGATGCCGACCTCGCTGGCCCCAGCACCGGCCTAAACCCTCGGCAGGCTCTTATCCTGGCCTCGAGGCGCCAGTACCGGCCTTGCCTCAAGGCAGGCTCCGATGCCGGCCTTGCTGGCCCCAGCACCGGCCTAACCCCTCGGCAGGCTCCGATCCCGGCCTCGGAGGCCCCAGCACTGGTCATGCCTCAAGGCAGGCTCCGATGCCGGCCTCTCTGGCCCCAGAACCGGCCTAACCCCTCGGCAGGCTCTTATCCTGGCCTCGGAGGCCCCAGTACCGGCCTTGCCTCACGGCAGGCTCCGATGCCAGCCTCGCTGGCCCCAGCAGCGGCCTAACCCCTCGGCAGGCTCCGATCCCGGCCTCGGAGGCCCCAGCACTGGTCATGCCTCACGGCAGGCTCCGCTGCCGGCCTCGTTGGCCCCAGCACAGGCCTAACCCCTCGGCAAGCTCTTATACTGGCCTTGGAGGCCCCAGTACCGGCCTTACCTCATGGCAGGCTCCGATGCCGGCCTCGCTGGCCCCAGCACCGGCCTAACCCCTCGGCAGGGTCTTATCCTGGCCTCGAGGCCCCAGTACCGGCCTTGCCTCAAGGCAGGCTCCGATGCCGGCCTTGCTGGCCCCAGCAGCGGCCTAACCCCTCGGCAAGCTCTTATCCTGGCCTCGAGGCCCCAGTACCGGCCTTGCCTCACGGCAGGCTCCGATGCCGGCCTCACTGGCCCCAGCACTGGCCTAACCCCTCGGCATGCTCCGATCCCGGCCTCGGAGGCCCCAGCACTGGTCATGCCTCACGGCAGGCTCCGCTGCCGGCCTCGCTGGCCCCAGCACCGGCCTAACCCCTCGGCAGGCTCTTATCCTGGCCTAGAGGCCCCAGTACCGGCCTTGCCTCACGGCAGGCTCCGATGCCGGCCTCACTGGCCCCAGCTCGGCCTAACCCCTCAGCAGGCTCTTATCCTGGCCTCGGAGGCCCCAGTACCGGCCTTGCCTCATGGCAGACTCCGATGCCGGCCTCGCTGGCCCCAGCACTGGCCTAACCCCTCGGCAGGCTCCGATGCCGGCCTGGCTGGCCCCAGCACCGGCCTAACCCCTTGGCAGGCTCTTATCCCGGCCTCGGAGGTCCCAGTACCGGCCTTGCCTCATGGCAGGCTCCGATGCCGGCCTCCCTAGCCCCAGCACCAGCCTAACCCCTTGGCAGGCTCTTATCCTGGCCTCGGAGGCCCCAGTACCGGCCTTGCCTTAAGGCAGGCTCAGATGCCGGCCTTGGTGGCCCCAGCACCGGCCTAACCCTTCGGCAGGCTCTTATCCTGGCCTAGAGGCCCCAGTACCGGCCTTGCCTCACGGCAGGCTCCGATGCCGGCCTCACTGGCCCCAGCACTGGCCTAACCCCTCGGCAGGCTCTTATCCTGGCCTCGGAGGCCCCAGTACCGGCCTTGCCTCACGGCAGGCTCCGATGCCGGCCTCGCTGGCCCCAGCACCGGCCTAACCCCTTGGCAGGCTCCGATCCCGGCCTCGGAGGCCCCAGCACTGGTCATGCCTCAAGGCAGGCTCCGATGCCGGCCTCGCTGGCCCCAGCACCGGCCTAACCCCTCGGCAGGCTCTTATCCTGGCCTCGGAGGCCCCAGTACCGGCCTTGCCTCACGGCAGGCTCCGATGCCGGCCTCGCTGGCCCCAGCACCGGCCTAACCCCTCGGCAAGCTCTTATCCTGGCCTTGGCGGCCCCAGTACCGGCCTTGCCTCACGGCAGGCTCCGATGCCGGCCTCACTGGCCCCAGCAGCGGCCTAACCCCTCGGCAGGCTCCGATCCCGGCCTCTGAGGCCCCAGTACTGGCCTTGCCTCAAGGCAGGCTCCGATGCCGGCCTCGCTGGCCCCAGCATCGGCCTAACCCCTCGGCAGGCTCCGATCCCGGCCTCGGAGGCCCCAGCGCTGGTCATGCCTCAAGGCAGGCTCCGATGCCGGCCTCTTCGGCCCCAGCACCGGCCTAACCCCTCGGCAGGCTCTTATCCTGGCCTCGGAGGCCCCAGTACCAGCCTTGCCTCACGGCAGGCTCCGATGCCGGCCTCACTGGCCCCAGCAGCGGCCTAACCCCTCAGCAGGCTCTTATCCTTGCCTCGGAGGCCCCAGTACCGGCCTTGCCTCACGGCAGGCTCCGATGCCGGCCTCACTGGCCCCAGCAGCGGCCTAACCCCTCGGCAGGCTCCGATCCCGGCCTCGGAGGCCCCAGTATGGCCTTGCCTCAAGGCAGGCTCCGATGCCGGCCTCGCTGGCCCCAGCACCGGCCTAACCCCTTGGCAGGCTCCGATCCCGGCCTCGGAGGCCCCAGCACTGGTCATGCCTCAAGGCAGGCTCCTATGCCGGCCTCGCTGGCCCCAGCACCGGCCTAACCCCTCAGCAGGCTCTTATCCTGGCCTCGGAGGCCCCAGTACCGGCCTTGCCTCACGGCAGGCTCCGATGCCGGCCTCGCTGGCCCCAGCACCGGCCTAACCCCTCGGCAAGCTCTTATCCTGGCCTTGGCGGCCCCAGTACCGGCCTTGCCTCACGGCAGGCTCCGATGCCGGCCTCACTGGCCCCAGCAGCGGCCTAACCCCTCGGCAGGCTCCGATCCCGGCCTCTGAGGCCCCAGTACCGGCCTTGCCTCAAGGCAGGCTCCGATGCCGGCCTCGCTGGCCCCAGCATCGGCCTAACCCCTCGGCAGGCTCCGATCCCGGCCTCGGAGGCCCCAGCGCTGGTCATGCCTCAAGGCAGGCTCCGATGCCGGCCTCTCTGGCCCCAGCACCGGCCTAACCCCTCGGCAGGCTCTTATCCTGGCCTCGGAGGCCCCAGTACCAGCCTTGCCTCACGGCAGGCTCCGATGCCGGCCTCACTGGCCCCAGCAGCGGCCTAACCCCTCAGCAGGCTCTTATCCTTGCCTCGGAGGCCCCAGTACCGGCCTTGCCTCACGGCAGGCTCCGATGCCGGCCTCACTGGCCCCAGCAGCGGCCTAACCCCTCGGCAGGCTCCGATCCCGGCCTCAGAGGCCCCAGTATGGCCTTGCCTCAAGGCAGGCTCCGATGCCGGCCTCGCTGGCCCCAGCACCGGCCTAACCCCTTGGCAGGCTCCGATCCCGGATTTGGAGGCCCCAGCACTGGCTTTGCATCAAGGCAGGCTCCGATGCCGGCCTCGCTGGCCCCAGCTCGGCCTAACCCCTCAGCAGGCTCTTATCCTGGCCTCGGAGGCCCCAGTACCGGCCTTGCCTCATGGCAGACTCCGATGCCGGCCTCGCTGGCCCCAGCACTGGCCTAACCCCTCGGCAGGCTCCGATGCCGGCCTCGCTGGCCCCAGCACCGGCCTAACCCCTTGGCAGGCTCTTATCCCGGCCTCGGAGGTCCCAGTACCGGCCTTGCCTCATGGCAGGCTCCGATGCCGGCCTCCCTAGCCCCAGCACCAGCCTAACCCCTTGGCAGGCTCTTATCCTGGCCTCGGAGGCCCCAGTACCGGCCTTGCCTCACGGCAGGCTCCGATGCCGGCCTTGGTGGCCCCAGCACCGGCCTAACCCCTCGGCAGGCTCTTATCCTGGCCTCGGAGGCCCAAGTACCGGCCTTGCCTCATCGCAGGCTCTGATGCCAGCCTCGCTGGCCCCAGCACCGGCCTAACCCCTCAGCAGGCTCCGGTCCCGTCCTCGGGGGCCCCAGCACCGGCCTAACCCCTTGGCAGGCTCTTATCCCGGCCTCGGAGGTCCCAGTACCGGCCTTGCCTCATGGCAGGCTCCGATGCCGGCCTCCCTAGCCCCAGCACCAGCCTAACCCCTCGGCAGGCTCTTATCCTGGCCTCGGAGGCCCCAGTACCGGCCTTGCCTTAAGGCAGGCTCCGATGCCGGCCTTGGTGGCCCCAGCACCGGCCTAACCCCTCGGCAGGCTCTTATCCTGGCCTAGAGGCCCCAGTACCGGCCTTGCCTCACGGCAGGCTCCGATGCCGGCCTCACTGGCCCCAGCACTGGCCTAACCCCTCGGCAGGCTCTTATCCTGGCCTCGGAGGCCCCAGTACCGGCCTTGCCTCACGGCAGGCTCCGATGCCGGCCTCGCTGGCCCCAGCACCGGCCTAACCCCTTGGCAGGCTCCGATCCCGGCCTCGGAGGCCCCAGCACTGGTCATGCCTCAAGGCAGGCTCCGATGCCGGCCTTGCTGGCCCCAGCACCGGCCTAACCCCTCGGCAGGCTCTTATCCTGGCCTCGGAGGCCCCAGTACCGGCCTTGCCTCACGGCAGGCTCCGATGCCGGCCTCGCTGGCCCCAGCACCGGCCTAACCCCTCGGCAAGCTCTTATCCTGGCCTTGGCGGCCCCAGTACCGGCCTTGCCTCACGGCAGGCTCCGATGCCGGCCTCACTGGCCCCAGCAGCGGCCTAACCCCTCGGCAGGCTCCGATCCCGGCCTCTGAGGCCCCAGTACCGGCCTTGCCTCAAGGCAGGCTCCGATGCCGGCCTCGCTGGCCCCAGCATCGGCCTAACCCCTCGACAGGCTCCGATCCCGGCCTCGGAGGCCCCAGCGCTGGTCATGCCTCAAGGCAGGCTCCGATGCCGGCCTCTTCGGCCCCAGCACCGGCCTAACCCCTCGGCAGGCTCTTATCCTGGCCTCGGAGTCCCCAGTACCAGCCTTGCCTCACGGCAGGCTCCGATGCCGGCCTCACTGGCCCCAGCAGCGGCCTAACCCCTCAGCAGGCTCTTATCCTTGCCTCGGAGGCCCCAGTACCGGCCTTGCCTCACGGCAGGCTCCGATGCCGGCCTCACTGGCCCCAGCAGCGGCCTAACCCCTCGGCAGGCTCCGATCCCGGCCTCGGAGGCCCCAGTATGGCCTTGCCTCAAGGCAGGCTCCGATGCCGGCCTCGCTGGCCCCAGCACCGGCCTAACCCCTTGGCAGGCTCCGATCCCGGCCTCGGAGGCCCCAGCACTGGTCATGCCTCAAGGCAGGCTCCTATGCCGGCCTCGCTGGCCCCAGCACCGGCCTAACCCCTCAGCAGGCTCTTATCCTGGCCTCGGAGGCCCCAGTACCGGCCTTGCCTCACGGCAGGCTCCGATGCCGGCCTCGCTGGCCCCAGCACCGGCCTAACCCCTCGGCAAGCTCTTATCCTGGCCTTGGCGGCCCCAGTACCGGCCTTGCCTCACGGCAGGCTCCGATGCCGGCCTCACTGGCCCCAGCAGCGGCCTAACCCCTCGGCAGGCTCCGATCCCGGCCTCTGAGGCCCCAGTACCGGCCTTGCCTCAAGGCAGGCTCCGATGCCGGCCTCGCTGGCCCCAGCATCGGCCTAACCCCTCGGCAGGCTCCGATCCCGGCCTCGGAGGCCCCAGCGCTGGTCATGCCTCAAGGCAGGCTCCGATGCCGGCCTCTCTGGCCCCAGCACCGGCCTAACCCCTCGGCAGGCTCTTATCCTGGCCTCGGAGGCCCCAGTACCAGCCTTGCCTCACGGCAGGCTCCGATGCCGGCCTCACTGGCCCCAGCAGCGGCCTAACCCCTCAGCAGGCTCTTATCCTTGCCTCGGAGGCCCCAGTACCGGCCTTGCCTCACGGCAGGCTCCGATGCCGGCCTCACTGGCCCCAGCAGCGGCCTAACCCCTCGGCAGGCTCCGATCCCGGCCTCAGAGGCCCCAGTATGGCCTTGCCTCAAGGCAGGCTCCGATGCCGGCCTCGCTGGCCCCAGCACCGGCCTAACCCCTTGGCAGGCTCCGATCCCGGATTTGGAGGCCCCAGCACTGGCTTTGCATCAAGGCAGGCTCCGATGCCGGCCTCGCTGGCCCCAGCTCGGCCTAACCCCTCAGCAGGCTCTTATCCTGGCCTCGGAGGCCCCAGTACCGGCCTTGCCTCATGGCAGACTCCGATGCCGGCCTCGCTGGCCCCAGCACTGGCCTAACCCCTCGGCAGGCTCCGATGCCGGCCTCGCTGGCCCCAGCACCGGCCTAACCCCTTGGCAGGCTCTTATCCCGGCCTCGGAGGTCCCAGTACCGGCCTTGCCTCATGGCAGGCTCCGATGCCGGCCTCCCTAGCCCCAGCACCAGCCTAACCCCTCGGCAGGCTCTTATCCTGGCCTCGGAGGCCCCAGTACCGGCCTTGCCTTAAGGCAGGCTCCGATGCCGGCCTTGGTGGCCCCAGCACCGGCCTAACCCCTCGGCAGGCTCTTATCCTGGCCTCGGAGGCCCAAGTACCGGCCTTGCCTCATCGCAGGCTCTGATGCCAGCCTCGCTGGCCCCAGCACCGGCCTAACCCCTCAGCAGGCTCCGGTCCCGTCCTCGGGGGCCCCAACACTGGCCTTGCCTCACGGCAGGCTCCGATGCCGGCCTCGCTGACCCCAGCACCGGCCTAACCCCTCAGCAAGTTCCGGACCCGACGTCGGAGGCCCTAGCACAAGCCTTGCATCATGGCAGGCTCCAATGCCGGCCTCGCTGGCCCCAGCATCGGTCTAACCCCTCTGCAGGTTCCAATCCCGGCCACGGAGGCCTCAGTAGTGGCCTTGCCTCACAGCAAGCTCCGATGGCGGCCACTGGCCCCGGCGCCCCCCTAACCCCTCAGCAGGTTCCGATCACTGTCTCTGTGGTTATTATTTCAAAGGTTCCAGTTGTAATGTATCAGATCTCTGCCTCCCCCGAATATTGGCCACTGGCATTGCCACTGCCTCCACCGTTTCAAATCCTTCTCAGGCTCTTTTTCCACTCTGAATGTTGTCCAGTGTTCCGAAGCATGCGTGATGGTAGCATTCGACATTTGGTGTAATTTCTCCAAAAAAATAAAGTTGGTAAGATCCGGTTTCTGCTTCTCCTGAATACAAGTCTCCACCACCATAGCGAAGAACTCTTTCAACACCGCATTTCTCCTTGGTCTCCGCTAAACTCTCTCCTTATATGTGATGTCTGAGATTCTTAACAATATAGAGAAATAGCAGTCCTCTTTCACGGCGAATTTTTCCATAAGTTCCAGTGCATTTAGATAAGTTTTTTCTGCATCTCCAGTGTCCTGGCATCCATGACGGCTTTCTTACCACCTCTCCGATGTTTTTCTTTATCTTTTTCTGTTCTGGGCCCGGTTTCTCCAGGGGTCTGACGTTTTACTCACAGTTCGGCCGGGACCCAGAGTCCCGCGATCTGGGCCCCAGCTGGCGTGCCCTGTGCTCGACCCCCGCCCAGAACCCAGCATCTTACTGGGCCTGGTTTCTCCAGGGGTCTGGCGTGCTACTTGCAGTTCTGCCTGGGGCCCAGAGTCCCGTGACCCGGGCCCCATCTGGCGTGCCCAGCCCGCGACCCCCGCCCAGAACCCAGCGTCTTACTGGGTCCGGTTTCTCCAGGGGTCTGGCGTGCTACGCGCAGTTCGGCCGGGGCCCAGAGTCCCGCGACCCGGGCCCCATCTGGCGTGCCCCGCCCGCGACCCCCGCCCAGAACCCAGCGTCTTACTGGGCCTGGTTTCTCCAGGGGTCTGGCGTGCTACTCGCAGTTCTGCCTGGGGCCCAGAGTCCCGCGACCCGGGCCCCATCTGGTGTGCCCAGCCCGCGACCCCCGCCCAGAACCCAGCGTCTTACTGGGCCTGGTTTCTCCAGGGGTCTGGCGTGCTATGCGCAGTTCGGCCTGGGGCCCAGAGTCCCGCGACCCGGGCCCCATTTGGCGTGCCCCGCCCGCGACCCCCGCCCAGGACCCAGCGTCTTACTGGGCCTGGTTTCTCCAGGGATCTGGCGTGCTATGCGCAGTTCGGCCTGGGGCCCAGAGTCCCGCGACCCGGGCCCCATCTGGCGTGCCCAGCCCGCGACCCCCGCCCGGAACCCAGCGTCTTACTGGGTCTGGTTTCTCCAGGGGTCTGGCGTGCTATGCGCAGTTCGGCCAGAGCCCAGAGTCCCGCGACCCGGGCCCCATCTGGCGTGCCCAGCCCGCGACCCCCGCCCAGAACCCAGCGTCTTACTGGGTCCGGTTTCTCCAGGGGTCTAGCTTTGTTCTTTTTCAAGATCGTTTTGGGTATCTAGAATTCATATTCCATATTAGGATAGATTTTTTTCTGAAAAATAAATATATAAATATATGATAGTTTCACCTAAAAAAACAGAAAAAAATATGCTCTAGTAAGAAAGAAAGCAAAAAGAAATATTGAAATGCTATCTTTAAATCATCAAACGCTTGGTATCAGACAAATGAAACTGTTATGTGAGATTATCATTTTTAATTTTGGATAAATTGCTATAATACTAGATGTCAACCACTAAGCCAGGCATGGGAAGGAGGGATGGGGAGAGAATGGGGTGGGGATCGGGTGGGGGCTGACTGGGCGATGTGTGCATGTATGTCTACAAAAGTTTGTATCCCACTATGATGTATGAATACAGTGCACCAATAAAATAAAATAAAATAAAAATAAATGTATTTTGATCCTATTTCCTAATGAGGTTACAATGATATATAATGTTGAAAATCCGTGTTTGTTATATGGCTGCTTTTTTAAAAACTCTCTTATATTTAAACAGAATTAAGTTAGAAACAGGAGGGCAGAATTAATGTAACTTTTGCAGTACATAGAGAGGAGTGAAGACTCCAGAATAATTGTGACAGATTGTAAAACTCTTGAAGGCTTATCCTCAGTGTGTGTGTGTGTGTGTGTGTGTGTGTGTGTGTGTGTGTGTGTGTTTCTTTTCTTACTTGGGACTAAACCCTGGGGCTTTCAACCTCCAAGATACAATCCCAGTTCTCTCTCTCTCTCTCTCTCTCTCTCTCTCTCTCTCTCTCTCTCCTTCCCTCTTTCCCTCCCTCCCTCCCTGCAAACAGGGTCTCACTAAGTTGCTGAGAACCTTGCTAGACTGCTGAGGTTGGCTTCAAAGTGATCTTCCTGGCTCATCCTCCCAAGTACTGGGGTTACAGGTGTGCGCCACCAACAAGGCTTTTCAAGTCATATTTTTGTAGTAGACAGTAAGCACTTAATAGGTACTGATTAAATTAAATTATTTAATTCTGGGAAAACTAGGGCAGTATGAAGAAAATTTAGATTTGGTATGAGACTGGTTTGTTGTAGAAATAGGCATCTGTCTCTAGGTACAAACAAACAGAAAAAAACACGGCAGCATTTGTTACTCAACAAAAATTTATCATTCACCAGAAATGGCTAGCCTTTTTTTTTCATCCATTATAATCCTTAGATCATGCTGGTACAATGTGATCCCAGTGATTACATATAATGAAGCTGGGACTTCAAAAGCCAGGTTTTATCTGATCTACGAAAGGTCATAGAGTGAGTTAGGACCAAGCTCCAGGTCTCCAGTTCCAATTTTCAGGTTTGTATTATCACATAATCTTTCCTGAAAGCATTATTTTTGGACACTATCCCAGTGAGCACATGCCATATGCTTGACTACCTCTTCAGAGGGTATGCCAAGTCATAAATTAATAAATTTGCTCGGTTTAGCATGCCTTAAAGGCCTTATCAAAATTTATTTTAAAAGAAAAAATTATTAATTTAATTTTGTCTCATTTATTTTCTTATGAAATAAATGGTAATATTCCTTACTCATGGGCTTGTAACATTTTTAGAAATATCATTTTAAAAATAAGTAGTACACGCCATTATGATAGTTACTCCACTAGAAGAAAATAACATTCATCTCTTGGCCTCTTATTTGGCTTGCAGTGGACTGCATGTTAAAACACATCTGTCATAAACAGATAAATAAATATACTTGTCCTTTGTTTCCTGTCTCTAAAAATGCCTTGGGTTTCCTTTAAGGTGCTTCTGGTTCATGAGATGATCATAGGCTATGTGTGTCACAGCAGGAAAAGGGCTCAGAACTGGTGACCTCCCCTCCCCTTCTGTTTTCTAGGTCAGGACTCTGACCCTAGGAACTAGTAGGGCCTGCTAATGGTCATTGGCAGAGCAGAATTCTCACCAGGGCTTTTTTTTTTTTTTTTTTTTTGGTGATACTGGGGTTCCTGGAAGCCCTTCCACCTCCGGGCTACACTCCCAGACCTATTTTATACTTTTTTAAAATTTTTGGACACAGGGTCTCTTACGCCAGCGCAGCTGGCTTCGAACCTGCGCCATCCTCCTGTCTCCGCCTCCTAAGCGTGGGGATTACAAGCGTGCGCCACCACGCCCAGCTCAGCAGTACTTTGGCTCCCTAGGATCCTTTCCTTTTTTGTCTTTTTCCTTCTTCTTTGCCTTTCTTTCTTTCTTTCTTTCTTTTTTTCTTTCTTCTTTCTTTCTTTCTTTCTTTCTTTCTTTCTTTCTTTCTTTCTTTGGTACTGGAGACTAAACCCAGGGTCATTCTACCTCTGAGCTATACCCCCAGACATATTTTTTTTTTAATTTTAAAACAAGGTCTCCCTAGGTTGCTGAAAGTCTTGCTAAGTTGCAGAGTGTAGCCTCGAACCTAGGATCCTCCTGTCTCAACCTCCAAATACTGAGATTACAGGTGTGCACCACCTCTAGGCCAGCTGTTCTACTGCCATGAAGACTTTCACCTGACCAACGTGAGAACCATTAATGACAAGTTCAAGTTCCTGAAGGAAGGAAAGACATGAGTAGCTTTAAAAAAAAAAAAAAAAAGCTGCTGAGAGATTCCAGAAATCCAATTTTAAAAAGATCATCCCTAAACCTCAAATTTTTACTTCTTCTTTCCTTCTTTTCCTGCCAGAACTGCAGGTCACTGGAAAGCTCAGAGGTAAGCAAACAGGGCAAGTAATGGCAAAAAAAAAAAAAAAAAAAAAAAATGGAGGCAAATTCTTCCTTTCTGCCCCAGGATTAACACCAAGGCATATAATCTAATAAAATCTTGTAGTTTATTTTTGCCTAGTTTCCAATTCAGTCAAATTATAAAAGGTTAGAGGTAGCATGCCCCTGAGTTCAATCCCCAGTAGCAACCAAACAAAACAAAATTTGAAGCTTATCAGGCTTAGATCTCCTGGTAGGTTTTGAAACCCAATTGTTTTGTGTATATAAAATGATGAAGTGGATTACTTACTGCCAATTAACTGATACTATCTTAGGACTTCAAAACAAAACCATGCACAACTAACAAATGCCTGATAAACTTCAGGAAAATGTCAGTTTTAAATCTATGGAAAAATATACTACACAAATATGTGGTACCAAACTTTTTTTCCCCCAAAAGATGAAATTTATTAAAAAACCAACCAGCATAGTATACAAGCACTTATTTCAATATAATTTTTCTTGTTTTGAAGTCATTATGCAAAAATTTTACTATTATGTTTTTTTTATTTTAGGTTTTTTATTCAAAATACAAGTACAATTCCGGTATGGATTAATTTCCATTAAATCTGGAGTTAATTGATTATGTTTATTTATGTGAGTAGAATTTATATAAACTATCTCTATGAAATGATAAGGAAGACAGGCATATCCTTCCCTATTTTGGGAAAATCATGATTTATTCCAGTTTTGAGTTCTTTCCATGTGACTAATATTCTTTCCATCTGTAAGTACTTTAATTCTATTGAGGTGTTTTTATCCTTTCACCCTTTTGTACCATCCACCTCTGCCTCTTGTTGGCAGTTAATCCTTCCTGCAAACCACAAAGCCCCGCAGGATTTTACGAAATGCCTGCAGAATGAAGGCTTCAGCTCATCTACGCTTCCTGAGGTCATAAATGTAATGAGGTTGAACAGCATTGACCCCAGAGTCCCTTCCAAGTACATCAGGAGCTCTAAATCTTACCTAAGCTTTTTCACTAGTTACCCTGATAAAAAGGAAATAAAATTTATTTGCTTCATTCTTATTTGGTGCTCAGCTTACTAGGTTATAGATCCCCAAGGTATTTTAAAACAAAAATAAACATTAAAAATATTCAGTCCACCCAAGCCCCTCAATTAGAGGAGTTGTTTTATTGGGCTTGAGCTGCAAGAACAAAATGGTAAGCTAGACAATCTGGTGGGCACTGGCTCAAGACCTTCCCCCTGGCAGTGCCTGGAGTGTCTCCTGGTAAGGGACACAGCCAGCTACTGCTCCCTGCCTGCCATGGTTATGTAAGCTTCAGTTACTCGTTTTATTCAGGAAGCTTTCCTGCTATGTATTTTCCAAGAAGACCAGTGGCAATGGGAGCCTTAAATTGTATTTGTCTTTCTCCTGAATCTCTTCCTTCAGCTCTTTCTAAGAGGTGGTGTTTTGTTTCAGGTGACAGGCCACAGGAATGGTTGGTGTCACGCAGCCCGGCTGTGTCTCAGGCCGGGCTTTTTGGAGGTTGCCATGCTCAGAATGTTGGACCAGCTGCTGAGCGGGGATGGACAGCCTTTCATGCAGGGAAGAGGTGACCCAGGAGGAAAATGATGCCAGTCCCTAATGACTGCTAAATGTAAGTTGCTAAATGCTTAGAACAGTGGCCATCACCTAGGAAGTGTTTTGGAAAAGTAAAACAAGTAGATTAGAGGAGACAAGGCAGACCATGAGCTTCTTAGAAATTCAAGCTGCAAAAGAGGCATTGTGGGTGTCATAGAAGGTTGAGTATTGTCCCCAAAGTTCAAAACTCTAAGGTAAACCTGGAAGCTCAGCATATGACTTTATTTGGATTTATTACTATCCCTTTGCAAAAGCAATTAAAACAAAGACTGAGATCAGATCATGCTGAGTTAGATCCAATGAAAGTGTTCATACAAGAAACAGACTAGGGGGAACACAGGGAGAAGGCAGGGAGAAGGTGGAAGAATGCCCAGGAATGCTGAAGTTTGCCAGAAATGGCATAAGCCAGGAGAGACATAAGAAAGTCTCCATCAGAGTCTCCAGAAGGAACCAAACCTGTGGCAGCTTTGAATTTGGACCTTTGGCCTCTAAAACTGTGAAAAAGTAAATTTCTGTTGTTTTAAACTAATGTGTAGAGCCAGTTGTGGTGGCACACACCTGTAATCCTTGTACGTGGGAGACTGACACAGGAGGATCACAGGTTTCAGGACAGCCTCAGCAAATAAGATTCTCATCAATCTAGTGAGACCCTGTTTCAAAATAGGGCTGAGGGTATAGATCGGAGAGTACCAAAACAAACAAATCAACAGACAAACAAACAAACAAACAAACAAAAAGAAACTGACGTGTGGTAATTTATTGTGGTAGACCTAGGAAAGAAATACAGATTTTCTATTGAGTCCATTCAAATTCTGTATTTGTCAGACTTACAGAAGACAAAAGAACTTTGTTCTGGAAGAGTAGGCAGAGTGTGTGTGTGACTAGCTACAAATATTCTTATACCCTCCATCCAAACAGGTTTGTGCATGCAAAGGATATCAATAAACGAAACACACCTATCAGTCTTAAAATAGATGTACGTTGGGTTTTCCAGAAACCCATACACTTCTCAGAAAGCAATCTTCTGTGAATCTGTGCAGCTACATTTACCATGTGTGGCCTTGCCTTCTTCTCATAGCCACAGCTGTTTACTCTAGTGGCAACACTTGACTTCCTAGGCTAATTCAAATTGTTCTCATAGTACTTTAGAACTGAAATTCAAAGAAAATGGTCAGTTTGGGCTGGTTGTTAAAATGAAGGATATATAAAGTCTAGAGGGTTCAGTTGACCACAAACTAAAAAGGTAGAGAATCTGCAAAGATAAAAAGACAGAATCGGATACATAAATGTAGACAGAATATATAGCTCTGGAGAACAACGGGCTGAAAAATCACCTGCCTTGGTTTCTAATTCAAATTACTCAAGATCCCTATAACAAATTAATTACCATTCAGTTTCCTGATTATAATTTGGACTAACAGTAATATCTCTCTCAAAGAGTTATTCCAGGGGTTAAATGTCAAAAATACTTAGGATGACTTAAGTAAATGGAGCACATTTATGTGAAGTTCTTGGAAGAGTGTACACCCAGGAAGTGCTGGCCACTATTGTTATTACCCCCATACTAGAAAACTAGAAAATGGGTTTTAAAATGTGTCATATCACTTTATGCTTATCATCCTATCATCACTTTATGTTTATAAGGAAATAGCATAGTTAGTGTCCTTCCATAAGTTTATCATTTTAGCTTTGGAGTAAGTCAGCTTTCCTCAATAAAAAGTAAAAATCATGCAACAAATGATGTGTGCATGCATGTTTAGGGCACTCCGATTCTCCCTGTAATGTATGATTACAGTGCACCAATAAAAAAAAAAAAGTAAAATTCAGTCACAGCATAAAAAGGCATTTTCCCCATTCCTGACAATACTTAAGGAAACAATACCAAGTATGCCATAGTGAGCTAGTTGGTTTCTGAGTATATTTATTGTGGACATGTTTGTGCCCATGAGCCTGTAAGTCAAGTCATAGGCTGACTCTGGCTTAAACAGAACTATTATGGAGGGGAGAGAAGAAAACTGGCTTTGGTACTGGGTGATGAGCATAGTTAAAGCTCGCTGGCTTAGCAGGAAGGCACAATCCCTTTTGGGAGATAGTTACATCCCGGTTTAGAGACATATACGATTGGATTTCAGCTCTCTGAGTCAGATTCAAGCAAAGAAGAACTTAGTGCTTTGCCTATGAAAAAAAAAACACAGGTTTTTGTTTCCTTTGAAGTCAATGATAGTTTCATATACTAAGATATTGGAGGGATTTGGAAATAGGAAAGGCATGGGCCCAGTAATACCTAGCCAACCCTGAAGAGAAATGCTAGAGAGGGCAAAATGACTGAGACACTTTGAGACAGTGAGACAGCTGATGTTCTATTTAAAATTGTTAACTTTTTTTGTGCTTTGCTGTAATTCCCATCCACTACCCCCAAAATTGTGATCCCAAGATGAAACTGGTCAGAGCCGAGTAATTATGGCAGCTGGGAACATGTTCTCAACACACGGACCTTTTGAAAGGTATTTCAAACCCTAACCCAAACACCAACATAAATACTTACTTGCTTTATCAAATACTGTAAACTCAAATTCTGGTGAAGATGTGGAGAAGTGGGAACTCTAATACATTGTTGGTAGGATTACGAATGACAAATTAGTGAAACCGCTTTGGCAAACAGTATGGAGGATCTTCTTGCTTTCTTAACTGCCCACATCTCTATTCTCTGATGCAACTTCCTCTAAATAGCAAGGTGAACTAAGAGCTCTGTCAGCTTCCTGCTGGTATTTTGACTGCTACAGAAGTCCAATGTGTTTCCCACCTTGTACTTTAGTAATGAGCTGGCTTGGAAAACTGGATTTCCTATATCTAGATAATAGTCTGTAAACATTTTCTTCAGTATGCTTTTTCTTATAAACTTGATAGTCCTGATAGTACAAGATTATAATTCAGATTGTTAGTTTTTAAAAATCAGAATAGATAGATATAGGTATAGATCTATAGGAATAGATATACATAGGTTGATCAATCACTAGTCCCCACCTTAAACTCTCCAAGCAATATTTGGAAATAGTTCATAATTCCCTCACTTTATTAAATATTTTATCTTAGAATTGATCTGATCAAGAAAATGCCTGCATGAAGAACTTGTTGTTTTTAACTACTTTTTTCATAAATGTCCTTCTTTGAATGTACAGCTGAATGTCTTACCTCTCATTCTTCTAGAATTAAAAAAAATGGTGCATTGTAATTATACATCAAAATGAGATTCAGAGTGATAAGAACAAACATGCACATAGCACTTGGGTACTTCCCTCAGGTCCCACCCTGGTCCCTTCCCCTCCACATACATAATTAATATTGATAACTTCATATATGAACATAGGATCATTTGAACTCTTACTATAATCAAATTTCTCCTTTCATCTCCCCATCTCCCAATCCAAGTTCCCTTTTACTATTTTCTTTCAGTATTTCCTTTTATTTATCTGAAGTCTTCTTTGTTTTCCCATTTTCCCTCTTGCTTTCACATATGAGTGAAAACATATGTCCCTTTACTTTCTGTCACTGGCTAATCTCATTTAGCGTGACATTCTCTAGTTCTATTCATTTTCTTGCAAATCACAAAATTCTGTTCTTTCTGGCTGAGTAAAATTCCACTGTGTAAATCACCTAATTTCATAATCCATTCATCTGTTGATGGATGCCTTGGCTGGCCCCATAGTTTGGCTATTATAAATTGTGTGCATGTATCCTATAGTATTCTGACTTTAATTCCTTTGGGTCATATGGTGGTTTTATTTCCATCTTTTGAGGACCCTCCACACTGATCTCCATAGCAGCTATGCTAATTTGCAATCCTACCAACAATGTCTAAGGGTATCCTGTGACATTTGATATGTGACTCAGAAAAAGCTGAAAGAATTCTGTAACATTGCCATCCATTTAGCTCAGCATAATTCCTGATGACTTGTCTTTTTAGGTGGCACTGGGGTTCCTGGAAGCCCTTCTACCTCTGGGCTACACTCCCAGACCTATTTTATACATTTTTATGTGGAAACAAGGTCTCTTAAGCCAGTGCGGCTGGCTTTGAACCTGCGTGATCCTCCTGTCTCCGCCTCCCAAGCGCGGGGATTACAAGAGTGTGCCACCACGCCCGGCCTGATGACTTATCTTATTTTAGCAGTAGGCAATACTCTTGTATATAGAAATTAAAAATTTTTAAATATTGGTCCCATCCATTTCACTTTTACATTTTTAAAATACTTTTAGTGGTGAATTGTAGTCTCCCATCAAAATGAAGTCCAGAGTGTTAAGGATATACATGCACACAACACTTGGTGAGCATCCCTCAAGCTTCCTCCTCATTAAGAAATTTATTTTCAACAAAGTTTACTTTTCCCATTCAATAATTATACTTAAAAGTTTAAAGTTTTTATTTTTCATCAACCATCAAAATTGGTATTTTAATTCAATCTAGAATAAAAATTCCAACTCTTAAAAAGGAGTTTGTGTGTATTTTTTTATAAAACTGGTATTTATTTTCTGTCAATGCAATTTTCATATTCTGCTTACAGGTCTTTATAATGATAATCTAAGTCCATCTGATGATTGCCCCTACCCATTCAGCAGCCTAGATCTGTAGCCTACTTTTTAGAAGCAAAAGCTGAATATCCTGGAGAATATTTGCATGGACCACTCAGATAAATCCTTCAGTCATCTAACTCTTCTTTCATCATTGATTTTTTTCAACAGTGATCTGTTCTTCCACATAAATTGGTTCAGAATATTAGAGGAAATAAAGCTGTGGTGTGACTTCCTGTGAGTATGCTCAGAAAATGGTGCCCTACATATACATAGTATCCCAGGCTACATATTCATTAGGTCCCCCTAGTGAAACCTCTTATTGTTGCTTAGGATGCCAACGCCCATGTTAGGGGAGCATCCTTTAACACAGAGCGGTGATGAAAGAGTTAACCCAGGTATCACTATGACAGGCTGAGTGTCAACCTGGTATCAATATTCATCCCCACCTCAGCCTCTGAGGAATGTTCTTTGATCCAGATAGTGAAAGTTCCCTCAGGGAACAAGCCTAGCAGTAACTATTGCTTAAGGGAGAGTAGCACATTTGGCCTGTATTCCTGGATAATATGACATAATCATTAGCTGAGCTTTGCTGGCAACCATGGTGCCAGCTACCAGCCTGCTTGTATTCTTCAGATTTATGACTTAGATGCCACCACTCTATTTTTTATTGATGTAGAGATAATATACACTTATAGAACAATTGAGGTCCTACAGGAAGGAATGGGACAATTATTCTTTTATCTTAAGGTTATCAGGAACTTTGAACTTCTTGAAAATTTCCTATAAAATTTGACAGAAACAAAAGATAACTTTGTATATGTTCTGCTCTGGGTATTATGAAATTCTAGTTCACATATTTTATGTGAATGAACACTGATGTCAAATCATTATGCTTTAAATTTCATTGGACATATGTGAAAGAATGATTTGACATTTTTATTTTATAATGTCAATTATGTTTAAAAATTATGTTCTTTACTACTATAAAGTTATGATGAAAATTTAAACATTAATTTTGAAATGTGAGATGGAGACATATTTTTGCAAAACAATTTCAGTAAATGTGTGAGCCCAAAGTCCAAATACCATTAACCTACTTTACATTTAACAACTTTCTAATTGCAAAATTCAAGAAGAAGGGGCTGAAAGAAAGTCGTAAGCGAGAATATGAGAGTATCAACAGAAGAATATTTTAATATTGACTAAAATTCTTTGAAATAATGTAGGATAACTAAGAAAACATGGAAATAGATATTCCAGTTTCTAAAATCATTTTTTAAATTTAAAGAACACTTATAAGAATAAAAAGACAGCAAAATTTTATTTTTTCTAATCAGGAAGTGACCACTGAACTCTTGACATTGATTATTATGTTCATTGTTCAGTGGTTGATTCAACTGTATCTGGGTCTAACTCAATAATTTTAGGCAATTGTATTATAATATCTAAACAGAGTAGTAGGCCCAAAGACATGCTTTATTTTCTTTGATATGTCTTTTTAAGAATAAAAACTATAAGTCTCAAAAATCAACACAGAGATATCATTTACTTAGAGGAATCTGTTATGGTCACATAAAACCAGGAGCCAGAACTTTAACTCATAGAGTCTGAAGTTAGAGCTGATACAGTCAGAAATGGGACAAAAGCAAAGTGAAATGAAGCAGGCAGCCTTATTTGCAGCTGTTGCCATAGTACGAGTGTGCGTTTGTGGACCCATATGTTACTAAAGTTGAGTCATGCTTATAAATAAAAAATTAATAATTTCAAATGCAGAGTATACTGTATACAAATCCCATCACTGGCATTTCGATAAATAAAAAGTTTAGAAAACACAGTATACTGTATACAAATCCCATCACTGGCATTTCGATAAATAAAAAGTTTAGAAAACACAGTAAGTCCTTAAATTTGCAAATTCCATACACAGCTTTATTTAGTGCTATTAATCTTGCTAGGAGATTTGAATGTTATATCACTTTAATATAAATAATAACTACCCACAGATATTTATAAGAGTTGGAATTATTTGCTACAAAATTCGGATTTTTGTAAATACTTCTGAATTAATATGTCCTATTCACTAAATTCTTTTAGTTATCTATAATAAGTAGAGTATGAAGATATTGAAATCATTATACAAATTTAATTTGTGGTTTTTTTTTTTCTTTTTCTTTCTTTCTTTTTTCTTTCCTTTTTTTTTTTTATTTTGCAGTACTGGGGATGAAACCCAGGGGTATTCTACCTCTGGGCTACACCCCCAGCCTTATTTTTTATAATTTATTTGGAAACGCGGTCTCACTAAGTTGCTGAGAGCCTCGCTAAGTAGCTGAGGCTGGCTTTGAACCTGTTGAATCCCCTTGTCTCAGCCTCCCAAGTGCTAGGATTACAAGCATGTGCCACCATGCCCGGCATAATTTGTGGTTTTAAAATGTCTAAATAGTTCTTGAATTCTATTATTTTTTCTGTATATCTGTATTCAGAAATTAATGTTGTTTGGGAAACTTTGGAGTGTTATTCTCAATTTTTTTTTTATAATCAGGCAATCTTCTGAAGTTAATTTTCTTTACTAAAAGGAAGGGAGAATCATGTAAAGGTATTGGCTGAGTTGGGTTCAATATTTCCTTTAAATGAATAAAGTAAAATCCCAGTTTGTAAATCATGTAAGAGTTTGCCCACTGGACAAATCAGCCTACTGAATTCTGATAACTTCTTGATGAACTATAAAACTGAGTGGACCTGTGGTATATAGTATAAACACATATTGAAATACTGCGTCCTATAAGGCACTGCTTGAAGTAGCCAATTAGTTTCCTGGACATATGAATCTAAGTTTTCTCTGTTTTCTACCAAAGAAAGAAAAAACTACCAAAAAACTGATCGCAAATTAAAAAATACAGGATTGAAAAAGTCTTCTAAACAAAAGAAAAAAAGAAAAGGAATCTTTATTCACCCTTGACTTCCAATAAATCCCAAGATTCTATTGACTAGACCTAGGATCTATGTTTTAAATGTCTCTTCCCATCCATTTCACTGACAGCACTAACTGCAAATCCTCACTGTTTCTTCATTGACTCAGTCCTGCTGAGCCCATCTTCAGTCATGACCTCCAGCTCTAATCCATCAGCCACTGTACTATCACAATCCTATCATCCTCTAAACTGTACATCTTGTATCATAGAAAGAAACTTCATGATCTAACCACACGCCACCAACTCAGTCCAAAATGCATAAACCTCCTTCCCATCCTACTGACCTCCGAGTCTTCCACCAAACTCAGTTCAGAAGATTTTTATATCGTACCATGTATCACTCACTATCCAAACTCATTTGGTCATTCTGCTCCATATTCCTCTCTGCTTCTATTGTTGCGTTTACAGAACAGAACTCTTTTTCTTTGCATATATGTCTGTTCCCTACTAGATCAGACATATTTATAACAAGGTCTATTTAACTTTGTATTCTCAACATCTGGGGTTATGAGTAGAAGGCATTACATAAATACTTTAATTGGGCTGATTTAGAATTACTAAAAAGATATCAAATCTAACATTTTACTTTCTGATACTTAAGAGGTTTTCTCTCTGTAGCATTTTTAAGGAATTTTTTTTTCTGCTAGCAACATTACATTTTTAGGAATTAACTGAAGGCTCAAAAATTATTTGCAAAGTCAAAATTACTCTTGTCTTTTCAGAATTAAAATAAATAAGCCAGCCGGGTGTGGTGGCGAACGCTTGTAATCCCCGCATTTGGGAGGCTGAAACTGGAGGATCACAGTTCACAGACAGCCTCCGCTACTTAGTGAGGGCCTCTGTAATGTAGTGAGACCCTTTTTCAAAATAAAGAATAAAAAATAGGGCAGGCAGTGTAGCTCGGAGGTCGAATGCCTCTGGGTTCCATCCCCAGACCTGCAAAAAGAAAAGAAAAGAAAAGAAAAGAAAAGAAAAGAAAAGAAAAGAAAAGAAAAGAAAAGAGTAAAATAAATAAGCCAGGCTTAGTGGTATACTCCTGTAATCCCAGCAGTTTGGGAGGCTGAGGCAGGAAGATTGCAAATTTAAGGCAAGCGTGGGTGACTCAACAAGACTCTCTCTCAAAACAGTTTATTTCTTTGTATTTTTTTATTGGTGCATTTTATTCATATATCACATGGGGTAAAACATTTCTGTAGACACATGCACACATCACCCAGTTAGCCCCTACCCAATCCTCACCCCATTCTTTCCCCATTTCTCCTTCCCATGCTTGCCTTAGTGGTTGACTTTGATATATTTAAGTATATCCTGTGCTTTAGAGAGTTTCCTTCTTCCCCCCTCCCATCGCCTCAGTTAGGTTGTCTTATTTGCTCCTCTATAGGATCTCCTTTTTTTTGTCTAGAGTTCCTCCTTGACCCATTTCTCTTTAGCTTTTGCATATTAGGGAGAACATTTGATTTCTTATTTTTTGTGACTGACTAATCTCACTTAGCATAATGTCCTTCAGTTCCATCCATTTCCCTGTAAATGATGTAATTGTGTTTTTTTAATGGCTGAGTAAAATTCCATTGTGTACATATCCCAGAGTTTTGTAATCCATTCATCTGTTGATGGACATCTTAGCTGATACCATAGTTTGGCTATGGTGAATTGTGCAGCTGTAAACATAGATACACATGCATTAGTTTGGTAATTTGGTTTCTTTCTTTGGGGTAGATACCCAGAAGTAGTATTGATGGATTGAAAGGTAGATTTGTTCCCATTCTTCTGATGATTTTCCATACTGTTTTCTAAAGTGGTTGCACTAATTTGCAATCCCACTAATAATGTTTTAGAGTTCCCACTTCTCCACATCCTCGCCAGCATTTGTTGTTTGTGTTTTGAATGATTGCCATTCTAGCTGGAATCTCAGAGTAGTTTTGATTTGCATCTCTCTGATCACCAATGATGTTGAGCATTTTTAATGCATTTATTGGCCATTTGAATTTCTTCTTTTGTGAAGTGTATATTTAGTTCACTTGCCCACTTTTTGATTGGGCTATTTGTTTGTTTTTTAGTGTTGAGTTTCTTTAGTTCTCTTTATATTCTAGATATTAGTCCTCTATCAGAGGAGTTAGTGGCAAACATCTTCTCCCATTCTCTTGGCTTTTGGCTGAGGTTCTTGAAAGTTTCCTTTGCTGAACAGAAGCTCTGCAGTTTCATGCAATCCCACATATTGATTTGCTTCTTAGTTTGTTGTGCCTTTGGGGTCTTATTGAGAAAGTTTTTATCTGTGCTTATGTGTTGCAGTGTTGAACCTATGCCCTCTTCAAGTCTATGGTCTAATTTCCAAGTCTTTGATCCATCTTGAATTGACTCTTGTGCAGGGTGAGAAAGTGGGATTAATTTCCATTTTTCTGCATAATGGTTAACCAGTTTTGCCAACACCATTTTTTGAACAGGCTATCTTTTTTCCAGTGTATGTTTTTGGCCCCTTTGTAAAAAATCAATTGGCTGTAAGTGTGTGGATTTGTTTCTGGGTCTTCTATTCTGCTCCATTGGTCTATGTATCTGTTTTTGTGCCAGTACCATGCTGTTTTTATTAGAATGGCTTTGTAGTATAGTTTACAGTCAGGTATTGTGATTCCTCCTGCATGGTTTTTGTTGCTGAGAACTACTTTGGCTATTCTGATTTTTTCATTGTTCCGAATGAATTTAAGGACTGATTTTTCTATGTCTGTGAGGAATGATCTTGGTAGTTTAATGGGCATTTCACTGAATCTGTAGATCACTTTTGGCAGTATGGCCATTTTAATGATATTTATTCTGCCTATCCACGAACATGGAAGATCCTTCCATCTTCTAAGATCTCCTTCGATTTCTTTTTTCAGTGTTTTATAATTTTCTTTGTAGAGATCTTTTACCTCCTTGGTTAAGTTTGTTCCTAAGTATTTTATTTTTTTGTGGGAAATCCTGAGTGGAAGTGTTTTCTGAATTTCTTTTTCAGTGGATTTATAATGGTGTACAGAAAAACTGATTTTTCAAGATTAATTTTGTATCCAGACACATTGCTGAATTTGTTGATTATTTCTATGAGTCTTTTGGTTCAGTTTGTTGGGTTTCTAGGTATAGTATCATGTTCTCTGCAAATATTGAAAGTTTGAGCTCTTCTTTTCATATTTGTACTTCTTTGATTTCCTTTCTTGCCTTATTGCTCTGGCTAGGGTCTCAAGTACTTTATTGAAAAGAAGTGGTGATAGTGGACATCCTTGTCTTGTTCCTGTTTTTAAAGTGAATCCTCAAAGATTTTCCCCATTTAATATGATGTTGGCTGTGGGCTTATTGTAGATTGTCTTTATGATATTGAGGTATGTTCCTTCTATTCCATTTTTCTGCAGTGGTTTTATCATAAATGGATTTTGAATTTTATCAATGCCTTTTCAGTGTCTATTGAAATGATCATGTGATTTTTGTCTTTGGTTCTGTTTATACGATGAATTACATGGATTGATTTTTGTATGTTGAGCCAGCCTTGCAACTCTGGGATGAACCCTACCTGGTCATGGTGTATGCTTATCTTTATGTGGTATTGAATATGTGTTGCTATTATTGTATTTAGTATTTTTGCATCCAAGTTCATCAAAGATATAGGCCTGTAGTTTTCCTTCCTTGAACTGTCTTTATTTGGTTTTAGTATTAATGTGATGTTGGCTTCATAGAATGTATTTTGGAGAATCCCTTTTTTTCTATTTCACGAAATAGATTAAGGAGTACTGAGATTAGCTTTTATATAGAGGTTTTATAGAATTTACTTGGGAAACCACCTGGTCCTGGGCTTTTCTTTGATGGTAAGCTCTTTATTGCTGTTTCTATCCCTTTGTTATTGGTTGGTTTAAATTTTCTATATCTTCTTGACTCAGTTTAGGAAGGTTGTATTTATCTAGAAAGTTGTCAATTTCCTCCAGATTTCCCATTTTTGTGGAGTATAGTTTTTCAAAGTAGTTTCTGATAATCCTCTGGATTTCTACACTGTCAGTGGTAATATTTCCTTTTTCATCTCTTATCTTCATAATTTGGGTTAATTCTCTCTCTTTTTTTTTAGTTAGGTTAGCTAGTGGTTTGTCTATCCTGTTAATTTTTTCAAGAAACCAGCTTTTTAGTTTTATTCCTACAGAGAATTGCAATGTATTTGCCTGTAAAAATTTTTTTTTTCGCGAATGGCATGTGTACAGATGCCATGTCAGTTACTGTTCTTCTCCTCCACCTTCTACTTCTTTCCTATTTATTGTCCTCTTTCTCCTCCAACTCCCTTCTCCTTTTATATTTATCACTGTTAATAGAATTAGAGGTTTCTGGATCAGCTCTTTAAAATAATTTTCTATAGGATCCAGGATAATAGTTCATGCTAATTATTATTTCATGCTAAGAGATTCTTATTTTTCTTACACAATATTTTTCTTTTCCGTAGTCATAAAATCAACTGCCTTCTTCCAGCCTTGTCATCATGATTATTTAGTAAGCCCTGTCTCTTTGCATTTATGTGACCTGGTTCTAGGAGGGTCTCTGTCACCTACAAACCTCATGCTGCATCCTCATAGCAGACAGAAGGTACAGTTTTGCCTTCAAAGGGGATTGCTAATATTTAGAGATTTAATGTTTTAGGCCGGGTGTGATGGCGCATGCTTGTAATCCCTGTGCTTGGGAGGCAGAGACAGGAGAATTGCACTGGTTCAGAGCCAGCCTTGCTGGCTTAAGAGACCCTGTTTCCAAATAAAAATATATAAAATAGGTCTGGGAGTGTAGCCCGGAGGTAGAAGGGTTTCCAGGAACCCCAGTACCACTAAAAAAAAAAAAAATGTAAAGAAAGAAAGAAAAAAATTAAATGTTTTAGTGTGAATGCTTTCTGAAGTCTGCTACTGCTGGGTTCTCTCTCCTGCACTCCCCTCCCTTGGGTATTCTGTGCAATAACTGTTCTGTCATCTCAACTCAGCAGTTTGTGCAGGACGCCACCACAGTGCTGTGAGAGCATCTAAGAACAGGATGTATAACAGGGTTTGGAAGAGGCTGATGTCAAAAATCAACAGTAACTAACAGCTCCCCAAAGGAAAAGGCTTGATCATCAGTGAGAATAGCTGTGACCAAGGAGGGGAAGAGTCAGAAAGATGGCTTAGAATGAGGTTTGAGTGAGGAGGCACCCAGAGGGTGAAATTCAAAAAGCTTTGAAGTTCAAAAAGCACTTTCAAAGGAGAATGAGATTTTGAAGTAGAAGTTAGGGGCAGGATCTGTTAGTGAGGGTGGCTTCCTCACTGGAAGTGGTGATGGAACTGCAGACGTGGGGAACTGATGATAGGAGCTTTGTGGACAAATAAGATCAAATTCAAGTGAGGCTTGGGATCAGAAGTGTGCACAATCATAGCAGCGGTGGAAGGGCCTCTCCTCTCACTTAAAAAGACCACCCTTCTGGTTAAGAAAACTCCAACTCATTCAAATACAGTTAACAGAGTGATTGTGTAACTAGGACATCCAAAGAGTACATTAAAGAAAGAGAGTGAAAAACCAACAACAAAAAATCTAAACAAAAAACGTTCCTGGGAACTTATACTCACTAAAAAAAATTGCTCCAAAGCAGAGGATAATTGCAACACAATATTACAATCTGAATAGAGAGGAAAGTAAATTAATGATATAATTGCAGCTAGGGAGAAAGACAACACAAAAACAAATTCATGATCTCAAGGAAGACATAGCCCCCAAAGGAGGACGACTGTCAACAGGAGATAAGTCAATACTGGGATATGAACTGGTTACAAGTAAAATTTAGATAAACAGTTATTTCACAAGTAAAAACTAAAGTACAAAAAGTATAAAAAAAGTAGACACCACAGAAAGCACAGCAAGAACACAGAGAACAAACACATGAGACAAATGGAGGAAATGAAAGGAAAACAAGAAAAACACTCTAAGAAAAGGAAGTATGTGAGAACTATAAGATAAAGGCAAAAATGATTCAAAACACAAATAAGTTCCTTCAGAGTAAAACTAAAAGAATGGAGTAGGACAAACGTTAGAATCTGTTCCTGAAGATTGTATCAAATCGTATATCCAAGACCTGAGAAAACTCTTCCGGAATGATTCATAGAAAAACTAGCTACAGAGTGGGCATGTCTATGAATACATCCCCTATCCTGCCAGCAGTGGTAACAAACTCTGGGCATCTTTGCAAGAATGCTGTGCTATTTATAAGAGAAAGAAAGGCAAGTTGTTGCAGGTATAGTCCATGTTAATGGAAATGGGGCATCCATCTGATCCTTAAAGAAAGTAAGTTTAAGCCAAGGACTTAAAATCCATCTAAACTGTCCTTCAAGTGTGAAGCCTTCAGGCTTATACTTCTGCGGATTATAGAAGTTAGAGGAATATTACTCATATTAGGACTACTGCAACACCTTCCAGAGAACAAGATTCACCAACCAAAAGAGGATTGGGCAAAATAGCTAAAGGACTACAGGGAACTAGGTCTAAGAGAAGGGCTAACATAACAATTACAAAATACAATGTGTATATAAACATTGTATTTATATAAACTCTCACTATGGAGTCTTTTATCTTTAAAATTGAGTTCTTCTATTTTTAGTCTAGTAATTGCCTTTATAATTAAAATTCTATACAATATCCTTCAAATGACATCCACTGATTTCTACTTTAGCATCAAATGTACTCATTTATAACTGCTCTCTTTTCATACACACACACACACACACACACACACACACACACACACACACACCAGGGGTGGTGTTTCTACCTCCAGGCTATAGTCTCAGACCTATTTTAGACTTTATTTGAAAACAGGATCTCACTAACTTGCTGAGATTCTAAGTAGCTGAGGCTTGCTTTGAACCTGTGCGATCCTCCTGTCTCAGCCTCCCAAGCATTGCGATTACAAGTGTGTGCCACTACGTCCAGCTTTCCTTAGCTTTTTTTTTATGCCTAGTTTTATTTAACAGTTTTAATTTGTAGCAAGGCATGGTGGTGCATGCTTGTAATTCTAGTTCTTAGGAGGTTGAGAGAGGAGAGTACCAGGTTCAAGGCCAAAAACCCCAATTTAGTGAGACCCTTAGCAACTTAGCAAGACCCTGTATCAAATACAAAATATAAAGGGCCGGGGGTGTGTTCTGAGGTAGAATTCCATGGTTTGACCTCCCAGTACCTAACACACAGACACACACACACACACACACACACACACACACACACACATTGTAATAGGCTGAATGATGTCCTCCCAAATCATATGTTGAAGCTCTAACCCTAATCACCCACCTCAGAATGTAATGTATTTGCTGTCATGGTCTTAAAGTGGTGAGAAGGTTGAAATGAGATCTTTAGGGTGGGTCCTAAACCAATTAGACTGGAGTCCTCATAAAAAAAAAAAAAGTTAATTTGGATGTAAGAAGAGACACCAGAAACACGTTAAAACACAAAGAACAGGCCCTGTGAGGACATTGTAGAAGGTGGCCATCTTCAATCTAAAGGGAGAGGTTTAAGAGAATCAATACCTGTTCACACTTTGTTCAGGGACTTCAAGCCTCTAGAACTGTGAAAAAATAAATCCAGTTTGTGTTGTTTTGTTATGACAGACTCAGAAGACTCATACAAAACATCATTTTCAGTGTTTATTTATGTGTTGTATAGTCTTAAAATTCATACTGTGCATACATGATAAAAATAATGCAATGTGGCAAAATGTACCTGCATATTCGTCATACCGGTAAATTTATAAATTTGTTTCATTTATCATTTGTAAATTCACTGGTGCCATTGAACATCAAACATTATTGTGAGAAAAGGCTAAGAACATAATTGAAAAGCTAGATAGATGTGCTATTGGGATTTTCATACCAAAGAAAGCACAAGCCAGGTGTGGTGGCACATACCAATATTTGGGAGGCTAAGACAGCAGGATTACAGGTTTGAGGCTAGCCTCAGCAGTTTAGAAAAACCTTGTTTCCAAAAAAAAAAAAAAAAAAAAAAAAAAGGCTGGGAGTGTAGCTTGGAGGTAGAATGCTACTGGGTTTAATTCCCAGAATCACAAAAAAAAAAAGAAAGAAAGAAAGAAAGAAAGAAAGAAAGAAAGAAAGAAAGAAAGAAAGAAAGAAAGAAAAAAGGAAAGAAAAGAAAGCACTAGGCTAGAGAAAGTAGAGCTTGGATTATGATGGGAATGACTACAATAAATCCTCAATGAAAGTACATGGCATTCTGGGTATCTGTACATTTGACAATGAATATTTGCTCATTTGTCCCTTCCACAGTAGATCACCTCTCCACCCTCCACCACACCCCTGCGATGCCTCTCTGGTGGCTTCCTGTCCCAGTTTTGCTGACAGCTGTTGTTTTTGGAGCATCTGTGATTCCAGTTTGCAGAGAATAATTTTTTCTGTCTCTTAATTTCACGAAAGATATTTTTTTGTGGGTTGAATGAGTCTGGATAGAAATAGGAACATTAAGTAGTAAGAAGATGATTGACATAAGCCTGCCAAAAATTTGTATTTTTAATTTCATTATATTGGCAAGATATAAGTGAACAAAATAGTAACAGTAGGAACTCCTGCCTGCTCCAGACTTGAATAAGACTAGTTCTCAGGTTTCACCACATGTGGTATAGGCCCTTGATAAGTATCCTTTCTCAGAGTTCCCCTCTGTTTCTTGTTTACCAAAAACTTTTAATATCACAAATGGGTGCTGATTATCAAATGACTATAAGCCTTCTCTCTAAAAATATCCCATCGCCGGGCATGGTGGCGCACGCTTGTAATCCCCGCACTTGGGAGGTGGAGACAGGAGGATCGCGCAAGTTGGAAGTCGGCCTCACTGGCTTAAGAGACCCTGTTTCCAAATAAAAATATAAAATAGGTCTGGGAGTGTAGCCCGGAGGGAGAAGGGCTTCCAGGAACCCCAGTACCACCAAAAAAAAAAAAAAAAAAAAAGAAGAAGAAAAAAAATCCCATGATATTGTGCATTATATCATTGAACCTTCCACTCTTGATATGTGTTTTGCTTAAAATATGGGGTAATTTTTATACAGTTATATTTTATTTTGTATTTAATTTAATTTTTGTATTGCTATATTGGCCTATAAAATTGTATTTCTGTCCATTTGGGGGTTTCCTTTCTATAATATAACAATCTTATAAAATACAATAGTTTTTATTTCCAGTCTTTATGTATAAGATAGAGGTTATCTGTTGCATGAAAATTACCTAAAACTGGTCTGTAGTACTATCTACTGCTTATACTTATTTTTTTCTTCTTTCCTCCCTTCTGTCCTCCTTCCTTCCTTCCTTTTCTTTCTCTCTTTTGTTCTTTCTGTTTTCTTATCTTTTTTCTTTAAGGAATGAACAGAGGAAAAGATTTTTTGATTAACAGTTCACCCATTCTAATGTTTATCAGTACACTGTCTCCAGGTTTCCAGTATTTCCTGGGGTTGTTTTTGACATTTCATATGTTGTTAACTGCTATTATTATCCAAGTTGTTTACTTCTCTTGCTTTAACATTTTAAGGACAGTAAAATGCTCACAATTCCATTTTAAGATATTTTTAAAAATCTTCTGCTCTATCTGTAGCTATATTGCTTTTTCTCTTAAAATATTGTTTATGTCTGCCTTCATTTTGCTTCTCTTAATTTTTTTACCTTTTTTTTTTAAAGAACCAGTTTTAAGCTGCAGAGATGTTTTCTATTGTTTCCTTATATTTTATTTCATTGATATACTGTCAGTGTACTCTAGCCAAAGACTATCTGGAAAATATTTAGAATTGAATGAGTCAGATCTATTACTTATTGCAAAAAGGAAAAATATTTGCTATGTGGATTTGGGAAGTTCAATGGGAGGAGATTAGAAAAACTTGTTAGAATGTTTGGTCTTTTATTGGGTGAGTTTGGGGAGAGTTAAAGGAAGTGGGACTTAACTCATGATTGGATGTTTTTCAGGAAGTAGGGACATTCTGTAATCAGACATCTTTTTAAAGTTATATTTTGAACTTAAAAATGCTTATGTTATTTTTAGTTTACATGTAATATTTGTACTTTGATATATGGTACTCCAATTTGATACATATATACAATGTATGATAATCAAATCAAGATAATTAGCTTTTCTGTCTCCTTAAATATTATCATTTTTATATGTTAGGAAACTTGAAACTCCTCTCCTCTAGTTAATTTAAAATGTATAATTAATTATGGTAGACTATAGTTAATCTACTGTGCTATAAAACATTAGAACTACTTCCTCCCAATTGTATTTGATGCCATTATCCTTCCTTTCAATTGCAACCTCTCTCTCCCCTTCTTAGCCGCTAGTGACTTTTATTCTATTCTCTATTTCTTATCTAATAAACTCTTTTAGCCTCTACACACGAGAAAGGAAATGTACTATTCATCTTTCTGTGCCTAACTTATCTCACTTAACATAATATTCTTCAGTTCCACATATGTTTCTACAAATGATAATATTTCAAGTTTTGCTTTGGTTGAATAATATTCCATTGTTTATACATACCACATTTAAAGTTCCATTTGTCCATTGGTGGACACCTCAGTAGATTTCATAGCTTGTCTATTGTAACTACCATTACAATAAATATAGCATGTATGTCTTTAATATCCTGATTTCATCTCTTTTGGGTATACATCCAGTAGTGTGATTGCAAGAATTTTATTTTCTGGGTTTTCTTTTTGAAACAGCTATACTATTTTTTCATAATTGCTGTACTAATTTGGACTTCTTTCAATAGTCCCCTTTCTCTCCATCCTTGCTGGCATTTTTTAATCTTTTGTCTTCTAACTGCTGCAGTGAGACGATCTCTCATTTTAGTTCTGATTTGCATTTCCCTGATGATTAATGGTGTGTAGCTTTTTTCCCCTCATATCTTAACCATACAGAGAGTAGACCAGGGTGAAGATAAAAGTCATAAATAGGAAATAAACACAGGTCATTTATATGATCCAGGAGAGGAGATCTTTGGTATTTTGTGGATTGCACAGTAACTTTGCTTTGGTCTGTGCTCAAACAACATTGTGAAGTCATCTTGGCTTTTCTCATTTTATTATGTTTTCAGAGTGACCCTGTCTGTTGCTGGCATCGGTGAGATTATTCTGTCCAACAGGAGAACGACATGGCCTCACGTTGGGTATCAGGCCAGCTCATGATTCCAGTGTTCTAGCTGTGAGTACAGGCCAGTTCCTGGATGTTCATGTAAATCTTGCAATTCTACTTTATATTCAAAACTATAGTTAAATTAAAACTTTTTAAAAAAGTGGCTGAAAACAGCAAGTGTTAGTAGGAACTTAAATTTCTGGTGGGAATATAAATGAGTACAACCATTTTGGGGAAAGTATCTAAAAGTACTTAAGCTAAAACACAGCTATACTCTGTTTAGAAATTTCACTCCTAGGAATAGAGCCAGTGGGAATGAGAATATATGTCTACCTAAAAAAAATGTACAAGATATTCATGGCAATTTTATCTGTGACAAGCTCAAAATTAGAAATAACCCAATTATCTGTCAAAAACAGACTAAGCAAATATATTGTGATGCTCTCATACAATGAACTATGTTAATCAAGAACAAAAAAAAAATATAGACACATGAAAAGCCAGACGTAATGATGAATGGAATAAGGCAGAGTCAAGATTCTACACATTGCCGGGCGTGGTGGCGCACGATTGTAATCCTGCGCTTGGGAGGCAGAGATAGGTGGATCCTGCAGGTTTGAAGCCAGCTGCGCTGGCTTAAGAGACCCTGTTTCCAAATAAAAGTATAATATAGGTCTGGGAGTGTCGCCCGGAGGGAGAAGGGCTTCCAGGAACCCCAGTACCACCAAAATAAATAAATAAATAAATAAAGATTCTACACATTGTGTAATTTCATTCAAGTGAAGTTCAAAAAAAGACAAAGTACATGGCAGCAATGATCACCCTTGTGAAAAGTGTTTATTAGGAGTATTAAGAGAGAAAAGGGCACTAAAAATTATGTTTTTAAAATTCTGTGTATGTGTGTGTACAGAACTGGGATTGTGCCCAGGGCATTCTACCTCTGAGATACACACCCAGCCCTAATTTATTTTTTATTTTGAAATAGGATCTTACTAAGTTGCTGAGGCTGGCCTTAAACCGGTGATACTCCTGTCTCAGCCTCCCATGCGCTGGAGTTACAGGCAGGTGCCACCATGCCCAACTATGTTTGTTAAGTTTACTAGTGTTGGCCGGGCGTGGTGGCACACGCTTGTAATCCCCGTGCTTGGGAGGCAGAGACAGGAGGATCGCGCAGGTTCGAAGCCAGCGGCGCGCACTGGCTTAGGAGACCCTGTTTCCAAATAAAAATGTAAAAATAGGTCTGGGAGTGTAGTCCGGAGGTAGAAGGGCATCCAGGAACCCCAGTACCACACACACACACAAAAGTTTACTAGTGTTTACATGAAAAAAAAAAAATATATATATATATGTAAAAAGTTTACATATATATGTGTAAAAAGTTGTGAAAATGTACATTAAGGATTTGTACACTTTCCCAAAAGGAAATTATTTGTCAAAAAATAAAACACATATATAGACAAATCAGTAACATTAAGACAATATAAAATAAATCAATGGGGAAAGAAGTATGGAACACTTGACTAACTATTCATAAACAGATATGTTTCTACTTATTCTTGGCAAAACTAGAATACATTTCCCAGCTTCTTTTGCAATTCAAATCGATGCATTTAATCAGAGTGCTGACCACCATTTTTATGCTCTGTATATAAACACCTCTTTCATGCTTTTTATCCCCGTGGCTTTGATAACCTACAGAGTACTCACAAATCACATACTAAATGTGGTATAGCTTTTTCTTTTTCTTTTTTCTTTTGACTTGAATCCCTGAATGACTCTGTAGAGAAGACATAGAAAAAGGTTCAACACATCATGTTTATTATTATTTTTTTTCAGTACGGCGGACTTAACCCAGGGGCATTTTACCTCTGAGATATACCCAGACCTACTTTTTATTCTTTATCTTGAAATAGGGTTGCACAAAGTTGCAGAGGGCCTCACTAAGTGGCTGAGGCTGGCTGAGAACCTGCGATCCTCCTGTCTCAGCCTCCCAAGTACTGTGATTACAAGTGTGCACCACCATGTCTATGTTTATTTTGAGTAGTCAACTTTTGCTATAGTTATACATTTTGAGATGTCCTTTTTATTGCAAATAGTATACACTGATGAATAATGGAAATGGCATAAGAAGTGGTATTGAGAAATCTGGTTATTAATTATAGAATTAAAATGTCATTTGAAACCATTTATTTTTTAATTTTTAAATATTTTTTCTTGTGGTGCTAGTAATTGAACCCAGGGGACTTCTACCTTCGAGCTATACCATTAGTCCCATTTTATTTTTTTATTTTGAATCAGGGTCTTGCCAAGTTATCAAAGCTGGCCTTCACTTGCAATCTTTCTTTCTCTGTCTCCCAAGTTTTGGGAATATAAGCATGTGCTACCATGCCCAGTTTAGATCCACTTATTATAGTTATCTTTAAATAAACTCTAAATGGATTAAGAATAATGCATAAAAATAAAACAATAGAAAAGACATAAGTGAAGAATTGATTGCTAACCAGAACTTTCCTAAAATATAAAGTATATCATAAGAAAATGTTTGAAAATGCTGAATATAAAAAATACAATGAACTAAAATTTTATTTGGGACCTATCCCATAGTTTTATAACTCATTCATCTGTTGATGTACGTCTTGGCTGGTTTCATAGTTTGGCAATTGTGAATTGTGTGTCAGCCATAAAAAAGAACAAAATTACATAATTTACAAGGAAATGGATGGAACTGAAGAATATTGTGCTAAGTGAGATTAGTTAGTTACAAAAAGTAAGAAATCGGATGTTCCCCCTAATAAGCAGAAGCTAGGGAGAAAAATGGTCATAGGAGGAACTTTAGACAAGTAAGGAGAAACTATAGTTGAGCAAATAAGGGGACCTGAGGGGGATGGGAGGGGGAAAGAGGAAAACTTCCTAATGTACAGGATGTACATTCACAAACATAGCAAAGTCCATCACTAAGCCAAACATGAGAAGGGAGGGGAGAGGGAATAGGGCAGGAATTGGGGAGGAGCTAAATGAGTGATGTGTGCATGTGTGCCTCTACCATCTTGTACTCCATTAGGATGCATGACTACAGTACATCAATAAAATTTTTAAAAAATATAAAGAAAAAAATGAAATTAACTGCGTATGGTGGCACAGGTCAAATTCCAGTATTGGGGAGAATAAAACAAGAAGATTGCCGATTTAAGGATAGCCTCAGCAACACAGGGAGGCTGTGAGCAACTAAGGATATCATGTTTCAATACAAAAATTAAAAAAGGGCCGGGAGTGTAGTGCATACACGGAAGGCCCTTGAGTTCAATCCCCATAAAAAGAGACGAATTTAAGTGAAAACTCTTTATAAAAAATTAAAATATAAATAAAAGAAACAAATTATTGAATTTTTGTCATTTCATTATGAAAATATTCATATATAAGATATAAAAATATATCAAACACTAATATAAACCAGATTTTTGTTATGAATACAATTTTTGCTTTAGCATATATACATATAGAGCTATGTCTTTATCACACATTAACTGAATGACTATTTTGTGTTTCCAAGTAAACTTCAGACATTAGTATGCTTATTCCTAAATACTTCAGTTTGTTTAATATTTGATGTAGTTTTTCCATTGATGTAAATATACACACAATAAAATGAACCAAGAGGAGTCTTGTCTCTGCAAATCTTTCCCTTGGGCTAGATAGGCCCAGATGGTCCACTCACAGTTATTGGCCTGTGGTGGGCATGGCAGGCTTCTGCCTGGATTTGACACAGCCATTGAGGACAGACCAGCCCCAGCAGACAAAGGTCACACGGTTGGCCACCAATGCCTCACCAAACTGTGTCATATCCTGAGCCCTCAGCCCTCCAGGGTCAGCACAGCACTAGGGCTGAACTGAGGCCCACACTGCTTTGGGCCGACTATTGCTGACTTGTGACCTAAGACCACTGTGATGTTGGCTAGAAGAGGAAACTAATGGATCGGGGTGGTTGTATTCCTCTGGCACGGGAGCTCTTTTGAAGGCTCCATTAGCAGGCAGGCCTGGGGATGGGGCCATTAGGATCTAACCAATGAGTAGTTTCTCCTGCCCAGCACTAAGTGCAGGGGAAGTCTTATGCTTACCACCCTGTCCTGGAACCAATGAGTGGGGTCTCACACCATGCTATGCAGCCCTGAGGCTGGGGCAGTCTGGGTGAAGACAGTCCTTTGACCATACAAACTGACACTAAACTGGGTCACGCCTGAGAGGCAGAGTCACAAGGACCTGTATAGTCTTGGGGGTGCAACAAGGCTCGTGTTACAGCTGTCAGTAATGCAGGCAGAAACGTGAGTCTGTCCTTCCAGGGTATGGATTTCTGCCTGGTGCAGGGACAAGTTAGGACCTTATGTGGGAGCACTGGCCTGGCTACAGCTATGCTGCTCAAGGTTGGGGGGATGGTTGTATAGATAATCCCTTGCCTGCCAAGGCTGATATTAAGCTGGCTCACATCCGAGTCCCATATCTTCAGAGACCTGAACACTCTCGGGAGGAGGGTGAGTGTGCCCAGGCCTGCTCCTAGGCTAGAAATGATTTGGGCTGAAACTTGAGTCTGACCCATTGATGCACAGGTCTCTGCTCGATCCAAGGAACAATCTAGAGGCTCCATCTGTGACCTCTGGCCTGCACAGGGGGCCTTCAGTTTCCATGGAGATGGTGGGTCTTACCATGGGGGTGGAGATGTCTTAGACCTGGTGCTCTAAGACAAAGCCTTGACTAGCTTTCATGCTCTGCTCCCAGTGAGTTGAGTATTACTGCCTGCTCTACCACCTGGGCTGGTGGATATAGGTATCAGCCTGGCATGATACAGTCCATCAGTTTTTTGTGGGTATTAGTGCAGTGGTAGGGGTCATAGGGCTTTGCCTATCATCTGGTTATACCAATGTAGTCCTGGCATCTCTTTTCTTACTGCCTTCTATAATAATTCTCATTTTGTCATAGTAAATGCATGCACTACGGTGTACCATCTGATTTCCTTAGCTCTCGTGCAGGTAGTGTAATGCCCGAATGGCTGTTGAATTTGGCTAACTTGCAGGGAAGTGATCATTGAAGAAGCTTACTCAGCCACGATCTTGCTCCCTGGACTATTCTGAGGTTTGTTTTGTTTTTTTGTTTGGGTTTTTTTTTTTTTTTTGGTGCTACTGGGGGTGGAACCCAGAGGCTTTCTACCTCCAAGCTATACTCCCAGACCTATTTTATATTTTATTTGGGAACAGGGTCTCACTAAGTTGCTGAGAGCCTCACTAAGTAGCTGAGGCTGGCTTCGAACCTGTGTGATCCTCCTGTCTCAGCCTCCCAAGCACAGGGATTACAAGCATGCGCCACCACGCCCGGCTATTCCGAGGCATTTTAAACAGAAAATTTATATTTATATTTTACTTATGACATATAAAATGTTAGCTTATAAATATTTGTTTTGTATTCAGCTGAATTTTCTTGTAAAAGTTTCTCAGTTTTAGTTATATTCATGTTAAATGTCAATCTTTTCCCAACATATATACCTTTTATATTTTTTATTTCATTGTCTACAATAGTGGTTTAAAGCATGTTTTCTTTCAAGACATTTGGAGCTGGATGTGGTAGCACACAGCTATCATTCTGGTGCTTAGGAGCCTGAGACAGGAAGATCATATGTGTGAGGCCAGCCTCAGCAACTTAATAAGATCTTGTTTCCAAATAAAAAAGGCTTAAAGTATATCTATGAGATAGAATGTCTCTGGGTTCAATCCTCTGTACCAAAAGAAAAAAAAAGATTGGGCAAGGTTTGGAGATATTTTCTGTTTGTCATAAGAAGCAGAGATTGCTAAACATTTTACAATGCACAAGACAACCCTCTACAGTAGGGATTCAAAATGTCAATAGTAGCCAGTCATGGTGATATACACCTGTGGTCCCAGTTCTTTTATTACTCCTGGTTTTAAAGTGAATGCCTATAATATTAATGAGCACAAAATCCTATATAAACACATAATGAGTATAAAAAAGGGACATTTATTCAAAAGTGATTTGTAATCTAGTAGTTGTCCAAGGGCAACACAAGCTTACCATGGCAATGATTCTCAGAAAGAGCTGTGTCTAGAGAGGTGAAGAAGACCCTCCCATGGTTGACTGTCACCTGGGGACCTGCCCTTCCTCACTAGAGTTGGTAAAGCAAAAATTCCAATGCAATGTCAGCAAAAATCAGCTACAGTGGCTGGGCTTCAGAAGCCCATGCTGGTCTTTGCTATTAAACAAGGGCATTGTAGCTTGTAAGATCCTTATTCACTGCATATTTGAATGGGCTTATTCTGTTAATACTTTTCACCTCTACATTTTGAACATGTTTTCCATTTTCTTTTTTCTATCTAGTGTCAATAAGAAAATTGCTTCTAATCTGTCAGTTTTACATTCTTTGTAAGAGATGTCTTTTATGGGAAACTTTTTACATTTTCATTGCTCTAAGATTACATGATGGGTTCTTTTGTTTCAATTTCCCTTTTTCCTAGAACTGTATTCCTTAACACTTTAAATATTTTATTCCTTTGGCTGAAAATTTCTAAGATTACATCTATATCTCTTGTTTGAATGGCTGTTATATTTGAATATTCATTTCCTTTGTTAACTGGAAATTTTTCTCTAACATGTTTCTTATGTCTACTTGTTCCTGTTTCAAACAAGATTCTCCTTCCTGACTAAAGATAAATGTTAAGATTCTGCTTTCATTTCAGTACTCAAATTTTCTTTTTGCAGTACTGGAGATTGAATCAGAGGGCACTCTACTTCCAAGTTACACATCCAGCTTTTTTATTTTCAAATAGTGTCTCACTAAATTACTGAGGTTGGTCTCTACCACGGGATCCTCCTTTCTCAGCCTATGAAACCCCAAAATTATAGGGGTGCACTTCTGCTCCAGGCTTGGTCGGTTTTCTTACATGTTGGCTTTCCTCAAGTTTAAGAAGCGGCATGTTATATAATCTAACAGAATATGTAGTCAGGGAAAATACTGTTCAAGATGTTTTAATTTATCTTAATCCTTTTGTTAACTTTAAGCGCTATGAACTCCATTTTACAGATTAAATGGAGACAATAAAGAGGTAAGAACTCACCCATGACCACAGAGCTAATAAGTTTTGGACCCAGGACACAGTCCTAGAGAGCCACAGTCCTTCCAGGTAGTACCAGCCATGAGGCACCAAGAATTCTCATCTAAGCTTAAAAGCTCACTTTTTGCTCCTGAAATAATTACCCAAGTAGCTGCTATTGGCTCAGAGAGCAGGGAGCAGAGGCCACCCACACAGCACAGTGAATTAGCAGCCTGTGTACCAGCCTGGTGCCCACATCCACCTCTAGCTCTGAGAAGGCACCTGGGCTGCAGTGCCCAACCTCACATCTCTCGGGTGGGGGTCACCCTTTCCGCATCAAGAATTCTTGTTTTCAAACTTAGCTCTGCATTTACTTTCAGGAAAACTGCTATCTTATACGCTTAAAGTACATGTAAAGGAGGGAAGACCATGGAGATTTAAGGTTTCATCCCTTAATTTCTATTATATTTCCTTGTACTGGCTGAATTTACCAAATCTTGACTCAGACGACTGAGTGCTTTGGGAGCCACTGGGGAGCAGGAGGAGCTTTTTCTTTTTAAAGACTAACATTCCCACTCTCCCTTGTGGTGCTCTCACCCATGCCGTCTTGATGGAACCAACCCTCCACCAAATTTGGACCAAATTATAATGCAAAACATATTTATTTTCACAGACAGCAATAAGAATTAGGAGCCTAGAAAGGAAAGCAGCGATGGGAAGTGGCAACAATCAAGACTCTGAAACAGCTGAGGTTAGCACCAGCTGCAGTGGGAAGGCTTGGGGTGGTGCCCTCAGAACTTAAGTCCCTTCACCTGAGGCCGACTCCCTGGCCATCTGTTCAGCAAGCCTTTCCTGCTCCATCAGCTCTTCTAATTTTTTGTGATAATCAATTTTTTCTTTCAGATATTTTTCGACCTTTTTCTGTTTATCCATGAATTCCTTCATGAAGTGTAAGAGCTTCAGAAATAAGAAAAAAGACTCACATTAAGGACTATGTCAGCAATAAGAGACCAAGGACTCAGGTTTTAGCCCATGGACCAGCAGTCCTGGGAGCATGTCAGGAATACAGAATCTCTAAGTCTACCCCAGACCTGCTACATCAACATTTGCATTTTAAAGAGAAACTAAGTGATTCATATGCATGTCGAGGCTCCAAAAGCCCTGATCAAAGACATTCAATCCCTCACGGTGAACACAAGCATTCACTTCAGTGAGTATTAAAGTAATCTGTGCCTCGGAGCCACCTTAATCTACTGCTGCAATGATTTTCAACACTATTTGTATTTTATGGAGATTGAGTAGTTGCTCAGAGATCCTTTTCAAAGATTTAGATTTCAGTGATCTCACATAAGTATCAGACATCTACTATCACTTTAAAGAGCTCCCTAGAGAGTCTAGCATTTTACTAATGTTGAGAACTTTGGTGCCTGGGCACAGTGTGTTTCTCAAAATGTGGTCCCAGCCATTAGCAGCATAACCTAGCAGCTTATTAAAATAGCAAACCTGGGACCCATCTGAAACTAAACTAGTCAGTGACTCTTAAAATGGATCCCAGCACTTTCTTGAAGTGACTTCAAGTGATTCTGGTACCCAGTATGTTTATGTTTCAGCATTTCTTCTCAAGGAAATTTACAAGCTATCATCACAATAACAATCTTCTTTAATCATCCAGAGAATATTACTTCTAGGAAGACTTTTCTACTTCCCATTAAATTTTATTATTTAATTGGATCATTAGCAGGACCTCTAGCCCCTAGCCCCAAACCAGACTTAGAAATAAATTCTATGATTCATTTCCCTTGGTTTGTTTTCTAGCAGCAAACCATAATCTAGAAGTGAAAAAGGATGCTGCTGGTCAGTTCTCGCTAGCTACTTACCTCAGAGTCACCAGCATCAGTAGCTAAAGCGTGCAGTTCTTCCAGGTCCTTGGTTATTGACTTTTCTATCTCCAGAACAGATGTTAGGGCTTGTACAGGAGTCCCCCAGTCATTTCCCTTAGGCTCCTGTTGGAGATCAAGGGGGATCAGGACAGTAAACTTCCTACTTTAGGCAAAATGTCTTGACATTCCACTTTCCACATAGGATGATGAATAGATTTGCACTTCCCGGTGGTTTCTAAACTTTGTAGCTTGAGGGAATCAGCTGGGAATCTTAAATACTAATGTTTAGCTCAAATGCCTGTGCTCTGATTTAACTGATATGGGTATAGCATGGCCATCAGGAATTTCAGAAAATTACTGAGTGATTTTAATGTGCAACAAAGCAAGGGTACCAAGGGTGAATTGAGCTGGCATAGATAACAATCTCTTTAGCTTCAGAATTCTATGGCGGGGGCTCAATTCCGTTATTAATAAGCATTTACTTCTTTGTAATAGAGCTAGAGTTGGAAAAAAAAGCAGAGAACATTTAGATAAGTAGGTATGCTTCTAGACATAATAACTCCCGAATGAGATTCAGATTATTTAGAATTGTCTGTCCCAGTGAAGGGCTAAATTTATTTATGACACCAAATAGACCGCTATATTAAATAATTGAACCTATAAATGTATTAGATTACTGTTCTGAAATAGAATGCTAATTCCTCTGCTAAAATCATGAGAGTAGTACTTCTCAACTTTTGAGAATTGTTTAGCAAATTTCTTGCCCCCCCCCAGGGTATCTTTTTTATAGTCCTGGCATGGGGCCTATAAATTTACACTACTGATCCCAGGTACCCCTGGTGCTGCTGATCCAGAGACCACACTTGGTGTAGCTCCTTGAGAAAAGCCAAACAAGCCTTTAGTGGTTAAAACTTAAGAAAATGTTGACATAATGCTTGTTCTCAAGATCACTTGCTAAAGAGCCCATGGAAGAACGGAATAACCTAACAAGTTGGGTAGCAACTCATCATATTCTAGACTTGGAAGAGGCACCCCTGTAAGATCATAGAAAATTGTATTTACCTCCATAAGTGTAACAGATACGGTACTGTTACGTTTTTTCAGATATTTTAGAAACCGCTTTGAGTGAAATTTCTTCACCTCACCCTGGTCCTTGAAGAACATGATAAAGGAAGCCGCCTCGACCTCCATCTTTTCAGTGTAATACTGGGCCTGGAATAGGGGCAAGTATATACAGAGAATAGGGTGAGAAAAACTATGTTTTAAAACAGGAATCTCACACAATCTTACTTGGTTTCAGTTGTTCTCAAGGAAGAAACTTTCATCGTTCCACCTCAAATAGCAACCATTCAGATTCCAACATGCCAGTACCTAAACTTTGGAGGGTATGGCCTGTTTTAGGGTCAGATCTGGCAACCTTCCTTTAATCCATTAAATGTGTGTATCCATGACAAAAATCCAGCATAAATTAATTGAAACTTCAGAGTCAATTTACTTCACGAATCTTAACACATTTACATTAACTGAAATGTAACCCATAGCTATACAACTGTTCTGTCTGCTTCTGCTGTTTGCCCATATAGTGTTGGAAACCCCTGGAAGTGAGTATCATTACTGTAGTTCATAGTTTGCCATCACAATCCTTACTTATAGGGTCATAGTGAAACCACATCTCAGTCACTGACTTGCTCCTTCACTTAGAATCAAGCCACAAATATGACTGTAACCATGACAAATGAAACAGTAAGTATACCATCACCCAGATCAGATCTAAAACCACCCTCACAATTGCTGGAGAGCCCATACTAACCATGGACGAGTAAACATCACTAATATGTAGCTGGCGAGCTGCCACTTTGTTAATACCATCTTCACACTCCTTAGAGACGGGGCCCATGTTCTCCTCTTCCCTCTCAGTGCTGCAGAAATGCCGGCATCAGATGTACCGCACACTAAGCTAGAAGGCATCTTAAATACTAACAGGAGTGTAGCCCATCTCATTCTTACAAAATTAAATTGCATCCAGCTGAGATTAACAGCTGTGAGTCTACCAATGAGGATTCTGTTTCTGAAAGAAAGAACCAATCAAGAAAGAACCAATCTCACCAGAGAAAAGGATGCTAAAGGGAGGGGCAGGGTTCATCTTCCCAACTACTCCAATCAGTGCTCAGGGCTTTTTCTCATCTCATCGTCTATGATTTGAGAAGGCTGATACAGTTCCTAATGAGTCAAGTATTAAAAGAATGGATGCATTACCTTTAATTTTTTTCCATTTCTTAAAAAATGATTATGGATCATAATGGTATATCTTAGGGTGTATATGAGAAGACGGGCTGGAGTTCTGTATCAATATCATATTAGCTGAGATTAGGGCAGATTCCATTGAGACACTGGTGTTTTAAATTGACCTTGGGGCAGGGCGTGGTGGCGTACCCTAGTAATCCCAACATTTGGGAGGCTGAGACAGGAGGATTGGGGTTCACAGACACCCTCAGCTACTTAGTGAGGCCCTTTGCAACTCAGTGAGACCCTGTTTCAAAAAAAAAAAAAAAGAATAAAAATAGGGCCGGGGGTGTATCTCGGAGGCAGAATGCCCCTGGATATTCCATCCTCAGTACCACAAAAGAAATAAAGAAAAAGAAAGAAAGAAAGAAAGAAAGAAAGAAAGAAAGAAAGAAAGAAAATGGCCTGGATGGCAGGCAGAGATTAAAGAGATGAAGAGAGGCATTCTTCCTGGAGAAAAGGTGCATGCAGGCTGCAGATACAGGATGAGGCCGTGGCCATAGTTTCTCTAGACAAATGCTTCACCACTGTGCTGTATTCCTCAAGGTCATGGTTTTCTGTAAATTAGGTGAGATGGCTCTCACTAGGAACCTTTTGACTCCTTTCTCAAACTATCTCCCAGAGGTCACTAGGTGTCCTTGCATCAGCTTTCTTCATTTGTCTCCTTTGAGAACTAGGGTTGTCTCTTTCTCCTCCCCCTCCTCCTCCTCCTCCTCCTCCTCCTCCTCTTTCTCCTTATTCATCTTTTTTATACTCTATAGCTCATAAAGAGATGCTTATAGGAAATAGTGCTGAATCAGTGCTGCTTAAGTAAAATATACTTACGTGTAAGTGTGGCATAAGATTTTCCATAAGTCTAGTGGCTCTCCAGTCTGGACTGACTAAACAATGTCGGGTTGAACTAAAATAGAAATGGCAATTCTTAGCCAGGCATAGTGGTGGACACCTGTAATCCCAATATTTGAGAGGCTGAGACAGGATGATCAAAAGTTTAAGAGAGCCTCAGCAAGTAGTGAGACACTTGTAAACCTAGCGAGACCTGTTTCAAAATAAAAATGAAATAGGGCTAGGGGTGTAGCTTGGAGGTAGAATGTCCCTGGGTTTAATCTCCAGTGACACACACACACACACACACACACACACACACACACGTCTCCAAAAGTCTGTCTCCATGAGTAGTGAGGAGGGAGGCAGCCTCCTGAGCCAAGCTCATCGTATGTAAAGTAGTCAAGCATTTGAAGTTTGTTATAGTCACAAGGACAAGGTTGCCATAGAGAAGTTGTATAAACACTTACACAAAGGTCCTGGTACTTGTCATTTTTGTTTTTTGACCCAACACTTTTCTAGTCCCCAGCTGAATGTGTGCCCTGCTCTCAGAAAGGGAGAGGTGCTTCAGATGGGTGCTTCTTGAACCAGGGGTTACTTGTGAGTCACCTGGAGCTTCAGTTAAACTATATATTCTGATGCTTGGGGCCTGACAGGCTGCGTTGCTAACAGTGCTGCCAAGAGTTGCCTAGCAGTGGGCCACACCTTGAGTTGTAGCGTCTCAGTAATTCTCTAAAATGCTATTTCAATAAAAATTCTGTAAGACATATACGGTATTGCTGAGAACCCTTTAATAAGGAGAGAGATAAGAGGACACCCTCCAGATGCTGCTGCCCTGTCTTGTGTGTTCCAGCTTTCAGGACTTCCCGGCAGCATCCTAAAGGTAGCAGTGCCAGCGTGTGTGAGGTATCCAGCCCCAGAAGGTTGGAGCAGCGGGAGGAAAGCAAATGGCAACTGACCAGGCAGTTCACTGGTTTTGCTCAGGTAAAACATTACCCACTCTCCTCCTCCTCCTCCTCAAACTTTGGGGTGTTTTAGGAGAGATGCTACATGAGCAATATGAACAAATGCCAACAAAATCTGGATAATTATTGTTAAAATGACCAGTCTAAGCTGGGCGTGATGGCACACACTTGTAATCCCAGTACATGGGAGGCTGAAACAGGAGGATTGCGGGTTTGCAGCCAACCTCAGCTACTTAGTGAGGCTCTCCACAACTTAATGAGATCCTGTTTCAAAATAAAGAGTTAAAAATAGGGCTGGTGCTGGAGAACATTATGTTAAGTGAGATCAGCCAAGCACAGAAGGAGAAGGTACATATGTTTCCTCTAATATGCCCAAACTAGGGAACACAGAGGATACCAGTGGGACTCCAGATAATGGAGGGGAAATATCAGCAAAGTTTGAATGGAAAGATAGGAAAGGAGGAAGGCTGATCTTGATTAATGAGGGTCTACATCTGAACATGTGTAAAATTATGAATATGACATGGTTACCCTGGACAACCATTGGTGGGAGGGGGGGAGGGGAAAGCGGGGGGGAGAGGGCACCAAATATAGTTTAAATGTATACCATTTATGTTCAGTAAAAAAAATTGTTTAAAAAAATAGGGCTGGTGGTGTATCTCAAAGGTAGAATGCCCTTGGGTTCAATCCCCAGTACCACAGTGGGGGAAAAAAAGAAGACCATCCTACAAGATAGTAAATCTAAGATATAAATTTTGCTTACTGGGAAACACTGTGGGAATTTAGCTTATGCTATATGATCTATAACATCTTTCTAAGTAAACATTTTATGATTCATACACTTGTTTCTGTTCCAAAACATGAAACTAAATAGATAGAAATTATTTTTGTTCGGTGGTTATAAATTAAAAAAATATATATTATCTCACTTTTTGTTTTTCTGGCATGAAGAAGGAAGAGGGGCACCAGTGTGGAGGGAAACACCAAGTGCTGTGTGCATGTATGTTTGTAGCACATAGAACCTCACTGTGACATATAATTGCAATGCATTAATCAATGTATATGTAAAAACTATTATTCTCTACTTAAAACAACCTCACCAAGATAGAGAGAAACAAGGAGCACATTGCCATCAGTAGTAGTTGTGCTAGTATAGTATATTTACACGTTTATTTTTCCTTTTTTCTGCTTTCCCATTGTTTTAAATATTTATATCCATATACGTTTTAGTATCTTTTGTGTATGTGTGTGTGGTACTGGGGATGGAACCCAGGAGCATTCTACTTCTGAGCTACACCCCCCAGCCCTATTTTTTATTCTTTACTTTGAAACATGGTCTCACTGAGTTGCAAAAGGCCTTACTAAGTAGCTGAGACTGTCTGCAAGCCATGATCCTCCTGTCTCAGCCTCCCAAAATAATGAGATTACAAGCATGTACTACCATTCCCAGCTTTTATGTTTTAGTATCTTGAAAAGGCACCTAAAAGATACCTTCCTAGGGAATTAGCACAATGCCTTTCCCTAATAGAAGACTACATGCACATTTATATCCTTTTTCTAATTACAAACCAAATGCATAATCACTGTAAAATATTCCAACATTACAGAAACATGTAATGTGGAAAGAGTAGCCCTGTAGCAAATACTTTGGTTTAAAAATATAAATTTAAGCCGGGCGTGGTGGTGCACGCTTGTAATCCCTGCGCTTGGGAGGCTGAGACAGGAGGATCGTGCAGGTTTGAAGCCAGCCTCAGCTACTTAGTGAGGCTCTCAGCAACCTAGTGAGACCCTGTTTCCAAATAAAATATAAAATGGATCTAGGAGTATAGCCCGGAGGTAGAAAGCCTCTGGGTTCCACCCCCAGTACCAGTACCACCAAAAAAGATATAAATTTATAAATATGATTCAATTAATAATATTTACATTTTGATAACTCACACAACTTGAAGTATGGAATATGGTCAGATTGGTTATGTGATGTCCACGGACCCTCTCCACTGCAATTAAATACAAAGATGGCTTTTTAAAAAATTATAAAACTCCTTTTAATTATTATTTTTACTTAATCCAAGCTTTTTTTTTTCTGGGCATGTTTTATTTGTCCATTTTTTTTCAAACAGGATAATAGCCAAAGGCATAGACAATATTCAGTAAAATAAAATAAATAGCATCGGAGCCTGCCGTGAAGTAAGGCCGATACTGGGGCCTCCTAGGCCAGGATAAGAGCCTGCTGAGGGGTTAGGCCTGTGCTGGAGCCAGTGAGGCCGGCATCGCAGCCTGCCGTGAGGCATGGCTGGTGCTGGGACCTCCGAGGCCAGTATCGGAGCCGGCTGAGGGGTTAGGCCGGTGCTGGGGCCAGCGAGGCCGGCATCGGAGACTGCCTTGAGGCAAGGCCGGTACTGGGACCTCCAAGGCCAGGATAAGAGCCTGCCGAGGGGTTAGGCCGGTGCTGGGGCCAGCGAGGCCGGCATCGGAGACTGCCTTGAGGCAAGGCCAGTACTGGGGCCTCGAGGCCAGGATAAGAGCCTGCCGAGGGGTTAGGCCGGTGCTGGGGCCAGCGAGGCCGGCATTGGAGCCTGCTGTGAGGCATGACCAGTGCTGGGGCCACCGAGGCCGGGATCGGAGCCTGCCGAGGGGTTAGGCCGGTGCAGGGGCCAATGGCTAGCATCGGAGCCTGGCGTGAGGCAAGTTCACTCCTGCGGCCTCCAAGGCTGGGACCAAAGCCAGCTTAGGGGTTAGACCGGTGCAGGGGCCAGCGAGACCAGAACTGGGGCCTCCCATGAGGCAAGGCCACTGCTTGAGCCAGCGAGGTCTGGATCAGTCCACTGAGTAGCCAGGCCACTACTGGGACCATCAAGAGTGGGATCGGTACTTGCAACGCAGCATGCACAGAGAAATATCGCAGAAAATATAAATCAGATGCTTCTCTTAATCAGCAATGACTAGGAGGAAAAGGGCAACAGGAAGAGGTTGAGCTATAGAAAGGGCCCTATAGTGAAGCAACTAATGTGACCAATCAGAGGGTATGTAATACTGGAGGATGGAGCCTCTTTAAAAGGCAGGAGGTACATAAACAAATGTATCAAAGTAAATCACCAAAGAAGCGTGCGATGGAGGGAGGGGGAGGGAATGGGATGGGGGCTGTAGGAGGGCTAATTGGATGATGTGTGCTTGTATATCCTCTCAAGTCTTGTACTCCAATGTGATTGATATATGACTACAATGCACCAATTTAAAAAATAAATTAATAAAAAAATAAAATAAAACAAATCCTAAGAAACTGTGATGTCACATGCTACATTTAACCTAATTTTATTTTTGCTTACCTCAGGAGGGAGAATAGATCATTTGGTAAAAACATACAGTAAAAACAAAAATATGTCTTATCATGTACAACTTTTTTTTGAAGATTTAAAGAAGTTTATTAAAAAGATAGAAATACAGAAAATAGAAATACAGAAAATAGTTACAGCCCCATGCCAAAATGGCATGAGGGGGGAGGGTGCCCCGGGCCAACTCACCACTCCCCCATGTACAACTTTTAAACTATAATAATGATCTGTCCTTAATTACTTCCATGCACACAAATCTAGCATTAGTTTTTTTTTTTAAATAAACACAAGACTTCTAGGAGTATTTTATAATAAAGTAATTCCTAATTTTTTCTTTGCACATAGATCTAGCACCACCAAAATACAAATTCCTATAGAAAGGTCAAGCACCTCCAAAGTTCAAGTTTCTATACACAGTGAATACTTAAATTACAATGAACACTTAAGTAAATGAAGTATGTGGACAGCCTGAGGATAAGCTGATATTATATATTCAACTAGGGAGACAACAAACCACAGTGCCAAATGGAAAAATATAATTGCAAATAAGTTTTAAAACTAAGTTAACTTTTATAATTAAATACAGACAATATACTGATTTCTATAATAAATATGATGTGATGTATTAACACTTTACTGTAAGGAGTGAATACAAGAACATTTAGCAGTGATGAATGAGTCTTAAGAATAGTTTACTACAATAACATTGGCTAAACCGGGCGTGGTGGCGCACGCTTGTAATCCCCGCACTTGGGAGGCTGAGACATGAGGATCGCACAGGTTCGAAGCCAGCCTCAGCTACTTAGTGAGGCTCTCAGCAACTTAGTGAGACCCTGTTTCCAAATAAAATATAAAAAAGGTCTGGGAGTATAGCCCAGAGGTAGAAAGCCTCTGAGTTCCACCCCCAGTACCACCAAAAAAAAAAAAAAAAAATATATATATATATATATATACACACACACACACACACACACACACACACACACACATACATTGGCTAAATAAAAGTGCGTATTATGAAGCACTCTGGGTGGTAAATGTTCTGCCACACACTTTGGTTACCTTGAGGTAGATAACACATGTGTGACAAATTCAGCATTTGTTTTTAGTTACTGCTGGTATCATGTCTGTGTGTGTGTGTGTGTGTGTGTGTGTGTGTGTGTGTGTGTGTGTGTGTGTTGTACTGAAGGTGGAATCCAGGGGCCTTCTACCTCCCGGCTATACTCTCAGACCTATTTTATACTTTATTTGGAAACAGGGTCTCACTAAATTACTGAGAGCCTCACTCCGTAGTTGAGACTGGCTTCGAACCTTTGTGATCCTCCTGTCTCAGCTTTCCAAGTGCTGGGGATTACAAGGGTGCGCCACCAAGCCCGGCAGTATCATGTCTTTAAAAAAAATGTGTATAGTATGAAAAACTTAAAAATACTAAGAAATAAAAAATGTCTTAAAACAATAAGTATTTTCATGCAAGTATGTACATACACCGTACATTTTAAGGCAAGATTTTTGTTTCCTGTGAAACAGATTATTGTTCTATGGGAGAATGCTTTTACTTGTCTTAGTACATTTCTCTTTTCTCTTCTGCATTGCATTATTTTGTTCTATTCTTTGTGTGCAAATGACATGCCAGTTAAAATGAAAACTATTTCATCTCATGTAGAAAAAAGTTTGGATTTAAAAGAAATAACCAGCGCCGGGCGTGGTGGCGCACGCTTGTAATACCCGCGCTTGGGATGGAGACAGGAGGATCACGCAGGTTCGAAGCCAGCCGTGCTGGCTTTAAGAAACCCTGTTTCCAAATAAAAAGTATAAAATAGGTCTGGGAGTATAGCCCGGGGTTAGAAGGGCTTCCAGAAACCCCAGTACCACCAAAAAAAAAAAAAAGAAAGAAAGAAAGAAAGAAAGAAAGAAAGAAAGAAAGAAAGAAAGAAAGAAGAAATAACTAAAAAAAAATCCTTACTAAATGATACCATTTGATTCAAACACCAGTAATAAAAAAGAGATAAAACACATTTCATGAAGAATAAAAAAAAGAAATGTCTTCTGAGTGTTTTAGTTAAGATGTTTCAGAATGCTGCTGTGTTTTATGAAGAACTTAAGGGGAATATTTCATAGCAGAAGGTATTGATGTGGCCTGGATTGACTATGAAGCTGCGGAATGCCTATGGATTTAAGCTGCTTGTTAAAGAGGAACTCCCCACTGTTGTTCAGAATGCCTTCCTCATTTCCTCTCTCCCCAAGCTTCCCGTGCCTTACCACTCACAAACTGGCTATCCCAAGAAGATTGGTACAAGGCTTGTAACTGAGCCAAATTTGCGATTCCCTTTTCCTGCTTTTCTTGGCTTACTAACTTTGATATTAAACTTTTCAATTCTAGTTGGAACACCGAACTATTCAAGTTGTTTCATTTATCAACAACATCAGTAGGCTCATGTTATAAACTGAATTGAATAGTTCCTACAATAAAGAAATCAAAATCAAATCCATGATTTTTTTCCCTTATTTTTTTTCAGCCAGCTGTTGTGATGCTTCTTTTAGTGCTATCTGGGCTTTAACCAATCTATTCCTTTTACAGAAACTTTTTGTCTTCACAATATTACTTTACCATTTAACTATTAAGAAAAAAACCAAAAGGCTCTCTTTTGGATTTAATTCTAACCAAGAACTTATGGTTAAAAATAAAATACCTTTGAGCTGGGCGTGGTGGTGCATGATTGTAATCCCTGCGTTTGGGAGGCTGAGACAGGAGGATCACACAGGTTCGAAACCAGCCTCAGCTACTTAGTGAGGCTCCCAGCAACTTAGTGAGACCCTGTTTCCAAATAAAAATATAAAATAGGTCTGGGAGTATAGCCCGGAGGTAGAAAACCCCTGAGTTCCACCCCCAGTACCACCAAAAATAAATAAATAAATAAATAAATAAATAAATAAATAAATAAATAAAATACCTTTAAGTGGGCATGGTAGCACATAATTGCAATTCCAGTACTTGGGAGGTGGAGGCAGGAGGATCACAGGTTCAAGGCCAGCCTCAACAATTTAGTGAGGCCTCTGTAGCTCTGAGATCCTGTTTCAAAATAAATTTAAAAATAAAAGAGGTCTAGGGGTGTAGATAAAAGGTAGAATGGCCCTAGGTTCAAGCCCCAGTACCAAAGCACCAAACAACAAATACACAAAAACAACAAAAAATACCATTTAGCACTTAGTATTGCATTTTCTTTTTCTTTCTTTCTTTCTTTCTTTCTTTCTTTCTTTCTTTCTTTCTTTCATTTATTTTTTTGGTATTGTGGATTAAACACAGGGATATTCTGCCTCTGAGTTATATCCCCAGCCTTATTTTATTATTTTATTTTGAAGCAGGGTCTCTCTAAGTTGCTGAGGGCCTTGCTAAGTTATTGAGGCTAGCCTAAAACCTGCAATCCTTCTGTCTCAGCCTCTTAGGTACTGAGGTTACCATGACTGGCTTCATTATTCTTTTGAAAGTGTTCTCTATGTGTACATTTCTGTATTCCTCCATAAACTTCATAAAAAAAAGAGGGCCTCAATCTTAGAACATTTTATATGCTGCCCTGCCCATATAATTCATTCAGTTAATTATACTGACCTAAACAATTTGAAAGAAAGAAGAACACTCAAAGTTTTAAAGTTGTTGGTCACCAACGAAGAAACAACAGAAAGAACCAGTCACCCTTTGACCTTGGAAAGCAGATTTATTTCAATAGCCTGTCTCAGCCTCCTGAGTACGGGGGTTACAAGTGTGCACCACTGTTCCTGGCTTTATATTTTGAATATTAATCTCTTGTCAAATTAATGATTTGCAAATATTTTTATCTCATTATGCAGTTGTGTTTTTGCTGTGTTGTTTCCTTTTCCACTCAGAAGCTTTTTAGATATCTCATTTTCCTATTTTTCTTTAGCTGCCTGTGCTTTTGATGTTTTATCCATAAGACTGTGGCCTATGATGATGCCTTAAAGTGTTTCCCTTCTGTTTCCCTCTATTTCACGTCTTACATTTATGTTTTTGATCTATTTTGAGTGGATTTTTGTATATGATGAGAGATGGGGATCTAGTCTCAGTCTAGCACCAGGATGTCTAGTTTTTTCAGCACCATTTATTGAAAAGAATCATAGTACTTTCTCCAATATATGCTTTAGGCTTCTTTTTCAAAGAGCCATTGCGTGTGTCTATGGCTTGGATGTGATCTTGACTCTTAGAGGGTCATACGTTGGAAGCCTGGTTGCCAGTGTGGCAATATTTAGAGGTGGTGGGATCCTCAAGAGATGGGGGTCTACTGAGAACTGTGTGAGTTGTTGGTAGAAAGACTGCCCTTGGGAGGGATCAAAGCACTTCTTTTGGGACCTGAGGTTAGTTCTTGTAAAAGCAAGTTGCTGTAAGAGAAAGAGCCTGATCTCCGAATGACTCTCTTGCTTCCTGTCTGACCCTGGGCCTTTCTTCTTTTGCATGAGGTAATCTGCCATGAAATCATTCATCCATGTGGCTCATATGTGGCAGCGGGGGTGGGGGAGAGGACTCCACAGAGCTAGCATTGTGCTGTTTAAACTTTCATCCTCTAAAACTGTGATCTAAATAAAGACTTTCTAGATAAACAAAGCCCTAGCCTCAGGTATTTTGTTAAAGTAATAGGAAATGAACCAATATGTCTGTAGATGCATGAATTTATTTCTGATTTCTCTGTTCTATTTCATTGGTCTGTTGGTTGATTTTCATGCTGATAGGAGTCTATAGCTTCTTATTATGTTTTGAATTTAGTATTATGATTTTTCTAGCTTTGTTCTTTTCTCTCAGTATTGTTTTGGCTATTTGTGGTCTTTGGTGTTACTATATCAATTTTAGGATTATTTTTTTCTATTTCTGTGAATAATGCCATTGAGGTTTCATCTTACCCCAGTCAGAATGATTTTACCAAAACAAACAACCAAAAAAAAAAAAAAAAAGAAAAGAAAAATTAACAAATGCTGTTGAGAATGAAGAGAAAAAAGAATCTTTTTACACCATGTTTGGGAATGTAAACTAGTAAAGCCGCTATGAAAAAAAGTACAGAGTTTCCTCACAAAACTAAAACAGATATACTATATGATCCAACTATCCCACTTGTGGGAATATACATGAAGGAAATGGAGTCAGCATACACAACAGGTAGCTGCATATCCATGTTGATTGGAGCAATATTCAAAGTAGCCAAGATATGGACTAAGTCTAGGTTCCAGTCAACAGATGAATAGATAAAGAAAACATGGAATATACACATAAAGGAGTGCTATCCAGCTATAAAGAAGAATGAAATAATACCATTAATGGACAAAATAGGTAGAGGTGGCAATTATTGTAGTAAATGAAATAAACCACACATGAAAACCACTGCATGTTCTCTCTCATATGTGGAAACTAAAAATAAGTAAATAAGAAAAGAGACCAATTGGGATGGGAAGAGGACTGAGAGGTGGGGAAAGAAAAGGGAAGAAAAGAGAAGGTGTTAGGTGGGTAGGATTCAAACAAGTCACTACATATGCATGTACAGAAGTGTCACAGAGAAATCCATTAACCCCCAAATTAGAATGAGTTAAGAATTATAGAGCCAGGCGTGGTGGTGCATGCTTGTAATCCCAGCATTTGGGAGGCTGAAAGAGGAGCATCATGGTTCATGGCCAGCCTCAACTACTACTTAGTGAGGCCCTTTGCAACTCAGTGAAACCCTCTTTCAAAATAAAGAATAAAAAATAGGGTTGGAGGTGTCTACTCAGAGGTAGAATTCCCCTGGGTTCCATCCCCAGTACTGAAAAAAAAAAGAATTATATTAAAATGTTAAATAAAAAAGAACTGAAAAATTAAAAATAATCCAAGTGAAAAAGCTAATATATATTAGCCGGGCGTGGTGGCGCACGCTTGTAATCCCCGCGCTTGGGAGGCAGAGACAGGAGGATTGTGCAGGTTCGAAGCCAGCCGCGAGCGCTGGCTTAGGAGACCCTGTTTCCAAATAAAAATGTAAAAATAGGTCTGGGAGTGTAGCCCGGAGATAGAAGGGCTTCCAGGAACCCCAGTACCACCAGAAAAAAAAAAAAAAACTAATATATTGAGCCGGGCGGGCGTGGCGGCTCATGCTTGTAATCCCCACACTTGGGAGGCGAAGACAGGAGGATCACACAGGTCCGAAGCCAGCCTCGCTGGCCTAAGAGACCCTGTTTCCAAATTTAAAAAAATATATAAAAATAGGTCTGGGAGTGTAGCCCAGAGTTAGAAGGGTTTCTAGGAACCCCAGTTCCACCAAAAACAAAAAACAACAACAAAAAAAACCCAAAAACAAACGGATATATTCAACATTGTAATTTACTTTTTGTCACAGCATTTGTTAATTTTTCTTTTTTGTTTGTTCGTTTTGGTAAAATCATTCTGAATGGGGTAAGATGAAACCTCAATGTAATTTTGATTTGCACTTCCCTGATGGTTAAAGATGTAGAGCATTGTTTATATATTAATTGGGCATTTTGTTCTTCTTCTTTGGAGAAGTGCCTAGACCATTTGCTCATTTTTAATTAAATCACCTCTTTTGCTAATGGTTTTTGGTTCTTAGTATATTCTGAATATTAATCCTTTGTAATATAAATAGTTGGCAAAGATTTTCTCCCATTCTTAGGTTGTCTCTTCACTCTGTTGATTGTCCTTTCACTATGTAAAAGCTTTTATATTGATGTAATCCCATTCATCAATTCTTGGGTTCATTTCCTGAGGCATTAGAGTCCTATTCAGGAAATCTTTGCCTGCACTAATATCTGGCAATATTTCTCCCATGTTTTCTCCTAGTAGTTTTAAAGTTTCAGGTCGGCCTAGTGTGGTGGCACATGCCTGTAATCTCACCACTTGGGAGGCTGAGACAGGAAGATCACAGGTTTTTAGCCAGCCTCAGTAATGTAGTGAGGCTTTTTACAACTTAGTGAGACCGTATTTCAAAGAAAAATAAGGCTGGGGTATAGCTCAGAGATAGAATGTCTCTGGGTTCAATCCCCAGTACCACATACACAAAAAAGTTTCAGGTCTTATATTTAGTTAGCTCTTTGATCCATTTTGAGTTGATTTTTATACAGGTGAGAGACTGGTATCTAGTTTTAATCTTCTACACATGGATACACAGTTTTTTCAATACCATTTATTGAAAATAATGTATTTTCTGAATGTGATTTTGACTCCTTTGTGAAGAATCAAATGGTTACAGATTCAAGTATTTCTGGGCACTCTGTTCTATTTCCTTGGTCTACATGTTTGTATTTATGCCAGTAACATACTGTTTTTGTTAGCTTGCTTCTGTAGTATAATTTGAAATCAGGTGTTTCAATGCCTCCAGCCTTCTTCTTTATGCCCAGTAGTGTTTTTATAAAATTGGGTGCTCTAACATTCTACATTATAGTGCTGTTATGGTCAGATATAGTGACCCTTGAAAAGCTCAAGCTCGATATAGTTATGTCATGAGGGTTCTAACCTCATTAGTAGATAAGTCTGGTACAATGAATTTCTCTTGGTGGTAAGCCAGACTGGTGGGGTATGGCTAGAGAAAGTGGGTCCCTGGGGGTGTACCCTTAGGGATTGTGCTTGTATCTTGAATTCTTTTGCTTATGTTCTCTTGCTTCTGGCCTTCATGACGTGAGAGTGAAACATTGTGCTCTCCTTCTCTCTCCTTCCCACCACCAAGCACTGAGATCTGCAGTCCCCAGCCTCACATGAACTGAACCCCCAAGTCCCCAAGGAAACCATTAGCAGATAAATCTTCCTTTCTCCAAGTTCTGTGGTCCTTGGAGTTTAGCAGTGAAAATGCTAAGTAGTAAGTGATTAAGACAAGTGCCTTGTGTTTATAGTCATTATATCTTCTTGCTGGATTGCTCCCTCTATTGACATGTACTACCTTCTTGTCTGTCCCAGTAGATTTTGATTTAAATTCCATTTAACTGGACATAAGTATAGTAGTCCTACTTTTTATCAGATTCCATTACTTGGAATATCATTTTCTAGCCTTTCACTTTAAGTGTGTGTATGTATTTACCAGTAAGATGAATTTCTTAAAGGAAGCAGATTATTGTAGGTCTCTCTCTCTCTCTCTCTCTGTACTAGGGATTAGATCCTGGGAATTTCTACCTCTTAGTTAAGTTATACCAGCAGCCCTATTAATTTATTTTTTTTTAAAACAAAGTCTTCCTAAATAGTTGAGGCTGACTATGAACCTGAGATCCTTTTGTCTCAAAATCCCAAGTCTTATTTTTAATCCAGTCAGTCAGCCGGTTTCTTTTCTCTTTCTTTCTTTCTTTCTTTCTTTCTTTCTTTCTTTCTTTCTTTCTTTCTTTTTACTTTCTTTCTTTCTTTTTACTTACTTTCTTTCTTTTCTTCTTTCTTTTCTTTTCTTTTCTTTTCTTTCTTTTCTTTCTTTCATGAGAATTGAACCCAGAGGCATTCTGCATCTGAACTATATCCCCAGACTTATTTTTATTTTGAAACAGGGTCTCACTAAGTTGCTGAGGCTGTCTGTGAAATTGTTGATTCTCTTGTTTCAGCTTCCCAACAGTCTATATCTTTAACTTGGAGAATTAAGACCATTTACATTTAGGGTTTCCATTGAAAGGTATATACTTTTCCTATCATTTTGTTGCTCTTCTTCTTGTCATCTTGAATACCTGTTTGTTTCTTTCTCCTTAATGGTTTATTGAATTAATAATGTTGATTATTTTCTGATTCTCATTTGCTTAGCTACTCTTTTAGTGAAGCTTATTATCAGGTTCTTATGATTGTGTTTCTCTTGGTCCCTCTTATAATCTTGTTTAAGTAGTGTATGTAATGGTTGGTACTCATAAATGGTTGGTACTCATAAATTCCATTGGCTTATGTCTATCTCATGTGAGATTTAGTTCTCCTTCAATTTTAAAGCATAATCTTTTAGGATATAGTAGTCTAGTTTAGCAGTGATTTTTCTTTCAGGGCTTGAAATACTTCATTCTATGCTCTCCTTTCCTTTAGAGTTTCTGTTGAGAAATCTATTGTTATTTTCATGAGTTTGTCTTTATATGTGATTTGGTGCTTTCCTCTTTTAGCTTTTAATCTTCTTTCTGTACTTTTGGAAGTTTAACTATAATATCATGTGGAGAGACTTTTTTCTGGCCAAGTCTAATAGAAACTCTAAATGCCTCTTATACCTGAATATCCATATATTTCCCAAGTTTCTATTTTTTCTACTTATAAATATTTATGTATTTATAAATATTATATAATATATAATCTAATAATAGAAATGTTCTATTATTTCACTGAATAGGTTTTCTGTGCCTTTAGCTTGTATCTTAAGTTCCTAATCCATTTCAATTTCTCACATGTTTGGTCTTTTAATGGTATCTCACAGATCTTGTATGTTATATTTTTTCTTTATTATTGTCTGAATGGTATATACATCAACCTTGTTTTTGAGCCCTGATGTTCTTTCTTCCACTTAACCTAGTCTATTGGTGAGGCTTTTCACTGAATGTTTTATTTGACTTACTAAGCTTCTCATTTCTAAGATTTGTTTGGTTTGCCTTCAGAGTCAATCAATCAATCAATCAATCAATCAATCTCTCTCTCCTCTCCCTCTCTCCCTTGCTCTCTTTCTTAAGTTATTTAAACATATCTTGCATTGTCTTCCTTAATTCGCTCAGCTCCTTGTTTGTATTCTTTTTAATTCACTGATCACTTTTTAAATCGTTTGTTTGAATTCTTTGCTCACCATTTCAACCACTTTAATATCATTGGAATCAATTACTACAGAGCTATTAATTTGTGGATGAGTCATGATGCTTTGTTTCTTCATCTTTCTTGTGTTTCTATATTGAAATTTACACATCTATTGCAGTGTAAATCTCTCTCTCTCTCTCTCTCTCTCTCTCTCTCTCTCTCTCTCGTGGTACTGGGGATGGAACCCAGGGACTTTCTACCTCCAGGCTATACTCCTAGACATATTTTGTATTTTATTTGAAAACAGAGTCTCACTAAGTTGCTGAGAACCTTACTAAGTAGCAGAGGCTGGCTTTGAACCAGCATGATCCTCCTAGCTCAGCCTCCCAAATACTAGGATTACAAGTGTGTGTCACCACGCCCAGCAATTACTTCCATTTTTATGTTAGGGCCTTCTTTGGGACCAGCCTACTCCTTTTCTTGCTTTTTGAAAATTTGACTTTTTATTTATTTCAACATACACTAAACATTATCACTTCAATGTATAATGAATATAAAACTATTCATATGTTTTATATTTTATTACTAATTCTTAAAAATCTAATATTTTATATTAGTGCTTTGCAATGCTCTGTAATAGTGAGGTTCAGAATGATGAATACATACATGCACACAGCATTTGTTGTGTTTTTCCCTCCAGTTCCCACTCCACTCTCTTTCCCTCCATAGTCTTCACAGAACACAAGTAACTTCATGTATGAACAAAGTATTATTTGAAGAATTACCATCATCAGACCTCCCTTTTCTCCTCCCCTCTTTCCTTTTTCTCCAGATCCCCTCCTCCATTCCACTCTTTTCTTTCTTTATCTATCTGAGGCTTTCTTTATTTTCTAGTTTATCTCTAGCTTCCACATATGAGTGAAAACTTAGATATATGGCCTTTTACTTTCTGTGACTAATTTCTCTAAGCATAATATTATTGGGTTCCAACCATTTTCCTGCGAATGATATAACTATGTTTTTTATGCCTGAGTAGAAAATTGTGTGTATATACCATAATTTCATAATCCAGTCATCTGTTGTTAGACACCTAGACTAGTTCCCTAGTTTGGCTATGGTGAATTGAGAGTAGCCTCCTCTTGATGACATGCTCTGGAAATCTGGTATATTGTGAAATATTGAGTTTATTTCTAATGGACTACTTAGTATAGTTTCCCTGTGGCTTATTTGAGTTCAGTTAGTGGGTTTTGACAGTATCTGCTTTATCAGTGCCTAAGTGACTTGCCTAAGGCTTGCAAGAGTAAACTAAAAAATTAATAATTAATAAAAGTAAAAATAAAAATGAAAATAAAGGGAAAAATAAGGCAGATATAAAAAGAGTGAAGAGTGTCAGTTAGAGAACAAATATAGGAATAAGGAAAAGGGAGAAAAGAAAGTTAAAAGGAGAAGAGGAGGGAGGGAAAGATACTGTGTGTGTGTGTGTGTGTGTGTGTGTGTGTGTGTATTGTATTTTTCAAACCAAACAGGTATAACTCAAAATGTCTTAATTGAAATAAACTAAAGTTTACCTCTATCAAGAAAATTAATTTTAAGGTCTATGAGAAATTTATAACAGAGAATAATTTGTTCTAAAATAATTGTTATATTCCAAACACTGTGCTAAGCAGCTACCGCCACCTTATTTCTTCTTACTCATATAAAAAAAAAAAAATACTGAGAATGTTTTCTTCTTCCAGGTGAAGAATAGAGGTTCAGTGAGAAAAATTTAGAATATAAATGCCAGGTATGATGACAAACAACTGTAATCCCAATATTGGGAGGCTGAGATAGGAGGATGGCAGGTTTGAGCAGCCTTGGTAACTTAGTAAGACCCTATTCCAAAATAAAAATTTAAAAGGGCCGTGGTAGCCAGGCATGTTGGTGTGCTTTTAATCCCTGTGCTTGGGAAGCTGAGACGGGAGGATCGCACAGTTTCAAAGCCAGCCTCAGCTACTTAGTGAGGCTCTCAGCAACTTAGTGAGACCTTGTTTCCAAATAAAATATAATATAGGTCTGGGATTATAGCCTGGAGGTAGAAAGCCCCTGGGTTCCAACCCCAGTACCGCTTTTGAATAAATGAATGAATAAATAAATAATAAATTAAAGGGCTGTGGTATAGCTCAGAGGTTGAATGCCCTAGATTCAACTCCTAGTGCCCCCTCCTTCCAAAAAAAATAGGAATAGTAGTTACCACAATGAGGAGTAGAGTCAGTTCAGCAGGAAACTTCAGCAGGTAAGTTTTGAGTAGGATTTTCAAGCTGAAAGAAAAATGAGAAAGGTTGGAACTGGGCAATGTTCCTCTCATGAATCTTTTAGAAACAGTCATGTGGTCTGTCTAAATTGTAGATCTGAAAGGATGGTATTGTGGTTGTAAAATAACAACTTTGCTGTGTAGGAAATAAGAAAATCGTGTATTCTGAGCTAAATGAGTGAGATTGGCCTGCGGACACAGATTCTCGTCACCCTGAATGATGTGCTCCACAGTGGAAGATGTTAAGGAGCCCCAGGAATGACTCGTAGGATCATTTATGGTCATGACTCAGGGACTGGAGGCAAGGCTCATGGAGCTGTCTTCCCTGACACTGCTAATTTATGGCTGCAGAACAATGTTGACTTCTGAGCAGAGCCCAGGAGGGGTAACCCCAGCTCTCTTCCCCTTTCCAAGCCTCCTCCCAAACCTTTGGCAGCCCCACCCATTTTGGCTCTGGGCATGATAAACAGAACTGAAGTTTGTTTCACTATCTCTTAAGTCAGACACTCAAAGCTGCCAAAGTTCCTAGAAATCTATCCCAATGTCTAGCTACGGGATCTCCAGGATGCTTGCCACTCTCAGCCTCTGGTGCTGTGGACCACAGTCCAGTTTTCCCTTGTGACTGCATAGTTCATTTTGCAGGGCATCCTGCCTCAAAACCAAGGCAGAACATCTTCAGGGTACTCTCTAATATGCAGTGTGTAGAAGTCATATGCTAGGGTGGGGCAGAGTGTTTTAGTACAAGCTCTACTCCAATTTATCTTCCCATGAAGATAAAAATTATAACGTTTACATAATTATTATAGTCACTGATGTGAAAAATTCTAGTGCTTTCTGAAGACCTTTTCTTACATTGGGCATTACATTTACCCAATCTCCCCTATTTTTTGCATATAGCTTTACTCCTTACATTCCATCCCCCACTTTGCTTCCAGAATGATCAATCTCAAATACAAACATGCCATCTGCCTGTAATTTCGGTACTTGAGAGTCTAAGACAGGAGGGTTGCAGGTTCAAGGCCAGCCTTAGCAACTTAGTGAGACTTTTAGCAACTTCATAAGATCCTGTACCAAAAATAAAGATAAATACAGTGCTAGGGATGTATCTCAAAGATAGAATGTGTCGGGGTTCAATCCCTGGTGCCAAAAAGAAAAAGAAAGTATAAATATGTATATATTAAAAATGCTAGTTAAAATAACAACAGAGTTAATACTTCTTACCAGCAGAGATAGTTTCTTTCAGTTAATTTATTTACTCATCCCCCCCCAACTACTCTTAGAGGTATATGTTATTTACAACGTGTTTCAATGGGTAAGGAAACTGAGGCAATTAAATAATTACCCGGGTTCACAAATAACAAAGCCAAGTTTCAAACGCTGGCAGTAGAGTTTCATGACTCATGCTTTTAACCATGGTCTTATATGAGCTCCCTTTAAAGATGCAGATTCATGCACCCCCCCCCCAAAAAAAAAAAAAACAACTTGGGACCATACATTTTTAGCAAAATCCTAAAGTGATTATGCTTACACTAGTTTGAAAACTTGTAGGTGAGTGCCCTCTAGTGTGGTCATATAAGTGTTACACAATTGTTGTGGTTAATGTATCAGATCTTTCTTTTATCTGTTTCTTACAAAAGAGCCAAATTTTATGATGCACATATTTCAGTAATTGTAAGTTTAAGTAGAAATTCTAAGACAAAAAATAAACATCTCAAACCTTCTGCTTCTTTGCTAATCTCACTCCCCCCTATAATCTCCAGAAATTTTTAGGTTGGCTTGAAGCATGCCAAGGCAGACACTGATGTTTAGCAGCATTTTGTTACTAATTAGCCTGAATTTTTCAATCTATATGAACAACAGAGCTGAGTCACTTTGTCAGTACATTTCTTAAGTTTATCTCTCAAAATCTGGGAATTTGTGAAAATAGTACAACTTAGTAAAGACAATGGGAATTGTGTATGTGTGTGTGTGTGTTGTTAGAAAAGAATAAAAGTACTTTTACTGTAGACTCACAGAAATAGAGGTCTCCTCCATTTCTCTCTAAAAAGGGAACACTAATATACTATCAGAAGACCTAAAATCAGTTACGTTCAACAAAGCTTTGGGGGATGGAGGAAGGATTAAATTCATAAAGCTTCAAAGAAACGTGAAGTATGAAATTTGACATTTATATTTCTATACCTAATAAGTTTGTACAAGACTAGTCAGAATTGTTTGGCTTGTAGGATCAGGCAGGAAAAAAAGTTATTAAGTAGTGCAAAAAACTGAGTTCAAAAGTAGATGAGAACCCTAGTTCATACCTTATGATTTACAACATAAAACTTTTTATTTGTCCTCACACAATGTCTTTTATTCCACACTGAAAAGTAAGACTTAAATACAAACATTCTACCTGGAAAGAATTTGAACTATCAAAGAGATTTTGACTCATATTAAGGCTGCTAAGTCCTTTTTTAGGTGTTACATAATAGGTGCGGAAGGTGCTGGAAACCAGAGGAAGAAAGTACAGAGGCAGGAAAGGATGAGGGAGGATGAAAACCTGAGAGAAAAACATGGTTTGTTCAGGACCATATTTTATGAGTGGAAAAAGTTTACAGTGGGCTGCTCCTGCTTATCTTTCAGTAACTTTATGGGTAGCAGCAGAATCAGCATTAATGAAGGACTCTCTTATAGGTGTATGGATCAGAGTGATTCCTCCTCACTAACGAAGTTCATTTATCATCACCAGTGGAAGGAAACCCATGACCAGCCTCCAGAAGAGGCAAACACCTTCATAGGGTGATAATTCTTATCTTTGCTTTTCCCCTCCTCTCACTTGGCCTCCTGGCAGGTTACACTATGGCTATTAAATAAATAGCATTTTCTTCTCTGAAAGTAGCTTATTCACTTCTCAACCCAGGCCTTTTCTGTCCACTGACTCTTAGCTGCTAGTCTTGGCCAAGGGTGCCACCCGGCTAACACGAGTTCCCACTGTGAAAGTTGCCAGATGCAGCTGCAGATGGAGAAGGGATCCTGGTGCACACAGCTGGTCTGAGCTCCCATCAGTATGTCCAGACACTAGGAAAAAACCTGTGGGATGAACCATTAGTGGCTTAAATTATTATCTGCTACTAGAAATTAAAAGCATCCTGGATGCATCGGGATCGGATTAGCCCTTAAGACAAGTATCAAAGTGTTAAGACAGTTATTCTTGGACTCATGCCAAGCTGCCATAGAGCTGTTATATGGTTACAGAGACAAAACTTCAGCATATCCTATCGGTTTGCTCTTTCAGAGATAGAAAAAAAGTGGAAATGTTTGCTCTCCCTCACTTACAGGAGTTGTTGAAAGTATTAAAAGTGAGAAATAAGCCAGGTGGGATGGCACAAGTTTGTAATCCCAGCATCGGGGAGGCTGAGACAGGAGGATTGTGGTTCGCCGATAGCCTCAGCTACTTAGTGAGGCCCTTTGCAACTCAGTGAGAACCTGTTTCAAAATAAAGAATAAAAAATAGGGCTACAGTGTAGCTTGTAGGTAGAATGCCCCTGGGTTTCATCCCTAGTACTGCAAAAAAAAAAAAAAAAGTGAGAAATATGTGACAGTACTCTTCAATAGTAGTAGTTTTAAACTCGACGTGGTGGGGCATGCCTATAATCCTAGTACTTGAGACACTGAGATAGGAGGATCGCAGGTTCGAGGTCATCAACTTAGCCCCTCTTCAATTTAGTGAAACCCTGTTTTAAAATTAAAAAAAGGGCTGGGTTGTGTACTTAGAGGTAGAATGCTCTACATTCAATCTCCAGAACACACACACACACACACACACACACACACACACACACACACACACCTAGTAGAAATATTTTTAATTTTTTTATTTCCTAATTACCCAAACATAAGATCTCAGGAGTTTTATGCTGGTTAAGTAAAACAGTTATTTGCTTTTTCTATTTCTAAAGTCATCAAGTGAGCAGCAGAGAGAGGCCAGGCCTGGAAAGATTTTAAGAACAGAACTGTGCTGTGGACTTGATCTTAGGTTCTTCTCCTGGGATTCTCTTAGGAGCCTTCTACCTTTTTTGACTCCCTTTAGAATTCTGTAAGCAAGAAGTTTCCCAGCCTCTGCCTTCATCAATCCCAGAAGCAATGAAGAAAGGCTCCAAAGGACAAGGACCAGGGGCAAAGGGACACTCCACAGAACAAGAGCCAAGATTCATATTCTGCAACCTTTTTTGAAAGGGAAGGCAGCCACAGGGTTGTGTGTCTGCTGTGTTACTACCCCTGTGCATCCTTCATCTTTCTGCCCTACTTGTCTTCTTGCTGTGGCTGAGCTGACTGAACTACAGAACTGAGTTTGTATTTACCAAGAAAGACTTTTAATCTCTCCCTTTGCCTCCACACCCCTATTTAACCTCTAGTGCCCTGGTTTCCTTCCCATCCAACCAGCCTTTCTGGGCGTGGTGGGTTCTAATCTACTGGTCCCAGCCAGCTTGGCTGTTGCAGGTGGTGATAGAAACTTCCAGCACGTCCTGCCTCCATAACTTCCAGTATTTCAGGCCTGTCAGGGCCCAAACCAAACCTGTGTAGCTCTTCTCTGGGATAGGTGTTTTTTTTTTTTTTTTACTGTGGGTGAAGGTCCCTTGGCCAACAAGGTTGATGATAAGCTGGGTTACACCTGAGTTTTACAGCCTCAGAGACCTGAATAGTTTCAGGTTAAAGATGAGTGGAGCCCAGCCCACTCCTATGTTGAAAATTATTTGGACTGAAACCTGAGTCTGACCCACTGTTGCACAGGCCTCTGCTTGATCCCAAGGCAGTCCGGAGGCTCCATCTGTGACCTCTGGCCTGTATATGGTGCTTTCAGTTTCCATGGAGTTGGGTCTCATCACGGAGATAGAGATGTCTTGGACCTGGTGCTCCAAGACAAAGACAAAGCCCTGACTAGCTTTCATGCCCTGCTACTGGTAGGTAGAGTATTGCTCCCTGCTCTGCCACATGGGCTGGTGAAGACAGGCAGCAGCCTAGCACGATGCAGTACAGCAGTCGTTAGTGGGTACTGGCTGGTGTAGGGGTCAACAGTCCTGCCACTAGACCACAAGTCTAGGCTTGGACTTAATTCTCTCTCTCTCTCTCCCACAAGCAGGAGGCAGCTGTCTCCATATTGGGGTGCTTGGAACTATAGGAGGGCTGATGCAGGAAACTCTTTACTTGCTGCTTCTTTATGTTTCGTTCTATCATGAAATGCAGGCACTATGGCCTCCACCTGATTTACTTATCTCTTGTGAAAGTAGCTGATGCCTGAAATAGCTGTTTAACTTGGCTCATCTGCAGGGTCAGAATCACACATCTGCCCCCATTCTGTGCTGGATGCCTATTCCAAGATACTTTGAACAGGGTATATTAAAAAAAATGTTTTCTATGTATTATCATTATACTGGAAAGGTTGATTTATAGATATGTACTCAGCAACATTAAGAAACTGTTTTAAAATTTTTTTCAGAAGCAGGGCATGGTGGTACATGCTTGTAATCCCAGCATTCAGGAGGCTGAGACTAGAGGATCAAGGTTCACGGACAGTCTCAGCTATTTAGTAAGGCCCTCTGCAACTTAGTGAGACCCTGTTTCAAACTAAAGAATAATAAAGAAAGAAGGGCAGGGGGTGTAGCTCGGAGTTTGAATGCCCCTGGGTTCCATCCCCAGACCTGCAAAAAAAAAATAGATAAATAATAAAATTCAGAACTAGTTATAGTTATTATGCTAAATAGGTCAGTCTTTTCCAAACAGATATAACTATTAGTTTTTCTCTTTCATCGTGGTCTAGAATAATGGTTCTGAAGTAAGGCCATTGGGTCTTTCAAGAGGCATTTGGCAGTGTCTGAAAACATTTTTTGCTTGTTTGTCACAAGGAGGGAGTAACCTTATCAAATAGGTAAAATCTAAAGTCAAAGACGCTGCTAAACATTTCGCAAGAAACAGGACAACCCCCTGCAACTCACCTGACTCAATGCCAACAATGCTGAACTTGAGAAGCCCTGATTGAGGGTTTCCAGAAAAATACTAAATAAGATTGAGAATGAGGCAATCACTATTTTACTCTGATTTTAATGCGAATGCCTATAATAAGTATTATAAATTAAGTATAATACTTATTATACTTAATATACTTAATATACTTATACTTAATACTTATACTTTATACTTATACTTAATTAATATACTTAATACTTAATTACTATAAATTAAGTATTAAGTATAAAATTCAAAATAGACTAGTAAAAAGTATAACATGGGCTATTTATTCAAGAGTATTTTAAGATAGTAGTTGTTCAATGATGATGGAAGCTCACAATGGCACTGATAATTAGGAAATATGATTTGTAGGGGAAAAATGAACAGAGGTGAAGACCACCACATGGTTGATCAACATCTGGGACATACCCTTCCTCACCAGAATTGCTAAAGCATAAACTACTATACAGTGTCAGTATCAGCCAGGCTACAGTGGGCCTGCATTTAGAGGCCCATGTTATTATTTGTTGCTATTAAACAACGATAGTGTGGGTTGTATGCTTCCTTATCCATTGTGTATTTGCATAGGATTATTCTGCCCCCACACACATTTAACACTTTTTACCTTCTACATTTTGAAACTTTTTTTTTTCTTTTTTTTTTTTTTTTTTTTTTTTTTTTTGGTGGTACTGGGGGTGGAACCCAGGGGCTTCCTACCTCCGGCCTATACTCCCAGACCTATTTTATATTTTATTTGGAAACAGGGTCTCACTAAGTTGCTGAGAGCCTCACTAAATAACTGAGGCTGGCTTTGAACCTGTGAGATCCTCCTGTCTCAGCCTCCCAAGCGCTGGGATTACAAGTGTGAACCACTATACCCAGCAATGTTTTTTCATTTTCTATTTGGTGTTAATGAGAAAGCAGCTATTAATCTGTTGGTTTTACTTTCTTTGTAAGTGATGCCTTTTAGGGAGAACTTTTACATTCTGAATGCTCTAAAATTTCACTGTGGCCGGGCGTGGTGGCGCACGCTTGTAATCCCCGCGCTTGGGAGGCAGAGACAGGAGGATCACGCAGGTTCGAAGCTAGCCCCGCGCGCTGGCTTAGGAGACCCTGTTTCCAAATAAAAATGCAAAAATAGGTCTGGGAGTGTAGCCCGGAGGTAGAAGGGCTTCCAGGAACCCCAGTACCACCAAAAAAAAAAAAAAAAAAAAAAAAAATTTCACTGTGGGTGTACTTTTTTTTCAATTTATATTTCCTTTTGGAATTTAGTATATCAATTGGATTGTTTTGCCAGGATTCTGTTTCCTAACACTTTAAATAACATTTCTTTATACCTTTGGTAGAATTTCTTTCTTTTTTTTTTTTTTTTTTTTTTGCAGGTCTGGGGATGGAACCCAGGGGCATTCGACTTCTGAGCTATACCCTCTGCCCTATTTTTAATTTTTTTTTTTTTAAACCGGGTCTCACTGAGTTGCAAAGGGCCTCACTAAGTAGCTGAGGCTGTCTGAGGCTATCTGCGAACTGTGATCCTCCGGTCTCAGCCTCCCAAATGCTGGGATTACAAGCGTGCGCCACCACGCCCAGCTTCTTTGGCAGAATTTCTGAGATTACTTCTAGAGCTCTTGCTCGACCAGCAGTGTTTATTTGAATATTCATTCCATTTATTAACTGAAATTATTTCCCCCAAGATATCTAACAGGTTCTTTCTTAGGATCCTTTGTTCTTCTTTCAGACAAGATTCTGCCTTCTGACTAAAGATATTAAATATTTTAAGATTCTGTCTCAATTTGCATGACCTGTTTTCATTGGAAGTATATTATCTTTCCTCAAGTTTAAGAAGTAACACTATTGTATAAACTAACACTATGTAATCTGGGCAGGTGTTGTTCTAGATATTCCATGTGTTATTTATTTAACTCTTATTAATTTTATGAAGAGCTATTAACCCCATTTTACAGATTATTAAACGGAGGCAATAAAGAAGTAAGAACTTACCCATGGCCACAGACCTAGTAAGTTCGGAATGCAGGATACAGTCCTAGAGAGCCACAGTTCTTCCAGGTAGCACCAGCCATAAGGCACCAAGAAGTCTCATCTAAGCTTGCAAGCTCACTTTTTGCTCTTGGAATAATTACCCAAGTAGCTGCTATTGGCTCAGAGAGCAGGGAGCAGAGGCCACCCACACAGCACAGTGAATTAGCGGCCTGTGTACAAGCCTGGTGCCCACATCCACCTCTGGGCTACAGCTGCCCCACCTCAAATACCTTGGGTGGGAGTCACCCTTTCAGCACCAAGAACTCTTGTTTTCAAACTTAGCTCTGCATTTACTTTCAGGAAAACTCTGCTATCTTGTAAGCTTAAAGTACATGTAAAGGAAGGAAGACCATGGAGATTTAAGGTTTCACCCCTTAATTTCTATTATATTTCCTTGTACTTGTAAGCTTAAAGTACATGTAAAGGAAGGAAGACCATGGAGATTTAAGGTTTCACCCCTTAATTTCTATTATATTTCCTTGTACTGGCTGAATTTACCAAATCTTGACTCAGATGACTGAGTGCTTTGGGAGCCACTGGGGAGCAGGAGGAGCTTTTTCTTTTTAAAGACTAACATTCCCACTCTCCCTTGGGGCGCTCTTACCCATGCCGCCTTGATGGAACCAACCCTCCACCAAACTTGGACCAATTATAATGCAAAACATATTTATTTTTACAGACAGCAATAAGAATTAGGAGCCTAGAAAGGAAAGCAGCGATGGGAAGTGGCAGTGATCAAGACTCTGAAACAGCTGAGGTTAGCACCAGCTGCAGTGGGAAGGCTTGGGGTGGTTCCCTCAGAACTTAAGTCCCTTCACCTGAGGCCGACGCCCCAGTCATCATTTCAGTATCACACATCCTCTGTTCAAATATCTTTTGATAAGAAATCTGGAATTCCAGATATTCTATGTTCTTTTTCTGTTTAGTGTGGAAGTCCTCCAGAAAGTTAAAAAGCTATGTAAATAAGAGAGGAAAAAAAATCACATTAAGGACCATGTCAGCAATAAGAGACCAAAGACCCAAGCTTTAGCCCACGGACCAGCAGTCCCCGTAGCATGTCAGAAATCCAGAATCACAAGGTCTATCCCAGATGTACTACATCAGCACCTGCATTTTAAAAAGGGACTGGGTCTATTTTCTTTCCCATACCTTAAATAATGTTACATGTACATGTGAATGTATTACTATGAATATCACTGTCATGTACAAATGTATCCACCAAAAAAATAATTTTTATTAAAAGAGTAGGCGATTCATGTGCATGTTGTAGTTTCCAGAACAATGATCAAAAATATTAAAGATCTCCAGGTGAATACAAGCATTCACTTTCAGTGTTCGGATATCTCATCAAAAGTACAGATTAAGAAACGAGCTCCTACCATAGTGGTTTCAAATCCTGTTTATTTGTCTCATTGGAGAGTAGTAGTTGCACAGAGCCCTTTTTAGATGTAAATGGTCTAGCACACATTTTCATACTGTGGAGGGAAGGAAACCCATACTGGGTGGCCCAGTGCCCTGGGCCCATTTCTTAGAAGGAAAATATAATCTAGGAGTAAAAAGCAATGTTACTTGTCAGAAACAGTTAACTGCTTACATCCGTTTCATCAGTGTCAGAAGCTGAGGTGCTCAGGTCTTGCAGAAGCTTAGTTAACACGTTTTCCATCTGCAGGGCAGATGTTAGGGCTTGGACAGGAGTTCTCCAGCTATCTGTATTAGGCCTCTGTTGGAGACAAACAGGAGAATCAATATCCTACCTAACGCAAAGCATTGTCACACTCTACTTCCTTCACAGGATAATGACTAAATTTACACTGCCCAATGGCTTTCTATCTTTGTAGAACAAGGGAATTATGCCTGTCTTGCCTGCAGATGTTCTAACTTAATTCATATGGGCTACAGAACGGAATCAGGATCTTCAGAAGATCTTGTGATGATTTTAATGTGCTACAAAGCAAGGGTACCGAGAGTATATCACACAGATGCATATGTCATTAGTCTGTTAACCTTGCAATTCTTTGGTAGTGGTTCATTCTATTTTAGCCTGCATTTATGTCTCTTTATAAAGCTGGAATAAAACCCACCTTTGGGACCCCCCCCCCCCATAGAGTTTTAGGTTATTTCTTTGGAGTCTCTGCCTGCCTTAGCCAACAAGAATAAAAAATTTTAAAAATCATGACATTAAAGAAACACCAGTATTCAATACTTGAACCTATATCTGAATTAGATTGACAGTCTGAGGTCGGATGCTATTACCTATGTCAAAAAGTCATGAAAGTAGTGATTCTCAAACGACACAGAGCGTTGAGAATGTCTGGAGAGCTGTTAAGACAGCTCCTTTGATCCCATGTAGTGCTGCAGTGCTAGTGCTGCTGATCTAGAGGCCACACTTTGTGCAGCTCATTGAGAAAAACCAAACAAGCATTTAATGGCTAAAATTCACCCAAGAAAACGTTGACACAATGATTGCTTTCAAGGTCAGTCACTTTTATTTTTTTTGTGGTACTGGGGGGTGGAACCCAGGGGCTTTCTACCTCTGGGCTACACCCCCAGCCCTATTTTATGATTTATTTGGAAACAGGGTCTAAGTTGCTGAGAGCCTCACTAAGTAGCTGAGGCTGGCTTCGAACCTGTGCGATCCTCCTGTCTCAGCCTCCCAAGTGCTGGGATTACAAGCGTGCGCCACCATGCCTGGCTTTCAAGGTCACTTGCAAAGGAGCCCATGAAAGAACATGAATAACCTAAAAAGTTTAAATAGCAACCGATTTTCTAGACCTGGCAAAGGTCCCAGAGAAATCATCATGGCAAAATTATACTTACCTTCAGAACTGGGAGGCAGATCATACCTTCACGTTTTCTTAGAAATCTTAGTAATTTCTTTGCTTGTTCCCGCTTCTCATCAGCCTTTTCCTCCAAGAACATGATAAAAGGAGGCATTTTCATCTCATCAGTATAATAGCAGGCCTGGCTTAGAAGTGAAAATAGGCAGAGACTGAGTTTGAGGAAAGCTAATTTTTAAAATAGGAATCTCACACAAACTCACTCTGTGTCTCAGTGGTCATGCAGAAGACACTTCCTTTTGGTCATCCACGGAGGTTCTTTGTCCTTTGTCTTACAGAAGGCTGCGACTGTCTTCCCAAACCCAGGTACCTCAAAGAGCAGTCCTCCAGATTCCACTAGCTAGCATCTAAATTTTGGATAGCATGGCCATATCTATTAACCTACACGCTTAGCACTTTTATCTATTCATTTGTGCAGACCCTTTACAGAGATCCAGCATAAATTTGGTGAAACCTTAAAGCTTCAGTCTCTTTCATTAACTTTAGCATATAAAATAGCATATAGATGTAAAATTGTCTATGCTGTCTGCTATCATTGTTTGCTCACATAACTTTCTGGAGGAAAGTTCTTTTTATAGCTTATAGTTTGCAATCATAATTCTAAATCGGTGGCCACAAGCAGCAATATCCCAGCTACTGAAATGCTGCTTCGCCTAGTCTCAGACCACAAATACAACCATACTCATTACAAAGGAAAGAGTAAATATACTCTCACCCAAGTCAGAGCCAACACCTCCCTCACAACTGATCAAGACCCAATACTAACCATGGATAAGTAAATATCACTGATAAGCATCTGGTAAGCTGCTATTTGATTAATATAAACTCTACATTCTTCAGGAAAGGGGCCCAGGGTCTTGTATTCCATCTCAGTTTTAGGAAAAGGCAGCCATTAGATGTACTACCCACTGAGTATAAGACTTCTTAAATACTAACAGAAATTTAGCCAGCCCCCTTCTTACAAGATATAATTCTATTCAGCTGAGATGAGCAGCTACTAATCTACTAATGAGGATGTTGCTTCTGAATGAAAAAAAAAAAACAACAACAATCTAAGCAGAGGTTAAAAGGGATTAGGGGGTGTCCACCTCCCTAACTACCCCTGTCAATGCTCAGGGTTTGTTCTTATCTATGATTTGAGAAGGTTGGTATATTTCCTTGATAGTAAAGTATTAGCAGAGTAGATAAATTACTATTAATTTTTCCCTTCTTCAAAATTAATCAGGGCATAACTGGTTGATCCCAGGGCCTGAGAAGACAGGCTAAATATAGTGTGTATGTACAAGGATTCCTACAACACATCATCTGACCCATAAATCCTCAGGATTAGGACAGATTTATTGGTGTTTTTAAATTGGCCTTGGGAGGTGGGCAGGGAGTAGAGGGACGGAGATGAAGAGAGGAGGTCCACCTGGAGAACAGGTGCTTGCCGGCTGCAGAACCAGATGAGGCCCTGGCTCCTCTAGGTAAGTGCCTCACCACTGAGCTTTATTCCCTAAGGTCATAGTTTCTCTAAATCATAGTGGAACCATTTGCTAACCTTTTGTGACCTTTCTCAAATTGTCTACCAAAGGTCTCTGGGCATTCCAGCATAAGCTTTCTTTATTTGTCTCCTTTAAGAGCAGGACTTGTTTCATTTCTTTTGGTATTCCTCTAGTCCATAATGGGGTCCTCGCCAATAATAAGTACTGAGTCAACACTGATTAAATAAAAGTATTTGTATGTGTAAGTACAGCATAAGATTCCCTGTAAGTCTGGTGGCTCTGCAGTGTGGACTAAACTATGACTGGCTGAACTCAAGTAGAAATGTCAAGTTTCCAAAAACCCATCCTCACGAGCAGTGAGGAGGGAGGCAGCCTCCTGAGCGAGGCTCATCCTTGGCGAAGCAGCCAAGTATTTGAGGTTTGTTACATTCAGGAACACAAGGTCACCGTAGGGAAGGGGTGATTATATAAAGGGCCTAATACTTGTCACTTTTGTTTCCTGACCTAACACTGCGCTAGTCCCCAGCTGAATGTGTGCCCTGCTTTCAGGAAGCTTCAAATCAGTGCTTCTCAAAGAACAGTTTGCGTATGGATCACCTGGGGCTCCAGTTAAACTACAGATTCCGATGAGTGGGACCTGACAGGCTGCGTTTCTAACAGTGCTTCCAAGTGCGGCCTTGACTTGCAGGGTTTCAGTACATTTCTAATACATTATTTCAGAAACGGCACTGCTGGAGAGAGTTTTACAAAAAGATCAATAGGGGACATTCTCCAGAGACTACTGAACTGCCTGTGTGTGTGCCATGGGAATAGAGGGGTGGGGATGATACCAAGAAGGGCCCAAGGAGTCCCCAGTGAGAGGGGGTAACTCAGCGGGTGGGTCTTTGGCATAGGTGATGAAAAGGAATTTCAGCACATGCCAGTCAGAGGCATGGACAAGAGTTTATCTAGGAAAGTAAGAGGTACACATTCAAAAGAGAATGCCGGATGGCTCAAGGAGACTCCTTGGGGTAATGCAAGAAATACACATTCCAGGGAGAATGTGGGCCACTTTGAGTATGAGAGGCATTATTTACAGGGAGACATTAACTACGGGCTTGAATAGAGGAGGAGTCAGGGTGGTGTAACACAATTTTCTGCCAGTTTTTTTTGGGAAAAGTTCATTGCCCTCAGGTTACTTTTGCAGGCCTGGGCTTGGGTTGAGGGTGGGTAAGGAGGAGGCTGGAATATTTCTTGTTTTGCTTTTCAAAGGTTCATTTTGTTTTCTGCATTCCAATAGTTCATTGATACTTAGTGTGTGTGTGCCCGGGGGTTTTCTACCTCTGGGCACTTCCTCTGAATTACACTTCCAGCCCGATTTTATTCTTTATTTTGAAGCAGGGTTTCACTGAAATGATGAGGCTTAATTGGAGCCTGCAATCCTCTTGTCTCAGCCTTCCAGGTACTGAGATTACAGGTGTGCTCTATTGCATCCAGCTGGTTTTTACTGCTTAATTAATTTAAATTATGGTTAAAAAAAAATGTCCCAATCTCAGGAAAACCCATGGCAGGCCTTCAGAAGAGGCAAACACCCTTTCTAGGGTCATAATTCTTATCTTTTCTTTCCTCCTTTTCTAACTTGGCCTCCACTATAGCTAAAAACAGGATTTTTTCCTTCTTTAAAAGGAGCTTATTCACTTCTCAACCCAGGCCTCTTCTGTCCATTGACTCTAGCTGCTAGTCTTGGCCAAGGGTGCCACCCAGCTAACAGGAGGCCCCACTGTGAGAGTTGTCAGATGCAGTTGTAAATAGAGACCTGGGTGCACACAGCTGGTCTGATTTCCTATAAGTGTCCAGACACTAAGAAAAAAAAAAAAAAAACTTGTGGGACCAACCATTGATGGTTTAAATTATTATCTGCTACTAGAAATTAAAAGCGTCCTGGATGCACTGGGGTCGGGACAAGTGTAAAAAGTGTTAAGACAATTATTCTTAGATTTTTATGTCCATGTACCACCTGTGGTGTGCTTACAGGAACAAACATTCACCATCAAATCTGTTGGTTTTTTTCCCCTCATCTTTTGAAAAGTGTCAGGAGAAGGGAGAGAGGGGTTGGCGCTGATACACTTGTGAATATTTGCCCTGCCTGGTCCACAGAAGTTGTTGAAAGTATTAAACATGATAAATATTTGGCAGCACTCTACAACAGTAGAAGAAAAAATATTTTTTTCAGCACTGAGGGATGGAACCCAGGCGTATTTTACCTCCATGCTACATTCCCAATCCTATTTTTAAGTCTTTATTTTGAAACAGGGTCTCACTAAGCTCTGAGGGCTTCACAAAGTAGCTGAGGCTGGCCACGAACCTGTGATCCTCCTGTCTCAGCCTCCCAAATACTGGGATTACAAGTATGGGCCACCACACACAGAAATATTTTTAAATGCCTTATTTCTCAATCACCCAAACACACCAGGTCAAAAATTTCATGCCGGCCAATTAAAACAGTCACTCTCCTTTATTTCCATGTCTAAAATCAAGTGGGTAGTGGAGAGGCAAGGCCTGGGAAGAGATAAAGGGCAGAACTGGGGTGTGGACTTGATCTCAGATAGTCTTCTCCTGGGATTCTCGGAAAAGTCTTCTACCTTCTCTCTCTCTCTCTCTCTCTCTCTCTCTCTCTCTCTCTCTCTCTCTCTCTCTTTCTTTCTCTTTTTCCTTCCTTCCTTCCTTCCTTCCTTCCTTCTTTTTGCGGTACTGGAGATGAAACCCAGGGGCATTCTACCTCTGAGCTACACCCCCAGCCCTATTGTGTATTCTTTATTTTGAAACAGGGTCTCACTGAGTTGCAAAGGGCCCCGCTAAGTAGCTGAGGCTGTCCACGAATCGCGATCCTCCTGTCTCAGCCTCCCAAATGTTGGGATTACAAGCGTGCGCTACCATGCCTGGTTTCTTCTACCTTTTCCGACCCTTCAGAATTCTGACAGATCTTCCAGGCTCCGCCCTCCTCACACCACAAACTCTAGCAAACAGGAACCTGGGGCAAAAGATCATTCCCTAGATCAGGAGCCAGAATCCTTATTGTGCAAGCCTTGCTGTATAATGTTAGCCGCCAGGGGGTTGCGTCTCAGTCTGTGTGCTATCCTGTCTGACCTCGCTCGCCCAGCCCAGCCTTATCTTCTCGCTGGTTTTGAGCCAACAGCACGCCCGAGGTCGTACGTGACATGAGCGCCTCTTTTATCTGTTCCTTTGCTTCCACAGTCCTCCAGGACCCCACCGAGTTCTCTTCTGGTCCCACCAGCCCTCGGATTCTTATCTCAGAGCGCTGAGCGGCTGCAGGTGGTGATAGGAGCTGGACTACAGCTCCCAGCGTCCCACAGCGCGTCTGCGCGTCCGTGCAGAGGTCCCCACTCCCGGCGCGGGCGCGGGCGCGGGCGCAGGGCCTCCGGGTTGCAGGGCCTCCCGGGTTGCAGGTTCGAGCTCCAGGTCGGGGAGGCATGGCGTGGCTCCCGGGCAGGCTGTGCGCCGGCCCCTGCTGGCGCGCCGCGCGGGGCTGCGGAGAGCTGCGTGCGTGGTCCAGGCGCCTCTGCCCGCCGCCTGGCACCGCCGGCTCCGGGCACAGCCGGGGGCTGGGGCACGGCCCCTCCGCCGGAGGCGGCCCCTGGCCGGGGGCCGGGCTGGCCGCAGCGCTGGCAGGGTTGGCAGGCCTGGCCACCGCCGCCTTCGGGCACGTGCAGCGGGCGGAGATGGTGCCCAAGAGCTCGGGGGCGCGGGGCCCCTCTCCCGAGCGGCCACAGGAGGAGGATGAGCTGGCCCGCCGCTCCAGGTGCTTCATGGCCTCACCTGTGACTGACTTGAGCGAGCTGCGGAAGAGGCCGGGTGACATGAAGACCAAGATGGAGCTGCTGATACTGGAGACGCAGGCCCAGGTGTGCCAGGCGCTGGCACAGGTTGACGGGGGCGCTAACTTCTCTGTGGACCGATGGGAGAGGAAGGAAGGTGAGGAGGGCAGAACCTAACGGGAGGTGGAGACTGGGAAGAAAGGATGCCTCAGAGTCGGGGATGCTTGTCGGAGAGGGGTCACCAAATAGGGGCCACTTGGTGAGAAGGAAGTCTGATGACTGATACCGAGAGGGTCATCAGCCATCTGCGCTTCCAGGTGTGGCCCCAGATCCACTGTCAGTTCAGTACTATGCATTTCAAAATCTTCATGTCAGGGGATGGAGGCAATTCGAGGCCTCCAAGGGTCCCAGGGAGTTCCCAGAGAAGGCCGGTATGGTTTAACTCAGGACCAGCAGGGTCTTTGTCTTAGGTGAAGGAAAAGAATTTCAGTAGAGGCCAGAGGCATAGACAGAAATTTACTTAGGAAAGCAAGGAATACACATTCAAGGGAGAATGTGTGCACATTAGAGAGAGATGTGTTTGGGGGTGGCGACTTGGTGAAAGGTAGGTTTGGAAGATGTGTTAGATGACTTCAGTCTGGTGATCACAGTGTGGTTTACGGTGGGCTGGTCACTTTCTGGATCCTTAGGCCCATCGTGGACTACATTATCTGATAAATAGATAATGCTGGAAAATCCCCTAAATTATAGGTTTCTCAAGAAATCATCTCTCTTACTTAAACTATTTATTGGGGAGGTTATTTACAGTGAACAAGGTAATTATCATAAGTAAATGAATTCTCAGTAACTTTAAGACTGTAAGTAAAGATCTGTAGAATTCTTAGAAATTTGGGAGTGACAGGTCTGGGAAAGAGAATGGCCTGGAGAGTGAAGATATGAGGAACTTTAGCACCAGGTTTGCGTTTTATTTTTTATTTATGTTTTAGTACTGGGGATTGAACCCAGGAGCTATATCCCCAATCCTTTTTGTTTTTTATTTTTGGTTCTAGGGATTAAACCCAGAGACATTTTATCTCCAAGTTATACCCCCAGCCCAATTTTCTTTCTTATTTGGAAACAGGGTCTCATTAAGTTGCAGAGGGCCTCACTAAAGTTGCTGTGGGCCTAGCTAAATTACCAAGGCTGGCTCCGAACCTGCAATTCTCCTGTCTTAGCCTCTCAAGTACTGGGATTACAAGCACTGACAACTATACCATGCTTTTTTTTTTTTTTTTTTTTTTTTAAAACAGTGTCTTGCTAAATTGCTAAGGTTGGCCTCAAACCTGCCATCCTCCTGTCTCAGCCTCCCAAGTACTGGGATTACAGGCATTCCTTCGTGTCTTTCACCTAATCTTTTACATTTCTCTATCCTATCCCAGTTGCAATTTTGTAATGACGTTTTCCATCGAATCTCAAGGGTTATTTGCAGCCAACAGCTTGGCTGTCCAAAGTTTGTTACTGAAATTAGACTTTCCTCATGTTTCATCCGTTTTTAGTGTGTGTGTGTGTGTGTGTGTGTGTGTGTGTGTGTGTGTGTGTGTGGTATGTGTCTAGGGATGGAACCCAGAGCATTTGACCTTTGAGCTACACACCCTGCCCTATTTTTGTAGTTTTATTTTGAAACAGGGTCTCACTGAGTTACAAAGGACCTCACTAAGTAGCTGAGGCTGTCCGTGAACCGCGATCCTCCGGTCTCAGCCTTCCAAATGCTGGGATTACAAGCGTGCGCAGCCACACCAGTTTCATCTGTTTTTCTAGGTGTTTCTGTCCGTTGTCCTTATTTGGAGATGGACAGAGAACTTGCCTCCTTCATGCAAAATAACTGTCAGACTCCTCTATCTGAGGGACTCATTGTATCAACAATCTCCCCATTTTTTTCTGTCACACAAGCAATATTTGATTGGTTTGGCAGTAGCTCTACCAAATGCATCCATCAGTTTTCCTGATAGGAAAGTATTTTCTTCCAGCTCCAAAAATACTCAAGTACCAAAATCCAGTTCCTATGGAGTCAGAGATTGACCCGTATGTTGTTGCTTATAACCCTACATCTTAGATCATAAACTCGAAGGATTCCTGGCTTCCTAGCTGGGAATGCTACAACACATTTTTGCCAATAGATTTTGAGCTGTGATACTGCCGCATCTATGTTAAATGACGTTCATCCGGGTTTTCATAGGGTATTCTGTCTTGTTATGTTTTCAAGTGAAGGCTACTGGACCAGGACTCAACCTCAGATATTAAACTAGCTGTTTGACCTTTGAAAGTTAACTTTTTTGTGCCTCTGCTTTCCCCACTTATGAAATGATGTGTAAAATAGTATATATAAGCATAGTATGAGATTTAAGTGAAATGAACGTATGTAAAGTACTTAGACTATTGTCTGAAACATGGACAACATTTGGACTGATTGTTTAGTCTTTTGCCTACAGTGTGATCTTGAATACAGGGTCATGGCTCTCTGGACTTGAATGAATAGGGGTTCTACTGGATCATCTTTTGTCCCATCCAACCCTAAACGTTCTCAGAAATAAACCAGGCTCCACATAAACCTTCATGAAGCAATCCCTGTGGCAGCTCCATTGTTTTAAGGCAAAACAAAACAATAACTAATAGTAAGAATCAAATTCCTAATTACTAATGTGTGCCTTACTCAGTTTAAGGTTCTGAATCCCTTAAGAATTCAATTACCTACTGTTTTTTCATTTCCTGAAAGCAAAATTGAAAGACAAATAGAAAGCTGAGAGAAACAAAGTTGAAACAATAAAGTGCTTTTAAAGTCTATAGTGATAGAACACTATTTAAGTATAGCCATACTGTTTGTAACCTTTGTTTTCTCTGATATAAGGATTCCATCCTGAACAGTAGTATTTAAAAGGAGACTATCCCAGCAATTTGACATAAGAATGTACATGAAATACTCAGTTTAATGGTGTGAGGAGGCTCAGTATTTGATTAGTATTAGTAGCTTATGCCACAAAGTTAAACTAATTATCTAATTTTATTGTACATAAATATTGTAAGCAAGGTGCAGTGGTGTATGCGAGTAATCTCAGTAGTTGGGAGGCTAAGATGGGAGGATCACAGGTTCAGGGCCAGCTTCAGCAACATAGTGAGACCCTCAGAACCTTAGCAAGATGCTGTTTTCAAACCAAAAAAAAAAAAAAAAAAAAGAAAAGGATAAAATGCTCCTGGGTTAAATCCCCCATACCCAAAGAAAAAAGTATTATAACTATACCATTGTGATTAACTTGAAAAATAGAGAAGGAAAATAACTCCAAATCTCGCCACCTTCACCCAAGGATTGTTTTTGGCTTTGCATACTTTCACATTCTCTCATTTTTTATTTCTATGAACAGGAGGTGGTGGCATCAGCTGTGTACTTCAAGATGGGAAAGTTTTTGAAAAGGCTGGAGTGAACATTTCAGTCGTTCATGGAAGTCTTTCTGAGGAGGCTGCCCAACAAATGAGAAGCAGAGGAAAAGTTTTAAAATCCAAAGATGGTAAGTCGGATGATCTTAACAGTCTCCAGTAGTCCTTGCAAACCTTGTCTCACCCTATAAGTTTTACTTATCAAACTGTGATACTTATGAGTATCTTTTTTTTTTTTCTGGAAAAACAAAAACAAAAACAAAAACTTTTGTCTGCATATTGCCAGAAAAGCATGCTTACAACTGCTTTGTGAAAATTATATTTCAAGAGACAGATTAAAAAGCAGCTTTTGAAAATTTATTTAGAAATTGCTTAAGATTTCATTTGTGTCTTTAGCCAGATGATTTAATGCTGCTCACTTTATTTCTAAATTTCCAGGTAAATTGCCATTTTCTGCCATGGGTGTGAGTTCTGTTATCCACCCCAAAAATCCTCATGCTCCCACCATCCATTTCAACTACAGATACTTTGAAGTAGAAGAAGCTGATGGTAGGTGTCTCTGAAACTGGAAAGCATTATAGTACCTTTTTTTTTTTTTTTTTTTTTTTGGTGGTACTGAGGGTGGAACCTAGGGGCTTTCTACCTCCGGGCTATGCTCTCAGACCTATTTTATATTTTATTTGGAAATAGGGTCTCACTAAGTTGCTGAGAGCCTCACTAAGTAGCTGAGGCTGGCTTCAAATCTGTGTGATCCTCCTTGGCAGGTACAATGAATTATGCATTAGAAGTGAGAATGGTCTTGACTGACTCTGCCCCCACCTTTATATTTTCTCTAATACAGAAAAAAAAGATTAAATGAATCCAAACTTTGAAGTGCACACAAGAGTCTTTGCAAATAAAAGTTCATATTTCTGAAGGGAAACCTCCTTGAGAACTTGCTTTTGGAAAACGTTTTCTGAATGCATGGCTCTCCTGGTCACCATGGCATTCATCGTGGGTTTAAAATGGGGCGCAGCTGATTGGGCTCCTGTGCATGTAGTTCTAGCCGATGACTCCCAGCAGCAGGATCATCTGTTTCTGCTTGTCAGGCCATCTGTGTACTGTCACTTCCACTCCTGTTTGGTCTCTGCAAGTGATGGCATTTAAAGTCACTGCTTTAATTTTTTTTTAATCCTTTTATTGGTAACGTGTGGTAACATCATAGTGAGGTTCAGAGTGATACAAGCTTTCATGCACACAGCACTTGGCATGCTTCTCTCCACCTCCCACCTGCACCCCCTTAGAACACCTCATCCTGCACCCCCATCCTCTCTCTCTACACATGGTAGTGAGATTGGTAGTAATAGTTTCCTGTCCAGATGCAACATTATCCTAAGTATTTCCTTCCTCAGTCCTTTCTCTCATCCTCACCTTCTTCCCCCAAGTCCCTTCCCTGTTCTGCTGGTCTCTTTCCTCATTTGTCTGAAGTTCCTCTTTGTTTCCTGCTTTCTCTCCATCCTCCACATAGTAAAGAAAACACAACTGTTGACTTTCTAAGACTGGCTGATGTCACTTAGATACTATTCTCTAGTTCCATCCCTTTTCCTGCAAATGACATAATTCAGTTGGTTTGCCCTTTAAATGTTTTAAAGTTGGTAACTGGATGGAAGTATAGAGTATATGCTTAGCATGAATGAACAAGGCCCTGTTTGATCCCTAGCACCAAGAAACAAAGCAAACTGGAGCTAACAACTAAAGTAAGCACAGGAAACGGTTATTCCCAAATGGTAAGCTGTTACCTCTGCAAGTCTTCACTCTTGCTGGGCAAAGGGGGAACTTTATAAACTGTTTATGCCTGAACCAGAAATTTACTTTTTAAAATTGTGCTTAGGAGAGATATTTAAGCTCTTTACGTGCTTATAAAGTCCAGGCAACATTGAGATCCATTGCTTGGTTCACCTGTGTGGGGTTTTGTCCTATTTTCCTGCCTGCTCCATCTCCCTCACATTTAAGTTTCCTGACTCCTTTTCTTTCTGCTTTTACTTTTTTTTTTTTTTTCCTGCCTCATCCTTACTGGCCTTCTGAACTAAATTTAGTGAAACGTTTCTTGGTTGTCACCTATGCCATGATTTAAAAACTGAGCTGAAGCCAGGTGTAGTGGTGCACACTTGTAATCCCTGCACTTGGGAGGTGGAGACAGAAGGATCGCACCTTAAGAGATTATGCCTTGCTGGCTTAAGAGACCCTGTTTCCAAATGAAAAAAATATAAAATAGGTCTGGGAGTGTAGCCTGGAGGTAGAAGGGTTTCATCCCCAGTACCACCAAAAAACAAAAACAAAAACACCTGAGCTAAAGAATTAAGTTTGCTAATGCAGTCAGTAATGTGTTGATTCTCAAAGCCCACATTGCAACCAGTGTCTTGATTTGCTAGGTAACAAGCTTTGGTGGTTTGGCGGCGGATGCGACCTCACGCCAACGTACTTGAACCAAGAGGATGCCATTCATTTTCACAAAACTCTAAAGGAGGCTTGTGACCAACACGGTCCAGATCTGTACCCCAAATTTAAAAAATGGTAGGTACAGGTATTAAACTTGTACAGCCACGTTGTGTATCCCACTTATATGTCCCATTCCTTTTGTGAGTCTTGAGGGCAACTATGATGATGCTAAATGCCTTCTTCAGCTTGTGAAGATTGAACTGTTTTCTTATTTTGTTCACCAGAAGAAGTGGAAGACCAGTTTTAAGTGTTTTAGATAAGTCATTTACGTAGAAGCATTTAAATGTCTGTAACATATGTTTTGCAACAGCATCTTTTTTTGATCCCAAATGACTTAGAATAATAGAATATAAACCATGAGGTGATACCTGAGAATTTAGATGGGATGTTGAATTGTCATCCCAGATGAGAATTACTGTCCCAGTGTTTATTTGGAGATGATAAGGGCATAGGAAAGGTAAAACAAAACAAAACAAACAAATAAAAAATAACTCTTAGGAAGAAAGGCCAATGTACCAGAGATTTTGGAAAGAAGGAAAGTGGAATTGGAGACTTTGTTAAAAAAATTCTAATAATAAAGTAGGAAAAGACAAACACCCAAGAAAAGTTACAAAGAGACCCAGGATGTTTCTTAGCTACTAAATGGAAACTCAGCATAAATTGTTTGGAATAAGAGTAGCAAACTCAAGTCAGGAGTGGTGGCACACATTTGTAATCCCAGCATTTGAGAGGCTGAGACAGGAGGATCGTGGTTCAAGGACAGCCTCAGCTACTTAGTGAGGCCCTTTGCAACTCAGTGAGACCCTGTTTCAAAATAAGGAATAGAAAACAGGGCAGAGGGTGTAGCTCAGAGGTCAAATGCCTCTTGTATCCATCTCCAGATGCGCGCGCACGCGCGCGCACACACACACACACACACACACACACACACAAGAATAAAAAATAGGGCTGGGGTGTAGCTCATAGGTAGAATGCCCCAGAGTTCCATCCCCATTACCAGAAAAAAAAAAAAAAAAAAAGAGTAGCAAACTCAATTCTGCTTAGGACCAATTGGCACTCTTAAAAAAAAAACAAAAAACAGGGGATTTTGTCTTTTTGCTTTATTTTTAGAACTAGTAATTGTGGGGTGTTATCATTTCTGAAAAAGCCTGGTGTTAAACTCTAAAAAGGCTTAAAAAAGACAAAAATATTTGCATATTTTTAAATTTAACATTACCAGTGCAGACTGCAAGCTGTGGATGTATGCATGTAAGGTACAGTTGTGTTTTTATTTTCTCTCCTACAACTTAGCATACTTCCAGGAAGGGAGGAGTGGAGTAAATTCCCTATTTTGGCTTCTTATAGTTGTTACTGAGATGACTTTAAGTAATATTAGTTAATAAAATATCTAGTGTGCAGGCTAGTTAAAAAGAAACTTTTAGTTTAAGTGTTTAGTCAACTTATTAATTTTTATAAAGTTTTAAAAGACTATTTTTTTCATTTTTGCTGTACTAGGGATGGAACCCAGAGGCATTGTACCTCTGAGCTATACCTCCTGCCCTATTTTTTAAATTATTTTGAAACAAGGTCTCACTAAGTTGCAGAAGGCCTCACTAAGTAGTTGAGGCTGTCTGAGAACCATGATCCTCCTGTCTCAGCCTCCAAAATGCTGGGAGTGTGCACCACTACGCTCAGCTAAAAGAGACGTTTTAAAATGTGGTTTGAGTTAAAAGCTGACATTCACAATCTTGCTCAGGATATACATTTTTGGAATCTACGTTAGCTAGGAGTGGTTATGCATGTCTGTAATATCAGTACTTGGGAGGCTGACACAGGAGGTTCGCAGGCCCACCTCCGCAACTTAGGAGACTGTCAGCAAACTTATGAGACTTTGTCTGAATATGAAAAAATAAAAGAAATCTGGGTATGTAGCTCAGAAGTAGAATGCCTCGGGATTCAATCCCCAATACCACAAACACACACACAAAAAAAACCCAAAAAACGATGTTAATATAATGTTCATATAAAGCAAAGCCAGGTCATCATTGAGGTGAATTATGCAATTATCAGTTCTAGGTATTTGCTGCCTTTTTCTTCTTTTGAGCTTAAATTTCGAGGCTATTTATAAGGTGCCATTTTAAAGAGTTTTTGCCTGTTAGAACAGCTTTTTCTATTGAGGGACCATTAGATAGAAATCATCAAAAGAACGATTTCCAAGTTATAAACTGTTCTACAAGTTTAGCATTTAGGAAATGGCTTGGGAATTTTCTAGGATACTCATTTTGGCAGACATAGAAAGCAAAAGACTCAAGATTGGTGTTGGTGCATGAGGGTGAGCTTGAATACATTTAAAAACTTAGCTCTAAACATTTCCTTCTATCAGCCCTTCCTTTTGCTCAGTACACGTGCTGAGTGTAGAGTCATCCAATTTTATTTCTGGAAGAGATCGGTGAGATGGTTTGCAGTACTTCCCTTTGGAATTGTGAGCTCAGGCTAGCACCCTGGTGGTTGGTGGTACTGTTAGAAAGCGCCTGTTCTCCTGCCTCCTGCAGGGCAGTGGTGTTTCTGAGGGCAGTAACATCACTTGTTGCAAGAAGTCCAGTGTTAATGTTGAACTTGATTGCTCTTTTCATGAAAGTCCGTAGAGTTCTGTACCCTTTCAACTTGTGTTCACTTGCCTCATTACCCTGCAGATAAGACTACAAGCACTTTCGACATTGGTAATATCTGTAGAAAATCTGTCTAAAGTCCTAGTTTCATTTTCATAGTTAGAAAGTAAGGACAGTGAGCTGGCGTTGGTGGAAGAGAGTGTCTGAACTAAAAGGCCCACATTGATTTTCATGTCTGTCTTTTTTTCTCCTTTGATCCCTAACTTGACCCTGCTGTGTTTTCCAGGTGTGATGATTACTTTTTCATAGCCCACCGTGGAGAGAGGAGGGGCATTGGTGGCATCTTTTTTGATGATCTTGACTCTCCATCAAAGGAGGAGGTGTTTCACTTTGTGCGAAGCTGTACCCAGGCTGTGGTTCCTTCTTATATTCCTCTTGTGAAAAAGCACTGCAATGACTCATTCACCCCCCAGGAGAAGTTGTGGCAGCAGCTCAGAAGAGGACGGTGAGTGGTGGTAGAATGAACTGTTTGCATGGCTGGAGGAAGCTGGGCAGCTGTGATAATAATGGGTGGGGTGTTGTATTATCTTGGGCACATGCTTTGTAATAAACATGTTAACACACACTCTTAATTTTATTTTATAACTAGATGAATATTGAAATTAAAAACATTCTGTGAATTACTCTTCTAAAGATAAAGTTTATTTAATTCATCTCTATGTTAATGACTTGTAGTGGGCATGTAGTAAATTTTTGCTGATAAGTTTAATTCAGCTCATTTCCTTTAGTTAGTCTTCTGGTAATGCCCTTGAGTCTTATTCCAAGATGTAGGACATCATTTACTGTTTTTCTGATTTGTAAATTCGATATAATACTTTAAGTTATTTTAATAGAAATAATTTCAGAAATTATTTACACTTAATGATAAACTTTACTAACTTTGGAGCCCTTACTGTACACAGCTCTTATGTGTTAGGCATTTTCCATCTAGTTTTCTCAGTAAACCTGTGAGATAGGTGTAACATTTTACAGGCCATAAAAGGCACTCAAGAAGGGAAGTCCCTTGCCTTGCCCCAAATAACATTTGGTAAATATTAGATCCCAGATGTGGAAGCAGATCATTGTGACTTCAGAACTTATAGTCTTCCCAATATGCAAAAAAAGTTAAGTAGTTGAAGCAAGTTTGTATCATGGTAAGTCATGATACCTACTTTATCCACTCTGCTCTATGCATTGAACTTGGTGAGCTTAGTTACATGACCATCCCCATCATTTTTAGCCTTGGTATACTTGTGAATCTACTCCGGATGTCCACCCTACAAACTCACATCAGTTTCTCATTGACACCTGAAATATTTGAATGCTACTTGTCCCTGGCTATAAAATGGAGTTTCTAATTTACATTAATTATCTCAGGCATATGAAGCTTTGGGTACTAAGGAGGTAAAGCTTCTTCCCCTAAGAGTTAACTTAAATGTTAACCCATCTGTGCCATCTGGTTGCCATTTTTCGAGTTGGAAAAATGGCAGTTGATTAAATTTTTTAGAAATTTCTTAATGTGTCTGTTCTGGGATATTCGTCCTGGCATAATTTTTCAAATATACCGTTGGCACTCTTCTTTATTTGACTTTCTTTTGGACTCCCTGAGGTCAGGCAATATACTGACTATGAAGGTGGTTGTATTGTACACCTACTTAAAAGAACCTCATAGTATAGTGGAGAAGAAGAATCGCTTAAAAGTTCATAGAAAATGCCCTATTTCTTCACAAGATTTCACATGCAGAACTCACAATTTTTTTTGAGTAGTAATTAGGTGAAGCCTTTAAAACTTCTTAGGCATAGGAATTATATATATTTTATATATTTTTTTTTACATTGATGATAGGTCATTTTGAAAGTTCTATTTTCTGTATTATTACATGTTTGGTTTATTTTGACTTAGGTAGAAGTGTGGAGTGTCATACTATTTCTCTATGCTGGGCTAAATGAGTATTTTTCAAAGACAGTTCTGTAGAATCTGGGACACAGGGTGACCTCAGCTATTTCCTCATTGTAGAAACTCAGGTATTAGCTCTCTCCTCAGTTTTTTTGTTGTTGTTTTATTATCCATTTGTTGTTGTTGTTGTTGTTGTTATCCATTATCTGTGCCCTTTACAGATTACTCCTCTCCCTGCTTTCACCCCTTCCAAATATGAGTTCCATTTCAGTGGTCATTCTGCTTCCCCTTTGACTTTGCAGTCTCTTATTTGATCATCTTGTCTAGTCTCTCACCCTCCTTACTACTCTTTTCTCCCCAGAATTTCGACTTTAGTGTCATAGTCAGTTTTTTCATTGGAGAATAGACACTTAAGAAAGAAAAAAAGAAGCATTAAGAAAAACAAATTGAGAACTTTAACTTTTTAAAATTTTCTTGTATTTTGGGAAATTGATACAGGATAAATATAGACATTAACTAAATCAAGAGAATTGGTTCAAATTAATAATTTATGGGCATCATAGAAGGATTAGTGTATGGAAAGTATCAGACAGATCAAAGTGAAAGCTTGTGGGATTCAGGGAGGCTGATGTAGAGAAAGGGGCATCATTTACTCCAGAAAAGGAAAGGAACACAGGGATCCTATAGAAAATTCATTTTGGGTGCTACTTACAAGGGCCTTGATGCAGTTCCTTTACTACAGTACAAACTAGAGAGTCACTCATGGTCACATTTTAGCAAGGTAATGGCAGGTGAAAAGGTATCTGAGAGATGACGTTCTTTACTATGGTCTTACAGGTTAAGAAGATTTACTTAAAATTCTTTTGAAGCAGGCACTAAGAGATTATAAAAGTCATTAATACATAAGAATCAATCAATGGTAAATGGTGAGAACTAGGAAGGAATCTATGGATACAGTTATTTAAAATTTTATAGGTTCTTTGACAAGTTTCCATATGAAAGTGTTTCTTTTTAAACAGTGAAGTATTATGTGTTCTAGAGAATATTTTTGCTATATGTGGCTTAAAGATAGTAGTAACTGGTGGGATAAACAAGGATATCTAAGGGAAGTTAAGATCAACAGAGTAGTTTCTGAAAGGAATCAGATCTATCTTTAGGACTGTTAGTAGGAAACTTAGACAAGTTAATATACTCAGTAAAGTTTTAGTTGATGCCAAGGATATTTTCCTAAAACCAAAATAGCAATGCAACTCAAAACACTGTCTTTTTATTATGTTTGTTATTAATCTGCAAGAAGAATAAATTATAGAACTGTTTATGAATACTATTAGCTATTTCAAGAAAAAAGAGTACCTAAAATATACTAATCATTATTAATTAGATTACTGTTCACTATACTTGGACTTCAGTTACGGTTTTACACTGTCTTAGTAGCGCTTGTAAATTCCAGGCAGTGAAATGAAATCTTGTATTCTAAAACATCACAACCTATTAAATGGCGAGGAAGAGCTGTGTTATCCTAAGAATGGATAACTTTTTTTTTTAAATCTTAATTGCTGTTGTGCTGTACAGTTCCCAGCTTTGTGTTCATTCTGCTCTGCTTAGAGCAGTTTTGTAACTGTTCTGTGTTGGAGCAGAGTCTGTATCCTATTGTTTGGTGGGTAGAATGCCTTTTTATTTATGCTGTCCAGATGGGGAAAGCTCAGTGGGCTGCGGACTGATGTTCACTGTGCTAGTTCCAACTTACAAGAGTGGGGATGGGAGCCCCCTTTTGAGTATTTGATATGGACTTAGAAAGATGTTACTCAGCAGGCTCTTAATGTTATTTGATGTCGTTATGTCAGATATGTAGAATTTAATCTGCTATACGATCGGGGCACCAAGTTTGGCCTTTTTACTCCGGGATCAAGGATTGAAAGCATCTTGATGTCTTTACCCCTAACGGCCCGGTAAGGAGATCTCATCATAGTCGGTATCCATCTGCCCTCACCCCACTAACCCCCACAAAATATGAAAGTGAACACCGTGTCTTAGCTAACATTTCATTGGTTTTGATTTTGCTGATTTTATAAGAAAATCATGGTTAAGGCAAATAAAATTGGATTTTATAAGGTCTAACAGGATGAATGACAGAGCTCCATGTATGATACCAGCGAGAGAGTACAGGGAGTGAGACGTAGTGTTAGAAGAAGCGAAATATTGGCCTTCCCTACATGTTTTTATTTTTTCTTCTTCCTTCTGGGAGGAGCTGTGTGGAGGATTAAGCTACCATCTGCTCATTGGTCATCTGAGTTTCTATACTTCCTGAAACCCTGGTTCATATTAAAAGTATATTTAAGCTCTGAGATAATAGTAGTATCCCAAGTATGTCCAAAGCTTATTAAGGAACTTTATTTGTAGCCAGGCGCAGTGGCACACGCTTACAATCCTATTACTTGGGAGGCTAAGGCAAGAGGATCGCAGGTTTGCAGCCAGCCTCAGCTACTCAGCTACTTAGGCCCTTTGTAACTTACAGAGACCCTGTTTCATAATAAAGAATGAGCTGGGCATCGTTGTGCACGCTTGCAATCCCAGTGCTTGGGAGACTTAAACAGGAGGATCCCACAGGTTCGAAGCCAACCTCAGCTACTTAATGAGGCTCTTAGCAACTTAGTGAGATCCTGTTTCCAAATAAAATATAAAATAGGTCTGGGAGAGTAGCCCAGAGGTAGAAAAGCCCCAGGGTTCTACCCCCAATACCCCCCCACCAAAAAAAAAATATATTTTTTATATATTTAATATTATATATATTATATATAATAAATAATAGAACTGGGGTGTAGTTCAGAGTTAGAAGGCCTCTGAGTTCAATCCCAATACTGCAAAAAAAAAAATCTTTATTTTTAGCATTAGTTATTTTTTCAAAGTATAGTGGGTGCAAGGCATATTAAGCGCAGTGGAGATGAAGAGCTAAGAGAAATTGTATTTATTTATTTACTTATTTTGCAGTACTGGGGATTGAACCCAGGAACATTCTACCTCCGAGCTATACCCCACAACCCTGTTTTTAATTCTTTATTTTGAAACAGAGCCTCACTAAGTTGCAGAGGGCCTCACTAAGTAGCTCAGGCTAGGCATGCACCTACAGTCCTCCTGTCTTAGCCTCCCAAGTACTGGAATTACAAGCATTTGCCACCGCACCCAGAATGAGCTATTTGATTTTTACTTTCAGAATTTTATTGTTATTTATACTTTATTTTTTATTTACTTTACTTTGTGCATGATTGAGGATTACTTCTTATTAACATGTTTTCTTCTGTTCTGGATACACATAGATGGGAGTACATGCATTCACCCTCAGAGAATTCCAAAGAAGCTGAAATTCTGGAAGTTCTGCGTCATCCAAGGAACTGGGTGCATTGATGCGGGTGGAGCAGCTGTGCTGGGTGTGGAGGTCACAGGTGTACGCCCCCTCCACTGGATGTCACTGTTGCCACTGTGTGGCGGTTGGTTCCCTGTGCCTTAGTACCCCAGCCTTCTCCATCTGGGCCCCACCTCCTTGGCAGGTGAAAGAATATTTGGATTGTCAGTGATAGTAAGATGGCTGTCAGAGTCGCTTGACTAATGTAAAACTCATTTATACTTTTAGAATTATTTGATGTGACTGGTTTACAAATTTGGCATTGAGTTTCCAAGTGTTAAGATAAGGGAATATAAATAGCATAATATTTGCCAGGAAACACCTCATCTTTTTGTTTCATGTATTTCTCAGAGTTTTAGTTTCTGCTAACAAAAATTGTCGTGGGATATGTTTTAGCTTCATTAATTCAGTGAAGTTGAAACTTCTTGGTAATTTTAGAATGCAATTTGAAGGTAAAAGCTTTACTTTGTCATTACTAAAGTCTCTTTGACATACTCTATCTATCTCTGGAGACCATAATATTGTAAAATAGTCATTTTTATAGTGACAGGTACTTAAAAGCACTCAATTTTTTTTTTAGTGTCGGCATGTGTTACAATTCAGCAATTACTCATAGTTTTTAATTCTACAGTGACATTTCTGTTCTTTAAGGGACATCTAAGTTGTGATTTGATTTCTGTGGCATCATAATTTGTTGATGTGAGATTTTCTGTACTTCTGAATGCAAAAGTTATATCCCTGGATTCTGATACTTAAAATTGTCCATTTCAGACATTTCTACATGGAAGTTTAGAGTGAGAACAATCCTAGGATGTGAATTTAGGAAATGTTTTTCATTTTGAAAATGAAATGATAAGTATTTCCCTTTTTTAGTTAAAGCAAGTGGAACTAGTGTGACATGTAGACATTTTATACTAATTGAAATTGTCCTATTTTTCAAATTATAGATTTTGCAACTCTTATCTTTTCACTTAAGAGAAAAATCACAACAGAATTTTTAATGTATGACTTCTTTGTTCATATAATAACATGAGTGGGATACTTGATTCATAATATGTTGAAATTTGTAAAGAACAGTGTCTCATACTATTAAGCATTATCCTGGAATATGTTGAATGTATGTGATCCTGTGTGATTCTTTTAGGACTAGAAAATGCACAGATTCCTCAACTGTCTTACAACAGATTCACTAATAAATTTTACTATGGAATAAGACCAAGAAATAATTTGCATTCTTTATTTTATTGGGATAGTTGATAAAAACACAAATATTTCTCAGTACTAAAACACATAATTCCCCTTTCCTAGCTGTTTTACCAAAAAGAAATATTGTAAGTTTTGTACTCAATTTTTCTAGCAGCTTTAATAAGCACAAGTAAATTAGAATCAACTCAAATTACCATCAGCAGGTGATGGATAAATCATTTATAATATATACATACCTTAAAATACCACTCAGCAATGAAAAGGAGTAACTTGGTAAATGCAACACTATGTATGAACATGAAAAGCATGCCAACGGAAATAAGCCAAACATTATATAAAAACCCAGAAAAGTGAAAACTTTAATGCTGGGAAGTACACCAATGGTTGGTAAAGGCTAGGGATAGGGAGCTGATTATAAAAGAGTAAAAAAGAATATATTGAAGAAATATTCTATATTTTGATTGTGATAGTTGTTACTAGACTATATCAAAACTCATTGAACTCCACACTTAACATCATGGAATTTTATTGTTTATGTGAATAATTGTTCAATAATGCGGACATTGGAAAGAAATATAGGCACAGATGTTCAAATAAACCTGTCTGCATCTTACAAAATAACAGCCATTTATAGAGATCTGATGACCTGTTCAGTTGTGTTTAAGGCTACTAGGAGCTGGACACTGGACTAAGACAAAATTTCAAAAAAATTTCTGTGCATCATTTTATGTTCTTCAGTAACCATGTATTTCTACTGCAAATGAAGCTGTGTCTGGAAAAATAAAAGATTGCAGGGCTATTGGAAAATAGATCATTCTACTTATCTTCAAAGTGAGTTTCTCTTTTAAACTCTCTTTGGTGACCATTCTGAGTCTACTGAAAACCAGTGTGGACCTCCAAGTGGCCTGACCCCCTAACTGCAGCTATATTGCATATATGTATTAGTGGTCAAAAAAGGTGGCTGGGGAGAGAGATATCAATGCTCTGGAGCAAGTATCTAACCACTACTTTCTTCCCATCATTATGCTTTTCTTACCCAAAGCAGTTAATCTAATTTCTGTTATAACAAAATACTGGAGGTAGAGTAGTTTGTAAAGAAAATACATTTGTTTTCCTCACAGTTTTGGAGGCCAAAAACCTAAGATTGGCCAGCCCCATCAGTCTGGCCTCTGTTGAGGGCCATTCTGGCTGTGCTGCAACATGGCAGGGAGGTCAGAAAGGGAAATGGTCACTGGCTTTATACGACCTGCTCTCCTGAGAACTGACTCCTAGGAGACAAGCATTGATTCCTACAAGGGCCTGTGCCTCTGAAGACCTAGTGACCTCACACAACACCTCACATGTTAAAAGGTTTCACCACCTCAAAACTACCACACTGAGGAACAAGCCTCTGACATATGAACCTTTGGGGGCTAAACCTCAACACCTGTGCCTTAGTACCCCAGGCTTCCAGCTGAGTGTTTGGGATAAATACTTCTGGTGTGTTAACACCAGTTCTGAAAGTGCAAGCATGTGTTTCTGTAGGACTTAACCTACCATGTCTGCTTTGCTGATATAATTCTTCAAGGCAGGAACCATCTCTTACTAACACGTCTGTGCATAGGCTTGGACAACCCAGAGGTTAGGCCCACCTTGGACTGTAGGTCACATGCCTACAGGTGGCTCACAACACATTTCCTTGGAAACAGGTGGAAGCAACTTGATTGCTTCTGAGGTTACATCTTTCACGTCCTCCATGTTCCAGTTAAAGTGAGTCACTGAGGCCAGTTCCAGATACAAGCAGAAGGGAATTTAGGTCTCAGCTTTCTGTGGGAAGACTGCCAAGGAATTTGTGATCATCTTCAAAACCTCCATCGAGCCATTCACACTTGAAATCACAAAACAGATTTGACTCCTCTCCCTCATTGCCCTAATCATTTCCTGTTGAGTCTACCTTTGAAATGTCTCTTGATTTCCTTCCTTTGTTCATTGCCTCCACCCTACTTTGATCTCAAGTTTTCTCTTACGTGAGGTTTTGTAATACCCTGCCTGACCCTGATCACTGACTGGCATTCTTTCCATGCAGAGTTATTTCTCCAAATTCCATTATTATGACCCGGTTGAGATATTCAGAGCACTCCTCCTGCAGGACAGGTTGTACACTCAGTCTGATACCCAAAGCAATGTACTTGAGCCCTACCTCACTTTCCAGCCTTCTACATTTTTTTTTTTTTTTTTTTTTACTGTGCACTTGAGCCTTGGACTATTTGTCTGAACAAATCATACAACTTCTGGCTTTTTTCCCCCCTCAGGGCACTGCTATCTCTGCTTAGAATCCCTGTCTCTGTTCATCCTCCCATACCTAGTTCAAATCTCCAAGACACCTTTCTTGGAAACAGTCCTTTCTACATCATCAGCACACTTTATTTTTAGTGTCACTCTTGTCACATAGTCATTCACTATACATTCCACTTTTAAGAAATATTTAAGGTGGATTTTTCCTTACTGTTTTGCAATATTTATATTATCAAGAGAGCTTCGTATTGTTTGGCTGTCTGTATAACTGTCTTACTCCTAATCTGGGAGGACAGAATTTTCCAGTATATACCCTTTTGTTTGTACTGGGGATGGAGCCCAGGGGCATCCTACTTCTGAGCTACACCACAGCCCTATTTTATTTCTTATTTGGAAACAGGGTCTCACTGAGTTTCTGACAGTCTTGCTAAGTTGCTGAGGCTGACCTTCAACCTGTGAATTCAAACTCCCAGGTACTAGGATCACAGGTGTGTGTACCATAGAAATCTCTTAAAATCTCATTTAAACATTATGTTCAAGCATGTATCATTTCTCTACATATTAGTTTTGTATTTGAAATAACACATTTTTAAATTTAGTTCTCCCCAAAGATATACATGTTAAATTTTAATTTCATAAAACCCTTAATTAGCACATTTAAGTTAGTGAAGCACAGATATTTACAAAAGGCTTGACTAATCCTCTTTGTTCCAGGTAACCAAGTCATGGGTTATACAACATGAAACTCCACAGACCTGTTTCTACAGGTGGTTTTAAACTAGAGACACACTAACATGTACCAGCAGAACAAGATAATTAAACCGCATTCCATCTTCCCATCCATATACTTGGTCCTAGTCTAGAAGATAATCTCATTCAACCAGTATTTTAAACTATTTTCTTTTGCTAGTTTCCTTTCATATCTTAAAGCATGCTTGAGCAAAAAGTTTGGCATAATGTGACCCATCATGGTTTCAACAGGTCGATGCAAAGACAGCCACATAAAGTGGCCTAGAGTTGCATCATTTGTTTGTGAAATGGTTGGAGAAGTATCAAATTAAAATCCACAAATAAAATTGTGTGGTTGACTGCCTCTGTTATTGAATAGCAAAGAGCACATTCATGTCATAAAGTCTTCTTCGTGATTTACCTATGTTCAGGTCTGATGAGGGTTGCTTTCATTTTTCAATATGGTGTGGCAGACAGGCTTTTTAGAATCTGTCCTGTAGCTGGGCGTGGCGGCACACACTTGTAATCCCTGCGCTTGGGAGGCGGAGACAGGAGGATGGCGCAGGTTCGAAGCCAGCCATGCTGACTTAAGAGACCTTGTTTCCAAATATAAAATAGGTCTGGGAGTGTAGCATGGAGGTAGAAGGGCTTCCAAGAACCCCAGTACCACAAAAAAATAAAATAAAATAAAGAATCTGTCCTGTGCCTGACATTCTTCTATCCATTAATATAATATGCTAATCCAATCCATTATCAATATCTTGTACTTTGTGGTATAGTTTATAAAAAATAATAAGTTCAATAACCAATATCCTCAATGAACATTTAATATCTTTAACATGTACTTGATCTTGTATGCTATCCAATGTGAAGGTAATACTAAAAAATAATGTATTTCTAAGAAGCAAGGAACAAGGACCTCCATTTCATCTTTACCTCTCTGTCCTGCTGCTTCTCCTATTTTAGTAAGGCCAACAAAAGATAGGCTTCTCAGCTGAAACCCACATGTGTAGAGCAGAGATATGCCATCCCTGTTCTGTGCTATCAGAATCCCTGACCCTGAGTCTTTGAGCATGACAAAACGGTTGCTGTTGCATCTCAGTAAATGTGGTTTGGTCTGTTAAACAGCAACAGATAATGGAGTTTGCAGGGCCTGTAAACCACCCCAATTAGTATGCAGAGATGTTAATCTATACCTCAGAAGAGAAGTTCAATATAAAAACATACATTTTAAAAATGGAAGATGAGCCACCCAAGGAAGTGCCTGCAGTGTAATAAGAAGACACATACTGAACTGGTTGGAGGCAGAGAAATGAGCACTGAACCAGGTGAGGGAAGAAGGCCAAGAAGTTCCAACAAATGGAATCAGGAAACAGCTTGAATGTGATTGTAATAAGGGTTAAAACTGTAAGAGAAGATGTTAACACGGTCTATGATGTATGTAAATATGTTTTAAAAGTTCAGAAGGAAATACCTATTTTTTAAAAAATGGTTCTAGTAAAATTAAGGTAAAAAAATTATTCCATTAACATATCAGATAGTGTCTCCATTTTTCTCAAACTATACTTAAACATGACATTCTTGGAAAAAACCAGTAGATGGAGCCTGTTTGCTCAAGAAAATTTAATTCTTGTTGGTTTTTTTTTGGGGGGGGGTGGAGAGGAGGAGAAATTTATGTGGGGAAGAAGAGAGTGGAGAAGAAGTAAAGAGAGAGGTGAAGAATAGGGCAGAAAAAGAGGAATGCAAGAAAGAAGGAAAGATGTGAAAACTATTAGAAATCTGTGCTTCCCTGAACTATGCTATTGTTTAAATGATAATCCAAACAAGTTATTACATATTCAATCATGCATGGTTACTCTGGCCATGATGCTTGTCATATATCTTGCCAAGTCCATTACTGAGAGATTCTAAAGTTGGAAAGCTTCCAACTGAAGTAATATTGACTATCTATTGTAGAATTCTTCATCTCAGCTCTTGGAAGTCCTGAAGCTAGACTTGCCTGAAATCATGAGCAAATGTTTTTTTTGTTTTTTGTTTTCAATGAGTAATAGTAATTTGACTTTCAAAAGACATACAATCCCTCCTAAATTGAGACTTTTCATCCAAATGAGAGTACCCAGTGTTGGGTGTCTATATCCCAGTGGGTACATGTAATACTTCAGTAAGAAAAGGCAAGGAAACATTTTTATCATTTCAAAAACTCTATTTTTAATTGAGTTTGTTGGATCTTCTAAGTATAGTATCATATCATCTGCAAATAGAAATAGTTGGAATTATGCCTTCTTCAAGTAGCTGTAAGGTCTCTGGTCTAATTTTCAGGGTCTTGACCCATCTTGAATTGACTCTTGTGCAGACTGAGAAAGTAGGGTTGATTTCCATTTTCCTGCATATGGTTAACCAGTTTTATGAACAACATTTGTTGAAGAGGCTATCTTTTTTCCAACACAGGTTTTTATCAGAGGAACAAGGAAGGGGGTAGTGCCTGGTCCCAGGAACAGCTGGACTCAGTTACTCACAGGTGGTGGGGGCTGGCCTTGGTGGTCAGGGTTGCAGTGTTTCTTGTGACTTTTTTTGTTTTGGTAACTGCTCCTTACCCTGGGTCGGACTGCCCTGCATTATCATGCATTATCATGACACAGCCATGCTTGTGAGACCCATGTACTGTAAGTTGTGAAACTCACTGGGCCCCATGTACCCTCTGACCTAACAATAACCACTCAGCATTTTGGTGTATCTCTAACTTTTAAATACATATTTTAATATAGTTAAATCATTCTGTGTATATATTCATAATTTTACATCTTGATTTCTTCCTCTTAATTTTATACCTTAAACATTCTCTGCTCCTCCCCCCCCCCCGCCCCGTCATTTAAGATTTCAAGGAGACTTCCGGGAAGAGGGCGACCAAGAAAAGCGAGGCTTAAGAGCCCCGCTAACAACCAATCTCCATTACCACAAAATCAGCGCCTTTCATAGCCAGAAAACACCATCACAGGAGAAACAAAAAAATCACCAGGCTCCAGAGAGAAAGCGGACTGAGAACAGAGCTCAGAGCCACAGAGGAGATAACCGGCCTCACGCCCGAGGACGCGGCAGCAGCGCCATACTGCCGGCGGCAGTGGCAAATTCACCGGACGGCTACAGCAAGCCGAGGTGAGCCGCTACGGAACAGCCAGGCGGGATTTCTCGCCGCAGGTAAAATCTAAAGCTCCCAGTGGCTGAGCTCAGCACACGCCGCAGGGATTCAGAGTGGAAATCAAAACCAAGAAGAAATACGCCAGCCTCACGGCCAAGGGAGTGGCAGCAGCGCCATATCGCCACCGGCGGCAGAGGAAGAGAATTCACCGAATCCAGTACAGCTACATCTGCGTACTCAAGAACAGTGAGTCAAATTGTGGGCCACAGAGGAGAAATCCCAGTACTGTACTCCCTGGGACTTGACCCAGTGGGGGAGGGGCGGTGGCAGAGATATCACACCATAGGAGAACGTGCAACCTGGCACCCCCCACAGTCTAAAGCAGCCTTTATCGACTCTCTGGGTCGGAGACTCTGTGATACAACCCAGTAAAGGAGTAGTGGGGTCTGAGATACTACTGACTCAAGATCCAGAACACCTTAAGTGAAGTCATAGTGACCCAAGGGAAGAACCCAGAGAAGGCATAAACTTCCAAAATCATGGGAAAGAGGAATAATACTGGAGCAATGAATGCCCACAACCCCACAACATCAGAACCCGATAAAACAGAAAATCAGAGATTTCTAGAAGATCAAATCAGGAAAATAACTGTAGAAATAATAGAGGTGCTTCGAAAAGAACTCAGAGAGAGCCAAAAAGAGATAAAGGATGCAATTAATGAAGTAAAGGCCTCAATTCAAAGCACAAACAACCGATTAGAACACATGGAGAACAGAATCTCGCTCTTAGAAGGTGAGCAATCCAAAAATGAACGCATAGTTTCTAATCTAGGAAAATATATCTGACAGCAGGAATCTGATATTGAAGAAATATGGGCCCATTTTAAGAGAGCTAACCTAAGAATAATTGGAATAGAGGAGGAAAAAGAAAGTGAAACCAAAGGGATCAACAATCTCTTCAAGGAAGTAATAGCAGAAAATTTTCCAGACATAGAGCAAGAGGTCGATACACAGGTCCAGGAAACTTACAGAACTCCCTTTAGACAGGATCGGAGAAGAGGATCCCCACGCCACATAATTATCAAAATGACCAATGTGGAAGCCAAGCAGAGAATCTTAAAGGCAACAAAAGCAAAGGGCCAAGTGACATTCAGAGGCAAACCAATTAGAATCACTCCAGACTTCCCAAACCAAGTCATGAGAGCCAGAAGGGCTTGGAGTAACATATTCCAAACTCTGAAAGAAAACAACTTCCAGCCAAAAATTTTCTACCCAGCAAAACTCTCTATCAAATTATATGGAAAAATAAGAAGCTTCCATGACAAACAGAAACTGAAGGAATTTTTGTCTTCAAAACCAGCACTAGAGAAAATACTCAAAGAGATTAACTACAAAGAAGAAATAGGTAACACACACCAGAACCAGAGAAACAAGATTTTCTATCCAACAGTCAACTAAGATTGGTTATCTGTGGAGATTACTTATGTTAGTCTTTTACCTATCTCTAAATGGTATTGTTTGCCTTTATTGTTGTTAATTTTTAGGATTTCTAGTTGGAATATTAATATACCTTCAGATATAGCATTTTGAAATATTTTATCCCATTCTATTAGTAACTGTTAACTCTGGTTACATTGTCTTTGGATATACAATATTTTTTTTATTTTTTAGGGAATTTGTATACTCTTCTGTTGCCTATGCCATTGAAATCATATCCAAGAAATCACTGCCAATTTCAGTGTTGTGAGGTTTTATGACCCAGATTTTCTCCTAAAAGTTTATAGTCTTAAGATTTATATTTAGGTCTTCTATCTATTGTGAGTTAATATTTGTATATGGGATTAGGTAAGGGTCCAACTTTATTCTTTTCCATGTAATTATTATGTTTCAACAATATTTAGTTAAAAGATTATTATTTCTACCACCAAATGTTCGTGGAAACCTTGTCAAAAATAACTTGACAATATAGGGAAGAATTTAGCTCAAGGCTTTTATTTAACCCCAATGGTTTATATATCTGCCTTTAGAATAGTACTACACTGTTTCAATTATTGTAGCTTTATATGGCTTGAAATCAGAAAATATATATCTTCTAGCTTTGTTCTTTTTCAAGATCGTTTTGGGTATCTAAAGTCCATATTCCATATTAGGATAGTTTTTTTCTGAAAAATAAATATATAAATATATGATAGTTTCACCTAAAAAAATAGAAAAAAAATACTCTCTGGTAAGAAAGAAAGTAAAAAGAAATATTGAAATGTTATCTTTAAGTCATCAAAAGCTTGGTATCAGACAAATGAAACTGTTATGTGAGATTATCATTTTTAATTTTGGATAAATTGCTATAATACTAGATGTCAACCACTAAGCCAAGCATGGGAGGGAGGGATGGGGAGAGAATGGGGTGGGGATCGGGTGGGGGCTGACTGGGTGATGTGTGCATGTATGTCTACAAAAGTTTGTATCCCACTATGATGTATGAATACAGTGCACCAATTAAAAAAAAAGTAAAAAAAAAAAAAAGATTTCAAAAGCAGAAGCCAGATTGATATATAAAATATAGGCTTTCCTGAAACTGAGCTATTGACTGAGCCTTCTAGGCTACTGTCCACCCCTTTCCTCCAAGGGAACTTGACCTTCAGCAGGTCAGGACAAGGGCTCTTTTCTGCAGAAAATAGTTCCAGAGAAAAGTCTCTTACCTCTGGAAGCTTTGGTATTATTATCATAAAATGACTGGCTCTTTCTTTGGTCTCATAGATTTCCCTCAGAGCTTCCAATCAGATTCTTAGTGCCTCTTTATAAGAACAGATGGCCAAGAATCATCAGACATGTGTGGAAAATCTTAAAATACGAGAGTTAGAAAAATAAAAACAAACTGGGTGTGGCAGCATGCATCTGTAATAATAGTACTTGGGAGGCTGAGTCAGGAGGTTCACAGGTTTGAAGCCAGACTTGGCAACTTAGTGAGGCTCTCAGCAATTTAGTTAGACCTTGTTTCCAAATTAAAAGAAAAAAAAATAGCACTGAGGGTGTAGATAGGAATCTCAGGCACCACACACACACACACACACACACACACACACAAACACACACACACACACACTCACACACACTCCAAACAGAATATCCCCAGATGGATATTAAATTAAACTTAATATTACAAAAGTTGAGGTAAATTGAAGAAAGGCTTGAAAATATTTTAAAGTGGGTGCTTTTGGACACCAGGGTGGAGATAAAATAGGAAAGAAATTGATGTTTTTCATTATAAGCCTTTGGCACTAATTTAATTGATTGCATTTCTTATCCAATAAAAGTATTAAAAAGTAGCAGTCAGTGGGCCTCTGGCCCCGACCCTGGGCGGGTGGGCAGGTGCTGGCGGGGCACCCTTCGGCGACCCCCTCTCCACCCAGAAGGACCCTGTGGTCTGGGCCCCTGGCCCCGACCTTGGGCAGGTGGGCAGGCGCTGGCGGGGCACCCCAAGGCAACCCCCTTTCCACCCGGAAGGACCCTGTGGTCCAGGCCTCTGGCCCCGACCCTGGGCAGGTGGGCAGGCGCTGGCGGGGCACCCCTAGGCGACTCCCTTTCCACCTGGAAGGACCCTGTGGTCCAGGCCTCTGGCCTCGACCCTGGGTGGGTGGGCAGGCATTGGCGGGGCACCCTTTGGCGACCCCCTCTCCACCCGGAAGGACCATGTGGTCTGGGCCTCTGGCCCCGACCCTGGGCGGGTGGGCAGGCACTGGCAGGGCACCCCTAGGCAACCCCCTTTCCACCCTGAAGGACCCTATAAAAAAGGAAAAGAAAAAGAAAAAAGGAAAATATCGGAGAGGGTTTAAGGAGGCCGTGGCGGATGCCAGGATACTGGAGATGCAGAAAAACCTTATCCAAATGAACTGGAATTATTGGAAAAATTCCCCGCTAAGGAAGACTGCTTCTTCTCTACATTGTTAAGAATCTTGGACATCACCTGTAAGGAGAGAGACTTTAGCGGAGACCAAGGAGAAAGGCGGTGCTGAAAGCGGTCTCCGCAATGGCGGTGGAGACTTGTATTCAGGAGTAGAAATCGGATCCTACCAACCTTATTTTTTTTTTTTTTTTTTTTTTGGAGAAATTACACCAAATGTCGAATGCTACCGTCACACATGCTTAGGAAGACTGGACAACATTCAGAGCGGAAAAAGAGCTTGGGAAAGATTTGAAATGGTGGAGGCAGTGGCAATGGCAGTGGCCAGTACTCAGGGGAGGCAGAGATCTGATGCATTACATCTGGAACCTTTGAAGTAATGACCCCAGAGGCAGAATGCTACCACCACGCACCCTCGAGAACGTGGGAAAAATGCTTGGGCGAAGAGGGTGCTCGGATTAGAGCCTGCTGAAGGGTGAGGCTGGCGACGGACACAGCAAAGCTGGGATTGGAGCCTGTCATGAGGCAAGGCCGGTGCTAGAGCCCCCGAGGCTGGGATCGGAGCCTGTCGAGTGGTTAGGCTGGTGCTGGGGCCAGTGAAGCCGGGATCGGATCATACCGTGAGGCAAGGCCAGTTCTGGGGCCTCTGAGGCCGGGATCAGAGCCTGCCGAAGGGTTAGGCCAGTGCCGGGGCCAACAAGGCCAGGATTGAAGCCTGCCATGAGGCAAGGCTGGTACTGGGGCCTCCGAGGCCGGGATTGGAGCCTGCTGAGGGGTTAGGCTGGTGCCGGGGCCAATGGCCGACATCGGGGCCTGCCGTGAGGCAAGGCCACTACTGGGGCCTCCGAGACTGGGATCGGAAACTTCCGAGGGGTTAGGCCGGTGCTGGGGCCAGTGAGGCTGTAATCGGAGCCTCCTGTGAGGCAAGGCCGGTACTAGGGCCTTAGAGGCCGGAATCTGAGCCTGTCGAGGGGTTAGGCCAGTGCTGGTGCCAGCAAGGCCAGGATCTGAGCTTATTGTGAGGAAAGGCTGGTGCTGGGGCCTCCAAGGCCAGGATCAGAGCCTGCCAAGGGGTTAGGCCGGTGCCGGGGCCAGCGGCCAGCATCGGAGCCTTCTGTGAAGCAAGGCCGCTACTGAGGCCTCTGAGGCCTAGATCAGAGCCTGCTGAGGGGTTAGGCCGATGCCAGGGCCATCGGCTAGCATTGGAGCCTGCCATGAGGAAGGCCAGTGCTGGGGCCTCCGAGGCCGGGATCGGAGCCAGCTGAGGGGTTAGGCCAGTGTCGGGGCCAGCGAGACCAGAATTGGGGCCTCCCATGAGGCAAGGCCGCTGCTTGAGCCAGCAAGGTCTGGATCAGTTCACCGGGTAGCCAGGCCACAACTGGGGCCTTCAAGAGTGGGATCGATATTTGCAACGCAGCATGCACAGAGAAATATCGCAGAAAATTAAAACCAGATGCTTCCCCTAATCAGCAATAACTAGGAGGGAAGGGGCAACAGGAAGTGGTCGGGCTATAGAAAGGACCCTATAGTGAAGCAATTAAGGTGACCAATCAGAGGGTATGGAATAGGGGAGGATGGAGCCTCTTTAAAAAGCAGGAGGTACATGAACACATATATCAAAGTTAATCACCAAACAAGCATGGGATTGAGGGAGGGGGAGGGAATGGGATGGGGACTGGATGAGGGCTAATTGGATGATGTGTGCTTGTATATCCTCTCAAGTCTTGTATTCCAATGTGATGTATGATTACAATGCACCAATAAAAACAAATTTTTTAAAAAAAGTAGCAGTCATGGATTTTTTTAAGACCTCCAGAAAGCATTTTAGTCATGTATGTTTCCATCATATAGATGTTTCTTATCAGAAGGAACTTGCCATCCGGTTACAGCAAGTTTTTATTATGAGTTGCAATTACTTTATCGGTGTTTTTAAAGACCTCTTCCTGTTTTTGACCTCATTGTTAAGATTAATTATACGTTATTTTCCAACTAGTTTTAACTATAAGGAATCCAATTTGCTTAGAGAAAAGAGTTATTTACCAGGTTCTATTAGTCCTTAAAGATTCATAGAACTTACTTTCTGTGTGGTAGCCAAGTATCTTTCTTACCTATGTTGATAAGTAAAATTATTGTTCACAAAATTCAAACTGCCAAGTCAGATTTCGAACACTGGAGAAATATGAGGAATGTGACCTCTGGAAAGGTTTTACTTGAGAGTTTTGAGTTGCATTTTAATCAATGACCATTGAACACCCTGACCACTGTTTTCAGGGTTATGTTTTCTAAACCCAGAAGCCGGCTCAACCATAAAGACATTTCATGAGTTCTAAAAGGCCTTGAGTTTATTCCTATTTGGAAAAGGCAAGTTCTAGTTTTCTGACTGTATGTTTTCTTCTAATTATGTTATAGTGCCAATTTGAAGGAGATGCTATCAAATGTTTTAAAATTTAAACAACCCTCAACATAATTTTCTCAACAGAACTAGTTATGGAACAAAACACCCAAACCCTTCCTTCTCCCCCTCCAGATTAGAGGAAGTTCAACAGAAGAAATGAGCCAACCTGAGGCTTAGTGAAAACGTGTGGTCCTTTTCCTGGGCCATTACAAGATCTCTGCACATCTCTGCACATTACCGCAGCTTTAAATCATCAGGGTCTGATTAGTGCGAGGTAACGGCCCAAGTGAGCAAAGAAGATAGAAAGACGCTGTCTAGGAAATGTAGTTGCAAGATGAATGCTTCCTCCAGAAATCTTTAGGCTTCCTCCAAATGCTGTCACATGGTTTGGCTTTGACCCTGGCCAGGGTCCTGTGTGGCTGGTAGGGTAGAGTCCTCTTATTCCTATTCTGCCTTTGTGGTGTGACATTCTGAGTTCACTGCTACCTGCTTCTCAATTTTTTAGTGCTTTGATATAATTTTAGATAAAGTCAGAAATGTCATAAACTTCTGTTATTAACAAGCACAAAACTTGGCCTGGATTTTTTTTTTCTGGTTCAGGAAGATATTTCATTATCATCATCATCATCGTTGTTGTTGTTATTGTTTATTATTATTATTATTAATTATTATTATTATTATTATTATTATTATTCTAGGGATTGAACCCAGGGGCATTCTACCTACAAAGTACATCCTCAGACCTATTTTATTTTTTATTTTGAAACAGTTCTCACTAGTTTGCTAAAAGTCTTGTTAAGTTGTTGAGGCTGATCTTGAACCTGCAACCCTCCTGTCTCAGCCTCCCGAATGCTGGGATTGCAAGTGTGTGCCACCGTGCCTGGCTTCTTTAACAACTTAGCAATAAAGACTGCTCCTGAAAAGCATTTCCCAGGACGCAGTGGTCCAGAGTGTCTCTGCTACCAGAGGAGGAACTTGACCCACCACCCCATTTCTTGCTCCCATGAAGAATAGGACGCTCCAGCTGCAATTAGAGGTTACAGAAATCAATTGCTCTCCCTGATAGGGTCCTGGAGCTTAAGAGGAAAAATAACTATAGTTTTTTTTTTCCAGAAGGAAACAAGAACAAAAATTAAATAAGAATGAGACAAGCGGCAACACACACAAATTGGAGGCAGAGATTCAAATATAAGTCTGCATTGTTTTCCCCTTAAATGCATAATGGTCTTTTCTGAAAGTTTTTATAGATGATCTGAGTCCAGCTTGCAGGACAGTCTCAGCTGTGCTATCAAGGGACATCAGACACATTTTCTTTTGTACTGGGGAGTAAACCCATGGGCATTCTACCTCCAAAATATGCCCCCAAAGCCTTTATTTATTTATTTATTTATTTATTTATTTTTTGTTTTAAAGTAGGGTCTCTCTAGGTGGCTGAGAATCTTGCTACCTTGCTGAGGCTGGCCTCGAACCTGTAATCCTCCTGTCTCAGCCTCCCAAGTACTGGGATTAACAGGTGTGCGCCACTACACCCTGTAGATGACTCTTAACTCACCTGTAAAATTGAATGAGTAGTGTGGACCTCAAAAACGGCTGTGAGGTTTTCTTGTTTGCTCCTCTATAGGATTTCCTTTTTCATCTAGAGTTCCTCCTATGACCCATTTCTCCTTAGCTTTCACATATTAGGGAAAGCATCTGATTTCTTATTTTTTGTGACTGACTAATCTCACTTAGCATAATGTCCTCCAGTTCCATCCATTTCCCTGAAAATGAGGGGTATGGGAGGGGGGAAGAAGGAAATTCTCTAAAACACACAATATACTTAAACATATCGAAGTTGACCACTAAGCCAAGCAAGGGAAGGAGGGATGGCGAGGGAATGGGGTGGGAATTGGGTAGGGGTTAAATTGGTGATGTGTACGTGTATGTCCACACACGATTTTTTTACCCCAATATGATGTATGAATATAATGCACCAATAAAAAATAAAAAAAACTGCTGTGAGAAGTAAATGAAATAATGTCCAGGAAAAAGTTTTTTAAACTGTTAAGCTCTGTATGGTCATTCAGTATTTAGAGAAATCAGTTAAAGCCATACTGAAGACATTAAATCAAATAATCAGATATTTAATACATAGGAAAGTGGGCATATGATTGGTTAGTACTTTAAAGGTAGAAAGAAGTGTGAAGATCAGAGAGAAGAGTTTAGTAAGGGTTTACATTTAGTTTGCTCCCCTCTCAATGGAAAGTATGCATGGACCTATATGTTTACCTCGTGTAGACAGATGGATGCTTCAGTAGGTTGATTTTCACTTTCTCTTTTCAACATAATAAAATTATTTATTTATTTATTCATTTTTGTGGTACTGGGAATTGAACCCAGGGGCATTCTACCTCTGAGCTATACCCCCAGCCCTATTTTTTTTTTTTTTAAATTTGGAAACAGGGTCTCACTAAGTTGCTGAGGCTGTCCTCCTGTCTCAGTCTTCCAAGTACTGAGATTACAGGCATAAGCCACCATGCCTGATTTAATTATTCTTTAAGTTAATAAATTTAATCTGATGAAGAACTTGGCTGAAAGGCGAAAAACAATTCAGCGATACATGTTTAGACATATAACAAAGTATTATGCATCTATTTTCATATGTATATATGTCTATTTGGGAAGAAAATAGAGTGTTGCCCTCTGTGTATTTTAGTCACTTTGTTTAGTATCGACCTTCCACCTATTGTCTGACTTTTTCATTCTCGTTGCTTTTTCCTTTGCGGTCAGCTACACCTTACGGGCCACGTTTGCTGTGCCGAAAACATTATACTTGCGATGGCATGTGAGCCTGAGCCACATCAAAGGTGGGCAAAATAATCTGTTTCCTGGCCTGCTCAGTCTTCTCACCCTGAGAGTCTATTCCAGTGGCCCCAAACACTCCCACCAGCAACGACCTCGCCCCACCTTGAACCAAGACACGTAAGTAGCTGTAGCTCTCCTCTGACTCTTCTATGACATCTGGCAACATTATTCGTCTCTTGTAAATTTAAATTTGCATATAACTGCTCCATTTATCCTCAAGTCCCATAATACTGATAGCGCATGCTAACTAAGGGGCTACCGTGTGCTAGGCACTGTTCTAACGAGTTCACTGATTCAGTATTGGAGATAGCCCTTTGAGGGAATTATCCCCATTGCATGCATGAGAAAAACTAAGGTAGAAAGAGGGATGAGGTATTTGTTCAACAACACAGACCCATTTTGTCCAAAAGAATGCTACTTCCACCAGGCATAGTGGCAACCTTGGAAGGCTCAGACAGAAGGACTGAAGGTTCAAGGCCAAACACTGAATTTAAACTCTGTTTCTAAATAAAAAGATAAAAAGGACTGAGGGTGTAGCTCTGAGGTTAAAAATGGCCTTGGGTTTAATCTCCAGCCTCAGAAAATCAAACAAGCAAAAAAACCCAACAACAACAAAAGTAAGCAAGCAAGTAAACAAACAAACAAAAAAACCCTCTCTGGTTCCAAGGTTACACTTTGATCCATGAAATTATGAAAGTCAGTAGGAACCGAGCCCCAACCCCCAGCTCAGTTACTCCTCAGCTCCCAATCATGATTTGCATTCAATAGAAAAATCTATAAATGTCTGTGGGGTCCTTGATATAGTTATGGAAACAAAGTGGGAAAAAAATCTAAAGAGCTTGTATTCTATACTATTTTTATGGTTTTCTCTTTTTTGCTTTCCATGTTATATTAAAATTTTTAGTTGAATCTTTTACCGAGTTCAGAATCAAGGAATGCTAATATTGAGGCTTTTCTGGCATTGATTTTTTTCTTTTCAGTGTCAACCTGTGATTTGATGACACAACTATAGAAATAAGGATAGAAACCCTTTATTATGCAACAAACCACTTCCTGGGTCTGTTTACTCATCTATCTGTAATGTTCCAGCTAAAGTCTCCTGCACTTGTAGGGCATGTGCAAGCACATGTACACAGAGTGCTGAAAAACATGGTCTTGAGAACCACAGCTTCAAGATAGAATCCCAGGTCATTCTGTGTGCATAATAAGTCCCTCAATAGGATGATGGGAGGAATCCCTATGTTGCCAGGCACATAGTAAGTGCTTACTATTATCACTTAAACTCTATGATTCCAGAAAATATACTCAGCTCAGCCTACTGCAACCAAAGGCTGCATCTCAGTTCAGCTGGAAGGATAACAAAGGAAAGCATTTCTTCTTACAAGGTCATCAGATCTTACTTTTGGAAGGGAACCATTTTGGTCCATTTTCTGTTGCTTTAACAGAATACCTATAACCGGGTAATTTGCAAAGAAAAGAAATTATGTATTACAGTTCTGGAGGCTGAGAAGTCCAAAATAAAGAGGTAGTACCTGGTAAAGATGCTCTGCAGAGTTCCAGGGCAATAAAGGGGCTCATGGGATGTGACAGGATAAGGGGGGATATCCCATTTATAACAAAGTCGTTTCCTTCTTAACCTGCAATCCATTAGTTCAGCAGTCCACCAGCCCATCTGTAAGAGCAGAGGCCTCATGACCTAGTGCCACCTCTGACTTTGGGAGTGCAGTTTGTAGCATATGAATTCTGACACATTGAAACCATTGCAAATATAACTATAACCATTATAAACTATAACTATAACCATTATAAACCATAATCATTATAAACTATAAAAATAAACTATAACCATTTTTCGAACAGTATAAGCATAAAACATAAAATAAAGCAGTTGTACTTCCCTAACCACTGACTGTTACCTCTGCTTCCATTACTCACTAATACTTCTCCTTATAAATTGTTGCAGAAATGTCTAACCCTTATGCATATAACTATGCCTATATGCCTATTTTTATGAAAACACCGAAGGAAACTTACTGCAAGTATATACATTTTTTTTACACACTTTACAATATAGGCATTTCTATAGCAGCACATAGAGGTTACTTTTTTATTTTTAATGGCTCTATAACATTACATGAAGTTTACAGATTTATTTAATCAGTGAGGCATAGTGGCTCATGCCTGTAATCCGAGTACTTGGGAAAGCTGATACAGAAGGATTGCAGGTTCAAAGACAGCTTCAGTAACTTAGCACACCTCTGTTTCAAAATTAAAAAAAAAATTAAATTAAAAAAGGGCTTAGGGTTCAATCCCCAGTACCTTTTTTTAAATTTTATAAAATTAGTGAGCCTTATCACGTGGTATCCATGCTCATGTGCGTTTTCTCCCTCCAACTGGGCCACACTGTGTAACGAGAAAATATCGTGGAAACAGCAAAACGTGACTTTCAGGACCAGGCCATAAAAAGCACAGTGGCTTCTTCCTTGCTCTCCCTTGAATCACTCATCCTGACAGAAGCCAGTTGGCATACCAGGGGCTCCCTCCGACAGTCATATTGAGAGGTCTGTAGGGTGGTGAGACACTTACGCTTCCTGGAGGTTGGCGGCCCCATAAATGACTCACATTGGAGCTGGGTTTTATAGCCACAGTCAGACCCTCCGAGGACTGTAGCCTCTCAACACGTTGACTACAATCTGCTCTTCAACTACTGAGATGCGGAAACTGCATGACACAGTCATGCTTATAGTTTAATGCCTTTAAGTTTCAGGGTAATTTTTAATGCAGCAATAGGTATCTCGTAAACAAGGCCACAATGATTATCTACGTCCACTTGTTTATGAGAGAATATAAATGTCTGTAAGACAAATTGTTAGAAATAGAATTGAAAAGAATGTGAATTTTAAATTTTGCGTAAGAATGTCCAATTTAGAGCTGGGCATGGCGGCACACACTTGAAATCTCAGCGTTTGGGAGGCTGAGGCTGGAGGATCATGGTTCGATGACAGCCTCAGCTACTTAGAGAGGCCCTTTGCAACTCAGTGAGACCCTGTTTCAAAATAAAGAATAAAAAATAGGGCAGGGGGTGTAGCTTGAAGGTCGAATGCCCCTGGGTTCCATCCCCAGACCCGCAAAAAAAAAAAGAATGTCCAATTTAATTTCACAATCTCCCACAGTGAATGAATGAGTGGGCTTCCTCACACCAACCCTCAACATTGTAGCTCACAGAATTTTGCTACTTTATAATTTTAAAAATAATGTATTTTAGTTTGAATTTCTTAGTTATAAATGATGTTGAACATTTTAAATGTATTTTTGACCACATATTTCTGTTAACTGACAGTTGATGTATTTTATTCATCATTATCTGTATGGCTTCTTTTTTTGTTAGAGCTATTTCTATAAGAAAACTAGCCCTTTTTAATATTTGTACATTTTTTCTCCATTGTAAAATTTTTATTGTAACATGGCTTGTGAGTTTGTTTTTAGGTTAGAGGATTTTTTTTTCATAGTAAAAATACATCTTTTAAATATATTTTGGATTGCTGAGCTTGGTAGTGCACACCTGTAATCCCTGTAACTGGGGAGGGTGAAACAAGAGGATCCCAGGTTCAAGGCCAGCATGTGGTAACTTAGCCCCTCAGCAACTTAGTGAGACCCTGCTTCACAGTATAAAATTAAAAAAAAGCCTAGGGGATAGCTCAGAGGTAGAATGCCCGAGTTCAACTGCCAGTACTAAAAAACATATGCATATATATATTTTGGATTTTATTAAAAACTTTTTCTACTACATTTAAAACTAAAAAAACCTATATTATCTTCTATTTATTTCTTAAATGTTTTCTGTTTGCAGTGATGATTGGAAAATTGGTTGTCAGCAACAATAACAAAAGCCCTAATCTGAAGTACTTGCCAATTTCAAAGTATAAGTACTTCCACCAAGTCCAATTTTAGTCTACCAATGTGACCTCAGTCGACACACAGGAAGAAATGTGTATAATTCATTCTTGCCAGCTGGTATTTCCTAGCACTAGCATATCACTAAACAAGAAATGCACTGTAACATAAAGGGCAAGAAAGACTCAGCTCTTTATTTTTTTTTTTTGACAAGTGTGGTAAATATTGAAGTGCATATAAGTCTATTGCCCTCGTTAAAATATGTAAGCCTATTTATTTATTTATTTATTTATATATTTATGTATTTTCGTACTGGGGATTGAACCAAGCAGGGGATTTCTACTTCTGAGCTATACCCCCTAGCCTTATTAATTTTTGTTATCTATCATCTATCTATCTATCTATCTATCTGTCTATCATCTATCTGCTTACTGCTGTACTGAGGCTTGAACTCAGGGACATTCTAACTCCAAGCTACACTTCCTCCTTATCTTTTATCCTTTATTTTGAAACAGGGTCTCACTAAATTGGGGAGGGCCTCACTAAGTAGCTGAGGCTGGCCACAAACCCTCGATCCTCCTGCCTCCGCCTCCCAAGTACTGGGATTACAAGCATGTGCCACCACACCCAGCTCCTATTTTATTTTTTATTTTGAAACAGGGTCTCACTAAATTGCAAAGGGCCTCCTTAAATAGAAGCTGAGGCTGGCTGCAAACCTTAGATCTTCCTGTCAGCCTCCCAAGTAATGGGATTATATGTGTATGTCACTACAGCTGGGTCAGAAGCCTGTTTCAAAATAAAGAATAAAGATCTTGTTTCAAAATAAAGAATAAAAAATAGGGCTGGAGGTGTAGCTTGGATGTAAAATGCTCCTGGCTTCAATCCCCAGTACCGCAAAAAAAAAAAAAAAAAAAAAAAAAAAAAAAAAAAAAAAAGTGAAGGTGTAACAGGAAACCTCTCTATGTTCTGCTAAGTTTTGCTGTGAACCTAAAACTTCTCTAAATACAAAATCTATAAAGCCAAAGCTCATCTCAGATCCTTTGTTATACTAAAGTGCAAATGATTGAAGAGTCAAGTACTACATCTCCCAAGAGCCTTTATCTTTTCATATTTTATTTTATTTTGGTGCAGTACTGGGGATTGAACCCAGGGGCGTTCTGCCTCTGAGCTATACCTCCCAGCCCCAGTCCTATTTTATTTTATTTTACTTTTAATTTGAAACAGGGTCTGACTAAGTTGTTGAGGGCCTTGCTAAGTTGCTGAGGCTGGCCTCGAACCAGCGATCCTCCTGCCTCAGCCTGACCTTTCTTTCTCTTTTAACAGGTCAGGAAGCTATAAAGCTAATGGGTGAGGGCTCTGGCTCAGGCTGCAGGTGGGTGTGAGAGTTTATGGGGGCCCTGGCTTTCCCATAAATCATAAGGAACGAAGAAAAGCAGATGAGTGGCAGCGAGGTAGGGAGCAACCCAGAGAGCACAGAGGGCTTGGGTTCTGGTGTGGCTTGATAGCTTCCTGGAAGCGTGGTCTCGAGAACTCCTTGAGATTCATTTTCTCACCTGAGTAATAAGCTGAAGACTATAACGTCCGCTCTGTGCCTTCATGAGTATGAACTGAGACAGCACAGGAGCACATGCTTCATCAACTGCAGTAATGCAAACAAGACACAAAGAAGACAGGTGTGCTTTGGAAGCATCTAGGCTCAGGGCAGGCAGTAGTGTCGACCTGTCTGGATTCCATCCACTTTGTCTCCTTTTTCCTTAACTCGGTGTCTAAACTTTCTCATCTCTTCAATTGCAATCAAAGCAATTCTTTGTCCTGGTTGTTTAAAGGATGAACTAGACATGCTTTAAACTATTTAGAAAACGTCATTTACGGTGAAATGGATGAAACTGGAGGACATTATGCTAAGCGAGATTAGTCAGTCACAAAAAATAAGAAATCGGATGCTCTCCCAATATGTGGGAGCTAGGGAGGAACTCGAGACAAAGGAGATACTATAGATGAGCAAATAAGGCAACCTCACTGAAAGGGGAGGAGTTTGGGAAGAGGGGAATTCTCTAATGCACATGCTGTTCCTTAACAAACATATCAATGTCAACCACTAAGCCAAACATGAGAAGGAGGGAGGGGGAGGAAATGGGGCAGACTTGGGTAAGGGCTAATTGGATGATGTGTGCATGTGTGACTCCACCATCTTGTACCCCATTAAGATGTATGACTACAATGCACCAATAAAAAAAAATAAAAAAATTTGTGCTTGAGCTAGGGAGTACTTGGTATACCAGAGAGACTTCAGATAATGTAGGAGATCCTCGGTGGAGCCAGAGAGGAAGGGTAGGGGAAGAAGAAGGCTAAAAATGCTACCTGTGACTATATGTATACAGGTGACTATAACACTGTTAACCTGGACACTTGGCATTGGGAAGGAGGCAAATGGGGAAGGCACCAAGTACCGTGTAAATATATGCCATTGTTAACGTGATCTTCATTAAGATGTGAGACCACAATGCACCAATAAAAAAATTTTTTTAAGTTAAAAATAGAGTAATGAAGCCGGGCGTGGTGGCACATACTTGTAATTCCCCACGTTTGGGAGGCTGAGACAGGAGGATCGAACAGGTTTGAAGCCAGCCTCAGTTACTTAGCGAGGCTCTCAGCAACTTAGTGAGACCTGTTTCCAAATAAAATGTAAAAATAGGTCTGGGAGTATAGCCCGGAGGTAGAAAGCCCCTGGGTTCCACCCCCAGTACCACACACACAAAAAAAAGGCAGCACATGCAAATAAAATTTAAACTGAAAAATCCAAATTATTTTTAAAAAATAGAGCGATGATGCATTTGGAAAAGGGGAGCATTTTTTAAAATACAGGCAGAACAGGGATCAGTTCTCTTATAACTTGCTATGTACAGTTGAGAGCATCGTGTGTAGATGGGAACTAGAAAAATCCCAACTATTCAGTACCATTTTAATTTAATATTTTTTGCTACTAGGGGTTGAACTCAGGGGTAGTCTACTGCATAGCTATACCTTAGCCCTTTTTATTTTTTGTATTCATTGTATAAAACAAGGTCTTGCTAGATTGCTGAGAAGCTTTCTTAACTGCTGAGGGTCACTTGAACCGGTGACCTTATTTCAGCCTCCCAAGTTTGGGATTACAGGCACGCCACCAGCATGTCTGGCTTGTTGCTATTTTTTTTTTTTTAAGGTTCCATTCTTTACTGTGTTTTCATATGCCACTTGTTTTCTTGGGCTGAAGTAAGTTTTTTCTACAAAGCTGCTGGGTCTCTCTGGGGAGGTCTGAACCTTGCGTGTGATGGCTTTCCTCAACTCAGTCATGGAATCAGTCACCAGGTCACCCTTTGCTCTCCATCAATGACTGCCACCTCTCACTTTCATGAGAAATGATAAGAAAAATGAGTCATCCACCAGACCCTTCAAGAATGGCACGCGATGCGCAGCTAACCTCAACCCTGGCTGTCAAGAGGTGCCATAAAAAGCCACCTGAAACCTTTCATCCAAAAATACAGGCGCACATCTGTCTTCCTTCTCTTTTTCTCGTCTGGCCTTCTGAGTTTCATTTAACTTTGAGGCCTCTTGTCTGGCATTCTGAATTTCCTTTAACTTTATGAAACACCCAAACCTGAATTTTTAGTTCGAATAAGAAAGGAACCTGTAATTTAGCAACCTGTGATTTTCCTGTCTAAGGTAAGTTTCTGCATATTCATATGTAGAGACAAGGCATTTTGAATAGTCAACAAGAGCAGGTGTGCTTATTCTTCTGATTATCAGTCACCTTCCAGTCAGCAAGTAGTTTTAGAAAGATCGTTTTGCTTAGGCAGCACTGTTAATTTCCTCTTCTTCCTGAGATAAGCTTTGTTTCAATGACTGTTTTCATAACCCTGGCCATAGTTTTCTAATCTGTTGTTTTTCTATTTTATTTTAAATGACAACAGTGTATTTTGTTTTAAATGCTTAGGATGGAAATACAATAAAATATTAGATTGTAGAAAGAAAATAAAATACAGGACAAAGAATTCTAAATGAAATTCAAATATAAATTTGTGTGTGTGTGTATGTGTGTTTTGCCGAGAACTAAACCCAGGGATATTCTACCTCTGGGCTACATACCGCGTCCTATTTAATTTTTTACTTTGAAGCACGATCTCACTACATTTCTGAGAGTCTTGCTAAATTGCTGAGGCTGGCCCTGAACTTGTGATCCTCCTGTCTCAGCCTTGCAAATACTGGGATTACAGGAGTGCATCATTATGCCTGGCTCAACCTTCTTTGAAAGCCGGTTTTGTAAGTATTCACTTATTTATAAAGGGAGTAATTATTCGCATGACATGAGTGGGAAGAAAGATTCTTGTTCTTTTGAACTTTTATATTGTTCCTGTATATATGTATTCCCTAGAAAGCAAGCAAGCAAGCCAATAGCATTTTGAAATTGTTTAGCTGCTAATCATATTTTATGAGCATTTTTTCTAATTTATTAGAATTCAGTGTCTAAGTTTAGACTAAGTGAAGATCTGAAGATGGGGCACTTTGGGTATCAGGAGGGTGAATCGAGGGAGAAAAGGAAACTATGATATTGCAGAAACTAGTTCAGCCCAGTGCACAAGACAGCACAAGTCACTATCTGGCAGAAGCATTCATCTTTCAAAGAAGTATGTATATATTTTGGTATTGGGGAATGAACCGAGGAGAATTTCTTCTAATTCTAAGGTACACTCCTTCACTATTTTATTTTTGTTTTGAAACATGGCCTCACTAGGTTGATGAGAGTCTCACTGCTTGCTGAGGCTGTCCTCAAACCTGTCATTCTCCTGTCTCAGCCTCCCAAGTACTGGGATTATAGGTGTATGCCACCACACCCAGTTAAAAACAGAATTTTAATCAAGCTAACAGATAGGACTTCAGTCTGAGTCTTTGTCTTCATCTATTTATAAAAATTCTTTAAAATCACCAGACCAGCCGGGCGTGGTAGCGCACGCTTGTAGTCCGCGCACTTGGGAGGATGAGACAGGAGGATCGCACAGGTTTGAAGCCAGCCTCAGCTACTTAGTGAGGCTCTCAGCAACTTAGTGAGACCCTGTTTCCAAATAAAGTATAAAAAAATAGATATAGAAAGCCTCTGGGTTCCACCCCAGTACCACCAAAAAAAAAAAAAAAAAAAAAAAATCACCAGACCACTGGGATTGGATTAGACAACATTATGTTTATACATTTAAGTTACATACACAGAAAAAATGTTGAAAGATTATGAGATATGTCAAGATGGACCCAATCTGTGTTCTATCCACTCCAATCCTACTTGTTTCAGACTGGTACAGGGTTAACATGTGTAATGACCTGGTAGCTGCCCTCCGGAACACTTCTAAAATCTAGAAAGCGCCTATAAATTTCTACAACAGTACCTGTCCAATGTTCACCTTGGGAATGTTAATATTTGTTCAACAAATGAAAGATATACTCTACTGCCATGTAATTATATTACCCTGAAGATAATCTCACGTCACATTTGTATATGACAAGGTTTGTTCTAAAGATCTAAAATTGTTTGAAAAAAAATTGCCTGTCTTAAGCATCGAGAAAGTTCTTTTTCCAACATTAGTATTACAGGACTTGATTTTGATCTGTCTTAAATCCTATGAAATGTTATACTCCCATTTGATACACTTTCTACCCCAGTTGAACTGCACTTCCATTAGGAAGTGAAGAGCTCTGGCTTAGATGGTAAACAGTAAACCCATACGAAGACAAATCATTTTGCACAGCCTTTGCAATAAGTTGCATGGCCTATCTGAAGGATAAATGTGAATTAGTTATGACTTTTTCTAACACAAGGCTATTGCAAGATTCACAGGAGTGGATAAGAAAGAGAAGCATGCCTTATTAGTGATGCGGGTAGAAGGTTAATTACAGGCAAATGAATTCTTATTATATGGTGCTAATTCAGAGCACTAGACCCTAACAAAGCTTTTAAAGTACATATTAATGCTGATTCTAGAGGCTGGGAGGGATTGAACAATAAAGCAAGTAGAAGTCAAATTTTTTTTTGTGGCCAGGAGGGAGTCTGGTGACTGAGAAACTCACTGTAATATTTTTATCATGTTTTACAATTCCTAGGAACTAGGACCGATAATTAGTCACATTTATTGAGTAAAGAAATGATAAGTGGAAGCATTTTGCCATATAGTTGCGAGTCCAGGCCAGACCTTGCAAAAAAATTTGGATTATTGTTTTCAGTAGAAAGCCAGATAAAAGAATAGATCCAACTAGATTTTGATTTTTTATTTTTGTTGTACCGGAGATTGAATCCAGGGACATTCTACCTCTGAGCTCTACTCCCAGTCCTATGTTTGTTTGTTTATTTATTTATTTATTGCAGGTCTGGGGATGGAACCAAGGGACATTTGACCTATGAGCTACACCCCCTGCTCTATTTTTATTCTTTATTTTGAAACAGAGTCTCACTAAGTTGCAGAGGGCCTCACTAAGTAGCTGAGGCTGTCTGAGAACCTCGGTCCTCCAGTCTCAGCCTCCCAAAAGTTAGGATTGCAAGCATGCGCCGGCTTATTTTTATTTTTGAAACAAGGTCTCAATAAGTTCCTGAGGACCTCATTAAGTTCCTGAGGCTGTCCTCAAACCTGGGATCCTCCTGTCTCAGCCTCTCAAGTACTGGGATGACACGTGTGTACCACCATGCTGGGCTCCAACTGGATATTTTTTAATGAAGAAATATACTGAAGAGTGCAAAAATTCACTAAGGTTGTTAAAATTTTGAGAACAAAATAATTCTGTGGCAAGACTGGAAGTTTGACCCAAATGGCCTCCTGAATTAAAGTTGGATATTTAAGAGGACTCTGGTGCTGCCTTCCTACCAGTTTTAAATCTAGGGGTTTGATCATGGGTTATGCATATTTACATTAAGTGTAAATATGCATAGAAAAACCAGTCTCTCATGTTTTTAATTACAAGAATAACAAGTATCAAACTCTCAGTCCTCTCTTTCTTCTCAGCATCTCAGTATCTGGTAGAGAAACAATTTTAAGGAATTACTTTTGACAGGTGCTACCCTCACACCTACCCCACCTTAGAAAGTCAGCATTGTTTAGAGGGTACATTGGTAGAATTTCCTACCTCTGGGTTTTCCTTGCTAAGTTTACATTTTCAGCAGACTGGGATCATTGGGAGAAATGCTTTTCAGGAAGAGCTTCTACTAGTGAGGACTGAGATTTTTTTCAAGATGTCTCATCCTGGCTTTCAGGGTACTGATTCCCAGGCCACCTACTCTGTGGGGTTGCTTCAAGCCATCAGCCTTCTCCAGAGATGTATAGAGAACCCTGCATACTTTCTTCTTTCAGGGATTGGAAATTACTCTTCTTTTACGGCATAGGTAGGACCTCCATTGTTAGCAACCTCCAGCCACTGCACTGCTCCTGTGAGTCCCCTTTAGAAAGCTCCCCTGAGCCGGGCGTGGTGGCGCATGCTTGTAATCCCAGCATTTGGGAGGCTGAGACTGGAGGATCGCGGTTCGCGGACAGCCTCAGCTACTTAGGCCCTTTGCAACTCAGTGAAACCGGGTTTCAAAATAAAGAATAAAAATTGGGCAGGGGGTGTAGCTCAGAGGTTGAATGCCCCTGGATTCCATCCCCAGACCCGCAAAAAAGAAAGAAAGAAAGAAAGAAAGAAAGCTCCCTGAAGCATCATACTTTTGGTAAACCATTTGTTTCATCCTGGGTCTTGATATTTCTAATATAATCCAAGAATATAAGAATTTTGAAAAATAATTTTCAGTGTGAAGTAAAAGTTTAAGAGAGAGAGGAGAGAGAGAGAGAAGGGGAGAAGAGGGGAGAGGAAAAGAGAGGAGGGGAGAGGGGAGAGAGGAGAGAAGAGAGAGGAGAGAGATGTTTCACTACTGGATCACTCAGCATGTGAGGCTTTGGACTCCAACCTCAATGAACATTGAATGTAGACAGTGGGCCAGCTCCAGTGACACAACACCAAGGTGTGTGCCTGCCCTGTGGGGTCCACTGCCTGGCCTAGAAGGCTTAGTTCTCTATTTCTAACTAGGATCATTTCATACACGATGAAATGACACTTTCCTTAGAAATCTATCATAAAAGCTCTCTGTCTTCCTTCGTTAATGTCACTTCTTTTGTTAACAAACCCTCCTTTCAGCAAGGATTGTTTGTTTGTTTGTGGTACTGGGAATAGAACCCAGGGGTATTCGTCTCACAGCTACACCCCATTTTGGTTTTGGTTTTGAAAAAGGACCTCACTCGGTTGCTGAAAGTCTTGCTGAATTACCGAGGGGCTGGCTTCAGTTCTGCAATCCTTCTGTCTTCAGCTTCCCAAGTACTGGAATCATAGGCATGTGCCACCACTCCCAGGGCATTCTTTTAAATCTTAAAATTAACTTAATGTGTAAGATGATTGCAGCATATAGACCTACTCCCTTGTGAATTTAGAATCGTAGTCAAAATTTTAAGTTTGAAGCTACATAGCACAACTTTATCCCAAAGCAGGAAAGAAAACAAGGTCTCAGAGGCTTCTCACCAGAACTTCAGAGCTAGTGGCTGTTGTGGGTGCCAGATCCCATGAAGCCCACGGCCCGGGTTTTCTCTCATCTAATCTGGAGATCTTAGACTTGACTTAGAGATCTGAGGAGCAAAGTCCTCTCAGAGAGGATTTTTGTAAAATGAGATGGGAAAATGGAAGAATACAAAAAAGGGAACATGTTTTAACACCTGCAGAAATTGTTGAAGGTGGTTTTATTTTATTTTTTAGGACTGTGATTTAGCCAGGAATGCTACAATAACCCAGTCCCCTAAAATTTGTTCCATTCTTAAAAATAGACAAGAAAAAGTAAACAGTCAGAGACAGAGGTCACACATGAGACAGCCAGACTGGGAAAGCAGCTCCACCTCCAGGTTTGCTTTAGCCATGCTATATTAAAAGTTGTGAGAATTTTCCCAGAAAAGAAACCTATATAACAGAATGTTAAGATTGAAATTTCAACTAAGGCATCAAGATGAAATAAATGCAAAATTCCCAAGTAGGTTGCTAAATCACAATATGCAGATGGAACCGGCATAATTTCTGAGAACATTTTCCATAACTCTTGAATCCTTTTAGAAAATAAAGAGAAAGGATTTTTATGATCTCCTCAGACCAGTAGTCATGGAGTGGGGCCTCAATCTTTTTCTTTGGGGAAAGTTAGTTCCTTTTGCACTAAGCTCAGCAAGTAGGGGCTTCAGTAGAACTATTTGGAGAGTTCATTGTGTGTTCTTGGTACCTTAGGGACAATAGAGACATTGGTCATTCATTAGCACTTTTGTGAAAGACAGGAGCTCACTATTGTACAGTAGTAAAGACGGCTTAGTGGATTAAGGCCTAAAGGAGGCTGGACATCCAGGAAGAATGAGAAGTATTCCTCAGGTGTCAAAGTTGATGCATCTGCTATGACAAAATAAATGTTCAAAGAACCCCTACAACTGGCCTATATGAGTCACCTTCTCTATCTGCCACACCCAGTGAACACGAAGTCGCTCAGCAAAGAAAAGCCCATAAATCCCCTTCTCTCTCTCCCTGTCCTCACCTAAGGTTGACAGATAAAATCCAAAGGTGCTCAGTTTAATTTGAACTTCAGATAAATGATGCACATTTTTTATTCTATGTCCCAAGCAATCCCTAAGGCAAACTGAAAAAAAAAAGTAATTTGCTATTCATCTGAAATTCAAAATTTATCTAAGCGTCCTATATTTCTATTTACTAAATCTGACACCCTTACCCGCACTCCACCTTTCTCTGAGCAGCTGGTGAGTAGGTGAATGGTGAAGGGGAGGGAAGAACAGAAGTTGTTCTTTATTTTCTGAATTGACGCTGTTTTGTGATTCAGGGCTCTTTCCAAAGAGTAAACACAGAAGACAATGGACCTGACATGTTTTTCAGGGAAGGGCAGAGGAAGATTTCTCTAGTAAATATGTTTAAAATGACTGGATAAGAACAAAACAAAAATGAAAATTCTGTTTTGATTATACCACAGACATCTTTGTTAAATGACCTAGGCCTTTATATTGAACTGTTTATTGAGTGGCTCTTTTCCAAGACCACAACTATTAACATCTCTTGGAATTTGTGCTCTTCAGATCATATTTTGGGAAATTTTACTTTGTGGCATAGCTGTGATCATAATGAATAATTTTGACAAAACTTTGTTGAGAAATTAGTATATGAGTTACATTCCTAAGGGTTTTAAGAAAAAGAAAATTTAAGTGGGCTTAAGCAACAAAACAGAGTTTTAGGTGGAGGTACTGGGAAGCCTAAGAGTTGAGAAGACTTTAGATTCATCTACAGGATCAGCCATGCCAGCAAGGACCTGTTTTATTTTTATGTTTTGTGTCACTTTGGTGTTTTTTGTTTGTTGCCTTTTTTCTTCTTTCTTTCTTTCTTTCTTTCTTTCTTTCTTTCTTTCTTTCTTTCTTTCTTTCTTTCTTCCTTTCTTTTTTGTGGTACTGGGGTTCCTGGAAGCCCTTCTACCTCCGGGCTACACTCCCAGACCTATTTTTACATTTTTATTTGGAAACAGGGTCTCCTAAGCCAGCACACGCGGCTGGCTTGGAACCTGCATGATCCTCCTGTCTCCGCCTCCCAAGCGCGGGGATTACAAGCGTGGGCCACCACGCTGGGCATGTTGCCTTTTTTTCTTTAGTGTTAACAATGTAATCTTGAAGTCTGACTCCCTTGTTGGGAATAAGGTGGCTGCAAGTTTGGATGGGCCGCAGTGGGAGGAGAGAGGGCTGTCCTGGATTCCAGTCAGGCTGGTTGGTTCAGCACATACTCACCCTGTGGTGTCTGTGGCCAGGATGGATCTATGGAGGTCCTGAAATCTATCAAGGCTTTGCCATGGGCTGGGAGTGGGTCCAACTTTTACTAAAACACATGAGCTGTGTGGGAAAGAGCAGATGGATGATTGTCTGGGGGAAGAGAATAGGGGAGTCTTTTAACTATTGTTAGAAAAAAAGAATGTGTGAAAATGGGTGTTGTATCAACTAACAAGTGTCCACTACAGCTGGAAATTTAAATTTCTGCCATTGGCCGCATGTAGGGGTACCACAAAGCTCTTTAGCCAATCAAGTACAAAGGACACAGCTCAGTGCAGGACCCTGCATCCCAAATGTTCCCTGTTTGAAATGTGGTCATTCTTTGTTTGCTTGATGTTGAGGGGTCCAAAAGGTCCCAGGGAAGGCGAAGGGCTCTGATTGGGTGGGTCACTCGGAGGATGCAGGACAGTGGCTATTTACCAACATGAATAGCCATTTATCAACATTCTAACAACCTTCATAATCATACCCATGTGTGCTGGTTCAATGCGTACTATGAAAAATCACCCGACATTTTGCTTTCAAATAGACTCTTAATTTCTCTTACTTTCTACATTTGAAAAATGAGTGGGTTGAATTCAATGGCTTTAATAATTTCTCTGAGAACAATGTTTGCATTGTGTTCTGTAACAATTTACATAAATGAGCCTTTAATTCTACCTAGCGAGTACACTGCCATAGGTCTGCCTTGGGGTAAAATAAACAGTTGTGACACATTTCAAAATGCAGAGAACCAAATTTCCATTGGAGATCTGGCTCATTTTAATGAAATTTAAGTCCCAATTTAACCGGATGTCATCATTGAAATCCCCAAATGTGTTGTTTCTAAGATCATGAGGGTTTTCTGGTTGTTTCTCATTTTCTGTGTTTTGCATATACGATGAGGGGGAGAAAAACGGCCATTTAACATCTTTGAAACCACCAATGCTGTTTTGACCCTAACAGAAAGCAGAGGTACGCAACAGAAACAGCTAAAGGGAAATCAGATGGAGGATATTCACTCACCTGAGGTGTCTCAGTTATTGGCTCTGGGTGGGCTCTTTTGAGGGGAACACACACATTTGGCCTCTCCCCACTGGGATGAGTGTCTTTAAACCTATCCAACCTCTTAGGTTTTGCTTGGCTAATCATCTTAGATAGAGAAGAAATTTTATCCTAAAATCCATGAAAATCAGCCACAGTGAAGCTACTCTTTCTACCTCCTACCTTTGTCTCCCTCCTCCCCTGCCCTCCCTGCCCACCTGGCTGAAATCAGAGCTCATTATCCTTGAGGGCAGTTAAATTAAAGGCAGGAGGGCACTATATTGTATCCACCCCCTTTTTTTTTAACCTAGAGACGTGCATATGTTTGTGATATTTATAAATTTGAGTCTATCTGATGGAGTGTTTTAAGGATTTGCAGGTACATTTCTAGATTTTTTTCTGTACTTTTTATCATAGAAAATGTCAACGCCAAGAAAAACTGTTGACTTTTGAAAGGAGAAATGCTTGCCTATAGCTAGCATTTTCTCTTATTTTTAAAGCAAATCTATGGCTCGGTAGAATCTTAAACCTTTCCCTCCTTCTTAATATATTATTTCTGATTTAGTAATATGTATATACATAGCTATATTAACCAGCCCAGCTAAAAAATGTATAGAAATTTTTAAGGAAAGGCATAGAGTCACAGGGATACATAATGATCCTTTTATCATTTTCAATAAAAAATAGTTCTCAAAAATAATTTATAATATTTTCTCTGCTTTTTTTCCCTCCTTTGATACTAGAGGTTGAACTTAGAGGATCCTACCTCTAAGCTACACTCCCAGCCCTATTTTATTTATTTATTTATTTATTTATTTATTTATTTTTGTGTGTGTGGTACTGGGGTTCCTGGAAGCCCTTCTACCTCCGGACTATACTTCCAGGCCTATTTTTATATTTTTATTTGGAAACAGGGTCTCTTAAACCAGAGAAACTGGCCTTGAACCTGCCCAATCCTCCTGTCTCTGCCTCCCAAGTGCAGCGATTACAAGTGTGCGCCTCCACACCCGGCTTATTATTTTTATTTTGAAACAGGGTTTTGCTAAATTGCTAAGGCTGGCCTCAAACCTTTGAACCTCCTGTGTCAGCCTCCCAAGTATTGGGATTACAGGTGTGCACCACAAGCCCAGCTGCTCTGCTCTTTTTAGGAAGTGGCAACTAGGGAATACCAGCTGGTATAGAGTTATGGAGCTTATTTTTCAATCAGTTATTTGTTCAAAATATTGCTCTCACTTCCATTTCAGAAGCAAAAGAAATAGGAATGTAAATTTTTAACATTTCATGCTTGTAAAAAGCATTCTTCATTTTAATTTTAGCCAATGGTGTGATGCATCTGGCAGGTTCAGTTCAGTTCAACAAGCATGAATGCCTAGTATGAAAAAAATACAACCAGCAGCTATTCAAATACTGCTTCCCTGCCATGCTCCTGCCTCCCCCCAGGGTGAGTGGTGGGCCCTTCCTGACTGGTAGACAGACCTGGCACCCGATGGCTTGCTATGAAGAATGCATGTCCTACAAGAAGACAGGGGAATGGGGGGTTGCCTGAATGCTGGAATGATCATCACCATTTAAAATTTTAAGTGCGTAGCAGTTTTCAAACAGTTACCCTTATGGAAGTGGGTGCTCATAAGGTGACAGAGGGCCTTCCTGAAAAGAATACAAAGGTCATCATTAGGGAAGGTCTCAAAGCTAATGTTGAGGTTATGCTCACTCACAGAAAAAAACACAGCACAATGAAGAGGGAGGACACTCTCAGTATTTGTTTTACCACAAATTTATTTAACTACTTTTGCCTTGTGTACCCCATTTAAAAAACGGAACTAAATTTTAGCTGTTTTGGAAAATAAAGCAATAATAAAAATAGAAATTACCAGGCTCTAATATTTTACATTCGTTTACTCCTCCTTCTCCACCACTACCTATTTTTTTTTATCACCTCCTCCTCCTCCTTCTCGTGTGTGTGTGTGTGTGTGTGTGTGTGTGTGTGTGTGTGTGTGTGTGGTACTGGGAACTAAACCCAGGGGCATTCTACCATGGAGCTACACCCCCAGCCCATTTGTGTTTTCTTTTGAAGGTGGGTTTTCCTCAGTAGCTGAGAGTCAAGGCTGCCCTTGAACCTGAGATCCTCCTGTATTAGCCTCTCAAGAACTGGGATTACAGGTATAATAAGCCACCACACCAGATGTATTTTCACTTTTATATAAATGAAAGTCGTAAACTTTTAATATTCTTATAGGTGCTGTTTTGTGGTATACATTTTCATTTTTTTCATTATGGTATATGAACTCTAACTTATGTGTTCAATTCATTTAGGTTGTTTTTTCTACTTTTAAAAACACGGTTGCAATAAAAATGCATATACAGACATCTTTGAACATATTCATAGTTTCCAGAGTAAAATTCTAGAGGTGGAATTCCATTTGATATAGATTTCTAAATTTTTCTTAGAAAGAGAAATCAAATGACACAATAATTCTTCCTTATATCACACAGCACAAACTCTGGTCAAACAGCATTTAATGTTTAAATCTTTCCAAATATTAAAGGCAAAGCTTGTATTTTGTTATTTTAATTTGGCCGCCTTGATTATTTATATTAATATTTTCATAAATTTATTGATATTTTATTTAATTATAGAAATAAAATAATGGTAATTTGAAATTCTAAGAACTGCATAATTTACATAGTTCTGCATTGACTATTTTTTCTTCCCTAGTTTTTCTGATTCTACACTATTTGTAATAATGCATAATGGGCAGGTCTGTATTTCATAAGCACTTGCAAAATTGCTGCTGCCAAGCATTGGTGGCTCATGCTTGTAATCCCAGCATTTGGGAGGTTGAGACAGGAGGATGGCAGTTTGTGGCCAGCCTCAGCTACTTAGTGAGACCCTATGCAACTCAGTGAGACCTGTTTCAAAATAAAGAATAAAAAATTGGGCTGGGGGTGTAGCTTGGTCAGGACTGAAAAGGAAGAAGAAAGAAGAAGAAGGAGAAGGAGGAGAAGAAAAGGAAGAAGGAGGAGGAGGAAGAGGAGGGGGAGGAGGAAGAGGAGGAGGAGGAAGAGAAGGACAAGGAGGAAGAGGAGGGGGGAGGAAGTCACTGGCAAAAATTTTTCCCACCCTGTCAGCTCTCTGTTGAGGTTCTTGATGGTTTTCTTTGCTGTACAGAAGCTCTTAAGTTTAATGCAATACCACTATTGATATGACTTTTAGCTTCTTGTGCCTTTGGGGTCTTGTTGAGAAAGTTTTTACCTGTGCCAGTGTGTTGAAGTGTTGGACCTATGGACCTTTGATCCATCTTGAATTGACTCTTGTGCAGGGTAAGAAAGTGGAGTTTATTTCCATTATTCTGCATATAGTTAACCAGTTTTGCCAACATTATTTATTGAAGAAGTTATATTTTCTCCAGTGCTTTTGGCCCCTTTGTCAAAAAACCAATTGGCTGTAAGTGCGAATTTGTTTCTGAGTCTTCTATTCTGCTCCATTGGTCTATGTATCTGTTTTTGTACCAGTGCCACGTGTTTTTATGACTATTGCTTTGCAGTCGAGTTTGAAATCAGGTATTGTGATGCCTCCTGCATGGTTCTTGTTGCTGAGAACTACTTTGGTTATTCTGTTTTTTGTTTTTGTTTTTGTTTTTGTTTTTTTTTGCTGTTGTTCCAAATGAATTTAAGGACTGATTTTTCTATTTCTGTGAGGAATTATGTTGGCTATTTAATGGGTATTGCATTGAATCTGTAGATCACTTTTAGAAGAATGGCCACATTGATGATATTTATCCTGCCTATCCAAGAACATGGAAGATCTTTCCATTACTTAAGTTTTCTTTGATTTATTTTTTGTTTTATATTTTTTTACATGATGCATATTCACAAACATATCAAATTCAATCACTAAGCCAAACATGTAAGGGAGGGGGAGGAAATGGGGTGGGAAATGGGGAAGGGCTAAATAAGTGATGTGTGCATTTATGCCTCTACCATCTTATACTCTATTAAGATGTATGACTACAATACACCAATAACTTTTTTTTAAAAATCAGAAAAAAAAGAAAGCCGCCATTTCCATCTATCTTCGAGTCCTCCAAATTTGAATTTTTGCTTTAAAAATGAAACTACAGACCAAGTTTCGTTTCTAATTTACTACTTCTCTACTTGACGTGTCAGTTTTGCTTTGGCTCCAATCTGAGGGCAAGCGAGAGGGCACCGCGTCTAAGCACTGCATCTGAGCAAGGTTCTCGTAGCTTTTCTACTTTGCCTTGTGTGCACCTTTTTTAGTTTGCCGTTTGAAAAGTAACTATAAACTCAGCGCTATCAAAGATGTGCTCTTGTGTTTAAAAAAATCTATTACATCTAAACATTTTTAAAGACCATGACAGTATTTTCATTTGAATATGCCAATGTGATCCCTTCTTTAAGGAAGTACAGCAACATTTAGGAAATAACCGTTTTGAAATGGCAGTTACATGAAATGACTTCTATATAAACTAAGTGTGGATTTTCCCTGAACACTGAAAAATTGAACCCAAGGTTGCTCTAACCCTGAGCTGCACCACCAGCCCTTTTTTATTTTTTATTTTTTATTTTGAAACAAGATCTTGGTAGGTTGCTGAGAGCCTCACTGAGTTGCTGAGGCTGGCCTTGAACCTGAGATCCTTCTGTCTCAGCCTTAGGATTGGCTTCAATTAGATAAGAGCCTTAGAATTGGCTCCTAAAGTCAGCTTTGCTTTTTATACATCAGTTCTTAAAAAACTCAAGTTCTGCCAGGCCTGGTGGCACATGCTTGTAATCCCAGCATGTGGAAGGCTGAGATAGGAGGTTCGCGGACAGTCTCAGCTACTTAGGCACTCTGTAACTTAGTGAGACCCTGTTTCAAAATAAAGAATAAAAATAGGGCTTTGGTTGTAGCTCGGAGGTTGAATGCCCCTGGGTTCCATCCACAGACCCTTAAAAACAAAACAAACAAACAAAAACAACAAAAAACAAAAAAACCCACCTCAAGTTCTGGAATTAAAGGCATGTGCCACACCACACCCACTGATATGAGGAGCTTTAGTGTCAGTACTTCATTATTTGATTAAAAAAGAAGTTAACTTTGTGGGTTGTAGACTCCATGTAGAAGTTCTGTTTCTACCTCTTTAAACGTTAGTGTAATAAAGTACTGGGTAAATTACTAATAGGTAAATAGATAAAACTGTGTAATGGGTTTTTAATCATTTAGTAGAAAATTCTAATCCACTTAATCCACTTATATGTTTTCTTGAATGTTAATGTATTTACTCTTTTTTATAGTTTTTTGTGCATTGTTGATATTTTATATTTATATATTCTATTTTATTTTGTAGTTCCTATTTACTGTGTTTTTTTCTTTGCTTTATATTCTTTGTTATTGTCTGTGAGGTAGATATAAAATGACTCTTTTTAGCTCAACTCATTTAGTCTGAATTTCAGTAACAAAACTCCACAGATGTTTATGAGCTGTGGTTGTCCACAGTCTATTTGTGTATTTGTGTGTATATGTGCTTATAAGAGAAAGAAAGTAGTTTTGGGAATGTAGTGACTGATGGCGAGATGCCTGTCTTAGAATCTCCCAGTTACCTTAAGGAGATTTAACAAACTCATGGCTGTCGTAATGCACTCTATACAATAGACAGTTTGTATTCACAGCTTAATGTCAGAAGTTTTCATTGCTCTCAAGAAACTCTGTATGCCTACAAGCAAAGAAGGCACAAGTCACTGACCTATTCCTCGTGATGAGGAATGAGTTACTAAACTAATGAGTCAGATCAAAGCGTTAGGATTGACTTCTTAATTCAGCTTTATTTTCTACACATCAGGCAGTAGATCTGAAAATTTACTTTATTAAACTTGTATGGAGGAGATCCTATGTTATACCAGAAGGGGCAAGGTTAGGAATTTGTGAAGGTTTTGCATTTTACAGTTTTTAAATACAAAGAGTCTATACTCCCTAAGGGAAAAAGCAAAATTGCTTTTAATGACTTTGTCACAGATTTTAAGTTAAGAAATGGACTACTGAATAGTAGTCTATTCATTTTTTTGATGAATAAAATTTATTTGATCTAAAGACATCACAAGAATATCTTATATTTTCTGCCTCATATATAGTTAAGAGCAAATGTATGATTTATGGAATGCAGATCACAAATTATGCTAGCAAGGAGATCTTTTATACTTTATTTTGGACTAATAGAAAGATGAAGATGAAATCTTTCTAGCCAGAATTGATGAATTGATAAGAATAGATAAAATGCTAAATGTCCTATTAATGTTTACAAATATTAAGTACTCATTGATGAAGCTTGATTCTTGTTAACATGAGAGTGATAAGAAACTAGCTCATTATTAAGTCTTTTTTAATATATACTGGGGATTGAAACCATAGAGTTTTTACCTCCAAGCTCTTTTTTATACCCCCAGGTCTTTTTTAAATTTTTTGTGGCCCTGGGCATTGAACCCAGGGGCATTCTACCTCTGACCTACACCCCCAGCACAATTTTATTTCTTATTTGGAAACAGAGTCTCACACTAAGTTGTGGAGGACTTCACTAAGTTGCTGAGGCTGGCTTTAAACCTGTAATCCTACTGTCTCAGCTTCCCACGTACTGGGATTACAAGTGTGCAGGCTCTCCCAGAATTTTTTTTTTTTTTTCAGTCCTGGGGATGGAACCCAGGGGCATTTTACCTCTGAGCTATGTCCCCAGCCCTATTTTTTATTCTTCATTTTGAAACAGAGTCTCATTGAATTGCAAAGGTCCTCACTAAGTAGCTGAGGCTGTCCTCGAACCACAATCCTCCTATCTCAGCCTCTCCCAACTCTTTTAATATTTATTTTGTAAAGAGGTCTCCTTAAATTGCTGAGGTTCTAGCCAAGTTGCTGAGGCTGGCATAAAACTTGCGATCCTCCTGTCTCAGACTTCAAAGCACTCTCAGTGCCATGTATCCATCTTATTAAAATTTCTTATTTAAAAAAATAATGTCTGAGCCAGGCGTAGTGGCGCACGCTTGTAATCCCCGCGCTTGGGAGGCAGAGACAGGAGGATGGCGAAAAGTATAAAATAGGTCTGGGAGTGTAGCCTGGAGGTAGAAGGGTTTCCAGGAACCCCAGTACCACCAAATAATAATAATAATAATAATAATAATAATAATAATAATATCTGATTGATGATATCTTTTACTAGGTATATAAAGGATCACAAAAATAATACGAATATCATATCCTAAATCCTTTAAGTGTACCATTTGTCTAACTTAACCACAATTTGAGATAGCCGACTAAAAATGTATCACTGTAGTTTTAAAGTGCCTTTCAATCTTAGGAATTTTGTACTCTGATACATGATCTAAGCATATTTAACTTTAATAATATCTGCAGCCTGGTGTTGTGGCACACGCTTGTAATCTCAGTATTTTGGGAGGCTGAGACCGGAGGATCACAGATATGTGCCCAACCTCAGCTACTTAGTGAGGCCGCCAACTTACCGAAACCCTGTTTTAAAATAAAGAATAAAAAAATAGGGCTGGGGGTGTATCTAGGACATAGAATGCCCCTGGGTTCAATTCCCAGAACCAATAAATAAATAAATAAATAAATAAATAAATAAATAAATAAATAAAATCAATATCTACAGAACTGACTGAATACTTTGTCCCACTGTTTGGTTAATAAATGGACATTTTTTTTTGGGGGGGGCGGGTCTGGGGATGGAACCCAGGGACATTTGACCTCCGAGCTACACTCCCTGCCCTATTTTTTATTCTTTATTTTGAAACAGGACCTCACTAAGTAGCTGAAGCTGTCCGTGAACCACGATCCTCTAGTCTCAGCCTCCTGAATGCTGGGATTACAAGCATGTGAAAATGGACATTTTATGAGTTTATATTTTACTGTGCTTTAGGAGTCTTTATTAATAGTTTGGTACATTGAATAAAGAGTAGGGTTTTTTTGCTGTTGTAGGTTTATCTTAAGATGCATTCTCATTTATCAAATTCATTTAGGATATGTGGCTTCATTAAGGAAATGACAAAGACAGCAAGAAGGAATGAGAGTAACTCATCTTAAGGAGGATTTTTACATTTGCAATATACAATTAAGGGCCTGCACACTTAACTGTAAAACATAGTCACAGCTCTTTACAATTCCTTACTCCTGCAATTGATAAAGAATGTTGACTTAAATTAAAAGAACTTTAAATTAAAGAACAGGTATGTGTAGGGAGAAATCCGGTCCACGTCAATTTTTGTAAAAGGCAAAAGGAGCCTGCAGTAACTGCAAATTTTTTGGCTGTTGGAATTACCCTCTTGCTTTTTCTCTTGATGGCCCCTCTCTCTCCAATGAGGTGGGAGCCATTGTCAGTGGCCTGGATTTAGAAGGAAAGGTGTAATTCTTTTAGCATTGCTTGACTTTTGTGAATGAGCTCTGCAGGAAGACCAAGGCTCACTCTTTACTGGGGCACGTACACTCAAAGAGTCATTTTTCACTTCTGAGATATCTAGGAAGTGATAGAGAGTGATTTGAGGAGTTGAGATGAATCATAGAGAAAGGTTTTTTTTTTTCCTGCTCACTTTACCATCATGCTGTGCATTTCTGCATCTATTTAAAAATTAACTTGTAACCCCTAGTAATGGAACACTCTCAGTCACACACATCGCTTCCTTTTAAGACCATTAGTATAACTTCTGTGCACCATAGGAGTGGTGTTGACTGTCAGAATGGACAGATTACAGGACTCTCGAGGAATAGCAGGTTAGTTTTGATTTTTCATTATGGCCCAAATGGAATAAGTGAGTGTTTGTGACTGTGTGTGCCTTGATTATACTTACATGAAAATAAAATTTCAAACAATAGTTTGCCCAGGGTTTAATAAAAGTTTTCAGGGTAAATTCAAGGAATACTGCTTAAGAAATGCTTCTGAGGTTATTTTTCTTTTGTATTTGTCACTAAAGTCCTCTAGCTCTAGACAGCTTAAGAAAATGATAACAGGTAATATTAATTGCTAGTGATTTCTTCATACATTAACACTAAAAAAATATCATTTTTTTGGTATTGGGGATAGAACCCAGGGAACTTCTACCTCTGGGACACACTGTCAAACCTATTTTATTTGGAATCAGGGTCTCACTAAGTTGCTGAGATCCTCACTAAGCTGCTGAGTCTGGCTTCGAACCTGCGATCTTCCTGTCTCAGCCTCCCAAGTACTGGTATTACAAGTGAGTGCTGCCACATTTGGCTTGGATTATAAAATTTTATTTTGTTTTTCTAACTTTGTGAGTAACCTGCAAGGTGTGATCAAGTAGGATGTCAGAATAATTTTCTGAAAATTCTTTGCAATATGTGTTCATTTGTCCAATGCTGTATTAAATTACCACAAACCATTCCTCTGAGAAGTTTGAGATAAATAGTTTGAAAAATTTTAAATTTGTCTATTTCTCTCTCTCTATCTATCTCTATATATATATCTGTATCTACATATACACACACATATATATAAATTGAATTTGTTCATGTTAAACTGTGGGAGCTGGGTGTGGTGGCGCACGTTTGTAATCCCTGTGCTTGGGAGGCAGAGACAGGAGGATCGCGCGGGTTCGAAGCCAGCTGACTTAAGAGACCCTGTTTCCAAATAAAATATAAAATAGGTCTGGGAGTGTAGCCCAGAGGTGGAAGGCCCCTGGGTTCCATCCCTAGTACCACCAAAAAAAAAGTGTGAAATGGCACATAATTTAATAGTTTTTGGTAAGCTTTTCAATGCTACTATAATATCAATGGCATTTCATAATGAAATATAAATATTGTATTCATGTAAGTGTGATACAATAACATTCCAACTTAGTAAAGTTTTAAAATGTTTTCTATCAGAGCTGTTATCTGTCAAATTCTATTTTTCCTTATACAACTGAGTAATTATGAATATAAAATATTAATATTTTAAGGCATATAATGGTCATATCTATTTAAATTATCAAAAAGTCCAACAATATATTTTTATTTGGTATTATTCTAATTGTTATTCGTGATAACTAAATAAATGAAGCCATAGTCTCAGTATTTGTTAAGTAAGGGTGATTAAATATCATTGGATATTTTGATTTTTGACTTTTAAGTAGTGCTCAGTAACTTATAGAAATCCAATCACTTTATATAGTAATATTTTATTCAATATTTTAAAAAATTCTTTTGCTCATATTTCTTAGTCTTGACAATTCTAAAGACATATATATTACCAACTATATTCAGGTACAAAAGATTAAAATTTCTTTCTCAATTCCCCAACATTAAGAATGAGCTAAAACAAATAACCAGGTTTTCTTATTTTCCAACAAATACCTTAGCTGATTGATTCAGCTATTTTTAAATGCAATATTTCTCAGAATCAATAGATTTTATAGTTAGTGATAATGCTTTTGTTGATTCGCTTTAAAGAAATTTGTATCCATGTGTGTCTTCTACCTTCTGTATTTTGTTTTTGTTTAACCTCTGGGGAGCTACTCAAATTATTTTAAACTCAATGTCAAGTTTTCCATGAAACTTTACTTGTCATGATTTACAGTCTTTTTTTTTGTTCTTTAACCATAACAAGTTATTAAAAGACTGTTAGAAGATTGGTATTAATACTAATATGACATTAGAAACTATTACTTATAAAATATTTATATTTTAAAATTATTACATTTAATAGTGGCTTAGGGTATATTAACCAATTTATAAAATAAAAACTGTTTTAAATAAGCTATAGGAGGATGTCCAATATTTGAAGTTCCTCTAAATGTGAGAAAGACATAGGATGAAATTAAATTGCTTAGTCTCTGAAAAGTTTCTAAGTTCTTATTTCTGAACCTAATATTTAGTAATAAAATGGTAATTCATTCGGGTCAACAGAGGGGGTAAAAACAACCCATTTTTTTTCGAACTAAAAGATGTTTACAACTGTATGTTTGCCACTGCAAAGCCTTTTGGGGTGGCCACTAATTACATGTTTTTCACTTTAGAGTCTTTAAAGGGAATAGGCACAAATTGATTTAGTAAGTACTTTATTAGGTGAAGGCATTCAGAAAGTCCATTGGGTTGGGAAAAATGTGTACAAAAAAATAGTAGCCGGGCGTGGTGGCGCACGCTTTAATCCCAGCATTCGAGAGGCTGAGACTGGAGGATCACAAGTGAGGCCCTCTGCAACTTAGTGAGACCCTGTTTCAAAATAAAGAATAAAAAAGAATAGGGCAGGGGGTGTAGCTCAGAGGTCAAATGTCTCTGGATTCCATCCTCAGACCCGCAAAAAAAAAAAAAATAAAATAAAATAAAAAATAAAAAGTAACATTTTTGTTAATCGATTTCTTTCACTTTGAGTACAGAACATCCTGTCTCCTGTATTACTAGATCTCATCTTGAAATTATACACACCAAGCAAATGATGCTATAGGGAATCTGTAGCACAAACATTTTAATTAAAATACAAAATAATAGTCTGTATGGTGTATGGGGGTGGACCTAAGTATTTGTCAAGCTCCAATTACATTAGTAGTAACATTTTCATTTGATAAGTAGATAACAGGGTGATTAAAAACATATAATTAAAGCCAAGTCACACCTAATTTATACAGACAATGAAAACAAAGAGCATAATTTAACCCCATTAAAAAGTAACTATAGCACTATAACGAGATGCGTTTCTACCAACATATCTCATAAGGCAAATAAAGGCCAGATCTCGTCTTAGGCTTACTTGTCAAAATACTTTAGAAGAGCAAGTGATACAGCAAGTCCCGATCATGAAACCATACAAACTGATTTTTCTTCATGAGATTCTTTCGCTAGCTCAGAGCTATTTGTTTTAAAAGATGATGCTAGAGAATGATGAAGAGTCACAACACCTAGCTTTCTGTTGAGGTCAGAATCTCTTAGTAACTCAGAAGCAATTACAGAGAGCAGGTCTATTTTTTGTTACCTGCATTGTCACCACATTTCTCACCAGAAGAAGGTGGGAAGAATCCTAAATGTGTAATCCAGCTTAAAGTCCCATATAAAGGGAAGTGTAGAGGAAGGTATCATGGTTCTTGAGAAGAAAGACCCTGCGGTATATTAACAGTCATGAAGAAAGACACTGCTCCCCACAGAAGCTTTTAAGAGTTCAAGGATGGATGGGAACTGTGGTTTGCCTGATGATTTGATTGGCAAAGGTCAAATATAGCCCCTCAACTGAAACTCGAGCCCATGGCCTAATTATATCTACAACAGTGAGACTTTTTAGTGCTGCTTAGAAAAATTAACTCTGCCTTGGATTTATGAAGCAATAAAATTTCTCAATACTTATTCTTCTTTCTTTTTGGCTGATAAAAATTAACATCAAAAGAACAACAAGATTTGAAACGGCACAGCCCCTTTTAGAGTGACACAGACCTCTTTCTCCTTCTAACAAAATCCTCGGTATGAATGAGGTTGGAAAGAGCCTTAGTGAGGTGACTGTCCGATGTCTCAGTGGTGCTCCCAGCATCATAGTTCTTCAGGCAAGGGCACAGGCAGTGCACTATCGCCCGGCGGATGTAGCTGTCAAAGACGTAGTAAATGAAAGGGTTGACACAGCTGTTGGCAAATGCCAGAGGCCCACTCACCTCCATGCCCAGCTGAAGGAGGGTTGAGGAAAAGTGGAGTTCTTGCTGCAGCCTAGACACGATAGCCAGGAGCTTGAAAGTATTAAATGGCAGCCAAGAGAAGACAAAGGCAGCCACCACAATAAATATGATCTTTATGGATTTCCTCAGCTTTTTGTTATGCTTTCCTGACTGCTGGTAATGGGCACACAGCTTCCTGGTAATGCAGCAGTAACAGGTCACGATGGTCAGCAGGGGAACAAAAAAGGTGAAGATTAAGGCTACCAGGGCCCAGGTCAGTTTAACAGTGGTGGCCGTCTTCTCTGCACAGTAGGGCTTACCATCAATCAGCGTGAGCTCCCTGGACAGGGCAGTAGGCAACCCCAGGAGGCAGGAGGCACACCAAACACAGGCGCAGGCTCTGTAGGCACAGTCTCTCCTTCGGAACTTTCTGGACGCAGCTGGGTACATGATGGCCAGGTAGCGGTCCACGCTCATGCAAGTGAGCAAGAAGACATTGCAGTGCATGTTGACCGAGATCACATATGAGCTGCCTGTACACAGGAAAGAGCCCGTCCTCCACAGTCCTAGAGATGCTTCCTTATCCACCCAGAGAGGCAGCGTGACCAGGAAAATGAAGTCGGAGGCAGCCAGGTTGATGATAAAGATGTCGATTAATCTGCGGCTGCCAGTTTTGAAATGCAGTGAGGCAATGAGGATGAGGTTCCCCAACACTCCGGTCAGGAACACAGCCGAGTAAAAGATGGGAAGGAAGACAGATATGTAAGGAATGTGGAAGTGGGTCTCCTTGGTGTTAGGGCTCCAGCTTGAAGTATAGTAATAATCCAAATAGACTGAGGTCACTTCTGGGTCCATCACCGAAGATCAGATGCCAAATTTGGTACTAGGAAGTCTGGATATGAATTGTAGAAATCTGGAAGGGAGCTTCTTTTATATAGTGCCGCCTCCCCACCCCTTGCTTTAAAGATTTTGGACAAGCATGAAAACAGATTAAAAGAGCTGTTTCTACCAATCTTCAGAGAAAGCCCACAAGGCACACCTCTCTGATTGGTGTTGGTTGGTTGTGGTTGTGGTTTTCTTCATTTGCACTTGTTCATGAAGCTGAGTTGCTTTTTGACTTTTTTGTGTGTGTGGTACTGGGGATGGAACCCAGGGGCATTCTACCTCCGAGCTATACCCAAAGCCATATTTTTTATTCTTTATTTTGAAACAGGGTCTCAGTAAGTTGTGGAGGGCCTCACTAAGTAGCTGAGGCTGGTTGCGAACTTGTGATCCTCCTATCTCAGCCTCCCAAGTCCTGGGATTAGAAGAGTGTGCTACCACACCGGGCACTTTTTGACTTCTTTATTCAAGGTATTTGATTTGTTTTTTTAAATCTAGAAATTTTAATGAACCAACCTTTTAAAATTCTCACCTCCTTTAAAGACTTTTCCTTTTCAGACACTACATTCTCTTGATCTAGCCTTCTGTTTCACCTTTAAGATCCTGTTTACTAGCTGGGTGTGGTGGCATGTAATCCAGTACTTGGAAAGGAACACAGGTTTGAGATTACCCTCAGCAACTCAGTGAGACTTTCAGCAACCTAGTGAGACCCTCTTTCAAAACAAAAAATAAAATAAAGCAAGAGGCATAGCTCAGATGTAGAATACTCCTGGGTTCAATTTCTAGTACCACCCCCCCCCAGAAAAAAGATAGTGTTTTATTTTAAAACTTGTAAGATTAAGTTGATAAAGATATTCTTTTTTATTTATAATATTAGTGATATATGAAGAATATTAGTTTCTTGCTACATAAAAAGTGAATTGGAAATTTCCCAAGTCATACCAATTTATGCCTATGGCAGACATAATTGCAATTAGGGCATGGCATTTTTAACTTTTGTTTCACATATAATCAACTCTGCTTCATTCAATAACTTTTAAAAAATTCCCCAAAGACTGGCATCATGACTTGATATTTTATATTTATTTCTTATTTTCTTATAGATTAGGAGGTTTTCTCACTATTAACCCTCCATCAGACTGCAGCCTGCCTTTGATCTTCCCTTTGTAACACTACATTTTTTTAATTATTTCTTTTTCTTATTTTTTATTATAGCTAGTATAGCACCTTGCACATAGTTGGTTTTTTAGAAGTATTAGTTTATTAGATTGCTTAAGAAAATTCTCATTTCTATAAGCCGATGTAAGTAGCAGGGATTCATTTGTTTGGGTCAAACTGACTGCATTGATGTTATTTATGAAGCTTATAAACACATGTAAGAATCATGAAATCTGGTATTTTTACCTTCTTACCTGCTACTGTAATTCAATCAGTGAGGTTCCTTTTTGTTAAAAGTTAACATTTTAGATTAGGAGATTTTCTCACTATTAACCCTCCATCAGACTGCAGCCTGCCTTTGATCTTCCCTTTGTAACACTACATTTTTGTAGTGGTTATTTTATTTTATTTTTAGCTTTTGAGCCATGACTTTTCATTAAGTACCTCTACACATCAGCAAACTTCACTTTGGGAATCCTTGACCTGGCAGATGTAGATACCTTCATTAAGTGACATCATAATGGAGCTGCCAGCATAGGGATTCTAAAAAAAAAGATTTTTGGTAAAATCAAAACACTCAAGAAGACGACTAACACAGAAAGAATTTTTTTCCTCCTTCTTTCTTCCTTCCTTCCTTCCTTCCTTTCTTTCTTTCTTTCTTGCTTTCTTGCTTTCTTGCTTTCTTTCTCTCTCTCTTTCTCTCTCTCTCTCTTCTTTTTTTCAATATCAGGGATTGAACCTTGAACCCAGGGTCAATCTACCTCTAAGCTATACCCCAACCTTTTTTTTTTTTTTTTTTTTTTTTTACTTTTTATTCTGAAACAGGGTTTCTAGGGCTAGTCTCAAACATTCGATCCTCCTCTCTCAGCCTCCCAAGTACTGAGATTATAGGTTTGTGCCACCACTCTTAGCTCACAGAAAGGATTCTACCATAGGTTTTTCACATTTATTGCCTTGTGTATTATGATGACCAAAGTAACATTTAACAAAATTTGAAATTCACTCAATTGATTTCAATTTGTTACTGGCCAAAGTGGCTCATGGCTTTTTTGGACTTCACGATCCAAGCTTCTCTCCTCCCTTCCATCTCATTTAATGTCTAAGATTCCCGTTTCAGGTTGATATTACCATTGCACAAAGGAATGTATGTGTGTAGCAGACAAAAATATAATTGTTAAACACCCAAACTCCTTCATGTGAATGTCCATTTCTTCATAATTGGTATATTTAAAAGAATGTTACTGCTTGTCATACTCTTTCTCACTCATCTTAGTTACAGGCGAGAGAGGCAAAACCAGGGAAGGGTGAGAGTTGCCTTGACCTGGGGCAACCCCACGAGGTTACTCTGGAGTTGACTGATGGGCTTGGCCTTCCTTTCTTATCCTTGGCTTCTCTGTGCTATCCATTAATTTTATGGTGTGTGGGGGGGAGGGGACACTGGGCATATCTTTCACTAAATATAGACTGCAGATCAGAGGAACTAATTAACAGCACTGACATTTCTGGGACAGAAATTTTTCCTACTGGGTAAGCCTTAATTATTTATTAGCATAATCCATTTTTCAAATTCAAAGTAGGACAATATTTACTTAAAAACATCAACAGAATAATACAAAATAAACACTGACTCTATGTGTATGTGATCAAGTACTAATCATATATATTCTTTATTTTGTAAATGTACTTAAATTGTAGTATCAGAATTTTGCAATCAGAGGCTCTTTGGGTGTTTGAGAACATAAGACTGTTTCTGGGTCCAAGAATTTGTTTATTCTTTAGATATGTTTCATGAATTCTACATGAAAGTATAAAATGTAAACTAGTTCATGCTCAGACTCTAGAGAAAAACATTTGGTTATGCATTCATTCAGTATGCCTTTAATTGTCTTTCAAGTTTCTAATGTTGCTTGGCTGGTGATGTAAACAATTTCAAATAAATCTGGGTTTCTAAGAAAGCCATCAAAGCAATTGTAGACAAAGTGGCTTGTTTTAACATATATGGCTAATTTAAAGTGTAATATGTGGTGTAAAATGCCAAAATATGAAAATATCCATCAGGGACCAATGGTATTTTGAGACCTGCAGTAGGTAACAAATTAACCCGTTGAAGCCAAAAGGGGAACACAGCATGGTTCTGGGCTTTTAGTAACTCAGAGTACAATGCTGGCATGAGGGAGAACCTGCCTATATGCCAGCTAAAGTAGGGGATGTCATAGTTTTGAGTGCAATGGTCATGTTTAGGGCTTTGTATGCCCCTTGAAATACACAAATAGTAAGAATACAATAGTCACTTGTGGATAGATAAAACTCAGGAGCAATATTTTACCCAATAACCATGTGAAAAGGTGGTAGAAACACGGTGCTGACAATAAAAGGAAAAGTTGATATTAGTAACTGAATTACAGCAGGGATGCTCACCTCTTAAGAGTTGTTTTCCAAGAAAAATCTACTCCCCACTTTCCTCCCCAACACATGACAGAATTAATGCATCTGCCTTTGAACCCTCAAAGGCAGAGTCTGGGTATCTGACTCCCTGAGCGGATTATGAGTAGCTTGAAGGCAGAGCCCAATTGTTCTCTCTCCACTTGACTCTAGCAGACAGCAATTTCCTATCTAAAGTCCAATTTTGGAGTTTGAAAGTCATTGTTTCGGACCTGTGGACACAAGACCACATTACCCACGTTAGGGTCACCCAGGATGCCTATGGAATTGTAGATTCACAAACCCTGTACTAGGTCTATTGAATCAGAATCTCTGGGGATGAAGTTTAGCACTCTCTTTTTAACAACTATCTAAAGTGAATATCACACACATTGAAGTCTAGAACCCATGTTCATATTTACTAAATTAACCAACATGATTTATTATACCTCTTATGCTTTGTTATTACTTTGGTCATTGTTTTTTGAAAAAGTTTAAAAATTACCTCAAAATTTGAATTTTGTAAATGTCTTATAGCCTGAATCTCATGACATTTTAGGAATTAATTTGGATTTCTGGACCTACATATTCTCTTTCCAATTCCTGAGATATATTCAGAACTGGACCAAATGTTGAAGATGAGAAGAGAGTTAGGGTTTCTTCACTGAGGAATTTGTTCAAGCAAATATATTATCTTCTCTTCTATGGCTGAAGTTATGGCTTGCAGCCTCTGCACTACAGAGGGAAAGACATTGTAATAACAGAGCTACTCCAGTTAGGTTTTGATTCATGACATTATGATTATGGTACTTCTGTTTCTTTCTCATCAGCCAACTATGACCCCATAACAAGGTGGAGATTATATCATCAGATTAAATGCAAATGGCATAGCAGAAAGAAATCCCCTAGATATAAAGCTTTTTGTTCATAATTCTCTAAAGATATATTCTAGGATAAATGACAAGTAGCATGAAAGGAAACTGTTTCTCATGAATCTAATCTGGAAGGCCATGTGTATATTTTTATTTGTTAGAAAGATATACTCTCATCTTTTGCTTACATGAGTATCACAAAGTCACAAAGTACGTAGTCATTTAAGTAGTCCAGTTTAAGAAAATTGCTTATAATTTAGGAGTTTAATCTTTGTTCTTACAGTTACTTGGAGAATTTAATATATAAAGTAATACTGTATTGTGCCAACTTAAATGGCATGAATTTCCTGTTAGCAGTGTGATCCCCAAAACTTAATTTACTGGATTATTTCCCATGTTAACTCATATTTAAATAGATGGTAATGATGTTATTATTCTAAGAACATATACTTTAGGCTTCTTTGTAAGAATAGAGTTAATCTGAATTTATGTCATGCATAACAAAAATTCTTTATTTATGCTGGTGTCCCTGGCAACCCAGCACAGTGTCTGGCATGCAATAATGGCCAATATATGTGTGCAGACATGGGCTGAATCATGCTTGAAATCTGAGTCCATACCAATGAATAGGGAATTTTCATAAACTTGGACAGCTTTCACTTTCTTTTCCATCCTGTGACCTTCTTCACAACATAAACTAATATGAAGAGATGTTTCCAAGTCAACAATGGCATATTTTTTTAGTTAATTTATTCTAACATTTGAACATAGTATATCTAGCTAGATATAAAAATTGCTCTACTCTGGGCTTATAACACAGATGATGTGATGAGAAGAAATTAAGTCCTCTTTTTGTAGTTTGCAAATAACTAATCAAATTAATCAATCTTATTAGTTCCATATCTGCAATAAAATTACCTTTTGCAAAGATTTTTTTGTCTCAACATTCATACCTATAACTCTATACTCATACATGACAATTAGAAGAAAGCACAAGATTTTTTCTTCTATAATTTTTAACTTTCCCATGTTGGCTGTTCATGTCTGAAACAGCAAGGGTTGTGTTGCTGTATCTTTTTTAATCAGGATGAAGATAGCTGTTCTTCTTTCCCTCTGTCCATCTGCATTTCCATTGTCTCTGCCGCTTATATATTGCCTGACCTGGAGGTTTGGGGGACACAAATTCCCTCATGAAACTTGAATGTTATGAATCCATGACAACCATACTTTGTAGTTATAGACTTCTTTCAGTAGAATTATGAATTTATTAGAATTAGAACCTATTATAAATCTATTAGAATGATTAATCTATTAGAGCTTCAAGTGATATTACTAATTATCAGTATAACCATTTTCCTAATGAGGTCACTGGATAGGATCTAGAAAGAGATCATTTACTAAGAACCACTGTGATGATTTTAAAATAAAGGACAAAATTCGAATGCAAATTTCTTACATACATACATTCATTCATTCACTATTCTTCAGAAGCATGGCCATCCAAACAATTATAGTTTGTTATGTAATAAGGCACTGGACAGGAATTATTTTTTTTTAATTTTTTTTCAGGTCTAGGGATGGAACCCAGGAGCTACACCCCCTGCCCTGTTTTTTATTCTTTATTTTGAAACCGGGTCTCACTGATTTGCAGAGGGCCTCACTCACTAAGTAGCTGAGGCTGTCCACGTACCCTCCGGTTTCAGCCTCCCAAATGCTGGGATTACAAGCGTGCGCCACCATGCCCGGCTGACAGGAATTCTTAAATGAATGGAGTCATTTTAGATGGAGTTTCAATTTGATTTATCCTTGATTGATTATTTTGCCATCATTTTATATTGAATATGTACAAGGAAATTCAAAGACTGATAAAGTTTTTTGAGCATGGTTTTAGATGGAACTCAGAGCTTACATCTCTGCTTTTCTCAGCTCTGAACTCTGAAGCTCATAAAGAAAACAACTAGGAGAAAATATCTGCAAAAAACCATAATGTGGATACATCATGCTTAGTATAATTTTTAGGTCCTATCAATGAGCAATTAAAATAGAATAATATTTGAGCATGTTAAGGAATTTCATATTGAAGACAATTCTTAAGTGAAGAGTTGTTTCATAAGCACAAAATAAAAACAAGTTATAATATCTGAATGTCTGATTTTTATTGAGTGTACATAAAATATATTGTCACTGTAACATCTTCTTGCTGAACTAGAAAAGTCATTAACAGCCGGGCGTGGTGGCGCACGCTTGTAATCCCCCCGCTTGGGAGGCGGAGACAAGAGGATGACGCAGGTTCGAAGCCAGCCGCACTGGTGTAAGAGACCCTGTTTCAAAAATATAAAATAGGTCTGGGAGTGTAGCCCAGAGGTAGAAGGGCTTCCAGGAACCCCAGTACCACCAAAAAAAAAAAAAAAGAAGAAAAGAAAAGTCATTAACAAATTAAAGAGAAGCCTCATTTGTTTTTACTTCTAAACCTAAATTCCATAATCTGTACATGTTTGCATTAAGTCATCTTTAACATTTGTATGTTTTATATATATAGTCATATATATTAGACATATATACATATATTTGACTAGCTATTATATCCCGAATAGCAGAAAACTGAAGAAGAAATTTACCTCCATTAATTTATTAAGGATTTACTTTATCTACCTACTCAAGTTAGCATAAATAGAAATTAGAAAACACCAAAGATCCAAAGATGCAGAGATAAACCAGAACATGGTCGTGTGGTTGGTGGAACTGGGTGTGAGGAGGCAGTTCAGGTTTTCTTCTGTGCTGCGGTGGTCAGGATGGTCAAAACCTCAAACATACAGACACTTCCACACCCATACTAAGGTGGTGACTATAGTGTGTCCTGAAAGTTTTTAGGCATTCTGTAGAGTTGAAGGGTGAAAACATGATTCTCCTTTGCAGATACCCCCAAAACATCTACCTCCTGAGTTATGATGACTCAAATGGGACATGAGTTCAGGCCATGGAATTTTGTGAGCGGGGCTGAACAAGGACAGCACAAATGCTGCCCTGGCAAATCTTTACCACTCACTTGGCAGTTAGTCCAGAGGTTTAGAAACCAGCTGAAGCAAGCAGGAACATCTACATTTGTAAATGGCCTATTTTCAGCCTCCTGGGAAGGGGGATCTAGATGTTCTAAAAAGCTGTGAATATTGACCTTACTCAACCAATATAGGCAATCATCAAATATTTGCATATAATAATAATTCAGTAATTCTTTACTGAGCCCCAGATCCTGTGCTGAGCATTTTATGTATTTTTTTCATGTAATTATCATAATGATCATGTGGAATAGATGGTATTGTCACAAACATCCATTTTGGACAAAAAGACAATCAAGGCTTAAAGAAGGTTAAGTACATTTTCAAAAAATCACAAAACCAGTTGACTTATTCCAATGTTCAAGTTAACAAGTTAGTTACTCTCTGGGCCTCAGTTTCCCCTATCTGACGGGGGAACTGAGGTTCGCTTCTTTTTCTTTCCATTTCCCTTTCTTCTAGGTTTATTGTCCATGTGACTGTGGTAGAGAGGTAGATCCAAAAGAAAGGGGCTTTCTAGTGAGCGTCCAAGGATGGACATTTCGTGGGCACTGTGAGGTCTGGTCATGAGGCCATGCCAAAGTAGGACCAAGAACAAAGAGATAAAGAGAAACACCCCTGGCCACTGCCCTGCCTGGAGGTGACTGGCCACTAGCACACCAACCAGTGGTTTACATGACTACTCCTGAAAACCCTCCTCTTCCTTGCTCCACAAAATGTCCCTAGCCTGTAGAGAGAAGAGCTTTCTAACTCTTGTTAGAAGAGCTTTCTAACTCCCTGTCAGATGCCTCCTTCCAGGTTTTATTTCTAAATAAAGCCTGTTCCCTGCTATCAGGCCAGGTTTTCTTTGACCCCATATACTGCAACGCATTTTTGATGCTTGAATGCAGTCCTGACTCTTACTAATCATATGCCTGTGTGCCCCTACCACATTTTTTAGCTGGTAACTTTGACCAACTTTTTTTTTAAGATGATATATATATATATATATATATATATATATATATATACAAACACAGAGTCCTATTTGAATATTATATCCATCTATTAGCTTTATATATTGGGTATGAATATCAGTTCACCACCTCAGGTAAAAGAAATTTAACTACAATTAGAAGAAGACATATCATGACATCAGTCCATTAGGGTGGTGGAAATTTAATCTCAGCTTGGGTCTCCATCTTCATCCTGTACAGTGGCTAAATTCCAAGGCATTAGGAAGTGGAGAGGGACCCAAGGAGCCGTGCTGTTCCCTGAGTCTGCTTTCTCTGTAGGTAATGGTTGAAAAACCTACTATTTGCTGGTCCCAGGCTGCATTCATGTGTCCACTCATATTACTGAGAAGATGTCCTCATGCTCCTTATCTCTCCTATGTGTTGGTCTGTGCCACTTTGGGATTCTGCCAGAGAGAAGTGCATCACCAGATGTAGCTCCTGGACCTTGGACCAGAACTGTGAACTGAAGAAAAAAATAAAAAGAAAGAAAAAAAGGAAAAAAAAAGTCCCCGTTTCCTGTCTGTGAATTTCTGTGCAATACTTGAGGGTTTAGAATCATTTTGTTGCTTGAGTGCCACACAGTCATCTGTAATCTCCAATGCTTTTGGTGACCTTATCTGCTCAGGTGATGTTCCCTAAAATTCAGTTTTTCTCATGCTGTTTTCCAATATTTTAAAATAACACCATACTTCAGTATTTAATACTTTTAAAATCAGCTGAAATTTATTTTTTTAAAACAGCATTACCACAATAGAAGAATTGCTTGTCATAAATAGAAGGCATCCACAAACACAAATTTTATGTAACCTAATTAATGTTAGATTCTAGAAGCATACTATACCTTTCAAGACACATCCTTCCTAGTCTAAACTTGAGCAATCAAATCAGTAAGATTATCTGCTCCAATGAGAGTATGACTGTGGAAGAGGGAGGAAAATAAGAGGTTGACATTTCCCAAGTAGAGGCCCATTGCTGTTCATCTATACAGTGTTTTTATTTATTTTGAAACTGGTGATTAAACTTTGGGGTACTCTACCTCCTAGCTACACCCCAGCTCCCCCTTTAAGCAGGGTGGCTAAATTCTCCTGTCTCAGCCTCCCAAGTACTGAGATTATAGGTGCTCACGACACCTTTTAATTTTTAATTTCTTTTATTTTAGTGATACTGGAGATTGAACCCAGAGACATTCTACCTCCGGGCTAACTACCCTCCACCCCGCCCTTTTAATTTTTTTTTGTTTTGAACTAAGGTCTAGGCAGATTGTTGAAAGTCTCTAAATTGCTGAGGCTGGTCTTGAGCCTGAGATCCTCCTGTCTCAGCCTCTCAAGTACTGGGATTACAGGTGAGCATCATCACTTCCATCTTATTATTATTTTTTAAATTTGAAACATGGTCTCCCTAAATTACCTGTGCACTGGCCTGGAACATGCCATCCTCCTGTGTCAGCCTCCCAAAGACGGGATTAAAGGCATGCATCACCGTATTTATTTTTAGAGGTAGGGTGGTGTGATAGGGTGAGCACAGGACTGACGATCAGACCTCAGTAATATAGGTCACAATCATTGGCTAGCGGTTGCTAGAGACAGGCGACCTTAGTTTTCAGACCAAGACGTTTCTCCGCAAACTGCAAGAGCCCGCGGTCCTGGGCTTACCGCCTGGCCTCGGCGCCGAACTACAACCCCCACAATGCGCCGCGCGGCGCCCGGCATGCCCTTCGCCGCTGCCGGACGCTTTCCCTTGGCGCGTCCTACAACTCCCACAAGCCCCTTCGGCCCGGGGCCGGGGCCCTGCCCGGGGTGGAGGCGGAGGCGGAGGCGCGGGAGTTATGGAGGGGGCGGGCTCTGCAGGGAAGTGCGTCAGAGGAGGCGCGGGGAGAGTAGGGCGCTGTGGTTCGAGCTGGAGGGCGAAGCCGGCGGAGTAGGAGGATGGGCGGTGAGTGAGCTGGCGCCGGCTGGGGTCGCGCAGCGGCCGTTCTGCGGCGCCGGGCGGTTGCGGAGGCGCGGGCCGGGCTGGGCGCGGACCCGGCTTTCGGGGCTCCCGGGGCTCGGGGCCGGCTTTTGGGGCTCCGGGCCGGGAGGGCCGGGCTTTCGGGGCTCCCGGGCACCCAGGGATCCTGGGGCCCCCGGCTTGGGCGGGCTGCGACCTGGACCCGAGGGCGCGCTGAGCCGCCCCGCCCCGCCCGGCCGCAGGTGCCCGCACCTCCCGAGGTCACTGCAGAGCACCGGGGTGCAAGGAGATTTAAAAAAAAAAAAAAAAATCAAATCAGGATACAAGCCCAACTCGATGAGTTGTCGGTAATGATCGTAATTGCCCCGATGGTTCCTGAGTCACTTCCCATCTTCCGAGCTCAGCAGCCCCAGCTCGCGAGCCTGTGTCCTGCACCTTCGTAGTCTCTGCACTGGGTATTGACTCAGCGGGATCAGCCTGAGGCATTTTCCGCGGCCATTGACTACAGCCCGGGAGCCCTGTCCGCGCCCAGGAGTGTTCATATTTTGTCTGATTCGGAGTTTCTGTCGCTCGGAAGGGATCATTTAGTTTTTAATTGGATACATGTTCTACTTTTAGGATTTAAGGAGAGAACGAGGTTCCAGTCTAGGAGGTTCAGAGTATAAGGAAACGAGCAGTAGACAGGAGTGAAGGATTTGGCGGTGTAAAGAAGCTTGGCTTAGCCTTAATGAGTTGGGGGGGGGGTGTTGCTATCTAGCAGTATTATATGTTATTGTTCTCTTTCTATTCCGTAGACCTATGACTGTCTTTCCCTCTGGGTTAACATCTTCAACTCTGGCTTCCAAACAGCTCCTGACTTTTGCCCTTCTTTTCTTTTGGGAGGTTTTCTTCTTCAGAGAGAACTGGGAGGAGCTGATTTCCACTGCCTCCTTTTTCCAGTGTCTTTTCCCGCACGCAGATCCAGAACACTTAATGCTCTGTACTTGAGTAAAAATTCAGGCTGTAATTAAAAGTGTGTACACGGTACACTTCTGGCCATGGGCATGTCAGTTATTTGTATCTGTAATGTGTATGTCCATTTCAGTGTTGTCTGTTTTAGTATGCAGGTGATAGACTAGAGAACAAGACTTCTGTCTCCGTAGCATCCTGGGTACGTGAGCATTCAATAAGTACTTTCATGAGAATGAGTTTTGTTTTAAACTTAAGAATGTTTGCCTTTTAAAAAATCTCTTAATGACTATATATTACTTTAAAGAAACAAGGGATGGGAAATGGGGTACAGGTGAGGTAATTGCTTGCAATATTTGTTTTTATTTTTTCTTCAAGTCTTAACTATCTTCTTTCAACTTTTACACAGAGCAGTCTGAATGCCAGAATGGATAACCGTTTTGCTACAGCATTTGTAATTGCATGTGTGCTTAGCCTCATTTCCACCATCTACATGGCAGCCTCAATTGGCACAGACTTCTGGTATGAATATCGGAGTCCAATTCAAGAAAACGCCAGTGATTTGAATAAAAGCATCTGGGAAGACTTCATCAGTGATGAGGCAGATGAAAAGACTTACAATGATGCACTTTTTCGATATAATGGCACAGTGGGATTGTGGAGACGGTGTATTACCATACCCAAAAACACACATTGGTATGCTCCACCAGAAAGGACAGGTATTCCTCTATTTCATCTTCTCTGTACCTACTCAATAATACACAGTGTCCTCATGATTGCCCAATTAAATTTAAGCCCTACCACCTTCTCTCCCCAGCTTCTATTCATTACCATAGTACTCATTAATATTGGTTAGTTAAGTAACTGTCCTTATGTAGGGAAAGTCATTTTAAGTCTTTGTATTTATTTCCTCATTAAAATACTTATTAATCTTATACATGTCATGAGGAAATAATTGGAAAAGTACATTGGAAGAATTTAAATATTTGGTAATTGATAAAAAGACTGGCATACAAAATCAAGTCAGTAAATGTGAGTCATTTGTCCTTTTATGCGTTAGCTATGGTATAGTAGATATTTATCATTTGGCCCTATACTTTAGGGGATATGATTTGACCAACCCTATCTTTAAATCTGTATGTATTTGAGACTATTTATAGCTATTTTCTTTTTTCTTTTTCGGTTTTGGGGGTGAAACCCGGGGATATTCTACCTCCGATCAACACCCCCGCCCCCAGACCTATTTTTTTATTCTTTATTTTGAAACAGGGTCTCACTGAGTTGCAAAGGGCCTCACTAAGTAGCTAAGGTTGGCTATGAACTGCAGTCCTCCTGTCTCAGCCTCCCAAATGCTGGGATTACAAGAGTGCACCACCATGCCCGGCTAGCTATTTTCTTATTGAGTTTTCAGGTTAAAAAATTGTATTATAGGAAAAAAATAAGTTGTTTCTTGAGTTTATTTTATAGGCATTCATATTTAACACTGGATTTTAATTTCCAATTATTAAGCTAAAAAACCTTAGAGATCTTCATAAGGAACAACTTTACAGTTTGTCTTTATTTATGCTAACTTCTTTTGGCATCTTAGCATGGAAGCATTATATTCAAATGATAGCAGAAAGCAATGAGTTACCATACATTAGAAGGATCATAGTATCTCAAAACACACACACTCACACACAAAATAGTATGCAAAGAAATAGGAAAGAGTTGTCAAATTTTGTTGCAAAAAGTTTATTTTCGCATATGAGAGTACAGGGCATTTGATATTGGGGGCTTACCAGTTACTAATTATTTTTCACTCAACAGATATTGATTGGTATTCATTGATTGGTATTTGTGTTATAAAGTCTCATAATCTGGCAAACAATTCCTTTTTGGGAGCTCATATTCTAATAGAGTGATGAGTAATAAACAGGATAAGTACAGCAGTATAAACACAAATAATTTTACAGCTTATGTTAAAAGATGAGATGTGCTGTGGGAAAATAGAGCAAAATAAAGGGGATTTGGAAATATAAGGGGAGGGAAATATTAGTGGGCATAGGTTATGATTTGCAGTAGGACAGTCAAGATAGAAGACACCACTTGCATAAGGATGATGTAGGTAAAGATTGGAGAGAGTTGGCCTTATGGACAATCAGGGTTTTGGTGTGGGGTATGGAGTATCATTGAGGTTGGCAGGAACAGCTACTGCACAGGCCTTATGGCTGGAGCATACCTAAAATGTTCGAGGACCAGCAAAGAAGCCACTGGGCTGAAATGGAGGGAGAGGGGGAAGCTTTGGGTATGCTTTCAGAGATAAACTCTATAGGTTGGAATGGGAAAGCATTGAAGACTCCAAGCATGGTGCCTACAGTAGAAAGCCTCTACAGTAGAGAGGGGTCGTTGAGCAGTGGAGAGACCATCTAGTCAACCTGGCCGTGTTAAAAACAGGTAGGCAGCAGGCTGGGGTGGAAACTAGGGGATTGTTTAGGAGGCATTAATTCAGATGTGCAGTGATTAGGAATCAGACCAGTGTGGTAGGACTGAGTAGCAGCTAGATTCTAGATATATTTTAAAGGAAGAACCTCTAGGCTTTCCTGTTGGGGTATATATGAGCAAGAAGAGTAACTAAAGTTTTTGGTCTGTGGAACTGAAAGAGTAGAATTTGCCACCACCTGTAATGGGGACCATTTTTGGGAGTAGTCCAAAGTTATTTGCCATTGTCCCCTTTTCCTTCTTTCTAGTCTTAATATATCTACTCTGTCATTCATGCCCCTACTTTAAAAAAAATTTCCTCATGTGTCTGTATCCTCGGCCTGCCTCTGAGTACTGGTGGCATCCTTCGGGCATCTGAGAGACCTGTGTGTCACTTGGGGCCAAAGAGATTGCTTACTCTCCTGTAAACATCTTTCTACATCATTTTTTTACTTCAGAGGATAACAACTGAAAGAGATTATTGTAAATTGTTTATAATGAAAACAACAAGCAATCGTTCTTGTTCCAGAGTCATTTGACGTGGTCACAAAATGCATGAGTTTCACACTAAATGAGCAGTTCATGGAGAAATTTGTTGATCCTGGAAACCACAATAGTGGAATTGATCTACTTCGGACCTGTGAGTACTTTGATCTTAGCAGGACAGTTGGGAAGAAAAGGAAATATTGTGTGTTTGGTTGAACCTTTTCTTTGAGGAGGGCATAATGTGTTAGTGGGTAGTGTAAACTTGAAATAGGTTCTCTAATGGTATTCCAGTGAGCTCTTATTAATAATGTATTTTAGAAAGTAGAAACAGCCTGGCATGCTGGTGCATGCTTGTAATCCTAGCATTTGGGAGGTTGAGACAGGAGGATTGCAGTTCCCGGACAACCTCAGCTACTTAGTGAGGCCCTTTGCAACTCAATGAGGCCCTGTTTCAAAATAAAGAATAAAAAAATAGGGCTGGAAGTGTGGTTCAGAGGTAGAATGCTTCTGGGTTCCATCCCCAGTACCACAGAAATTTTAAAAGAATATAAGAAACATACACTTATCAAATTTCAAATGATTTGAAGTTGAAGAAGGTAGCTGATTAAATGTGATTATAGAATCCAGAACTTCAAAAGATGTTATTTAGGAGTCCATTTCGTTAAACGAAAGTTTAGTAGGGAAAAGAATAAATTTTCGTATGTGAGTTAAACACTTCCACTGCCTAAGTTCAAGTAGACGTTTGTGAAAAAAGTTGACCGCTAACTCTAAATGGGCCACTGAGTATCAGGCCTTCTAAGATATGATTCAGTCTTGGGGTGGTAGTAGCAAAGGTGTAAGCATAAAAAAATTAATATTCATACTGTTGTAAGATTTAAGCCTCAGATTTTAGGACCATAGAGACTTAGTTGAACTCACCTGGAAGAAGGACCACATTATTAGAGGAAGCATTGGATAAATTGCAGATATTCAGTTTTGCACTGAGAAAGGAAAGGAAGTTTAATATTAGTAGAGTTGAAGAGACACTAGTTAGAAAAAGGACTTTTTTTTTTTTTTTGCGGGTCTGGGGATAGAACCCAGAGGCATTTGACCTCCAATCTACACCCCTGCCCTATTTTTTATTCTTTTTATTTTGAAACAGGGTCTCACTAAGTTGCGGAGGGTAGCTGAGGCTGTCTGCGAACCGCGATCCTCCAGTCTCAGCCTCCCAAATGCTGGGATTACAAGCGTGCGCCACCACGCCCAGTTGAAAAAGGACTTTTATGAAGCTCCAGAAAGTAAAACCAACAGTAAGCCTTCAGTAACTGCTACCTGTTGGTGCCCTTTTATGTTCTTCATGACAAAGTTAGCAACCTTTTGAACAATGTGCTTTAGCAAAGAGACCTCAATATTAAAATACTTGTAGAAGCCGGGCGTGGTGGCGCATGCTTGTAATCCCCGCGCTTGGGAGGTGGAGACAAGAGGAAGAGGGTCGCGCAGGTTCGAAGCCAGCCGCGCGGGCATAAGAGACCCTGTCTCCAAAAATAAAAAAGTATAAAATAGGTCTGGGAGTGTAGCCCGGAGGTAGAAGGGCTTCTAGGAACCCCAGTACCACCAAAAAAAAAAAAAAAAAAAAACCACTTGTAGAGAAATGACCTAATTAGAATATGAAAGAAATTAACATTGTTGGAAAATGGTCTGATGTCATGGTAACATTTTTATTCTTTCTTTCCTTTTCAAAACCAGATCTTTGGCGTTGCCAGTTCCTTTTACCTTTTGTTAGTCTAGGTTTGATGTGCTTTGGGGCTTTGATTGGACTTTGTGCTTGTATCTGCCGGAGCTTGTATCCCACTATTGCCACAGGCATTCTCCATCTCCTTGCAGGTGGGTCTTGTTATCATACTAAACTTTTAGTTTCTTTCTGTTTGGTAGCAATCAAAGAATTGTAATTCATAAATATGCACATATTACTGCACTGTCATGTTGCCCAAAAGGCTACTTTGCTTGTATCTAGCTGATTTTTTTTTTCCTTATATTTTACCCCAAGGCCTGTGTACACTGGGTTCAGTAAGTTGCTATGTTGCTGGAATCGAACTACTCCACCAGAAACTAGAGCTGCCTGAATCTGTATCTGGTGAATTTGGATGGTCCTTCTGCCTGGCTTGCGTCTCAGCTCCCTTGCAGTTTATGGCTTCTGCTCTCTTCATCTGGGCTGCTCACACCAACCGGAAAGAGTACACCTTAATGAAGGCATATCGTGTGGCATGAATGGAAAGATGTCTGCTTTACAATTGCCATTTTTAATATTTTTTAATATTGATGTTTTACCACCCAGTTTTTAATTTAATTTTTATTTTTTTGTGGACATACATTTTATCCTGAAAATCTATTTTATTTATATACATACACCACTAAATGCACAATACCACTAAAACTGATGTGGTTTGCTGTTTGCTCCGAATGATTCATCTTTCAAACAAACTAATCTAGGTTCAAAGTCTAGACAGAAAGAAATGGATAGCGACTTGGACTCAAATTTCTGAAAGAAAATTGGCAATGAGAGATTGACTCAGAACAAGTTCCTCTAATGTCTGTTAGACTTGGCAGTAAAAGATTAACTGTATCTGTTGAACTAGAAACTTTATTTGGTAAACCTCTTATCACTGTCAAAACTTCATGTCACTTTGCTGTTGTAGATAACCAGTCAACCAGATGTATTAGTGCTATTTTCAAAGACTTAAACTCCATAAAATTGGGAAATTATTTAAGAGCCTTTTCCCTAAACTTTGGCACATAGCTTCTTTTGAGGTGAAATATGGCAGCTGTTTCTATCAATACTGTGTCTGTCTATAAGAAAAGAAGTGAAAAATACAGTGTTTACTTGAAGTTTTAATTTTATAACTGCAAAAATTTCAATTCTGCCAGACAAGCAGGTTAATCTTATTATATTACTTTTTTTTAAAGCCCTTTATAGGATTTTTAGCACCACCAAACCATTTTTAAGTTTTGTTCCTACCCTCTTCACACCAGGCTTATTAAAAAGAGTGCTTTCTTTTTAACATTATGTTAGGATCACAGAATAAAAACCCCCAACTGCTTTTTGTTTATTCCAGTTAAGTAACATAAAGAAGGTTCTACCATAATGACCCTCCAGAGCTGGGATTACTACCACAAGATCTAAAGCTGTGACTGTCCATTAACCTCCAACTATGGTCTTTATTTCTTGTGGTTAAATGATGTGCCTTTCCTTGCTGAAATCCCTTCCTGGTGTGTATCAACATTATTTAATGTCTTTAAATTCAGTCATTTTTTTATAAATATGTCTATAAACATTGAACTTTAAAAAATCTTATTTATTTATTCCATTACTATAGCACTTGACAGATTTTAAAAAATGTAACTTAGTAATTTCTTACCATATCCTAAATCTGTCTTTTTTAAAAAATAAAAATGAGAAGATACTCAAAGAATTGTGTACAGTGTCTGAACTGATTTAAATCTGAATACATTAGGGTAAAGAATGGGAATCACGATGGGGATCTCTGGAAAATGCATTGTTGCTCTTTGGGCCTGATTTTATGCCCTATGTTTGAATTTGCTTTATCTTCCAGAAAATGTAGAAACTTCTTCCCTACGTTAGAATAAGATAATTTTATCTTTTATGTTTTAGAATTTTAAAACATGATTTCAACCACTTTTATGATCTCTGTAGCATATTTAATGTGGCTAGTTTAAAGTCAAGTGGCTGTGGGTATTTTTTTCTATGTTAAATAAGTCAGTGTCATATAACAAAGCCAGCCTTGCTCTGTAGCCAGCTGTATGTACAAGTGGCTGCCTACTTAGGATTCTGCTTATTTTTAACTCTTGAAGTTTCATTGCCCTTTAGCATCTGTAGAATGGGCAAGAGAAAATGAACAAACACAAAACACTTGGGATTGGAGCTATTTAAAGTGTTCTTGCCTCTGACCCCAGAGTTATCTGTACCTGTTAAACCAAACCAGTCTTTAAAATGTACTGCAGAATAGTCAGAATAATTTTTTATTTCTTTAGTTAAAGCCTAATCAGTAGTAGCTTTAGATTTGGAAAGGTAGCCCAATAATTCTTGTTGCCAAATATGTGCTGTAATTAGTATTTTTAGCACATTGCAGAATAGCTGAGGTCATCCTCACTTGCAAAGACTTTTTTTTTTTCTCTGTAACATATAAGGCTGTGTTATTTATTGAATGTGAAAATGTAGCTTTTCTAATCAGGTGAACCATATGAAATTGTTCATAGCCAACCATTTTGATCAATCTAGTGCATAAAATAAATTTTAAGGTAAATACTATCAACAGGTTTTTTCCACTTGATCTTTGAAAGTAACCCCCAAAGTAAAAGTTAATGTCCAGATTTTTTAGAACAAAAATTTTATGGCAAGTTAAGAAATGTGTTTTAAGGCCTTAATTTTATCATTTCTAATTAAATGATATGAATGAATATTTTCTGTAGCTTTTTAGCAAAAGATTCATTTCAGAATTTCAAAACAGCCATAAAACATAGGAAGTTGATATAAAAAGGCAGAATAATTCTAGACTTGTTCAGATAACAGTTATGTTCCTACTATCTATATTATAATATACTAGAATCTTAATATTTTAATACTAATGTGTTAACATTTTACCTGCTCTAAGTATTATAGTATTTTTGTGTGCTTTTGAGGGAGAATAGTTAATAAATCTCTTATGTGTAAACTCAGGTATTTTCCCATGATTGAGAAGAATGAAATGGCTGTATGTAATCAATGTAGAATTTGATTGTTTTTCAATTTGGAAATTACACCTGTTTGTGGACTAGCCGTTAATGTTCAGTGGACAATAAGATACATAGTGTGAAGGGATTTTGATGTTTAATCCTCATGTAAGCTTTTACCTAAAGTGAGAACTTACTGAATTAACACAATTTGACTGATTACAGCACTTCCTGAACTTTCCTAGCTGATAGGTATAACTCTGAGGGTGAGCCTCTGTCCTGACCTAGATGGATGGAGTCTTTTGTCCTCCTTTCAGCCCTCTTCTCATAAGGGAATAATGACTCAGACCTTGAAAAAATAAAATGAAACAAGGGACGCTTATATGCATAAGGATTCTTTTTTTTCTATTATTCCTTAGGTGTTCTTGACACTATTTTAATGAATTGCACTTTTCCCTAGAGTCAGATTATAGATAAATGCCCGTGTCCTGCAGATTCATTATTTGAAAATCCTAAATGGCAAAAATATAACTGAGAATGACTATCTGCCCTTTAAAAGTTAATGTAGAGGTATTAAATTCTCTTAAGTGCCAGATTTTCTGTTAGCAAAACATACATTATTTTACATATGAACATATATACTTTCAACAGACTTGTATAAAGAAGAATCCAGTACCTTTATAGAGGTTTAGAAATGTGAAATAAGATAGGAATCCTCCTGTTTTTGTGTTTTGTTTGTAGTGCTGGGGTTAAATCCAGGGCTCTCTGCAAGCCAGACATACATACATCCCCACACTGAGCCACATCTCCAGCCCTTCTGTTTTATCTTTGTCTTTTAAAATATCTGAATAACAGTAATGCCTCACCTTTTATCTACTGATTCAGTGTTGGTGTCTTAGGTGTGAACTTTCTTGACCTGTCCTGCAATTTCTCATCTCTCCCCAGTCTGCCAGCCTGCTGTTACAAGTTTTCTTTACTCAGCTTGCCTTCTCATTGTATGTTCCTAACATCTTTGATTTTCTTGCTCCCAGAATTCCCCATGATGCCTTCCTTCATAATCCTTAGCTTGATTTCTTATGCCCTGCTGTTCATTTTCTTATTTCCAATTTTTTTTTAATTTTATTTTATTTTATTGGTGCACTGTATTCATACATCATAGTGGGATACAAACTATTGTAGACATACATGCACACATCGCCCAGTCAGCCCCCACCCGATCCCCACCCCATTCTCTCCCCATCCCTCCCTCCCATGCTTGGCTTAGTGGTTGACATCTAGTATTATAGCAATTTATCCAAAATTAAAAATGATAATCTCACATAACAGTTTCATTTGTCTGATACCAAGCTTTTGATGACTTAAAGATAACATTTCAATATTTCTTTTTGCTTTCTTTCTTACCAGAGAATATTTTTTCTTTTTTTTTTAGGTGAAGCTATCATATATTTATTTTTCAGAAAAAAATCTATGGAATATGGACTCTAGATACTCAAAACAATCTCGAAGCAAAAACAAAGCTAGAAGATGTATATTTTCTGATTTCAAACCATATAAAGCTACAATAATTGAAACAGTGTAGTACTGTTCTAAAGGCAGATATATAGACCATTGGAGTTAAATACAAGCCTAGAGCTAACTTCTTCCCTATATTGTCAAGTTATTTTTGACAAGGTTTCCACGAAGATTTGGTGGTGGAAATAATAATCTTTTAACTAAATATTGTTGAAAAATAATAATTACATGGAAAAGAATAAAATTGGACCCTTACCTAATCCCACATACAAATATAAATCTTAAGACTATAAACTTTTAGGAGAAAATCTGGGTCATAAAACCTCACAACATTGAAATTGGCAGTGATTTCTTGGATATGATTTCAATGGCACAGGCAACTGAAGAATATACAAACTCCCTAGAAAATAAAAGAAAATATTGTATATCCAAAGACAATGTAAACAGAGTTAAAAGTTACTAATAGAATTGGATAAAATATTTCCAAATGCTATATCTGAAGGTATATTAATATTCCAACTAGAAATCCTAAAAATTAACAACAATAAAGGCAAACAATACAATTTAGAGATAGGTAAAAGACTAACATAAATAATGAATCTCCACAGATAACCAATCTTAGTTGTCTGTTGGATGGAAACTCTTGTTTCTCTGGTTCTGGTGAGTGTTACCTATTTCTTCTTTGTAGTTAATCTCTTTGAGTATTTTCTCTAGCGCTGGTTTTGAAGACATAAATTCCTTCAGTTTCTGTTTGTCATGGAAGCTTCTTATTTCTCCATCTAATTTGATAGAAAGTTTTGCTGGATAGGAAATTTTTGGCTGGAAGTTGTTTTCTTTCAGAGTTTGGAATATGTTACTCCAAGCCCTTCTGGCTCTCATGACTTGGTTTGGGAAGTCTGGAGTGATTCTAATTGGTTTGCCTCTGAATGTCACTTGGCCCTTTGTTTTTGTTGCCTTTAAGATTCTCTGCTTGGCTTCCACATTGGTCATTTTGACAATTATATGGCGTGGGGATCCTCTTCTCGGATCCTGTCTAAAGGGAGTTCTATAAGTTTCCTGGATCTGTGTATCAACCTCTTGCTCTATATTTGGAAAATTTTCTGCTATTACTTCCTTGAAGAGATTGTTGATCCCTTTGGTTTCACTTTCTTTTCCCTCCTCTATTCCAATTATTCTTAGGTTAGCTCTCTTAAGATGGGCCCATATTTCTTCAATGTCAGATTCCTGCTGTTGGATATCTTTTTCTAGATTAGAAACTATGCATTCATTTTTGGATTGCTCATCTTCTAAGAGCGAGATTCTGTTCTCCATGTGGTCTAATCGGTTGTTTGTGCTTTGAATTGAGGCCTTTACTTCATTAATTGCATCCTTTATCTCTTTTTGGCTCTCTCTGAGTTCTTTTCGAAGCACCTCTATTATTTCTACAGTTATTTTCCTGATTTGATCTTCTAGAAATCTCTGATTTTCTGTTTTATCAGGTTCTGATGTTGTGGGGTTGTGCACATTCATTATTTCAGTGTTATTTCTCTCTCCCATGATTTCGGAGGTTTGTGCCTTCTCTGGGTTCTTCCCTTGGGTCACTATGGCTTCACTTAAGGTGCTCTGGATCTCGAGTCTGTATTATCTCAGACCCTACTACTCCTTTACTGGGTTGTATCACAGAGTCTCCGACCCAGGGAGTCGATAGAGGCTGCTTTAAACTATGGGGGGTGCCAGGTTGCACGCTCTCCTATGGTGTGATATCTCTGCCACCACCACTCCCTCACTGGGTCAAGTCCCAGGAGGCACAATACTGGGATTTCTCCTCTGTGGCCCGCAATTTGACTCACTGTTCTTGAGTACGTAGATGTAGCTGTACTGGACTCGGTGAATTCACTGCTGCTGCCGCCGCCGGTGGCAATATGGCGCCTCTGCCACGCCCTCGGCCATGAGGCTGGTGTATTTTTTCTTCTCTGGTTTTGATTTCCACTCTGAATCCCTGCAGCGTGTGCTGAGCTCAGCCACTGGGAGCTTTAAATGCTGTCTGCGCCGAAAGATCCCGCCTGGCTGTTCCGCATCGGCTCACCTCGGCTTGCTGTAGCCGTCCGCTGAGTTCGCCGCTGCCGCCGGCAGTATGGCGCTGCTGCCGCGTTTTCGGGCACGTGTGTCTCTTCTGTGGCCCTGAGCTCTGTTCTCAGTTCGCTTTCTCTCTGGAGCCTGGTGGTTTTTTTGTTTTTCTGGTGATGGTGTTTTCTGGCTATGAAAGGCGCTCTTTTTATGGTAATGGAGATTGGTTGTTAGCGGGACTCTTAAGCCCCGCTTTTCTCGGTCGCCATCTTCCCGGAAGTCCAAGCCTTATTTCCAATTTTGAAATACCAAAGATGCTTGTTTAAAACTAAAAGCTGGTTCTAGTAATATATATATATTTATAAAATATAAATATATAAAATTTATAAAATATAAAATATAAATATATAAAATGCTTTCCAACTTTACTGCTTGATAAGTCTAATCATCTCCGACTACTGATTTTTTACTCCCTACCACACATTCTCCAAATCCCAATAAACATTGTTGGAGACTCTTATTCTTCCACCTCAACTTCCAGGGAAAGCATTTATGTCCACCTCAAGAAAAGAATACTGGAAGGGACTCTTCCTGGATCTCCAACCCTAATTTGCTCCTCACTATAAAAGAATGTTTACCGTATTGAAGAGATTGCTGCCATCAAGATGTTTATCAGTGTAGCACAGTATATGGTAGTTAAGTATTCAGGAAACAGAATGTCAAACTTGTAATTCAAGGCCTGTCTCCTAGACTTTCCAAGCCCCCATTCCCCCACCTGTGAAATGCTGTGATTGCTCTAGCTGCCTCCTAGAGTTATGAGGAAGATAACATCCAGCATAAAATACTCACTCAAAAATGCTAGTTGTCACTGGTTGAGTCACAAGGGGTCTGGGTTAAAGCCTATAAAGTGGCTAGACTGCACACTGGAATTTTCTGGACAACTTTAAAAAATTGTTGTGTCTGAGAATCTGATTTAGTGTGTCTGGGATGGGCTTAGGTTGTTGCAGTTTTTAAGCCTTTACAAATGACTCCGTGGGTAATTATGTTTGAAAGCAACATTTAAAAGCAAGAACAAGAATTCTCTCTCTCTTAGACTTTTAGAAGTATAGGAGTAAATAGACCTGGCATAAGCCACTTCTTTTCTGTGTTTTCTTACACGCTACTGCTATTGACTGGACCTTTGAGACAGACCCCAATCCATCTTACCACTGTTGACTGAAGACATCTATGAAAAGTTTGCCCAATAAGGGCACTAAACACCCAAGAGATAATATAAAGCCTTGTTTTGACTCAGTTCCAAATTATTTCCTCTTATATGTTCTAAAACCCCCAGGGTGGTTTAAATGCTGTGTGTGTATATATAACACACACACACACACACACACACACACACACACACACACACACATGTTTTTCCCATAATTACTCATGATAAAATTTAATTTAGAAATTAGGCATGATAAGAGATTAACTTGTGTTTAAACCAGGCGTGGTGGTGCACGCTTGTAATCCCAGCATCTGGGGGGCTGAGACAGTAGGATCACTGTTTGCGGGGCAGCCTCAGCTACTTAGGTCCTTTTCAACTCAGTGAGACCCTGTTTCAAAATAAAGAATAAAAAAATCGGGCTGGGCGTGTAGCTCAGAGGTAGAATGCCCCCGGGTTTCATTCCCAGTACCGCAAACAAAACAAGACAAAACATGTATTTATATCTATAATAAAATTTATCTAAATGGTATCTCTCTAAAAATATAATTGGATTATAGGTAACAAACCATGAATAAAAGCTATGAATAAGGGGAGGAGGGGATATTCATTGTATTTAATCTAGTGCTTGCAAGGAGCCTGTGGTTTGAGGTGATTTGTCCTCCATAAAGAAGGTGGATATTTTCACCACTGCTTGTCATTTCACTGTATCCATGCTCTTGGTCATTACTAGGAATGAAAAAGGAATAACTCACCTTAATTTCTACATAAGTCAAGAAATTCTTCAAGTTGGATATTGAATGGCTTCTATACAAAAATGAAGGTAAAATGGTTCTGTCTCAATAGGTTATTTTGAGGGTTAAATAAGATACACATGTCGAGTCTAGAACAAATTCTGAAATATAAAAGCTCAGTACAGCCCGGCGTGGTGGCGCACGCTTGTAATCCCCGCGCTTGGGAGGCAGAGACAGGAGGATCGCGCAGGTTCCAAGCCAGCCGCTGCGCGCTGGCTTAGGAGACCCTGTTTCCAAATAAAAATGTTAAAATAGGTCTGGGAGTGTAGCCCGGAGGTAGAAGGGCTTCCAGGAACCCTAGTACCACCACCAAAAATAAAATAAAATAAAATAAGATAAAAAAATAAATAAAAGCTCAGTACATGCTAGCTGTTACTATTTTGAGGCCAACACCGTGCACAAGAGGAGGTGGCTATTTTTTTTTTTTTTTTTTTTGGTGGTACTGGGGTTCCTGGAAACCCTTCTACCTCCGGGCTACACTCCCAGACCTATTTTTATACATTTTTATTTGGAAACAGGGTCTCTTAAGTCAGCCTGCGTGGCTGGCTTTGAACCTACGCGATCCTCCTGTCTCCGCCTCCCAAGTGCGGGGATTACAAGCATGCACCACCATGCCCAGCAAGAGGAGGTGGCTTTTGGCTGGCCTGTGTGGTCAGGACCCAGCTGTTAAAACTTGCCTTCTGGCTGTTCTCCAATGGAGATTGGAGCTGGTGTTGGGGGACAGTCTTTGGTTTCTTGTTAAGGTTCCTGTCAAAACAGAGCCTCACTCATTATTCATGCTTGTTAGCTACTTATTTGCCCCAGAGTGAGTGGAAGGATTTTGGGTTTTAATACTTACAGTTTAATCCTATTTCTCAAGCAGAACTATGGTAAGTAAGACTTTTGGCCTTTGAAATTCACCTTACTTGGTGAATAAAGTTTAGCTGCATCAGTCTATTTAGTTTGAGTGGTGCTGCTATGACAGAACACCTGATACTGGATAATTTATAAAGAATAGAGGTTATGCTATAATTTTTGGAACAGGGAGGTCCAAGATCAAGGAGCCAGCAGGTTTGGTGTCTGATGAGGGGTCTGGTCTTCATTTGAGGGATGGCACCTCAAATGCTGCATCTCCAAAGAGGAGGTATGTAGCTCCTCACTTGTCTGAAAAGCAGACATGATGAGGTGAGGGGAGCTGGCAAGAGAGAGCAAAGGGTGGGGTTCTAGCCCTTTTAAAGGGCATAGATTCTGCTCTTAAGGGTGGAGCGCTTGTAGCCTAAACAACTCTCAAAGTCTCTACCTCTTAATATGGTTAATAGTGGAGATTAAGTTTCAGCATGGGTTTCGAAGGAACAAGCATTCGAACGATCAACTATGTTTACATCATTTAAAATTGGACCAAGATCCTTTAAGGCAACCAGAATAATCCCTGGGGCTTATTTTAGGCTCTTGAAATCAGTTATGATCATACACAATCCAGTTTAAGTTTTAAATTACATTGTTTTAAGTTTTTAAGGTGGCAGTGGACTTTAGGAATCCTCCTTGTAGATCAGTTGCTGAGTTGGGTATTCATGGTGGGGTATTCATGCTCACTTAACAAGATGCAAATGGAAGCTTTCTGGTTGCTGTGAATTCAAAGATGATTTTTTAGAAATTTCAAACACTTGGAGCTAAAACCCTCTCTAGGACTTGATTTGGAGATAGCAAAACTCAAATTCATTATCCTAGTCATCCAACAATTCCCCCAGGCAGTGCCTTTTCTATCTATGCCTTTTCCAGATTCCCTCTACCATCCATTTTAAGTAAAATGCTGGGAGAAAGAGAAGAGAAAAAAGCCTTGGGTCTGAGTGGAGGAGACTGTGGACACTCCATCATACAAACTAGGCGTGGGATACCTCTGATGTGATAGACACCACCCTGGTGAATGAGTAGAGCTACTCTGTTGTGAATTGCCTTGATTTTGAAGAAATTTTGCTTTTCAGTACTGAGGATGGAACCCAGGGGCATTCGACCTCTGAGCTATACCCCCTGCTCTATTTTTTATTCTTTATTCTGAAACAGGGTCTCACTGAGTTGCAAAGGGCCTCATTAAGTACCCGAGGCTGTCCGCAAACCGCGATCCTCTGGTCTCAGCCTCCTGAATGCTGGGATTACAAGTGAGCACCACCACGCCCAGCTATTTTTAATTCTTTATTTTGAAACAGGGTCTCACTGAGTTGCAGAGGGCCCAAGTAGTATCTGAAGCTGTCCTCAAACCTCCTGCCTCAGCCTCCCAAATGCTGGGATTACAAGTGTGCACCATCATGCCCAGCTGAACAAATTTTCTTGTGATCCCAGGTCTTCCTTTTACTGGTTGAAAAACTTTGGCTAAGTTCTGTCATTCATTAGGTCTCAGTAGGATAATAAATGTTCACTTTCATGTTCATTGTGAGACTTAAATAAAATAATACAATAAAACACTTAGCATGGAATAGTAAGCATCAGTTAGCTTTCTGTTACTGTGACAAAATAACAGACAAAAGAGAGGAAAGGTTTATTTTCATTGGCAGTTTCAGAGGCCTCAGTCTTGGGTTGGCTTGTGATTGTTTTGATCAATAGTTTGAAGTAACACTATGGGATCAGAAAAGGCCAAGTGGCAGCACAATGGTTTTCTTGGAATATTCTGTCTTAGAATACTGATTTGTGGAACACTCCTTTTGAGAACTTGGCTGCCTTGCTATGAAACTCACACCAAATGGAGAGTCCCTGTGTGGGTGTTCCAGTTGAAATCTCAAGCTAAGCTCCCATCTGACAGCCAAGATCATCTAGCTGTGTTCATGAGCCATCCTGGATGTCCAGCCTTGATGAGCCTTTAGATGACTCTAGCCCTGGCTGTGATCTTATTGTACTTATGGGACCAGCCAGCTGAGTCCAATTAACCTATAAAACTAAAAGAGGCAAGAGTAAACTGTAGTTTTATGCAGTTACATTTTGGAGTAATTTGTTATGCAGACATACTATCCTGAACAATGCTCTTTTTTACTATAGGCCTTCAAATTGTCATTTTTTCCCTCTTCCTAAATGGCCTTTTCTGAATTCACACTCTTAACTAGCCTTTGTCCTGGGCAAATCATTTATTTATTTATTTATTTATTTATTTACTTAAATTTTAACCCAGGGACATTCTACCTCCAAGCTATACTCCCATCCCTTTTTTAGTTTTTACTTTGAAACGTGATCGTGTTAAATTTCTGAGGGGCTCCCTAAGTTGCCGAGGTTTGTCTTGAATTTGCGATCTTCTTTTTCAGCCCCTTGAATATGCCTTTATTTATTTATTTTTATATCAGAAGGTTAAATATTTACTCTTCAGCAGAGATTTCACTGATCACATACTTTGGATTGCTTCTCATGTTTTTACAGCACCCTGAAACAAAACAGTATGCATCTAACTTTTTTTCACATATGGATGCACAACACATTTCATTTCTGAGTCCATGAGCAATCCCCTAATGAATCAAATGTTCTCTTGCTTGCTCATTGAGAAGGAAAGATAAACTCTATTGACCAGATTGGTTTCATTTTAATATCTAATCACAGATATATAGTTGTGCTAGAGATGGAGAAATATTTTGACTAAAATATTTTGAGTGCCCTTCAAATTTTATTACTTCACTTGGAGTATAGCTGCCTTTCAGAGAAGTCAATTTGCTCTGCTCTGTCATCTCCATTTATGATACCTGAAAGTAACACAGCTAGTCTGCATTCAGATTTATTGCAACCTTTAAAGCATGTCTCCCCACACCTACTTTTAAAATGCTAAAACTTCAATCTTAGCCACTTGGATTTGTTTAGAATATCTAACATGCCTCACTGGGAGCCATAGCCCAAAGGCTGTTGTCACCTTTCTTGTGTTCACTTTATGATTTAGTGAAGAAATAGTTCTATGTAATACATATCTCTGTATGAAAACTGTTTTTAAGATTCCAATTTCTCCCAGTAGATATTTTTGAATTTTTATCTGTCAGTTTTCCTTCATGAAATTTCCTTCATTTCATGTGTTCTTTCATTTTTATCATCTAAAGGAAGTATCAAACAAAATGTATTTGTAACTAATATCAGCTTATGATTCATTTTCCAAATTATCATGTTAATGTGATAGTACATACTTTACCACATTAGTGTTTGTTTTCTTTCCCTTCTGAAAGGGAGTTGCCTTTCTTGTTAACTCCTAAAACAGGACCAACTAGTTTTAGTTCTCCCTGTTACTCAAGATTGATTTATTCACCAACAAAAGCAAAACATAAGACTGTAACACAGAAAGATGAAGATATTTAAACCAAATAAAATAAGGAATTAATAGTTGATAAAAGGGGAACATTTGTTTGAAATGAATTATACTATTTATGCCATTTTTCTATCAAGTCATATCTGTGTTTCCTATTCAGTAAAACTGAAATAATTAAAAAAATATAGCTTAATAGTTATCTGTGTACTATATAAGATTTATAACAAATTAATATATTTAGCTTGTTTATGTGTTACTACTTTTATTTTTCATACCTACTTTATATAGTGATACTTATCTCATACTTATAGTGATACTTATCTCAATAAAGTATCTCTTCTGAGCCTTTTTGGTCTTCTTTTAATGTTTTCACTGTAAAAGATAAACTAAGAGTAAAATTTTGTTCGAATCATTACATTTTATTATTTATTTATTCATTTCTTTTGTGATAGTGAGTATTGAATCCAGGGGCATCTACCTCTGAGTATACCCCCAGTTTTATTTCCTATTTTTTATTTTGAATCATGGTCTAAGTTGTAGAGGACCTCACTAAGTAGCGGAGACTGGCTGTGAACCTGCGACTCTCCTGTCTCAGCCTCCTAAGTACTGCAGTGCAAGTGTGCACCACCACACCTGGCTGTATTTTATAATTTATAATAATAGGTTGGCATATGTTTGTACTGAAAGTAGATATTGAAATAATGAAGTATAATGATAGGAATATTTTTAAAGCAAAATTACACATTCGGATCCTGGAGTAGAAAAGAGACTATTACATAGTGGGGAGGGAGAGAAGAAAGAGGAGATGGTGAGTGAAGGTGAAGGGAAGGTGACTATGACCTGTGCAGGAGACATGCATATAGGGAAATGTCACAGTGAAACCCCTTAGTTTGTACAATAATGTGTGCTAATTAAAACAATCACACAAATGTTCAGAGGGGCCACGCAGATGGCATAAGAAGAACTAACTATTGCCTGATCTCTCAACTCTTCAAGAAAAGTTAAAATTTAATTTTATACAGATTCTCCTGAATTTGAATGACTGAAATTAAGTTTTCACAAAAACACTGTGCTTTTCTGTACTACATCGGCTAAACAACAACACAACTCTCTTCAATCCGTTGGTGACCTTTTGTGATTTCTCATAAAGTTTCTGAGAGTAGGTTTTGTAGACACCCTGAAGCCATATTATGCTGACTACTGAATGATATGAGCAAGTGACTCAGCATACAGTACTTCATTTTCTAATCTATAAATTAGGATAATAATTCTACTTCTCCTACAGGATTTTAGTGAGAATTAAAGGAGGTAATCTTTATATATAGCTTAGCACAAGATGGATACATAGGAAGTACCTAAATAAATTTGGTTGTATTGATGGTGAAGGTAAGTGTTTGGAGTCTTTATTAATTTAAATCAACCAAGAGTGTTGATTTATAGGGTGAATAGGGAGATGAAAGGTTGAGAACATTTGAGAAGCTTAGATACTGAAAAGTCAGACTCTCTTGCCTCTGCAGTATCGAAGCTCCTTGGTTTTGTTGTTGTTTCACAATAGCCATCTTCCATAAATCCAGGTGAAAACAAAATTTTACAAAGAACAGGTAAGTTTAGCTGCTCTGACGCTCTCCCTACAATGTAGCTCCTGTCCTGTGATTGCTCTCAACTCTGTAAACATTTAAGTTGTGGCAGATTATATAGATCATAGATGGTCAATGCAGTATGCCTCATTCCACATCCTCTTCCTGTGAGATATCAACACTTTTCTCCTTTCCTTAAATGTGGCAAACATTGGGACTGTTTCAATGAAGGAAGTAAGGCAGACATACTGTTATGTGACTTCCAAAACTAGGTCTTCCAAATGCCACGCCCTTCCATGTTCTTTTGGTTATTCATTCGTGGAACCCAGTAGCCAAGCTGTAAGGTAGCTCAATGCAAATTTCAAATTGATAGAAATAACTCAGAATGATGTCCACTTAAAATTTTGGAAAGGCATAGAAGACACTGGGACATCCAAGAGTGGACTGAAGTCTTTTATTTGCTCTGATGCAAGAATAATTTTATGTTAAAATACATGACTCGTAGCCAGGCGTGGTGGCGCATACTTGTAATCCCCGTGTTTGGGAGGCAGAGACAGGAGGATCGCGCAGGTTCGAAGCCAGCCACACTGGCTTAAGAGACCCTGTTTCCAAATAAAAACATAAAAAATAGGTCTGGAAGTGTAGCCTGGAGGCAGAAGGGTTTCCAGGAACCCCAGTACCACACACACACACACACACACACACACACACACACACACACAAAATACATGACTCATTTCTCTGCCTTGCACACATGCTCTAATATAGTCATATTTAGACAGGTTAAAATTTAACCTCAGAATTATATTAAACCAAAGAATAAAAACTTTAACAGTATTACTTGAGGGGAGCTGACTATAATTACAATATTTTGTTTCTCTAATGAGTCATCAGCATCACTTATGACCCAACATTTAAAATTATTTGGTGAGCTGGGTGTGGTGGCACATGCTTGTAATCCCAGCATTGGGGAGGCGGAGACTGGAGGATAATGATTTGTGGACAGCCTCACCTACTTAGGGAGGCCCTTCACAACTCAGTGAGTCCCTGTTTCAAAACCTAAAAGACTAAAAATTAGGCCAGGGGTGTAGCTCGGAGGTAGAATGCCCCTGGATTTCACCCCCAGTCCTGCAAAAAGAAAAATTAAATTATTTGGTGAGATAGGCTAGTTCCAAAAGCATTCCTTTCCCAAAGAACAGTACCAATTAAGAGCACTTTTCCTACTTTGAAAGTTGGTAGGAATTGAAGTTTAATATCGTTCTAAGAGGAATGACCCATGGAAGGGACTTAAATGGTGGGGCTATATTTGAGGGTGTAGACTAAATAATCTTTGGTTCACCAAACCCTGCATATTAACATAGCTGAAAATTCATCCAGATAACAAGAAATAAGAATTTAAACAATTTAATAGTTTAGCATCACATATAACCACAAAACAGTTCAAGAGTTAATCTTTGTACAGATAGTGAAGTAATATGATAGTAATTGATCAGAGTGATCTTGGTAACATAGCATACAATATGCCAATTTTTGAATGAAAGTTCTATCTAGGGATGTGTGAGCATTGTTATGATACATGAATATTTCTGAAAAAATGAACCATGGCCGGGCGTGGTGGTGCACGCTTGTAATCCCCATGCTTGGGAGGCAGAGACAGGAGGATCGCGCAGGTTCGAAGCCAGCCGCGCTGGCTTAAGACACCCTGTTTCCAAAAATAAAAAAAAGGTCTGGGAGTGTAGCCCGGAGGTAAGGGCTTCCAGGAACCCCAGTACCACCAAAAAAAAAGAACCATGTATAGAGTGACTTTCCCCTTAAATATTTCCCCCTCCTTCATGCTAGTGTCTGTCTTTACCCATTATGCCTAGAAGTTATCCCCTGAATTTCTGATATAGTACTAATCAGACAATGCTGGATTTCAGTGTCAAATGATCTTTGCAAAGATTGATTAAATAACATGAAGTTAAGGAGAGAAATGGAAAAATGCTTGAATATGGTTTCATTGATGAATAGGGCTGGGTAGATAACCCAATCAGAAAAATGCACAAGTGAACTAAATAGATATTTCACAAAAAAGAAATTCAAATGCCCAATAAATGTGTGAAAAATATTCAACATCATTATCAATCAACAAGATGCAAATCCACTAGGATGTATGACTACAATGCACCAACAAAAAATAAAAAAACTACCCTGAGATTTCACCTAACTCCAATTAGAATGGCAAACATTCACAACACAAATAACAAATGCTAGCCACGATGTGGAGAAGTGAGTTAAAAATGATTGAAATGCACGTAAAACTCAAATGAGAAGAGATTTAGAAATTAAATAGAGATGAATCGGGACAATTAAGAATTAAGTGGTGCCTTAAATTTTTGAGGAGCTGGGCGTGGTGGCACACACTCTCTGCTCGTAATCCCGCACTTGGGAGGCGGAGACAGGAGGATCACGCAGGTTCGAAGCCAGCCACGCTGGCTTAAGAGACCCCGTTTCCAAATAAAAATGTAAAAAATAGGTCTGGGAGTGTAGCCCGGAGGTAGAAGGGCTTCCAGGACCCCCAGTACCACACACACAAAAAATTGAGAAGCCTTTGCTATTTCTAAAAAATAAATCCATTATCATTATTATTACTATGACTTTTTGACATTAAAATTAAAGTTTTATCAAGATATGATATTTCACTCTTCTAGAAAAATAGTACCTAGGAGAAGAATGGCACAGGGAGTTCAGACTAACTCACTAACTCACTGACAAAGAAGTACCTCATGTTTTACATAATAAAACTTTTACAGGTTTTACTCTTTAGAACTTCACACACACACACGCACACACACACACACACACACACACACACACACACAGAGAGAGAGAGAGAGAGAGAGAGAGAGAGAGAGAGAGAGAGAGAACAATCTCTAAAGTTCTTATCTTGAAGAATGACATTCTGTCTTTAAGCCTTTAACTCTGTAACAACGTCAATTTGGAAATAATAATATTCACTTTTCTTTGACACTTTCATTTCCTTCTACATATATACTATCTAAATAATACCTTCCTCTTTCCCAAATGCTATCAAAAGTATCACAGGTTTTTGTGGTGTATTTTGGTACAGATAATCATGAAAGATGACATAGTCCATGAGTTTAGCAGCCTTTTGTTTCTTAAATGGATTAAGATTTTTTAAAATTTTTGTTTCATTGACTTAAGATTTCACACAATTACCTTTTCCTGTATATATTTTCACCCCTCACATTTTCCTTTGTGAATAAATTGCAATATGACATATTTTTATTATTTACCTACCATCTGTACATTTTCTCTGTGTTGTTTCACATGGATGTTATTGCTGCCATTTATAACATTAAGCTTCAATAGATACAATTTGTTTCAGATTTTCTTAGAGTCATTTTTTCTTCAGAATTTTTCTCAATACACTTATTACTTCTGTATTTCTAAGACTATAAATGAAAGGATTTAATACAGGAACCACTATTGTAAACAAAATACCAGCAGGCATATCTTTATCTCCTTCTTCAAGCAAATTTGGTCTAATGTACATGAAGAAAATAGACCCATAGAACAGGGAAACAGACAAAAAGTGAGAAGCACAAGTGGAAAAGGCTTTGACCCTTCCTTCTTTAGATTTCATTTTGAAAATTGTAAAAACAATGTAGACATAAGAAATTAAGACGCTACCTATTGTGAAGACTTCAATGGAACCAGCAAAGACAAATAGTACAAGCTCATTGATATATGGATCAACACAGGAGAGTCTGTACAAAGGAAGAATATCACAGTAAAAGTGATTGATGTGATTAGACCCACAGAAAGCTAACCTAGACAGCAGCCCTACGTGAATCATGGAATGCAGGTTTCCCGCTAGGAAGGCTCCCATAGTCATTTGAAGGCAGAGTTTCTTTGACATCTTGGTGTGGTACTGCAGTGGGCTGCATATGGCCACATAGCGGTCATAGGCCATCGCTGAAAGAAGGAAGCAGTCTGCAGTTTCCACAGTGCAAAGAATATAAAACTGTACAATACATTCAGGAAAGGAAATCCCTCTGTCCTCAGAAAAGAAGTTCTCTAACATCTTAGGAGTAATAGCACAGGCACAGCAAGAATCCACGAGAGCCAAGTTACCCAGAAAGATGTACATTGGTGTGTGAAGTTGACGCTGTGTAACAATCAAGGCTACCAAACCTAGATTCCCCATCATAGTGACCAGATAGATGGCAAGGAACACCACAAACAGAAGGGTCTTCTGGTGTGGGTAGTCGGCAAATCCTGTGAGGATGAACTCATTTTTCATGGTATTATTTTCTTCAATCATTTCTCACTTCTCTAGAAAAAAAATGGTAGAAAATAAGGTGCTAGTTTACAACATGTTCCAAACTCAATTGAATTCTCATTGACTCAGAGGAAGAGATCCTTTTCCATCTGGATGTTGGTGTATGCCCAATTCTGGGTGAAAATCAATCTTCTTACTCAGTTACCTATTTTCCTATTTAATGACAATTCCTCCGGCGTATTTTCAAGGAAACTTCAGATTGGGTGCACAAAGATGGCTTTTGAATTCTTGAGAGAAATATTCAACACACACATACACACATAACTTCTCTATATTATTTGGGTAAAGTTGATTCAAACTTTTAAGTGTCAGAAATTACTATCAATCATTGTTCCCAAAAAGGTTCAATGACTGCATACGCAGTGGTTTAAGAATGTTGTGTGAAAGACTATTGTTGTCCACCAATGTGCTCAAAAGCAGTATACACAATTGTCAAAAGGCAGAAACAACTCAAATTTCTATGGACAGATGATTTGATAAATAAAGTGTAGTAGACACATACAATGACGTATTTGGCCTCTTGCACGAATGAAATTTTGACATGTTACAATGTGAATATACCTTGAAGACATGATGCTAAGTAAACGAAGCCTGTTATAAAGGACAAATACTGTAGACACCACTTATACCAGGTACCTGGAGTATTTATATTTAAAGAAACAATATAGAATGGTAGTTGCCAGAGGGAGGGAGGAACTAGAGCTATTGACCGAGGGTATGTAGTTTCATCTCAAGGAGAGAGAACAGTTTTGGAGATAAATGGTGATGATGGTTGCATAATAATGTGAATGCACTTTGTGCTGCTGACCTGATAGTTATACATGGCTAAAATGGCCAATTTTATGCTATGTTAAATATCCTAAAATAATTTAAAAACTATTTCCATTTGCATAGTTCTAGTAATTTACTATCTTCAGTCTTAGTGTAGTATACAATTAAAAACTGAAATGGTGTTGGGGAAAAGGGGGCTATAGATTAGATATTTATATCTCTGAGGAATGGGGGTGGGGAGAGTGATAAGGATGGAAATAAGGAGGAGGGATAGAGAGGAGAGAAATGAAAAAAAAAAGAGAAAAGAAAACAAAAACCCTACTGTGAATAGTGGTTAAAAAAATAATAAACAACTCTAAGTCAGGCACGGTGGCTCACATCTGCAATCCCAGTACTTGAGAAACTGAGACAGGAAGATGGTAGGTTTGTGGCCAGCCTCATCAACATTGGCAGACCCTCCCCAACCTAGTGAGACTCTGCATCATATTAAAAATAAAATAGGGCTGAAGGTGCAGCTCAAAGGTAGAATGCCTCTGGGTTCAATCCCCAGTACCACTAAATAAATACATAAACACATAAATACATAAATACACTAAAACATTTGTGTATGCAATTCATGTGCATAAAGAATTTAAATTTCATTAAAAATTAAGAGAAATTTTAAGAGTGAAAAATTGAGAAATTCAATTGTGCAACTATATGTCAAAAAATAAAATCAAATGTCAAACACAAATTGGGAGATATTTGTAATGAATACAATAATGTTTCTATAGTTCTTTTTTCTTTGAGGTACTGGGGATGAAACACAGGGGTATTCGACATCCAACCTAAACCTCCAGTCCTATTTTTTATTCTTTATTTTGAAACAGGGTCTCACTGAGTTGCAAAAGGCCTAAGTAGCTGAGTCTGTCCTCGAACTGTGATCCTCCTGTGTCAGTCTCCCAAATGCTGGGATTACAAGCTTGCACCACCATGCCCAGCTACCAGTAGTTTTGTTCTATGGGAAATATATAAATTACTATGAATAAAACTAGAAAATAAGTAAAGAAAAACAAAAATATTTCATGGAAAAAATATTTTTTGCAGTACTGGGGATGGAACCCAGAGGCATTCTACCTCCAAGCTATACCCCTGGTCCTATTTTTTATTCTTTTTATTTTGAAGCAGAATTTTACTCAGTTGCAGAGAGCCTCACTAAGTAGCTGAGGCTGGCTGTGAACCTACGATCATCCTATCTCAGCCTCCCACGTACTGGGATTGCAATTATATGCCACCATCCCTGGCTTCAAGGAAAATATTTTTAACAAATTAAAAAGTTTTAGCTTTATTACTAATCAGAGAAACATCATTAAAATGAACTTTGAGGCTATATTTATTTTGCCTACCAAGGTTCCATTTTTTAAAATATAAATAGTAATGTATAGTGTTGTCTAGAACACCGTAAAATGGTTTCTATTTGCATTCCTGTTATGTGTATGAATTTGGTGCAGACATTATAAAACACTTTGATAATAGAATAATAGAATAGAAACTCCTAAAAGTTTACACCCTTTGACCAATAAAGATAAATATATTAGAAATAATAATAGAAATTAAGAAATAATAGAAATAATACCAATTCAGAAAAAAGATTTACATAAAATGATATTCATTATAATGTCATAGTGAACAAGTAAAAATATTTAATTGGTAAACATTTATTCAGTATGATTAAGTGTTAATGGATTATTTGAGGATGTATTATGCAATGTTTAAAAATTTTGTTTACTTAAAATATTTCATGAAGTGATAAAATAGTACTAAAATATTGTATAAATAATATTCCAATTAAATATAAACATGAAGGTTAAAATGATAGTAAAATATATTAAAATTTTCATGCCATACTTATTCGTAATAAAATTATAGGTAATTTTTCTTCTCTATTCTAATTTTCTCCAGTGACTATTATTCTTATAATCAGAAAACAAAATTTTGTAATAAGTAAATATAATGACATACTCATAGTTCTTTTATGTTTCATAATCTGACAAATCTATAATAAGCACTGGGTGTTCAATTAATGTTTTTTGTATTTTACAATGCTACAATGGACAGGTCATACTGGATGCATTGAAGAAATGCTTACATTATTTCTGTGAAAATGGCATAAATATTTAGGAATAATAATTTATTACCAATATTGCATGCATCTTAAACCATTAAGGAATGTATTCTAATTATAGTATTCATTTGTAAGGTCACGTACCTCTATGGAAAGTAGTATCCAAAGTGTCCACTTTTACATATAAAGTATTACCATTATTTTCTATGATTCAATAATGTTCATACTTATTAAAATCTCAAGATTTTCATTATAAAACTGATAAATGTGTCTTTATAGGCAAAGATTTATAACATATTGGTGAATGTTTTTTTCATCTACTTTATTTTTGTAACATTGAGAATCATTTATTCTTTGGCCTGATGTGAGCTGGTCTGTTGACCCTCCTAAACATTTTTAGACTGACAATTTTCTACATAGTTATTGACCACAACTACACCTGAAATGTCAAGAATGTAGAAAAAATATTTTGGGAAGATACAGAAAGCTCTCTTCTTTTTAAAACCATTGCTGACTTTAGAATTTCAGATTTGGTGGGTTGATACTTTTAGGAACAATATTTTCAAATGAACATTTAAATCTATATAATTTGTGTGGCTTTGCATTAAATAACTTACCATGCCAGCTTAGACCCAAAAAATAATATTACCTTTAGTTTTCCCAGTTGAATGAAATCACGTATAAATGTGTTTTATACTGATATCTTATTTCTCTAAGAATCAAAAGAGAAATATTTCTAAAATTATTTCAGAGGTTTAAAAGACTATCTTGAAACTATGTTCTGTGTTAATCTAATTGTCTAATATATAGGGAATGCCAAAACAAGTTTAATTTCTATTTTATTTTGTTTTATTTTACTTTACTTTTTGCAGTACTGGAGATGGAACTCAGGGGCATTCTACCTCCAAGTTACACCTCCAGCCCTATTTTTTATTCTTTATTTTGAAACTGGGTCTCACTGAGTTTGAAAGGACCTCATTAAGTAGCTGAGGCTTGCTGTAAACCCGGATCTTCCTGTCTCAGACTCCCAAATTCTGGGATTACAAGTGTGTGCTACCACACCCAGCTTAAATTCTATTTTATTTTTTTAAATTGTAATAGGAGAAAGCACATAATTCAAAGAAATTTCAAAAACCTTATTAATGTCTTCTATTATCACGTGATTTTACTTACTTTTTGATATAGTTAGATTTCTCTGGAATTCTGAAATGATATAAATAAATAGTCATTTGTCTAATTCTTACATAATAGACTTTGACTTTGAAGTAAAGGTAAGATTTCAAGGTTCTTGAAAATTTTAATCATAAGAAACTAGTGAGTGTAGATAGATACATGTTTTCAGAGTTAATGTTTATAGCAAAAAAAAAAAAGTTTAAATTCTTTCTCACCTATATTTCCCTGAGAGGCCAGTCAGTGGCTGGATAGATGTTAGTTTTTTAAAATAGCTCAAGCAATAAATTCTATCCTCTTGATTATTGAGAATATTTCTAGAGAAGTCAATGATGATATATGTCATTGGTTACGAATGGTATAAATATCCAAAATAACTCTAGGGGGAATTACTTGGCATTGACCTCAAAGCACAGCTTGGGAGATCCAATGTTCTGATCATCACAGACATACTAAAGTGGAATAATTGTGCCCTTTGAGACTTAGGAAGGCAAACACACATTTCTTAAATTTTTAAGGGTTATACATTGGTTTTCATTCATTGTATTTTATAATATTTGGATGTAAAATTCTAATTAAAAAAAATTTTTTTGCATTGGAATGGTTTGAAAAGGTTCCTGGAAGAAGTGAGAAGGAAAGTGGGATTGGTTGCATCAGAGTGGGGCAAGTGTGGTGCACGCAGAGTTTGAGAAGGACCACCTTTCCTACCTTTTTTATTTTGTTTTGTAATATTCATGTTTTATTATAGGAACTCTGACCTTAACTTTCTTTTTTTATTTTTTATTTTTATTTTTTGGTGGTACTGGGGATGGAACCCTTCTGCCTCCGGGCTAAACTCCCAGACCTATTTTATATTTATTTGGAAACAGGGTCTCTTAAGCCAGGGAGGCTGGCTTCAAACCTGCGTGATCCTCCTATTTCAGCCTCCCAAGCATGGGGATTACAAGCGTGTACCACCACGCCCAGCTTAACTTTCTTTTTTAAATTTAATTAAATTTTTTTATTGGTGCACTGTAGTCATACATCTTAATGGGCTATATAATGGTAGAGGCATACATGCACTCATTAAGCCCTTTCTCATTTTCCACCCCATTACCTCCCCTTTCCCTCCTCATGTTTGGCTTAGTAATTGACTTTGATGTTTATAAATGTACATCTTGCACATTAGGGAATTTCCCTCTGCCCCTTCCAATCCCCCGGAGTTAGGTCACCTTATTTGTTCACCTATGGTTTCTATTATTTTGTCTGGAGGTTCCTCCTATAACCCATTTTCTCCATAGCTTCCACATATTAGGGAGAGCATCTGATTTTTTACATTTTGTGACTGAGTATTCTCACTTAGCATAATGTTTTCCAGTTCCATTATTTCCCAGAAAATTCCATAATTCTGTTCTTTTTTTATGACAGAGTGAAATTCTATTGTGTGCATATCTTATAGATTTGTAATTCATTCATCTGTTTTTGGACATCTTGATTGGTTCCATAGTTTGGGAATTGTGAATTGTGCAGCTTTCAACTTAAGTATGGATCCATTAGTTTGGTAGTTTGGTTTCTAGTCTTCTGAGTAGATATCCAAAAGTGGTATTGTTGGATCAAATGGTAGATTCAGTCCTTCTCTTTTGAAGATCCTTCATACTGTCTTCTAAAGTGATTGCGCTAATTTGCAATTTCATCATCACTGTATTGATGATGAAATTCCTAATGATACTGAACATATCTTTATATGCTTATTGGCCATTTGTATTTTTTGTGTCTATTTCAATTTGTATATTCTACATGTTAGTCCTCTATCAGAGGAGTAGCTGACAAACATCTCTTATTCTGTGGGCTCTTTTCCTTAAATGAAAAGACACTTCTTGGTTTAATACTGTTCCATATATTAATTCTTGTTTTGATTTTCTGAGCATTAGGGGTATTACAGGTATATTTCACAACTCCCAGCTTGCTTTTCCCTTTTGTTGATGGCCATTTCCTATCGCTATTCCTCTTCGGCTAAAAGCAAAAAGAAGGTAGACTGTCTTTCTATATCAGTAAAACATCTTGAAACGTAGCAATCTATTCCTTTTACCTATACCAGGAGTTGGCAAACTTTCTACAAAAGACAAGACAGCAAATATTTAGGTTTTATAAGTGATAGCATCCTCTGTTATCTTATTTGCAGTCCTTTAAAAATGTAGACACCATTCCAGGATTATGGTCAGTACAAAAATAGGTTCCAGAATTTGTAAGGCACACTGGACTCTGATTTGGATTTCAAGGACTGACTGAGCAACCACTATTCATTCATTTGAAGCTACTTTTAAAAAGCACCACAGTTGCATTTTAGACCTTGCCTGATTTGCCCTTAGCAAATTTTTCACTCCCATATGTAAATGTCTCTTTACTTGGCAACTTCTGATAGGCGTCCCATACCTACATCTTAATGTCCTTTAATGGCTTTTGTGTCTCTGTAGCCCTTCTAAATGCTGCAGTTCCATAGAATTTTATCCTGTTCCTTCCACCTCCCTAATTCCCATAACTTCTTCCTCACAGCAACACATTGGACCAGAAGACTCTTCTTTCTTTTCCTTTGTGGTACTATGGATTAAACCCAGGTGCATTCTACGTCTGAGCTAAATCCCCATCCCATTTTGTTTTTTATTTTGTTATTATTTTATTTTTTATTAATTTTTTGTGGGTCTGGGGAGTCTCACAAAGTTTCTGAGAGTCTCCTTAAATTGCTGAGGCTGGCCTTGAACTTGCAAACCTTCTGTCTCAGCCACTCAAGTACAGGAAATACTGGAGTGTGCCACCATGCCCATCTCGGAGAGGTCTTATTATAAAACGTTTTATACATATTTCTTTCTGATTTTACAGTTTACCTTATACATTTTCCCTTAATTGCAGTATCTTCTATATGCAATTATCCCTACTTTTGGTTTTGATTTCCTCTCTAAATCATCTTCCACATAACCAAAACATGCTTTTAAAAATGTTTATCATTTAATTGTTAAGGTTTATTTTTATTAAAAATCCACCAATACCTCTCTTTTAACCAAAAAGGAGGGAAAAATCAGAATATATATTATATAACATATTATATAACATATTATATATCATAATTATTATATATTACACATATTATATAATATAGTATATATCATAATTATTATATATTACACATATTATATATAATATTTATTATATAACATACCACATATATTATATAATATTATATGTATCTGAATCACAGGATTCAGATACATTATTTCCTGGCCATAGGGAGTAATATGCTGTGTACCTAACACAACTTGGTCTTCAGTGTCTCTTTGTTTCTACACTATTAGACTCTGCTTCCTCTGCTGGGAGCCTTGCACTTTCATGATGTCCTTGGCTCATTCCAAAGGGGCTTAGAAACAATGCTGGAACATCTCCCAGCTACCACACACCAATACCCATTTGGTAGCTCAATATTTCCTTCCTCCACATCCTTACAAAGACAATTATGTTAAATGATCAATTAATTACAACTCAATACTGAGAAACCTTTTTTTTTTTTTTTTTTTTTTTTTTTTTTGGTGGTACTGGAGTTCCCGGAAGCCCTTCTACCTCTGGGCTACACTCCCAGACCTATTTTTATATTTTTATTTAGAAACAGGGTCTCCTAAGCCAGCACGCGCGGCTGGCTTCGAACCTGCGCGATCCTCCTGTCTCTGCCTCCCAAGCGCGGGGATTACAAGCGTGCGCCACCACGCCCGGCCTGAGAAACCTTTGAAGGACAGGGATCTAATCTTCTTCCATTTTGTATCTCCAATTGTTTTATATAAATTAAGTCTTAGGCCGGCATCGGAGCCTGCCGTGAGGCAAGGCCGGTACTGGGGCCTCCGAGGCCAGGATAAGAGCTTGCCGAGGGGTTAGGCCGGTGCTGGAGCCAACGAGGCCGGCAGCGGAGCCTCCCGTGAGGCATGACCAGTGCTGGGGCCTCCGAGGCCGGGATCGGAGCATGCCGAGGGGTTAGGCCGGTGCTGGGGCCAGCGAGGCCGGCATCGGAGCCTGCCGTGAGGCAAGGCCAGTACTGGGGCCTCCGAGGCCAGGATAAGAGCCTGCCAAGGGGTTAGGCCGGTGCTGGGGCCATCGAGGCCGGCATCGGAGCCTGCCTTGAGGCAAGGCCGGTACTGGGGCCTCTGAGGCCGGGATCGGAGCCTGCCGAGGGGTTAGGCCGCTGCTGGGGCCAGTGAGGCCGGCATCGGAGCCTGCCGTGAGGCAAGGCCGGTACTGGTGCCTCCAAGGCCAGGATAAGAGCCTGCTGAGGGGTTAGGCCGGTGCTGGGGCCAGCGAGGCCGGCATCGGAGCCTGCCTTGAGGCAAGGCCGGTACTGGGGCCTCCGAGGCCAGGATAAGAGCTTGCCGAGAGGTTAGGCCGGTGCTGGGGCCAATGAGGCCGGCAGCGGAGCCTGCCGTGAGGCATGACCAGTCCTGGGGCCTCCGAGGCCGGGATCGGAGCATGCCGAGGGGTTAGGCCGGTGCTGGGGCCAGCGAGGCCGGCATCGGAGCCTGCCGTGAGGCAAGGCCGGTACTGGGGCCTCCGAGGCCAGGATAAGAGCCTGCCGTGAGGCAAGGCCGGTACTGGGGCCTCCGAGGCCAGGATAAGAGCCTGCCGAGGGGTTAGGCCGGTGCTGGGGCCAGTGAGGCCGGCATCGGAGCCTGCCATGAGGCAAGGCCGGTACTGGGGCCTCTGAGGCCAGGATAAGAGCCTGTCAAGGGGTTAGGCCGGTGCTGGGGCCAGTGAGGCCGGCATCGGAGCCTGCCTTGAGGCATTACCAGTGCTGGGGCCTCCGAGACCGGGATTGGAATCCTGCCAAGGGGTTAGACCGGTGCAGGGTCCAATGGTCAGCATCGGAGCCTGGCGTTAGGCAAGTTCACTCCTGCGGCCTCCAAGGTCGGGACCAAAGCCAGCTTAGGGGTTTGACCGGTTCAGGGGCCAGCGAGACCAGAACTGGGTCCTCCCATGAGGCAAGGCCGCTGCGTGAGCCAGCGAGGTCTGGATCAGTCCACTGAGTAGCCAGGCCACTACTGGGACCATCAAGAGTGGGATTGGTACTTGCAACGCAGCATGCACAGAGAAATATCGCAGAAAATATAAATCAGACGCTTCTCTTAATCAGCAATAACTAGGAGGAAAAGGGCAACAGGAAGAGGTTGAGCTATAGAAAGGGCCCTATAGTGAAGCAACTAATGTGATCAATCAGAGGGTATGTAATACTGGAGGACGGAGCCTCTTTAAAATGCAGGAGGTACATAAACAAATGTATCAAAGTAAATCACCAAAGAAGTGTGGGATGGAGGGAGGGGGAGGGAATGGGACGGGGGCTGGAGGAGGGCTAATTGGATGATGTGTGCTTGTATATCCTCTCAAGTCTTGTACTCCAATGTGATTGATATATGACTACAATGCACCAATTTAAAAAATAAATTAATTAAAAAAAAAAAAATAAATTAAGTCTTATTGAAGGTAACTTAAATGAACAATTTCCTCCTAAATTCACTTTGAAAGGGTCAATTAGCATGCATTTAAATTAATTATGAATCTAAAATTGAAAGTGTCAAAAAGTGTGTGTGTGTGTGTGTGTGTGTGTGTGTGTGTGTGTGATTTCCTAGGACAAAGACACTAGGTTAAAATTAGAAGGAAATTTATCATAGATTCTCACATTTGTCCAAGTGTCCTTGTCCATAGAGGCAGGTTTGAATTCTGGGTTTGTTAAGGCTAGTCTGTATTCTTTTTTTTTTTTTTTTTGGTGGTATGGGGTTCCTGGAAACCCTTCTATCTCCGGGCTACACTCCCAGACCTATTTTATAAAACAGGGTCTCTTAAGCCAGCGTGGCTGGCTTCAAACCTGTGCGATACTCCTGTCTCTGCTTCCCAAGCGCGGGGATTACAAGTGTGAGCCACCACACCCAGCCTGGATAGTCTGTATTGATGCTGCAAAGGTTAGGTCTCTAAACATAGTGATTCTAGGTCCTGGAGCTACAGCCACTGGCCTTGCCCCAGGTCTGGAGGTGTTTGCCTGAAGCTGGGTTTGGCATAAAAACTGGACCTGTAGGGGCTGGCCTGGAGTCTGTGACTGTGGTTGCTAGCCCATCTCTAGCTTCTGCATATTTAAAAATAGGTTGTCAGGGTGGCACAAGTTTGTAATCCCCGCGCTTGGGAGGCAGAGACAGGAGGATCGCGCAGGTTCGAAGCCAGCCGCGCGCGCTGGCTTAGGAGACCCTGTTTCCAAATAAAAAATGTAAAAATAGGTCTGGGAGTGTAGCCCAGAGGTAGAAGGGCTTCCAGGAACCCCAGTACCACCAATAAATAAATAAATAAATAAATAAATAAATAAATAAATAAATAGTCTTTGTTATTATAGAGTCATAAATAAAATCATTACATATATTTTTAAAGTACATATATTTTTAAAGTTCAGTTTTCTGACATTTATAGTTATTTTTAATTAATCCAAGGATCATAAAATATGAGCACTTTTTTTTTTTTGTGTGTGTGTGTGTGTGGTACTGGGGATGGAACCCAGGGTCTTTCTACCTTTGGGCTACACTCCCAGACCTGTTTTCTATTTTATTTGGAAACAGGGTCTCACTAAGTTGCTGAGAGCCTCACTAAGTAGCTGAGGCTGGTTTAAAATCTGCACAATCCTCCTGTCTCAGCCTCCTAAGTACTGGGATTACAAGTGTGTGCCACCATGCACAGCTATTTGAGCATGTTTTATGATACCAGTAAAAGGCAAATTTTTAAAGAGAAATACAAGCTCTTCTAGATGTGACTTAGGAAGTATAGAAGAAGTTATGAAAAAAATATTAAGTTTATACACACAAAATATTTTTGACATCATATCTCTTTTCATTTTTTATCACGGTCAATGCTACAGATGTTTTTGTATATCCTTTTTCAATTAATGAGTTAATCCAATTCAATAGAAAGCTTATCATTTTTAAAACACTAAATTGCCAGGCATGGTGGCGCATGCTTGTAATCCTCATGTTTGGGAGGCGGAGACAGGAGGATCGTGCAGGTTTGAAACCAGACTCGCTGGCTTAAGAGACCCTGTTTCCAAATAAAATATAAAATAGGTCTGGGAGTGTAGCCCGGGGGTAGAAGGGTTCCATCCCCAGTAACACCAAATAAAATAAATAAATAAATAAAACACTAAATTGAAAATAACATCGTTATTTAGTTAAAAGTTTGCTTAAATAAATACCTCAAATTGGTAGGAATAATTTAGAATAATATCAGATTAAAATTTTTGAAAGACATACTAGTCTCTGGCACACTCACTGGTAGAATAAATTCTTTTATTTACTCTAATATAAGAATAATTTTATTTTATTTATTTATTTTTTCAGTACCTAGGATGGAACCCATGGCAATTCATCTCCGAGCTACACCCTCAGCCCTATTTTTTTTTTAATTCTTTATTTTGAAACGGGGTCTTGCTGAGTTGCAAAGGGCCTCACTAAGTAGCTGAGGCTGTCCAGGAACCTCAATCCTCCTGTCTCACCACACCTGGCTAAGAATAATTTTATATTAAAAACATGTTTTCCCCTATTCTGTGTGTAATAATAATTTAGTCCATTTATGTAGATTAAAATAAAATCATATATATATGCATATATATATTAAACTGGAGAATAAAATATTTAACAGTTAGTATAACTACAAAGGAGAAGGAACTATATGCTGCCTCTTCAGTGCTCCATCAGGGTCACTTGCGAAAAAACATTTTAATTTATGTGGTGCGACAGGCTTATTGGTAAAGCAGATCTGACTTACAAGCAAAACCAACTTTAAGACATTTTTCCTGGACTAGAAATGGGTAGTAACTGAAGGCTAATATCATCGTAAGAAGAATGATCCATGGAAGGGAGTTAAATGGTATGCCTATCTATACCTCCAGGGTGTAGAAGGAATATTCTCTGGTTCATCAAACTTTGGATGTCAAGATAGCTGACAATTCAGCCATCTGACAGAAAAAGCAAGAACTTAAGTAAAAATCAGGTAATTAAAGTAAAAAAAAGAGAAATCATTAGCACATTAAACATAACCACAATTCAAGTGCTCATCTTCATAAACACAATAAAGCAATATGATATTAACTAATTTGCCAACAGGGTGATCCTTATTAACACAGCATTCAAAATGCCAGTCTCTGATGATGTGTCTAGGGAAGTGTGAGAATTGTCCCAGTACACGAATATTCCTAAATAAACGAGCCATGTATAGAATTACTTTCTCCTTGAAAGGTCCTCTCTGCTTTGCATTAGTGTCTGCCTTCACCCGTTGTGCCTACTTGTTGTCCCTAATTTTGATATAGTAAACACTACTGGGCTTCAGTCAAATTATCTTTGCAAAGACTGAATAGATTTCATGAAGTTAAAGAGAGTCGTGTTGAGCTGGGCGTGGTGGCGCACGCTCGTAATCCCAGCATTCGGGAGGCTGAGACGGAGGATGGAGGTTCGCAGACAGCCTCAGCTACTTAGTGAGGCCCTCCGCAACTTAGTGAGACCTTGTTTCGAAATAAAGAATAAAAAGGGGCCGGGATGTAGCTCAGTGGCAAAGCGCCTGCTTTGCAGGTGTGGCACTCTGGGTTCGATCCCCGGTTCCAAAAAAAAAAAAAAAAGAAATAAAGAATAAAAAATAGGGCAGGGGGTGTAGCTCCGAGGTTGAATGCCCTGAGTTCCAAACGCGCAAAATAAATAAATAAATAAATAAATAAATAAATAAATGTATGCTTCTATTGGCAAATAGAGCCTGGTAGAGTTAAAATATTACAATATTTGATAAAGAATAATGTATAAAGAATGAACTAAATGAGGCATTTGAGAAAAGTTGAGGAGCCTTGAGATATTTTTATAAAATTGACCCATTATTATTTTTACCATCATTCCTTAAAATTAAAAGTTATATCAAGTTATCATGCTTCAATCTAGGAAATAATATCTGAGGAAATATTTTATACTTGATTCATTTTTTAGAAAAGCTACATATTTATAATTAAAACCATTTGGTTAAATATAACATAAAGTATTAATTTAATAGATTTAAATTTTGTGTAAAATAAGATAAATATTGATGAATATTTTTAAGAGATTTATTTCATGAGATTTTTTTTCTCCCCATACCATTAGTCCTCAGATAAAGCCTGTGTCTATTTCTATTTTGCTTAATTATCTTTCTTCCCATTCAAACAGCAGTGAGAGGTATTCATACTTTTTGCTAAATTAAGAGACAGAGACCAGAAGAGTACCATAGTGTCAGCCTGGGCATTGCTCTGTACATAAAGATTTGGTGAGTAAGGAAAGATGGAGAATCAGAGGGGAAAAGCTGTTGACTAAGATTGGGCTCTGTGACTTAAATTTGCAGGGGTGGCCTATGAATGGAGAACGGGTGACACTCAAATACCTGGAGAAATTTGGGGATCTATAATAAAAAGAAATCTCCTGAAAGGATCCAAGAAAGCAAAGTCCTGATTGAGACAAAAAGAGGAAATCTTGAAATGTTTGCGTATGATTGAAATGAGTGAGATAAGGTTTTTCTGGAGCTTACAAAGAGAAGTTCTTTGTGAAATTGGAAATAGACAATGTTGCATCTGCTGTCCCACTCCTTTTTCTGAATAGACTCAATTTGGTAATCCTCCTTGTGAAGCCAGCCTCTGGGGGCTGGCCATCTGGGGCACCTTTACATCCTGAAAATTGCCTTCTGGGAATTTAGATGTGACCTTAAAGCATCAAAAGAGGAGGTAGAAGGAAGACTTTTTATGTTTCTTGATATAGTTTCTCCTTGACCAAAATATTAGTAATTGAATTAATAACAAATGTTCTATTATTTAACAAGATGGAAATACTAGTGTTTTGGTATCCAGTGTATTCCAGCACCTGAGAATACTGCTTCTACCCAGTAGGATCTCAGTAAATATATGATGAATGAAAAATTTAAAAGTAATTCTTTAATGATGTCACATTATGATAGTTAAATCACATTTTACAACTTTACATTTTGCAATAAAAAGAAATTATTTTAGATGATCCTTACTCCACAGTTCACCAGCCATTTTTTTTTCTGTCTCAATACACCCAGTGTAGCATTCCATTGTTGAATCCCTCCCTACCTCTCAGAAAGGGGGACAGAGAGGTCAGCCAAACCCACTGACAATGAATTTCCTCACAGTCTGCATGAGGTTTAACTGTTTGTCTAGAACTTTATGTTATCTATGCATGTACACATGGAAGTCGGTGAAACTCTTTAAAGATGACTTCTTTTAAAGACAAGCATCCTGTATTTAGTCATTTAACCCCGTAATAACTTCAGTTTATAGATATAATGTTCACTTTTGCTTGTCACCTTAGTTTCTTACCATCTATACCCTAACTACAATAATGTACTCAAATGCTGTTAAACTGCTTTCCTCAAAATTTGCTTCCTCAAAATTCAACAACGTTGATGCTCATGAATTTAAGTGGTTTCACTAACTAAAATTTCCCAGGACCTTAAACTGTTTCAGCTTAACTGTAATCCTCATGCTCTAAGCTATTAAAGTGAACTGACTATAAATGTTTATGCAATTGTCCTTAGTATTTATAGCTGCTAGTGTTGCTCTTGTTTTTTGGGTTGTGATCATTCCCCAAACTGAGCTTGGCAACATACTAACACTTATTTGAATGACTTCGGAGTTTGGGTTTAATTTTTTTTTGTTTTGTGTTGAGCTTTAGTTCCTTTACACTTTCCAGTATCCTTCCCCTTTACATAATGCTATTTGATTCTAATATATTATAGTACATTGATATTTTACATGCAGTTTATGCATTTCCTCTGTATAATTTCATGTGGAAATTTCTTGTGTATCTAAATCATTAGGCTACCGTAGATGTCACTTGTTTAAACTTTCTTGAGATTATCCTTTTCATAAAAATTTTTTGCAAGACACTTTTTACTTCCTTATTTCTTAGGCTATAAATGAAAGGATTTAGTAAGGGAACTACTATTGTAAATAAAATAGCAGCTGGTATATCTTCATCTCCTTCTTCAAGTAAATTTGGTCTAATGTACATGAAGAAAAGAGACCCATAGAACAGGGAAACAGACAAAAAGTGAGATGCACAAGTGGAAAGGGCTTTGACCCTTCCTTCTTTAGATTTCATTTTGAAAACTGTAAAAAGAATGTAGACATAAGAAATTAAGACAGTACCTATTGTGAAGACTTGAATTGAGCCTGAAAAGATAAACAGTACAAGTTCATTGACATATGGATCAACACAGGAGAGTCTGTACAAAGGAAGAATATCACAGTAAAAATGATTGATGCGGTTAGACCCACAGAAAGCTAACCTAGACAGCAGCCCTACGTGAATCATGGAATGCAGGTTACCCGCTAGGAAGGCTGCGATGGTCATCTGAAGGCAGAGTTTCTTTGACATTTTGGTGTGGTACTGCAGTGGGCTGCATATGGCCACATAGCGGTCATAGGCCATCGCTGAAAGAAGGAAGCAGTCTGCAGTTTCCACAGTGCAAAGAAAATAAAACTGTGCCATACATTCATAGAGAGAAATCCTTCTGTCCTCAGAAAAGAAGTTCTTTAACATTTTAGGAGTAATAGCACAGGCACAGCAAGAATCCACGAGAGCCAAGTTACCCAGAAAGATGTACATTGGTGTGTGAAGACAATGATCTTTTGAAATCAGTATCACCAGACCAATATTTCCTACCATGGTGATCAGATAGATGGCAAAGAATATCACAAAAAGAAAAGTCTTCATGTCTGGGTGATCTGTAAATCCTGTGAGGATAAATTCACTGATCATGGTATGATTTTCCTCAATCATTTCTGATGTCTCTGAAGAAAAAAAAATTTGAGAAATAAAGTTCTAGCTGGTTTAAAATATCCTCAAAACACTACCGAGCTCTCACTGGCTCAAAGGAAAAGAATCATTTTCTAAAAGGGTTTCCTTGTATATTTGGACTTTAGGGTATGCTCAGTCTTTCAAGTTTATTACCTTTTTACCTACTTATTGAGCAAGTTTCCAACATATTTTCAAAAAAAATTTCAGTTAGATGCACAAATGGGCTTTTGAGTCCTTAAAATATTCAGGGCAAACAAACAAAACAACAGCAGTAGGAACAACAACAGAAAACCTCTCTGTGGGTTAGGTTAAGCTGATTTCATATGATTCATAAGTTCAGTATCAGCACTTTATTTCAGTATTTCCAAATAATTTCAAAGACTGCATATGCAGTGATTCAGAATGTTTTTAAGACTTTTCTTTTCCACCAATGTTCTTAGCAGCATCAAGAACAAATACCAAAAGGTAGAAACAACTCCCAATGGACAGAAGAATGGATGAAGTGTGGTATATATATATAACATTATTCATGCTCTAAAAGTAATAAAATTTTGACACATTACAACATGAACGAATTGCTATGATAAGTGAAATGAGATAAACACATATATGATTTCACTTACATGAAGTATCCAGAGTAGGCATATTTATAGAGAAAGCATGTAAAATGGGGATTGCTGGCAGAGATGGGAATGGGGAGCTCGGGCCTAATGGCGCTGAGTTTCAGTTTGAGAGATGGAAAAAGTTCTGTATATGAGTAGTGGTGACGGTTGTACAACAACAAAAATATACTTGAAACCATTCACACACAAATAAATATAGCTAAAATGGTAAATTTTATGGTATGTCTATCCTACTACAATTTTTTTGAAAAACTATTTTGAATTGAATGTTCTTTGTTATTTATTATATCCAATTATATTGAAATATACAGTTAAAATTCTATGATTTAAAAAAAAGAGGGTGACTTACAAAGTATCTACTACTGGCGAATGGGATGGGAAAGTGGTTTAGATGGAAGCAGGGAGGAGCTGAGAGAAAAAAAAAAGTTGCTGTGATAAAACCCTTCCAGATTACTTATAACACCACTAATAAATTAAATGTAAAATTATTCATGTGTTCAATTGCATCAAGAAATTTAAATGTTATTAAAAATTTGAGAAATTGTAAGAGTTAAAAATTGGCATAATTTTAAAAATCATGAATGAAAACAAATGCCAAATACAAATTTAGAGATTATTTGCAATAACCAGTAAATCTTTCTTGGTTTTTCTCTATGAAAAGATTATGCAAATTAGTAAAAGTAATTATTAGAAAACAGGCAAATGGCAGAAACATACGCCTTTAAGAGAATTACAATTTTTAATAAGTAAAGGTGTTTGACTTTATTACTAATAAGAGAAATATCATTTGATATAGCTACATGAGTATATTTATATCACCTGTCAAACAACAAGATTTTTAAATAATGATTTTAAAATAAATTAAATAGAAATCTAATTGTATTTCTGGGTGTCAATGTCAATATAAATTAAACAAAAATTATTTTGATAAAAGGTTAGTGAAACTCTTATTAAACTTTACACTCTTTGACTAGTAATGATGACTCTATCAGAAAGAAATAAATTGAGCCGGGCGTGGTGGTGCATGCTTGTAATCCCGTGCTTGGGAGGCTGAGACAGGAGGATCGCATGGGTTCGAAGCTAGCCTCAGCTACTTAGTGAGGCTTTCAGCAACTTAGTGAGACCCTGTTTCCAAATAAAATATAAAAAAGTTCTGGGAGTATAGCCTGGAGGTAGAAAGCCTCTGGGTTCCACCCCCAATACCACCAAAATAGAAAAAAAAAAAGAAGTTGAAACAAAGAGGTTTACATATAATATCCACTATAATCTCATTTATAAAACAAGAAATGTAAAAAACATAAACAATCAGTATAATTAAGTAAATATTAATTAACCATAGGATGGTATGTTTTTCAACCATTAAAATAATGTCTACCTAGAATATTTATTGTAATGATAAACCCAAAAACTATTGTGGAAAAAACAATAGAAAGTGTCATATACAAAATAATTTCCATTCTGAAGAAGACACAAAAATGTTAAAAAAAAGAAAGCATGGAAACATATCAAAACATTATTACCAGTTTTCTCTGTGTAATGAAAATTATAGGCAATTTTTCTTCTTTGTACTTTCCTCTATTTCAAATTCTCTATACTATTACTCTTATACTTGAAAGATAATTTTTTATTAAGTATATGAAAAATCATGGTCTTAAGTATGCTGTTTTTTGTAGCTTGATAAGGCCACAATAATAATTGGTAACCCAGCAAATGTTTTCTGTACTTCACAGTTCTACAGCAGATAACAGCACAACGGATGTATTGAGGAATAGCCTGCTTTCAGAACAGTGTTGGCAAGTATAAATAATAATTATTCACTGACAGTATTGTCTGCATTTCAAGCTACTCAGTACTATACTTGCATCTTGTAGAAATGCATTTTTAACATTATTTGCTTCTGTGCATAACAGTTGTCAACATTCACTCTTTTTTTTTTTTTTGGTGGTGGTACTGGGGTTCCTGGAAACCCTTCTACTTCTGGGCTACACTCCCAGACCTATTTTTTTAAATATTTTTATTTGGATAAAGGGAATCTTAAGCCAGCACGGCTGGCTTCGAACCTGCGCGATCCTCCTGTCTCGCCTCCCAAGCACGGGGATTACAAGCGTGCGCACGCCGGGCCTGACATTCACTCTTTTTAATGTCAGGTGTTTCTTTTGCATTCCTAGATTTTATGGTGCTCACATTTATTAAAATTTCAGAGTATTTTTTTAAATGTTCTTTTTCTATTAGATATTTCTTTATGTACATTTAATTTTTACCTATTTGAAACATTTTATTCTAATCTATACTGGTTTATTTTAGTTATTTTGTGAGTAATTTATTCACTGACTTGACATTTATTAAATACCTGCTCTGCTTTCTTTAGATTGCCAGTTTGTAAGCTTTAGATATTTCCAGATTGACAGTTTTCTGGATGGTGACTGGCTAAAACTATACTGCAAATTTCAGGAACAAAGGAAAAATATTTTGGAGAGACATAGGAAAATCTCTTCTATTTTGATTTTCTGAAAATATTGCTAACTTTTAAATGTCAGGTTACTCGGGTATAAGATCTCCAGGAGCACAACTGAAAAAAAAATGGAACATTTGCAGTCTATATACGGAGCCATCTTTTTTCATGAAATGTGTTACCATTTTTATTTTGAAGTCATATTAACACAACATGATTTCCTTCATTTTTTCCAGTTGATTGCAATTGGCCAAACAGAAATAAGTTTTACACTGATATCTTCTCTAAGAATCAAAAGAGAAGCTATAATGCTCCCTAAGATTATATTCAGATTTCAAATACTGGTTTGAATTTATAGTCCTGGCTCTTATTATTTGTTTAATATATCAGAAATGCTATACAGGAAGTTTTTAAATTCTATTTTATTGTAGAGGCTAATGATAAGTTTTCTCAACTTTTAAGTTATAGGATAAACCACATTTGAAGAGTTTTAAAAACTTTATTAATGTACTCTATTATTATCATAAAAGTATGCCTTTATTTATTTATTTATTTTTGGTATTTTGGGCTTCTCTTGATTTCAGAAGTGAAACAAATTATTAACAAGTATTTGCCTAGAGCTTACAAGATAGACCTCAGAGTAAAGTGAAGACAGATAATCTTAAATTTTAAATCTTAAAAGCTCCTAAATAACTTAGAGAGATAAATATTTTGAGGGATAATATTTTTAGCAAAAATACATCTTAAGTTTTTTTCTCACCTAATTTTTCACTGATGATTGTTTCATACAGAGGCCAGTTGATTGCCTGATGGTAGTTTTTAAAGCTTCCAGAAATAAAACTCTATCCTCTTTATCATGTAGAATATCTCTGCAAAGAGGTCAATGATTATATATTTATATCATTGGTAGAGGATTATTCAAATATTCAAAATAATTCTAAGGGGATTTACTTGGCATTTGCATCAAGTACAGCCTGAGAGACCCAATCTTCTGAACATCTGAGAAATACTAAATTGGAATAATTAAGTGTATCCTTTGAGACCTAGAGAGTACAGCACATTCCCATTTCTTTTTCTTCTTTTTTCTTTTTTCTTTTTTTCTTTTTTCTTTTTGGTGGTACTGGGATTCCTGGAAGCTCTTTTACCTCTGGGCTACACTCTTTAATTGGAAACAGGGTCTCTTAAGCCAGTGAGACTAGCTCTGAACCAGGGCGACCTCCTGTCTCTGCCTCCCAAGCGCCGGGATTACAAGTGTGCACCACCACGCCCGGCGCACATTCCCATTTCTTTTCTTTCTTTCTTTCTTTCTTTCTTTCTTTCTTTCTTTCTTTCTTTCTTTCTTTCTTTCTTTCTTTCTTTCTTTCTTTCTTTCTTTCTTTCTTTTTGGCGGTACTGGGGTTCCTGGAAGCCCTTCTATCCCCAGGCTACACTTGGAAACAGGGTCTCTTAAACCAGCGCGGCTGGCTTCGAACCTGCGTGATCCTCCTGTCTCCGCGTCCCAAGCACAGGGATTACAAGCGTGCGCCACCACGCCCGGCCTGCACATTCCCATTTCTAAACAAACAGGCCATATTTAAACATCCGTTATGGGCCATATTTTGATTTTCCTTTGACTTTATCCCATCTTTTCTTGTCACTATTTTGGATATAAAATATCAAGTGAACCAGGCATGGTGGCACACACTTGTAATCTCAGTACTTGAAAGGCTGAGACAGGAGGATCACAGGTTTAGGGCCAGCCTCAGCTACTTAGTGAGGCCCTTTGCAACCTAGTGAGACCTTGTTTCAAAATAAAGAATAAAAAATAGAGCTGAGGATGTAGCTTGGAGGTAGAATGCTCCTGGGTTCAATCCCTGGTACCATAAAAAATAAATGAATAAAATAAATAAATAAATAAATAAATATCAAGTGAGAAGGAAATATTCCCACTGAATTGGTCAGCAAATGTTTCATTGAGAATGTGAGAACTGGTAGCAGTGGTTGCCTTGGAGTTGAAAGTATAAGAAGAGATTGGAATATTACCTTTCTCATCTCTTTTTAATGGTAGAATACAATTTCTAGAATCTTCTTTTTTTTAGAATCTTCTTTTAAAGTTATAATATTCTTACACCTTAGTTTCTAAGACGATCTTTTAATTTTTCTTGCAAACCCAGAAGCAAATTCTCAAAAGCTTTTTTCTCAAAATATTTTCTTATTTAGTACTCTCCTAAAATTTATAGTATTATGACTCCTTCGTATCCATCAGTCTCAAGTCTCAATTTGTTTAGTTAATTATCGTGTTAGCTTTCCATCGCTGTTACAAGTATGGAAGATAGCTCACAAAGAGGAAAGATTTATTTTGCCTCACAATTTGGGGGGTTTCTGTCCGTGACCACTGGCCCTGTTGCTCTGGGCCTGTGGTAAGGCAGTGCCTCAGGGCAGAAGCATGTCACAGAGCAAAAACACTCCCTTCATAGGATACAAAAAAGAGGAATAAAATGTGGTCGAGTCCCAGCATTCATCTCACAGGCACTCCACCATGACTTGAAAATCAACCACTAGGACCACCTCCTAAAAGCTCCATCCCCACTCAGTAATACTACTCTGGGGAGCAAAACTTTAACACTCCATCCTTTGGGGGACATTTATGATCCAAACTATAGTAACTACTTATCTTGATTTTCCTAGCTTTTTATCACTTGATCTTGCTTCTCATTATATTCTGCACTTCACACAGATGATCCCTAAGCTAAACACTTTGGTTCTAGGTTCTATAAAAAAGTCACTTTTATTCTTCATTTTATACTTTTACCCGTGAGGGGAGGAGGGAAGTTCAAGGAAACAGATCAAATGATGTCATATGCATGTGTGGAAATATCACTATGAATCTCACTATCAGGTACAATGAAAACACACCAATAAATTCTTAAAATATATAAAAGTAAAATAAAATTTTGGCTTATGAAATAGGGTGGTGATGTTGGGACAGAGATCAGCCTAAGGGACAAAGTGTAAACACAATTCTAGGCCTTGACTCATTGCTTGTTAGTTATTGTGTGTGTGTGTGTGTGTGAGAGAGAGAGAGAGAGAGAGAGAGAGAGAGAGAATGTATCTGGTAGTCAAAGCTTGTGATGTGCTAATCAGCTTCAAAGACCAGATGCATCATTAGGGCTATGATGCTAGCTTTTAGAAATTAACATACAGCATAAAGGATGAAATCTGTTAAGGAGTCACCAGAAACAGCACGTTTTCAGTGCCCTGGACTTGTTATACATCAAGATTTGTACTTTTTCCAACTCCCCACCTATGTGCTCTCTTAGATACAAAACATCCTTATCACAAAGCAGAGATGTTTATGTAGGACGTGGCATTGGTATGATGACTAACTTGGTTCCAGGTTGATAGACTGGCCTTATCTCCCTCAACACCTAAACTACCCTCATAGAAAAACAAGAAAAATCATTTTAAAACATACCCTAAGCTAATTAACATTCTTAAACCCGAGTTCTTTTCTTTGTCCTGAGAGCAGCTTGACACTGTCCTGGGACAATGCTATGCTGTGCTTCCCTTCTGCTAGACCAAGGAGCCTCAGTAAAGAGCCTTGTTCCCACTTCAGTTGCGTCTCTGATTCTTAGGGTGGAGAGAACAAGAATTCCCGGTCCAGCATCAATGACACTCGCTGTAAATGGAGACATGTTCCTATGCTTAAGAAAAGGGGAGAGCAAGAAAAATTTTAATATTGAACATGCTGGGTATGAGGTGCTTCTGAGATGTCTGAAAAAATGTTCAATTAGAAATTGAACATTAGCATTTAACACTCAGCAGAGAAGTATAAGTGTGCATTTATGTGAATATGTAAAATTATCTGACAATTGTCTGCAGGTGGTGCCTGATGACTGGAAAGATCAGATACATAAGAAAAGTCTAGAGCAGTGCTGTCTATATAAATCAGTGAAAGCCTAAAAGACGGAGTGCTATGGTAACCACAAAATGTTGTTTAAACATGTAATAATATGAAAATTATTAAGATATTTTTCTTAGTTTTTCACATTAAGTATTTTAAATCTGATGTGTTTATTACCCTTGAAGCACATTGTAATTCAGACTATATACATTTTGGTGATGTAAAGCCATAAGGCTAATGGCTACCTATTGGATATCTCTGGTCTGGTGAGGGGATTGGTAAGGGATAGTAATATATATATATATATATATATATATATATATATAGAGAGAGAGAGAGAGAGAGAGAGAGAGAGAGGAAGAGAAATAAGAGGATAGATAGGATACTATTCAAGAGAATAGTAATTCTTTAAAAAGTGAGTGATTAAAAGATTCAACTAATTTCAGTCTTGTTATTATAAAATGCATTTTCCTTAAAGCTGAATATTTCTGCCTTATTTTGATAAAACCTTAATTTGCCTCACTGCCAATATGCCAACCTTTAGTTTCTGTTTCATTTATTTTAGTTTTTAGCATCAATTTCAAAAAGCAGTCTTTGCTTGCTGTTCTCATTAACCCTCTAATTGCTTGCAACTTAGCTTTCATTTCCATCATTTTGGGGAAATGGGAACTCTTCTACAGTGTTTAAAGGAGTGCAAACTAGTTCAGCCACTATGAGGATCAGTGTGGAGTTTCCTTAGAAAACTGGGAAAGCCGGGCATGGTGGCGCACGCTTGTAATCCCTGCGCTTGGGAGGCAGAGACAGGAGGATCGCACAGGTTCAAAGCCTGTCTCTCTGGCTTAAGAGACCCTGTTTCCAAATAAAAATATAAAAATAGGTCTGGGAGTGTAGCCTGGAGGTAGAAGGGCTTCCAGGAACCCCAGTACCACCAAAAAAAAGAAGAGGAAGAGGAAGAGGAAGAAGAAGAAGAAGAAGAAGGAGAGGAGGAGGAGGAGGAGGAGGAAGAGGAGGAGGAGGAGGAGGAAGAAGAAGAGGAAGAAGAGGAGGAAGAAGAGGAGGAAGAAGAGGAGGAAGGAGGAGGAGGAAGAGGAGGAGGATGATGAGGAGAAGAAGGAGGAGGAGGATGATGATGATGATGATGATGATGAGGAAGAGGAGGAGGAGGAGGAGGAGGAGGAGGAAACTGGGAAAAGCCGGGCATGGTGGTGCACGCTTGTAATCCCAGCATTTGGGCAACTGAGACAGGAGGATCACAGTTTGAGGACAGCCTGAGCTACTTAGTGAGGCCCTCTTCAACTCAAGACCCTGTTTTAAAAATACAGAATAAATATAGAGCTGGGGTGTAGCTCAGAGGTAGAAGAAAAAAAAGAAGAAGATAAAAAGACCTGGAGAACATTATGTTAAATGAGATTAGCCAAGCACAGAAAGAGAAGGGACATGTTTTTCTCTCATATGTTTGAGCTAGGGAGTATTAGAGATACCAGAGAGACTCCAGATAATGGAGGAAATCCTCAGTGGAGCCAGGGAGGAAGAGTAGGGGAGGAAGAAACCTGAGGTTAATTAATGGAAATGCTACCTGTGACTATGTGTATACACATGAATATAACATTGTTAACCTGGACTCTCAGTATTGGGAGGGAGGGAAATGGGGAGGTGGGGGGAGGGGAGGGCACCAGGTGCTGTATGAACATATGCTATTCTCAACATGATCTATATTATGATGTGAGACTACAGTACACCAATAATATATATATATATATATATATATATATATATATATATATATATATGTTCCCTATTCAAGTTCAGTTATCTTTCCAGAGCCTTTGTCATCCCTGATCTTTAAAATATTGGATAGTTTACTGGTAGGGCATTCTAGCTATGATCTATACACCCAACCCTATTTTATTTTTTGTTTTGAGATGACAGCTAAGAGCGTTTTTTTATTTTGATGCTGAACGCCTCTCTAAGTTACTAAAGTTGGCCTCAAATCTGCAATACTCGTTTTAGCCTCCCTAGTACTGGTATTACAGATCAGCCCCACCACACTTGGCTGTTTTCTCATTTTATTTTATTTTATTTTTTAATTTTTTTTTTACTGGTACATTGTATTCCTACATCTTAAATGGGATACAATATGGTGGAGACACACATGCACACATTACCCAATTAGCTCTTATCCAGTTCCCACCCCATTCCCTCCCCCTCCCTTCTTCTCATGTTTGGCTTAGTAATTGACATTGATATGTTTGTTAAAGTACATCATGTGAATTAGAGAATTTCCTTTTCCCCTCCCCTCATCCCTTATTTTCCCATCTATAGAATCTCCTTCTTTGTCTAGAGTTCCTCCTACGATCTATTTTCTCTCTAGCTTTCGCATATTAGGGAGAGCATCTGATTTCTTATTTTTTTTTGTAACTGAATAATCTCACTTAGTGTAATGTCCTCCAGTTCCATTTATTTCCCTGTAAATAAAGTAATTGTGTATTTCTTTATGGCTGAGTATAATCCCATTGTGTATATATCACATAGTTTTATAATGCATTCATCTGTTGATGGACATCTTGGCTGGTTCCATAGTTTGACAATTGTGAACTGTGCAGCTATGCACATAGATACACATGCATTAGTTTGGTAGTTTGGTTTCCTTTCTTTTGGGTAGATACCCAGAAGTGGTATTGCTGGATCATACTGTAAGTTTGTTTCCACTCTTCAGAATATCCTCCATACTGTTTTCCAATGTGGTTGCACTAATTTGTAATCCCACCAATAGTGTAGTAGAGTTTCCACCTCGTCACATTCTTGACAGCATTTGTTTTTGTTTGTGTCTTGAATGATTGCCATTCTAGTTGGAGTTAGGTGGAATCTCAGGGTAGTTTTGATTTGCATCTCTCTGATTGATAATGATGTTGAGCATTTTTTCATGCATTTATTGGCCATTTGAATTTCTTCCTTTGTGAAGTGTCTATTTAGTTCATGTGTCTATTTTTTGATTGGGTTATTTATTTTCTTAGTATTGAGTTTCTTGAATTCTCTGTATATTATAGATATTAGTCCTCTGTCAGAGGGGTAGTTGGCAAAAATCTTCTCCCATTCTGTTGGCTCTCAGTTGAGGTTCTTGATAGTTTCCTTTGCTACAGAAGCTCTTCAGCTTCATGCAATCCCACGTATTGATTTGCCTTTTAGTTTCTTGTGCTTTTGGTATCTTGTTGAGAAAGTTTTTATCTGTGCCTATGTGTTGCAGTATTAGACCTATGCCCTTTTCAAGGAGCCTCAAGGTCTCTGGTCTGATTTCCAAGTCTTTGATCCATCTTGAATTGACTCTTGTGCAGGGTTAGAAAGTGGGATTTATTTTCATTTTCCTGCATATGGTTAACCAGTTTTGTCAACACTACAACACTATTTATTGAACAGGCTATCTTTTTTTCCAGTGTATGTTTTTGGCCCCTTTGTCAAAAATTAATTGGCCTTAAGTGTGTAAATTTGTTTCTGAGCCTTCTGTTCTGCTCCATTCGTCTGTGTATCTGTTTTTGTGCCAGTACAATGCTGTTTTTAATACTTTGTAGTATAAAGTCAGGTATTGTGATTCTTCCTGCAATTTTTTTGTTGCTGTGTTCTCTCATTTTAAGAACTGTTTCTTTCCATCTTTTTTTCCCCTCTCATTTTAAAAGCTGTTTCTTTCCATCTTTTTTTTTTTTTTTGTGTGTGTGTGTGTGTGTGTGTGTGTGTGTGTGGCACTGGGGATTGAACCAAGAGGCATTCTACCTCTGATCTAAACCCCACTCTGATTTTATTTCTTATTTGAAAACAGGATCTCATTAAGTTATGGAGGTCCTCACTAAGTTATCAAAGCTAGCTTAGAACCTGCAATCTTCCTGTCTCAGACTCCCAAGTACTAGGAATAAAAGTGTGCACCACCATGCCCAGCTTTTTTTCCAACTTAACATGGGAGTTTGTTGACGTATAATCTGTTACCATATCTTCTTTCTTAGAAAATAGTACTTGAAATAGTACTTGGCAACTTGGTACAGCTCATATATATATATGTGTGTGTGTGTGTGTGTGTGTGTGTGTGTGTGTGTGTGTGTGTGTATGTGTGTATATGTATATATACATATATATACACACACATATGAGCTGTACCTATATATATGTACATATATATTATATATAATATAAATATTATATATTTATATATATTTTTATATATACATATATACGTACCAATAAATATATATATATTTATTTATTTGTGATACTGAGAATGGAACCCAGGGGCATTCTACCTCCAACATATACCCCCAGCCCTAATTTTTAGTTTTTAAAAAAATTTTTTTGAAACACCGAGTTGAAAAAGGCCTCGCGAAGTACCTGATGCTGTCCACGAACCACAATCCTCCAGTCTCAGCCTCTTGAGTGCTGGGATTACAAGCATGCACCACCATGCCCGGCTCAGCTCCTATATCTTTATTTGTAGCCTTATACACATAATTGAGATCTGTGGGTTATATCCATAGTAGCTAATCATTCCAAACTCACCACACTTGAAAGAGAAATACCTTTTACCTAAAATAGCTTTCTTGTCAGACTCCCTGAGGCTGTCCCTAAAGATGCTCACATAAAATGAACCTGGAGAGTTAGCCAGGTAATGGGTTAATAGAAGGACACACCATTCTAGGCTGTATACTATGTTCACTGCTACAATTTGGATACGGAATGTTCTCCAAAGACTCATGCATGGAAGATTTAATTCCCAATGAAGCGATGTCCAGAGGTGGAACTTTGGGGATGTTATTAGATTATGAGAGCTTCTGCCCCATGGATAGATTAATTAATTAATTAATTTATAATCTGTTAAATTTTTGGGAGGTTGTAGAAACTCTTAGTATGTGGGTCCTACTTGAAGGAAGTAGGCTACTGGGAGTGTGTCTTTGAAGGATGTATTATGTCCCCAGCCCTTTCCTTTTTTTCTTTCTCTCTTTCCTTCCTGATGTCATGAGGTGAGCAGCTTTCTTTCACCACGATGCTCTATGCACATTGGGCCCAAAGCAATGGAGCCTGTTAATCATAGAATGAAACCATGAGCCAAAATATGTCCTTCTGTATTTAAGTTGTTTTTCTTGGTTCTTTTTTTTTTTTACAGTGATGAAATTTACTAAAGTATTCTTTTATGCCTTTATTCAATAGAGTGTCAACTGTCTATGCCACTGTGCTAGTGGCATGATGCTTGTCTTTTGGGATAGGTAGTAAACAAGTCATGCTCAGTGTCTGCCCTCAAGATTTTATTATGTAGTGGGGAGAGACACAATAAGTACATGACAATTGTATTAAGAATGGTGATAAACATGGAAGAATTTAACAAATGGACTTATATTTGGCTGGGAGTGAGGACAAGAAAACCATTCCAGGGGAAACAGCATAAAAAATGAGGCCTTGAGAACATATTAATTAAACAGCTAATAGAAGGAAGTAAGAGACAAAGGATATTCATGCCATACTTACCTCTTGGAGGGTGTGTGTGTGTGTGTGTAATACTAGAGATTGAACTCAGGAGAGTTCTACCTCTGAGCTATAACTTGGCCCAATTTTATTTTATATTTTGGCCTCAAACCTGTGGCCCTTCTGTCTCAGACTTCCAAATATTGGGATTACAGGCATGCACCATTGTGCCTGGCTCTACTTGGAGTCTTTGAGTTGGTAATTAGCTATTTGGGTTCTAGGTACTGAGAAGTCAACACAAATTCAGTAGACAGTGATTAGTAAGGCTGGAACAGGAATCTGAGGTCAGAAATAATGGAGCTCTGTACTCTAAGGGTCAAGACTTCCAAATATATCCTAAGAGACTGGGGAGACCTGCAATGTCTCTGAATTAAACATTTAATTCTCATCTATGTTACCAACGTTTCTTGTGTTCAACTTGATGTCGTTATCATCAAGTTTCATGAATTTTTCCTTAGAAGGTCTCACATGTCTTTTGTTTCTACTACTTTTCTCAAGACTGTACCTGTGATTCTCAACTCATGTTTCCAAACTTGTAATACATTACAAGCAGTGTTTGGTAAAATAACACTGATCTACTACCAAAGGAAAATGTTAAAGTTCTTCCCCTTGAATATGTAATAGAGCCTGGTCACATCATTGAATGATTCTGTCAAAATAGAAATACTACGTAAAGTACAAGCAAAAAAGGATTTTGTTAGTAGTATGGACTTTTATTTTTTATTTGTTTAAATTTTTTTTGTGGTACTGGGGATGGAACCCAGAAGCATTCTACCTAGAGTAACATCCCCAGCCTATTTTTTATTCTTTATTTTAGAAAAGGGTCTCACTGAGTTGCAAAGGACCTCACTCAATAGCTGAGGTTGGTTGTGAACTGTAATCCTCCTGTCTCAGCCTCCCAAATGCTGGGATTACAAGCGAGTGCTACCACACTCCTCTTAGTAGTATGTGCTTTTATTGGGAGCTACTAATCTCTGGCTGTTCAGCACTGTAAGATGGTATTCTAATGCATGTTGAAACATGCTCAGGAACAGATCAAAATCCAAAGACTGAAGTACAGTTCCACTTCAATGTATCACTTGTACCACTGTAAACAAAAAAATATATAAGTTAAACCACTGAAATTGGAAACTGATGATTTTGTTGAAGTTATTTCTGTTTTTTTTTTTTCTCACTGCTCCTCTCCCTATTCCTTCCTTCTCCATACAGGATATTGAGATTAAAACTGGTATTCTAACATATGCACATAATATAAATGGAAGTGATTACTTCATTGATTCTCTCTCTCACCCCTCTTCCTACCTTCCCTTAAACCACCTCCCTTGCTCTATTGGAGTTTCTCCTCCATTATCTGAAGTCCCCCTGGTATCCCAATTACTCTGTAGCTTCTATATATGAGAAAAAACGTATGTTTTAATGCTGCTGTTTTATCATTTTTTTTGCATTGTGCTGCTAAAATGTCTACTATTTACAGTATATTTATAAAAGAAGCAAAATGTTTGAGAACCATTAAATAATAACTCATGTAATAACTCCATACCTGTCTGGCTAGCTTATATCCATCTTATTTATTTTTAAAGTGATAACCTTTAATATCACCTTGTTATTTACAGGATAAAATTCAGATTTTTAAGTTCAAGCTTCAAAGTATGTTATAGTCATAGATTCCCTTACCACATCATTCCATATTTTCTTATGCTAGCTTAACATGTGTTTTGTTGTTGCTTGGTTCATAGATCCTTGTTTTAAAAGAAAATTGAACTTTAATACTTTTAAGAAGAAAATAAAGTTTTTCTTCAACATAGTTTCCTAAGTTCTCTGTTATTCTAAATACTTATGTATTTTTATTTATTTATTTATTTATTTATTTATTTATTTATTTAGTGTGTGTGTGTGTGTGTGTGTGTGTGTGTGTGTGTGTTACTGAGGGTTGAACCCAGGATCTCATGCAGGCTAAGTAAGTTCTCCATCACTGAGTCACATCCCCAAGTTGTTTTTATATATTTGTGCCTCCTGAACACGTTTGCATATATGGCTCTTTGTCTGCAGGAATTGTACTAATATTGGGAAGAGGTTTTAAAATGCAATAATGTATCAATATTGGGAAAGATTTCCAATTTTATTTTATTTATTTATTTATTTATTTATTTTATTGGTGCACTGTATTCATACATCATAGTGGGATACAAACTTTTGTAGACATACATGCACACATCGCCCAGTCAGCCCCCACCCGTTCCCCACCCCATTCCATCCCCATCCCTCCTTCCCATGCTTGGCTTAGTGGTTGACATCTAGTATTATAGCAATTTATCCAAAATTAAAAATGATAATCTCACATAACAGTTTCATTTGTCTGATACTAAGCTTTTGATGACTTAAAGATAACATTTCAATATTTCTTTTTGCTTTCTTTCTTACCAGTGAATATTTTTCTTCTATTTTTTAGGTGAAACTATCATATATTTATACATTTATTTTTCAGAAAAAAATCTATCCTAATATGGAATATGGATTCTAGATACCCAAAACGATCTTGAAAAAGAACAAAGCTAGAAGATATATATTTTCTGATTTCAAACCATATAAAGCTACAATAATTGAAACAGTGTAGTACTGTTCTAAAGGCAGATATATAAACCACTGGAGTTAGATACAAGCCTAGAACTAAATTCTTCCCTATATTATCAAGTTATTTTTGACAAGGTTTCCACGAACATTTGGTGGTGGAAATAATAATTTTTTAACTAAATATTGTTGAAAAACAATAATTACATGGAAAAGAATAAAATTGGACCCTTACCTAATCCCATATATAAGTATTAACTCAAAATAGATAAAAAACCTAAATATAAATCTTAAGACTATAAACTTTTAGAAGAAAATCTGGGTCATAAAACCTCACAACATTGAAATTGGCAGTGATTTCTTGGATATGATTTCAATGGCACAGGCAACAGAAGAGTATACAAACTCCCTAAAAAATAAAAAACATATTGTATATCCAAAGACAATGTAAACAGAGTTAAAAGTTACTAATAGAATGTGATAAAATATTTCCAAATGCTATATCTGAAGGTATATTAATATTCCAACTAGAAATCCTAAAAATTAACAACAATAAAGGCAAACAATACCATTTAGAGATAGGTAAAAGACTAACATAAATAATGAATCTCCACAGATAACCAATCTTAGTTGTCTGTTGGATGGAAAATCTTGTTTCTCTGGTTTTGGTGTGTGTTACCTATTTCTTCTTTGTAGTTAATCTCTTTGAGTATTTTCTCTAGTGCTGGTTTTGAAGACATAAATTCCTTCAGTTTCTGTTTGTCATGGAAGCTTCTTATTTCTCCATCTAATTTGATAGAAAGTTTTGCTGGACAGGAAATTTTTGGCTGGAAGTTGTTTTCTTTCAGAGTTTGGAATATGTTACTCCAAGCCCTTCTGGCTCTCATGACTTGGTTTGGAAGTCTGGAGTGATTCTAATTGGTTTGCCTCTGAATGTCACTTGGCCCTTAGTTTTTGTTGCCTTTAAGATTCTCTGCTTGGCTTCCACATTGGTCATTTTGACAATTATGTGGCATGGGGATCCTCTTCTTCGATCCTGTCTAAAGGGAGTTCTATAAGTTTCCTGGACCTGTGTATCAACCTCTTGCTCTATGTTTGGAAAATTTTCTGCTATTACTTCCTTGAAGAGATTGTTGATCCCTTTGGTTTCACTTTCTTTTCCCTCCTCTATTCCAATTATTCTTAGGTTAGCTCTCTTAAAATGGGCCCATATTTCTTCAATATCAGATTCCTGCTGTCGGATATTTTTTTCTAGATTAGAAACTATGCATTCATTTTTGGAATGATCATCTTCTAAGAGTGAGATTCTGTTCTCCATGTGGTCTAATTGGTTGTTTGTGCTTTGAATTGAGGCCTTTACTTCATTAATTGCATCCTTTATCTCTTTTTGGCTCTCTCTGAGTTCTTTTCAAAGCACCTCTATTATTTCTACAGTTATTTTCCTGATTTGATCTTCTAAAAATCTCTGATTTTCTGTTTTATCGGGTTCTGATGTTGTGGGGTTGTGGGCATTTATTGCTCTAGTATTATTCCTCTTTCCCATGATTTCGGATGTTTGTGCCTTCTCTGGGTTCTTCCCTTGGGTCACTATGACTTCACTTAAGGTGCTCTGGATCTCGAGTCTGTAGTATCTCAGACCCCACTACTCCTTTACTGGGTTGTATCACAGAGTCTCCAACCCAGGGAGTCGATAGAGGCTGCTTTAAACTATGGGGGGTGCCAGGTTGCACGTTCTCCTATGGTGTGATATCTCTGTCACCGCCACTCCCCCACTGGGTCAAGTCCCAGGAAGTACAGTACTGGGATTTCTCCTCTGTGGCCCGCAATTTGACTCACTGTTCTTGAGTTCGCAGATGTAGCTGTATTGGACTCGTTGAATTCGCTGCTGCTGCCGCCGGTGGCAATATGGCGCCGCTGCCACGCCCTTGGCCGTGAGGCTGGCTTATTTCTTCTTGTTTTGAATTCCACTCTGAGTCCTTGCAGCATGTGCTGAGCTCAGCCACTGGGAGCTTTAGATGTTCCCTGCGCTGAAAAATCCTGCCTGGCTGTTCCGCGGTGGCTCACCTCGGCTTGCTGTAGCTGTCCGGTGAATTCGCCGCTGCTGCCGGCAATATGGCGCTGCTGCCGCATCCTCGGGTGTGAGGCCTGTGTATCTCCTCTGTGGCTCTGAGCTCTGTTCTCAGTCTGCTTTCTCTCTGGAGCCTGGTGATTTTTTTGTTTCTCTGGTTATGGTGTTTTCTGGCTATGAAAGGTGCTGATTTGGTGGTAATGGAGACTGGTTGTTAGCGGGGCTCTTAAGCCCTGCTTTTCTCGGTCGCCATCTTCCTGGAAGTCTCCAATTTTAAAAATATATCTTTTATACTAAGAAAGCCAGGGCTAGCTAGCAGGAAGAAGAGACTTGTAATTTACATTTGTAAAAGAGGAAGGTTGCAGCCAGGAAAGAAGGTTTCTTTACATTTCTAAAACAATTTCACACATCTTGGGGGATAAAACAAAAGGTAGAGGCCTGTATTTGGAGACAGGACTACTCCCCCCTCCTGCCCCAAATCCAGCTGCAGAGATAGCAGAAGCAGAGCCAGAGCTGGAGATAAGGGGTAGCATTATTTCCAGATCAAAGGACCTGCTTTGGACTTGATCTGGATAAAACACTTAGTAAACTGGAGTTCTATGGCATTTTCATTTGAATTGCCCCCCTGTGCCCTGCTCTGGCACAGGGCTGTAACTATCTCTATATTTCTATCTTTTTAATAAACTTCTTTAAATCTTCAGCAGCTATCCAAGCGATGAATATTTATTCTTAGCTTAGGACAAGAATCCACAGTTTTTCTGTTTGTCTGTTTGTGTGGTGGTGGTGGGGGAATTACTTCTCCCCTCACACACACCACGCACATTTCATCCGCAACAGGAATGATCCCCAACAGCCAAACCCGTGAGACTGTAAAGGGACCACAGGATTTTCTACTCCTCCACTTTTCCAACCCACCCAGTCTTCTTATTACTCATTTCACATAGAATCCACTCAAAGTCTTACTGCTCTTTAGTTCTTTTTTTTTTTTTAAGCTATGTAGGTTAAATCCATGCCAGTTGTTAGTCCCACAAAAGATGTGCTTTCCCTGCCTATCACTCCTGGATTCAACTTGTAAATCACACTTGGAGAAAATAGGTAAAAGCTGAGTATGGGTTTTTGTGCCACTCTCCCCAATGATGTTATCTGGGCATGAAACTGTATTTGGCTTTAGAAAGAAACAGTGGAAAATAACCTGGAAGGTACTATTCCAGGAATGACCTTTCACCAGTGAAATATGGAGGTAGATGGATAAATAACTTTATCACTCCTTGGTGGGCCAATTTCAAATGTGTTTTACATAGCGTTTCAGAAGGCATCTGATTTCTTACAGATGCAACATGCTAAGGCAGTATTTATGATTTTTCCTGTTTCCTCTGTCTCATTCTCCATCCCTTATTATACATTCTGGGATTCCCTCCTACATGAACTACCTCTATTCATATCCCATCTTTTAGTTGGCTTTTGGATAAACTCAAATTAAGATGGGACAGTTCAACTTGTTTACTAGAATTAATACTCACACTTTGTAATCCAAACCTAACTTATACAGACATGTTATCTCTGAAAAGTTAAACTTTGGGGTTTAGTTGTTATTAAGTAACACTTGAAAAAAACTTAAATTATACTTAAAAGAAATCATTATTATTATTACTGAGTTGTTTTGTAGTTGAAGACCTTTTCAATGTTTTATAAATGAATATCAGTAAGAAATAACTATTGACTAAATTATTGTAGTTTGATAGTTTAAGAAAAAATTTGGCCCAAAAGTACTTCCAAGTCTTTCACTAGAGGAGTCATACTATTCTACAGCTGAATAATACAGGAGTCCTTTGTGAAATAAACCTCTGACACAGACTACCTGAGGGATAGGACACTAGGGTGATCTGCCCGACATTGGACTACTATAATTTTCTTTAATGAAGTTTCGTTATCAGTTTTTTGAAGAGGTGTATCTAAGATTCCTTATTTTTTTATATCATGAAAGTATGATTCTTGAAAAAAGAGACCTCCAGCCCTTACTGCTAATGATGCCTCTGGCCCAAAGGGATACCACAATACAAATGTTCTTCTCATTCTGTAACAGAAAGATACCTTTGCCAGAAGTCCTTATCTACTTCCTAACAATGCCCATTGTGCATTGTTTGCAAAGAAAGAAAGCCTACTTGCAATTACAGTATTTATCCAATTCCCAGTCTCCAAGGGTCAAACTTTTAATAAGGTCTCCAGTGAGTACATTCAAGTTTACTAAAAGTTTCATTGGGTATTATTTATTTAAGCAAATTTCCGCAACTAACCAGGTAAAACAAACCTAGTCTTGCAGAGATTTGGTGATTCTCAGTGAATACAATTTCTTTTTTGAAGAGAATCTTCAATATTTTTTTTTACTCTGGAGTTAAAAAAAGGAAAATTCTCTAAGTTGTATCATTTAGTCTTCTGGTTCTCTACATCAGAGTTTCCTGTTTCTATCTCTATTGATATAAGTATCAGTATTTGTGTAATATGTTAAAATATTGACATAAATATATGGATATAAGTATAAAGCTATTTATATTTATAATCTTGATCATGAAGATAGCAGCCAGGCCTGTGCTGAAAGACAGAAAAAAAAAATTGTCATTTGTTACTTTCTCAGAGAAACTATAGCGGTTTATTTTTTGTTTTGTTTTGTTTGTTTGTTTTTCCTTTACTTTCATTTAGTGTGAACAGATCTTCTTGACTCCATTCACTAAACACCAGGGACTTTTAGCCCTCAGGACTTAAATTCACAACTGGAGGTTGATGTATTTTTAAAAAAGTTAGGATGCAATAGCTGGGTGTGGTGGCACGCATCTATAAACCCAGTACTAGGGAGCCTAAGACAAGAGGGTTACAGGTTCAAGGCCAACCTCAGCACCTTAGCAAGACTCTAAACAACTTAACAAAACCCTGTTTTAAAAATAAAAAATAAGCCGGGTGTGGTGGTGCATGCTTATAATCCCCGCACTTGGGAGGCGGAGACAGGAGGATGGAGCAGGTTTGAAGCCAGCCTCGCTGGCTTAAGAGACCCTGTTTCCAAATAAAAAAATATAAAATAGGTTTGGGAGTGTAGCCCTAAGGTAGAAGGGCTTCTAGGAACCCCAGTCCCACCAATAAAATAAAATAAAATAAAATAAAATATAAAAAATAAAGAAAAGCTGGGTGTGTATCTCAGAAATAGAATGCCTCTAGGTTCAATCCCTAGTGCACACACACACACACACACACACACACACACACACACATATATATATATATATATATATATATATATATATATATTTATATAAATGAAAAAGTATACATATATTTTGTGTATCAGTTGACCATGGTGGTACATGCCTATAATACCAGTACTTGGGAAGCTGAGACAGGAGGATCACAGGTTCAAAGACAGAAGTGAGCTCTTAGCCACCTAGCAAGACCATTTCAGAAAAAAAAAAAAAAATTGGTGCTGCAGCTCAGAGGTAGAATGTCCCTGAGTTCAATTCCCTGTATCTCTCTGTCTCTGTCTCTCTGTCTCTCTGTCTATCTTTCATGTATACCAATTAAATTTTACCTATTTATTCACCTATGGTAATATAATCACTCTTTAGACCAACTTTTCTTGATTTCCCCTGTGGCACTTTTAAATGTTTTTAATTCTCTAAATGCTTATTTTGTTAATTTTCTTCTTTTATCTTACTTTCTTTTTCATTTTTCATCTCTCTGTCTAACCCTGTTCTGCCCATTTCCTCATCCTCTCCAGGTTTCCCAGTACTCTCTATTTCTTTGTTTTCCAACTGAGTCTCACTAGGAACTGCGTGTCTCTGGAAGTTCCTGTGCTCATTAGCTGATTACTCAACCTTTTTACTCACCACAGTTTTTGTTGAATCTTTGGACTTTAGATGAAGCACTTTCAGAGATGGTTGCAATTGGCCTTGTCAATGTCAAGATGTTTAGGAAAAATTGGCCATCCTCTATTTCAACAACTGAGCATCACATTGATTTGACTTGGCGTCCACACCCAAAGATTGGGTGCTGAGTCATAATGTAACAGGAATATTTGTTTCCCTTTTTTGTCTCCTCAAAAGAAAGATTTAATTTTGGGGACACAGATAGGGTGAGCATAATGTGAATTATTGGGTAGGTCTACCAGGAGGGTCACAGAGTACCAGGAGGGTACTCTGTGAAAAAAGAAAGAGAGAAGGGATGAGTCTGCCACATGTTATTTTTTTAAAAAATAATGTCCAGAAATTCCAGTCCTCCTCATGCAAAGTAATTTGGGTGGCTACATCTTACTGTGACTGTGCTAAATTAACCATTCTGGATTTTCCAGTGGTATCTGAAGCTGCAGTGTAATGGACTAGAAGTCTCTGACCACAGCTGAGTAAGCCAATCTCCATTTCTTCTTGTGGGGCAACTCCTCCCTGTCCAATTTTTTTTCTCTCTGCCTTGCTCATCTCTGGGTAGCTACCTAATATTTTCCTATCAAGATCATTTAGGGAACAGGGTGTATGGTCCATCTTCTGTAGCTTCTTCAATCTGGACAGGGATGTAGACATGTCAGGGCTCTTGTTCTTGCTCTCAGTCAGGACAGGTCTTGTTGGGATAAGAAAGGCTCCTGGAAGGCAGGTTTGTTCAGGGATCCCTGATAGTAGTTGGTGTATACTGTAGAGAGGGGTTATTCCAGCCCAAGTCTCATTTGATATTTGATAGTATGGAGTTGAGAAGAAGCAAATTTCATTAACAGGTTTAGAAGACAAGGACCAAAAAGTAACAGTAGGAGTATTGTGGCTAAAGGCCTCATGAGGGAAAAAGCCAAGACATCCAGGACCATGTTTCATTTTATGGGTATCATTCCCTGGTAGCTTGCCCCCTCAGGTTGAATGTACTTTCTGTTAAATGTCAAATACTTTCCTGTACCTGATCTGATTTATTTACATGAAAACAGCAATCTTCCTAAAGCATAAGGCATACTTCCCTTCTGGCCTTTGTAATCATATTCAATACTCATCTGTTTTTTAAGAACAACTCCCACAAGAGAGCTGACCTGGTGGAGTAGGTGGGTGAGTGTTTTGTCTATAGTCACTAGCCTAAAAGCAAGTTCTAGAGATAGGTTTTGTAGATCAAGAAGGAGGATATGAACCTAACTATTCCTATTGCCATTTTAGAGGTGATACCAAGGCCAATCAGGAAGGAAATAGATTAGATTGCTCATTTGGGTCTGGTCTATGAGGGAGATGAGGACCATAATAGAGGTAGGAGCATTCAGGTATTACCAGGGGCCAGGAATGTAGAGGAGGAGAGAAATGCACAACTATGCATTTTGTGTTGGCAAAACTGATTAACCATACATAGAAACATGAAAATAAACCCCACTTTATCACCCAGGAAAAGAGTCAATTCAAGATGTATCAAAGTCCTGGAAATTAGACAAGAGACATTGCAGCTTTCTGAAGAAGGCATAAATCCAACACTTTAACACATAGGCTCAGATAAAAACTTTCTCAACAAGACCCCCAAAGGCACAAGAAATTAAAAGGAGGATCAATATGTCAGACTGCATTAAGCTTAATAAATTCTTTGCAGCGAAGGAAGCTATAAAGAATCTCAACAGAAAGCCAACAGAAGGGGAGAATATTTTTGCCAGATACTCTTCTGATAGAGAATATCTAGAATATACAGAGAATTCAAGATACTCACCACTAAGAAAACAAATAACCCAATAAAAAATGGACAAGTGAACTAAATAAGCACTTCACAAAAGAAGAAATTCAAATGGCTAATACATGCATTAAGAATGTTTAATATCAGTCGGGTGTGGTGGTGCACACTTGTAATCCCCACGCTTGGGAGGCGGAGACAGGAGGATCGTGCAGGTTCGAAGCCAGCCTTGCTGGCTTAAGAGACCCTGTTTACAAATTAAAAAAATATATATAAAAATAGGTCTGGCAGTGTAGCCCAGAGGTAGAAGGGCTTCCAGGAACCCCAGTACCACCAAAAAAAAAAAAAAAAAAAAAAGGAATGTTCAATGAGAAACATGCAGGAGGCATTACAATCCCAGACTTCAAACTATACTATAGAGCAATAGTAGTTAAAACAGCATGGTACTGGCACAAAAACAGATATACTGACCAGTGGATTGGAATAGAAGATACAGAAACAAACCCACACATCTTTAGTCAATTAATCTTTGACAAAGGGGCCAAACTCATAGGCTGGAGAAAAGACAGCCTTTTCAACAAGTGGTGCTGGGAGAACTGGCTAACCATTTGTAAAAAGATGAATCTAAACCCCTATATCTCACCAAACACAGGAATCAACTCAAGATGGGTCAGAGACTTAGAAATTAGACCTGAGACTGTGAAGTTAGTAGAGGAGAGCATAGGTTCAACACTACAACATATTGGCACAGGCAGTAACTTTCTCAACAAAACCTCCAAAGCTCAGGAAATTAAAGCAAGAATAAACAAGTGGGATAACATCAAACTAAAAAGTTTCTTCTCATCAAATGAAACTATCAATAACCTAAAGAGGAAGCCTACAGAATGGGAAAGGATCTTTACCAGCCACCATTCTGATAGGGGGCTAATATCCAGAAGATACAAAGAGCTCAAAAGACTCTACACTAGCAAAACAAACAACCCAATCAAGAAATGGGCAAATGAACTAAATAGACACTTCACAAAAGAAGAGATACAAAGGGCCAATAGATACATGAAAAGATGTTCTTCATCACTGGCCATCAGGGAGATGCAAATCAAAACTACACTGAGATTCTATCTAACCCCAGTCAGAGTGGCAAGCATAAAGAAATCAAACAACAACAAATGCTGGTGAGGATGTGGGGAAAGAGGAACTCTTTTACACTGTTGGTGGGAATGCAAACTAGTTCAACCACTATGGAGATCTGTGTGGAGATTCCTAAGAAAGGTGGGAATAGATCCACCATATGATCCAGCTCTACCACTCCTGGGTATCTTTCCAAAGGGGTTGAATTCAGAGAAATACAGCAACATATGCATACCTATGTTCATAGCAGCACAATTTGTAATAGCCAAAATATGGAACCAACCCAGATCACCATCAACAGATGAATGGATAGCAAAACTGTGGGAAATACACACAATGGAATTCTATTCAGCCATAAAGAAGAACAAAATTATACCATTTGCAAGAAGATGGAAAGCCCTGGAGAACATTATGTTAAGTGAGATCAGCCAAGCACAGAAGAAGATACATATGTTTCCTCTAATATGCCCAAACTAGGAAACACAAAGGATACCAGTGGGACTCCAGATATTAGAGGGGAAATACTAGCTAAGTTTGAATGGAAAGATAGGAGAGGAGGAAGGCCGATCTTGATTAATGAGGGTCTACACCTGAACATGTGTAAAATTATGAATAAGACATGGTTAACCTGGACAACTATTGGTGGGAGGGGGGAAGGGAAAACGGGGGCGGGGGGGAGAGGGCACCAAATATAGTTTAAATGTATACTATTTATGTTCAATAAAAATTGTTAAAAGAAAAAAATAAATGTATACCATTTAGTTTCAATAAAAAATATAAAAAATAAATAAGAAATAAAACACTAAAAAAAAACAAAAAAAAACAAAAAAAGGAATGTTCAATGTCATTTGAAATCAGAGAGATGCAAATCAAAATTACCCTGAGATTTAACCTAACCCCAATTAGAATGTCAATCATTAAAAACACAAATAACAACAAAGAGTGACAAGGGTATGAAGAAGTGAGAACTCTAATTTAATATATTTTTTTGGGATTACAAATTAGTGCAACCACTTTGTAAAACAGTATGGAGGATCCTCAGAAAAATGGAAATGAACCTACCATATGAATCAGCAATACCACTTCTGGCTATCTACCCAAAAGAATGGAAACCAAACCACACAATTCTTAATTATCAAAATACGGAACCGGCCAATATGTTCATCAACAGATGAATGGATTACAAAACTATGGGAAATGTACACAATGGAATTTTACTCAGCTATAAAAAAGAACAGAATCATGTTATTAGCAGGGAAATGGATGGAATTAAAGAACATTATGGTGAGATTAATCAGTCACAAAAATTGAAAAGTCAGATATACTCCCTAATATATGGAAGCTAGAGAGAAAATGGGACTCAAGAGGGACTCTAGACAAAGGCAAAACATCAGAGAAGTAAAGAAGGTGACCTAACTAAGGAAGATGAAAGGGGGGAAGAAGGTAGCTTCCTAATGTGCATGTTGCGCATTCATAAATATATTAAAGTCAGTCACCAAGAAGAACAAGAGAAGGGGATGGAATGAGGTGAGAATTGGGGAAGGGCTAAATGAGTGATGTGTGTATCTATGCCTCTAACATTTTGTATCTCACAAAGATGTATGATTACAATGAATCAATAAATTAAAAAAGATTCTTTTGTCATTGCTGCTCTGTGCATATATTAAATAACTAATTCTAGTCTCAAAGACATGTACATGGAAGGGGAGGGAGGGAGTGGGACCTGTAGGGAATTTTTACAAGAGTTGTGCATCTATATTTCTCCCACTCTATAACTCAATATGATGTATAATTACAGTGCACCTAAAAAAGGACAAAAATTATTTTTCCCAACAAAAACAGCATAATCTATGATTTTTATAGTTTCTATATCAAAGCAATGCATAATCTTGTATATAAAATTGTACATTGACTAGAAACCCAACTTCTGGAAGCCTGTGTTGTCTTTAATAAAGACCCCCAAAAAAAGTCATCATATTTTATCCTAGATAAAAAGAAGCCAATAGTATTTTTTTTGTGTGTGGTACTGGGATTCCTGGAAGCCCTTCTGCCTCCGGACTACACTCTCAAACCTATTTTATACTTTTTATTTTGAAACAAGGTCTCGTAAGCCAGCGTGGCTGGCTTTGAACCTGCGTGATCCTCCTGTCTCCTCCTCCCAAGCGCGGGGATTGCAAGTATGCGCCACCATGCCCGGTGAAGCCAATGGTATTTTAAAACCCACATCCTCCCCAAACCACACATACTCTATTCTCTTATTTAAAAAAAAAAAAAAAAAAAAGGACTTCCGGGAAGATGGCGACCGAGAAAAGCAGGGCTTAAGAGCCCCGCTAACAACCAATCTCCATTACCACAAAATCAGCGCCTTTCATAGCCAGAAAACACCATCACCAGAAACAAAAAAATCACCAGGCTCCAGAGAGAAAGCGGACTGAGAACAGAGCTCAGAGCCACGGAGGAGATAACCGGCCTCACGCCCGAGGATGCGGCAGCAGCGCCATACTGCTGGCGGCAGCGGCAAATTCACCGGACGGCTACAGCAAGCCGAGGTGAGCTGCTGCGGAACAGCCAGGCAGGATTTCTCGCTGCATGTAAAAACTAAAGCTCCCAGTGGCTGAGTTCAGCACACGCCGCAGGGATTCAGATGGAAATCAAAACCAAGAACAAATACGCCAGCCTCATGGCCGAGGGCGTGGCAGCGGCGCCATATTGCCACTGGCGGCAGCAGCAGAGAATTCACCGAATCCAGTACAGCTACATCTGCGTACTCAAGAACAGTGAGTCAAATTGTGGGCCACAGAGGAGAAATCCCAGTACTGTACTCCCTGGGACTTGATGCAGTGGGGGAGGGGTGGTGGCAGGGATATCACACCATAGGAGAACTTGCAACCTGGCACCCCCAGCAGTCTAAAGCAGACTCTATCGACTCTCTGGGTCAGAGACTCTGTGATACAACCCAGTAAAGGAGTAGTGGGGTCTGAGATACTACTGACTCGAGATCCAGAACACCTTAAGTGAAGTCATAGTGACCCAAGGGAAGAACCCAGAGAAGGCACAAACATCCGAAATCATGGGAAAGAGGAATACTGGAGCAATGAATGCCCACAACCCCACAACATCAGAACCTGATAACACAGAAAATCAGAGATTTCTAGAAGATCAAATCAGGAAAATAACTGTAGAAATAATAGAGGTGCTTTGAAAAGAACTCAGAGAAAGCCAAAAAGAGATAAAGGATGCAATTAATGACGTAAAGGCCTCAATTAAAAGCACAAACAGCCGATTAGACCACATGGAGAACAGAATCTCGCTCTTAGAAAATGATCATTCCAAAAATGAACGCATAGTTTCTAACCTAGGAAAAAATATCCAACAGCAGGAATCTGATATTGAAGAAATATGGGCCCATTTTAAGAGAGCTAACCTAAGAATAATTGGAATAGAGGAGGGAAAAGAAAGTGAAACCAAAGGGATCAACAATCTCTTCAAGGAAGTAATAGCAGAAAATTTTCCAAACATAGAGCAAGAGGTTGATACACAGGTCCAGGAAACTTATAGAACTCCCTTTAGACAGGATCGGAGAAGAGGATCCCCACGCCACATAATTGTCAAAATGACCAATGTGGAAGCCAAGCAGAGAATCTTAAAGGCAACAAAAACAAAGGGCCAAGTGACATTCAGAGGCAAACCAATTAGAATCACTCCAGACTTCACAAACCAAGTCATGAGAGCCAGAAGGGCTTGGAGTAACATATTCCAAACTCTGAAAGAAAACAACTTCCAGCCAAAAATTTCCTACCCAGCAAAACTTTCTATCAAATTAGATGGAGAAATAAGAAGCTTCCATGACAAACAGAAACTGAAGGAATTTTTGTCTTCAAAACCAGCACTAGAGAAAATACTCAAAGAGATTAACTACAAAGAAGAAATAGGTAACACACACCAGAACCAGAGAAACAAGATTTTCCATCCAACAGTCAACTAAGATTGATTATCTGTGGAGATTCATTACTTATGTTAGTCTTTTACCTATCTCTAAATGGTATTGTTTGCCTTTATTGTTGTTAATTTTTAGGATTTCTAGTTGGAATATTAATATACCTTCAGATATAGCATTTGGAAATATTTTATCCCATTCTATTAGTAACTGTTAACTCTGTTTACATTGTCTTTGGATATACATTTTTTTTTTTTTTAGGGAGTTTGTATACTCTTCTGTTGCCTGTGCCATTGAAATCATATCCAAGAAATCACTGCCAATTTCAAGGTTGTGAGGTTTTGTGATCCAGATTTTCTCCTTAAATTTTATAGTCTTAAGATTTATATTTAGGTCTTTTATCTATTTTGAGTTAATATTTGTATATGGGATTAGGTAAGGGTCCAACTTTATTCTTTTCCATGTAATTATTATGTTTCAACAACATTTAGTTAATAGATTATTTCCACCACCAAATGTGCATGGAAACCTTGTCAAAAATAACTTGACAATATATGGAAGAATTTAGCTCTAGGCTTTTATTTAACTCCAATGGTTTATATATCTGCCTTTAGAATAGTACTACACTGTTTCAATTATTGTAGCTTTATATGGTTTGAAATCAGAAAATATATATCTTCTAACTTTGTTCTTTTTCAAGATCGTTTTGGGTATCTAGAGTCCATATTCCATATTAGGATAGAATTTTTTTCTGAAAAATAAATATATAAATATATGATAGTTTCACCTAAAAAAATAGACAAAAATATTCTCTGGTAAGAAAGAAAGTAAAAAGTAATATTGAAATGTTATCTTTATGTCATCAAAAGCTTGGTATCAGACAAATGAAACTGTTATGTGAGATTATCATTTTTAATTTTGGATAAATTGCTATAATACTAGATGTCAACCACTAAGCCAAGCATGGGAGGGAGGGATGGGGAGAGAATGGGATGGGAATCGGGTGGGGGCTGACTGGGCGATGTGTGCATGTATGTCTACAAAGTTTGTATCCCACTATGATGTATGAATACAGTGCACCAATAAAAAATAAATAAATAAAAAATAAAATAAAAAATGAAAAAAAAAATAAAAAAAAAGAAGAAAAATATTTGAGGGGGGTTAAGATGGCCTTGGCGGCAGCTAGAATATTGGAAATGCAGACAAAACATATACATCTGAATTGGAACTTTTGGAAAAATTTCCTGCGAAGGAGGACTGCAGCTTCTCTACATCATTAAGAATCTGGGACATCACCTGTAAGTAGAGGGTCTAGCGGAGACCTAGGAGGAAGGCGGTGGTGGCAGCAGTGGCTGAGATTGTGGTGGAGACTTGTATTTGGGAGACATCTGATCCAACCCACCCTGATCCTCTGAAGAAATTACCCCAAAGGTCGAATGCTACTGTTGCACATGCTTAGGAACACTGGACATTATACAGTATTGGAAAAGATCTTGGGAAAGATTTGAAATGGTGGAGGCAGTTGCATTGGCAGCAGCAAGTACTCAGGGGAGGCAGAGATCTGACATAATATACCTGGAACTTTTGAAGAAATTACCTCAGAGGCAGAATACTACCACCACACACCCTTGGGAACGTGGGACAACCTGCTGGGTGAAGAGGGTGCTCGGATCAGAGCCTGCCGAGGGGTGAGGCCATTGCCGGGACCAGCGAGGCTAGGTTTGAAGCTTGCTGTGAGGCAAGGCAGGTGATGGGGCCTCCAAGGCCAGGATTGGAGCCTGCCGAGGGGTTAGGCTGGTGCCAGGGCCAGCAAGGCCAGGATCGGAGCCTGCTGTGAGGCAAGGCCTCTACGGAGGCCTCTGAGGCTGGGATTGGAGCCTGCCAAGAGGTTAGGCTGGTCCTGGGGTTAGCGAGGGTGGGATCCGAGCCTGCTGTGAGGCAAGGCTGGTGCTGGGGCCTCTGAGGCCAAGATCGGAGCCTGCTGAGGGTTTAGGCTGGTGCTGGGCCCAGCGAGGCTGGGATCGGAGCCTGCCTTGAGGCAAAGCCAGTGCTGGGGCCTCCGAGGTTGGGATCAGAGCCAGCTGATGCATTAGGGCAGTGCCGGAGCCAGAGAGGCCAGGATTGGAGCCTGCTGTGAGGCAAGGCTGGTGGTGAGGCCTCCGAGGCTGGGATTGGAGTCTGTCGAGGGGTTAGGCCAGTGCCGGGGCCAGCGAGGCCGGGATCAGAGCCTGCTGTGAGGCAAGGCCGGTTCTGGAGCCTCCAAGGCCTGGATAGGAGCCTGCAGAGGAGTTAGGCTGGTGCTGGGGCCAGCAAGGCCGGGATCGGAGCCTGGCTTGACGTATGGCTGGTGCTGGGGCTTCTGAGGCCGGGATCGGAGCTTGCCAAGGGGTGAGGTCAGTGCCAGGGCCAACGAGGCCAGGACCGGAGCCTGCTGTGAAGCAAGGCCGCTACTGAGGCCTCTGAGGCAGGGGTCGTCGCCAGCCGAGGGGTTAGGCTGGTGCCGGGGCCAGCAAGGTCAGGATCGGAGCCTGCAATGAGGCAAGACTAGTGCTGGGACCTCCGAGGCCAGGATCGGAAACTGCTATGAGGTAAGGATGGAGCTGGAACTTGCGAGACCAAGATAGGAGCCTGCCAAGGGGTTAGGCTGGTGCCAGGGTCAGCGAGGCCAGGATCGGAGCCTGCATTGAGGCTAGGCCGGTGCTGGGGCCTCTGAGGCTGGGATCTGAGCCAGCCGAGGGGTTAGTTCAGTGTGGGGGCCAACGAAGCCAGGATCGGGGCCTCCTATGAGGCAAGGCCGGTGCTGAAGCCAGCGAGATCGGGATCAGAGTCCTCCGGGTGGCCAGGCCACTACTGGGGCCATCTAGAGTGGGATTGGAACTTGCAATGCGACATCCACAGAGAAATAGCACAGAAAATAAAATCCAGATGCTTCCCCTAATTAGCAAGAACTAGGAGGAAAGGGGTAACAGGAGGAGGTCGAGTAGTAGAAAGGGCCCTATTGAAAAGAAGTTAAGGTGGTCAATCAGAGGGGAGGGGATGGGGGAGGATGGAATCTCTTTAAAACTCATGAGGTACATAAACAATTATATCAAAGATAATCACCAATTAAGCATGGGATCGAGGGAGGGGGAGGGAATGGCATGGGAATTGGATGAGGGCTTATTGGATGATATGTGCTTGTATATCCTCACATGTCTTGTATTCCAAAGTGATGTATGACTACAAAAAATAAATAATAAAAAACATTCATTATATTTTGCATTTATTCAATATAACTTTTTGTTTCATATTTTACTTTTATTTTATTTTTTAAATATATTTTTATTGGTGCACTGTTGTCAAACATCTCAATGGAATACAAGACTTGTGAGGATATACAAGCACACATCACCCAATTATCTTTTATCTGATCTCCATTCCATTCCCTCCCCCTCCCTGGATCCCATGCTTGATTTAGTGATTGAGTTTGATATATTTGTTTAAGTACATCATGTGCTTTAAAGAGATTCCATCTTCCCCCCTCCCATCCCCTCAGATATGTCATCTTAATTGCTCCTCTATAGAGCCCCTTCTTCACCTAGAGTTCCTGATTTTTTAATTTTTGTGATATTTCCCTGTGGATGCCGCATTGCAGGCTCTATTCTCAAAAGCCCTGGCACCAGCCTCGCCACTCAGCAGGCTCTGATCCTGGCCTTGCAGGCCCTGGCACCAGCTTTGTCACAGGGCAGGCTCTGATCCCAACCTTGTTGACCCCAGCACCTGCCTCACCTCACGGCAGGCTCCAATCCTTGCCTCGCAGACTCCAGAACCGTCCTCGCCACCCAGCAGGCTTCAATCCCAGCATTATTGGCCTTGGCACTGGCCTTGCCATATTGCAGTCTCCTATCCCAGCCTCGCAGGCCCTGGCATCAGCCTTGCTGCCCGGCAGGCTCCTTTCCTGGCCTCAGAGGCCCTGACACTGGCCTCACTGTGCAGCGGGCTCCATTCTCTGTCACTGTGAGCAGGTTGTCTACAGATATTTCCTCTTTTTTCCCTTTTTTTTTTAATATGAGAAAGCAGTACATGTCTTTTGCAAAAGCTTGGAGCCTGAATACCTAGTGGCAATGAATTTTGACTCCCCTACAAAGGCAGAGGTCCACAGCTTCACTACAGAGAGCAGGCTTTGCTGCTCCAAGTGCACCCTGGCCTCCAGCGCTGCACAGAGGAGCAAGGTGGCCATGCCACTTTAGCATGCCTCCATAGCATGTTGTCCAGAATTCCTAAGCATGTGGGGCAGGAATACTCTACTTTCAGGAGGTTTCCTCAAAAGTTCAAGGTGATTGGACTACATCTGTCTACCTTCCAAACACTGGTCACTGCCACCACCACCACTGCCTCTACTGCTGCCACACCACCGCTGCTGCCACCACTGCCATCTTGGTTCTTTACTGAACACCTTTCCCACACAGCATCTTTTCCAGAATTCCTGAGAATATGCGGCAGTAGCAGTATACTTTTGGGAAGATTTCTTCAAAAGTTCAAGGTGGACTGGACTGGATCTCTGCCTCTCCCAAATACTGGCTGCTACCACTTCTGCCACGGCCATCTCTGTTCTTTTCTGAATACCTTTCCCACACAGCATGTTGTCCAGAATTCCTGAGATGCACAGCAGTAGCAGTCTACCTTTGAGGATATTTCTTCAAAAGTGCAAGGTGGATTGGATTGGATCTCTGCCTCTCCCAAATACTGGCCGCCGCCACTCCTGTCGCCGCCACTTCCTCCCAGTTCTCCCCTGAGGACCTTTCTTACATGGTATGTTGTCCAGAATTCCTAAGCATGTGTGGCAGGAGCAGAGATTTCTTCAAAATTTCAAGGTGGATTTGTCTGCATCTCCTGAATACTGGCTGCTGCCGCCACCATCTAGACCCCTATTTAACATTTATAAATAAAAGAAAACAGTATGTGCCTTTTGCAGAGGTTGTGAGATCAAGCACTCAGCAGCAATGGATTGTATCTCCTCTCCAAGAGCAGAGTCCACATCCTCACCACATAGAGCAGGATCTGCTGTTTTGAGCACACCATGGCTCCCAGCGCAGCATAGAGGAGCGCGGTGGCCAGACGCACTGAGTTCCCTGGGATGCGCAGCTGGGCTTCCTGCCCAGCACTGCTGGGCTCCCTCCAACATGCCCAGAACATTTTTCTTATAAGGTATGCTGTTAAGAATTCCCCAGCATGCGCAGCTGAAGCGGTCTTTTCTCTAATCTCTTCTGGGATGTTCTTTCAGAAATCACTTTTCTTGCATGGTGGGCGTCTCGCTGTCATCTAGCCTCTAATTGTGCCATTATACACTCTATCTCCTATATTCTAGCTAGGAGATCATGGCTGGAAATTTCTCCTTAAGTTGTCCCAATTAGATATGAAAGATGGAACCAAAACCTGGTGTCCAGGGCATCTCAGAGGAATGCATGTCCTATTCGGCAACCACGGTCGCCACTGCGACCATGGCCACCACCATCTTGACCCTACTCTCCTAGTAAATAATCTCAATATAACTTTAAAAGTTATAGGTTACCCCTAAAGTTAAGACATTAGACAAAAAAGTTTTTTTTGTTGTTTGTTTTGTTTTGCGGGTTTGGGGATGGAACCCAGGGGCATTCGACCTCTGAGCTACACCCCTGCCCTATTTTTTTTTCTTTATTTTGAAACTGGGTCTCACTGTGTTGCAGAGGGCCTCACTAAGTAGCTGAGGCTGTCCAAAAATCTTGATCCTCCAGTCTCAGCCTCCCAAATGCAAAAGTTAGTATCTTAAGTCACTTTTTTCTGTCAAAGATACTCTGCAAATGATCAAGTCTTGTTATCTAGGGAGAAAAAACATTGTATAAGATATTTAAAGACTATATCATCTGTAACCATTAAAAATGGCATTGCATTCTTCATATAAATGTGAGCCAAATTGATGTCAAGGGGAAAGAGATATTATTTTTCCATTAAGATAGCTTGCCTGGAATGCCAAAATGGTGCCGGGCCTTGTTTAGTGGATTTGACCTGGAACACCCAAATGGCATCCAGCCAGGATGGCATGTTCATATGAAACATGCTTATACTTAGTATATGGCTTATTATTATTATTATTATTATTATTATTATTGTTATTATTATTAATTATTTTTAGTAGCAAGTAGGCTCTGGACATGTGCTCTGCAGGGAAGTACTGGTTTTAGAATTGTGCACCCGCAAAGTTGAATTCACTGGAGTCTTTTTTCCTATCCTGGCATTGCTGCTGGCTTGGAGGAGCAGAGCTCTTGAGCCATGGCAAAATTTTAAGGATAAAGAAAGGGAGTTATGCACTGGGAGTGCTGTGTTCTTGTCCCTGAAAGGAATGGTTAGGGTAAAATAACTGCTCACCGGAGCTACTCTGAGGGGTGAATAGGGACGAGAAAGTCAGGTGTGTGATGGCTTGTCCTGCTAGATCTAAAAACTGGCAGAGAGAATGAGAGGGAAGAGCTGTGTGCATGGTGTCCTGGCCTGGTGGGTCTAAAATGTGGCAGGGATAATTTGGGGAGAGCCATAACATGGCAGCCTAGCCCCTGTAATCCAAAAAGCAGTGGGGCAATTGGAGCAGAGCCAGGCACATGGTGGTAGTGGACTGACCTACAGAATTTAAGAAACTTGGGGGCAATTTAAGACCCAGGCACAAAGCAGCCTGACCTGTGGAGTCTAAAAAGCAGTGGGGAGCCGGGCGTGGTGGCCCATGCTCGTAATCTCAGCATTCAAGAGGAGACCTGAAGATTGTGGTTTGCAGACAGCTTCAGCTACTTAGCAAGGTCCTTTGCAACTCAGTGAGACTGTTTCAAAAAATAAAAAGACAAAAAATAGGACTAGGGTTGTAGCTTGGAGGTAAAATGCCTCTGGGTTCCACTCCTAGTTCCAAAAAAAAAAAAAAAAAAAAATCAGTGGGGATAATCAGGGGAGAGCAAGGCACATGGATGACAGCCTGGTCCACAGAACTTAAAAAGGTCTCAAAGAGAATCAGAGAAGAACCAGGCATATGGCGGCATTATACTTAGATATAAAATGTCTCCTGAAGAGCTCATTTATTAATAGTCAGTATTGATATAGTTGAGTGATGAGGGTTGTCATCTCATTAGTGAATAGACACTATGTAATGAATTTATCTGGGTGTGGCTGGAGAAGAAGGCAGGTCCCTGGGGCTGCAGGTTTGGGGGTCATGTGTGATTCTTCCTTCCTTACACTCTCTTTCTTGCTTCCAGCCCCCCATGATGTGGAGAGCACAGCTCATGTTCTCTTCCTCTCTGCCTTTTGCCGCCATGCTCTGAGATCCTCAGTCCTCTTCCTCACATGGATTGAACCCTAAACTGTAAGGAAATAAACCTTTCTTGTTCATGGTCATTCTTTTAGATTATAGCTGTGAAGAATGCTAATCAGCAGCTTGGTCCACAAAGTTTAAAAGCCACAGGGAAAATTGAGGAAGATCCAGGCACATGGCAGCCTGATCTGTGGAATGCAAAAAGTTGTGAAGAGAATTGGGGAAGAACCAGGCACATAGTGGCCTGGCCTTTAGAATCTAAAAAGTAAGCTGGCCATGGTGGCGCATGTATGTAATCCCCACGCTTGGGAGGTGGAGACAGGAGGATCATGCAGGTTCGAAGCCAGTCTCGCTGGCTTAAGAGACCCTGTTTCCAAATAAAAATATATATATAAAATAGGTCTGGGAGTGTAGCCCGGAGGTAGAAGGGCTTCCAGGAACCCCAGTACCACCAAAAAAAAAAAAATCTAAAATGTAACTGGGAAAAGATAAGGTAGGGCCAGACGGAAGGCACCATAGCCCATGCATGGGGTGTGTGTGTGGGGGGAGGGAGAGTGAAGGGCATCACTGCCTGGCTTTAGGGAATCCCCAGTATCTTACTTTATATATAGTGGAGTCATGGCTCCATTATGTCACAGGGATGCAAGTTTCCCTCAGTTATTGTCTCCCCCCAAAAATGATTTCATCTGAGGGGGCACAGATAAATTGGGCATGTGGGTTATATTAGATGAGTTTACCAGGAGAGTCCCAGAGCGAGCTGGGCTGGGGGCAGAAAGAAAGAAGGGATGATTCTGTTGTATGGTGTGTTTTTATACTATTCAGAAATACCACTCCTGTTCATGCATAATAATCTGAGGTGGTTTCTGCTTATTATTACTGCACTAAATTTACGAACTGAAATTCTTTTCTGGTGTCTAAAGCTGTAATGTAATGGGTTGTAAGTCTCTGAACATAGTTGGGTGAAGCAATCTCCATATCTCTTTTCAAAAAGGCTTCTCCCTGACCCATTTTCTTTCCCTGCCTTCCTCATCTCTGGATAACTACCTAACAATACTAGCCTGACTGTGTCTGGAGATGTTAATCTGACAGTGAGATCAAAACCGTAAGTGAGAAAGAAATGGTGGCACATGCTTGTAATCCCAGTACTTGGGAGGCCGAGACAGAAGGATTACAGGTTTGAGGTCACCCTCTAGAATTTAGCAAGACTGTCAGCAACTTAGTGAGACCCTGTGTCAAGGTAAAATAAAAAAAAGTCTGGAGATATAGTTTGAAGGTTAGAATGCCTCTAGGTTCAATTCCTAGTACCAAACACACACACACACACACACACACACACACACACACACACACACACAAAATGAAGGTAGCTTTATGTGCAGAAAGGTAGTTCTAATATTCACCATTTTTATGCATTTTTATTTTTTCAAAATGGAAAGTTTTTACCATAAAAGTATTACTTTTATATATACTCAGAAAAATAAAAAACATAAATCAGAAATATATAACAAAATTAAATAAGACACACACACACACACACACACACACACACACACACACACCCCTGCAATCTTCCTGTCTCAGTCTCCCAAGTACTGAGATTATAGGCATGTATCATTGCATCTTGCTTATTTATTAACTATTTTAGAGATAGTTTCTCCTGAAGTTGTCCAGGTTGACCTCAAATTTGCTGTCCTCTTAACTCAAGCTTCCTAAGTAACTGGGATTACAAGTATTCATTACCACATCCAATTTGTAAGATCTTACATATCAGGAGTTAATATTTTCTTTTATAACTACCTTCAATATTTCTCTTGTATTATTATTTGGCTTTAACTCTTACTTTTGAGCATATGCAATTTTTTAAGTGTTACATAGTCACTGTCTCAGAGTCTACTTAGGAGAACAGAGCATTTGCAAGCAGCTAGAGAAAATGTATTTTGGGAAACAATAACAAAGAGCTGGAAAAGCAAAGAGTCAATGCAACCCAGAGATTACTACTAGTGATAAACTCCTCCAGGGAGTAGTGTTGTTACCCAGAAGTAGCTGGACCCACTAAGATTCAGTGAGTACCGGAGATGCCGCCTGTAGCAAACAAAGATGGAGAAATATTGTGGATCACATCTACTTCTCCTATATTTTATAAGTGCCTTTCACCAGTAACATCTAGCTAGGTGTCATTTGAAATAGATTCTTAGAAATACAGTTTGTGGTGACCATTTTATTGTGAGATCAACCAGACTGGGAAAATGAGAAAATGGGTTGAGAGAAAAGAGATGAAAGATCTGGAAAACCACATATATAAATTATCCTATTTGTGATTTCTGGCTTTGCTGTTTTATTTATCAAGCTCTTTCATTTCCCCAAATCATTTCTGTTGCAGGGGATAGGTTGGGGGGGGGAAAGGTGTGTGGTGTGAAATAATCCCCCCCCACCACCAGACACACAGAGACAAACAGAAAAACCGTGGATTCTTGTCCTAAGCTAAGAATAAGTATTCATCGCTTGGACAGCTGCTGCAGATTTAAAGAAGTTTATTAAAAGATAGAAATATAGAGATAGTCACAGCCCTGTGCCAGAGCAGACACAGGGGGGCAATTCGAACGAAAATGCCAACAAATTCCAGTTTCCTGAATTTTTATCCTGTCTAAGTCCAGCAGGTCCCTTTGATTTTTGGAGATCATGTTACACCTTATCGCCAGCCCCGGCTCTGCTTCTGTTATCTCTCCAGCTGGGTTTATGGCCTGAAAGGGGGAAACATCTCTATCTTCAAACACAGACCCAGATTTATGGCCGGAGGGGGGAGGCATCTCTGTCTTCAAACACAGGCTTTTACATTTTGTCTTTTCCCCCACAATGTGTTAAATTGTTCTTAGGAATGCAAGGACATGTTAGCTAACCCTGGCTTTCTTAGTAAAGACGATATGTTTCAAGGTTGGACATCTTTCCCAGGACTGATACATTAATACTTTTTAAACTCTCTTCCCAATACCAGTACAATTTCTTCTACTATTTGTATTTAATTTTGAGTCTTACATTTTTAGTCCATATGGTGTAAAATGTGAATAGAGATCCGACATTATTACTAAATGAAAGGCTAGTTGCCCATATGTCATTATTTATTTATTTGAATTCAGACTTAATCATGTTCAAGATTTTAGAGCAGTGTTTCTTTACCTCTGTAGTTTATATTTTGATCCATGTGTCTTTGTATATTTTGACAACATGCCATATTGCTTTGTTTTCACTCATTCTACAATGTTTTCTAAAAGCTCATCATGAACAGTTATTCTCCCAGATGATTCTTAATAGAATTTTATGTAAATTACAAATATGAGAATTTTAAACATGGGAATTTTTTTGGGGAAAACTTTTAGTTATACATGTTAAGTTGGTAACCTAATGACAATCTACTTCCCACTTTCACTATTTGAGCTGACCACACAAAGTGTATCAACACTTACAGACATGGAAAAGCTATCATGAGGTTACCCTTCAGCTAGGTTGAAAGATCACTGTGATCTAGAAAACAACCAGAACAAAGAGGAGAAGGGAGCTCTCAAGTAAGACTTGAAACTGGTAGTTTCTCTAATATGCAGAGACCATTTGGAGAGTTGTTTGGAATCCCTGTAGAAAAAGCTTTGCAATTGAATATATGAGAAAATACAATGAATCAAAGACTAAGCCAAGATGATTATTAATTCCAAAAAAGTAAGATTTTCTGCAAGAATGGAATTTTTTTTTTCGGGTCTGGGGATGAAACCCAGGGGCATTTGACCTCCAAGCTACATCCCCTGCCCAATTTTTTTATTCTTTATTTTGAAACCAGGTCTCACTGAGTTGCAGAGGGCCTCACTAAGTAGCTGAGGTTGTCCGCGAACCGCGATCCTCTGGTCTCAGCCTCCTGAACACTGGGATTAGAAGCGTGCGCCACCACGCCCGGCTTAAGAATGGAATAATTGTCATAGTACTCGAAGATCTTTTTTCTATAAATGGAATATATGCACTCATACTAATACCCTAACATGCATGATACACATTCGAAAACATATTAATGTCAATCTCTAAGCCAAACATGAGAAGGAGAAATGGGGTGGGAATTGGGTAAGTTCTAATTAGGTAATGTGTGCATGTATGCCTCTACCATCTTGTACTCCAGTAAAATGTATGACTACAATGCACCAATAAAAACCACTGAATATTTAGCAAATAGTAATTGTGATGCAGATGTATTAAAAGTGTTATGTGATATGAAGGATTAAGTATGCATATTATTGTTTCACATAAAATATTAATAGTTTTAAAAAGAAAAACAATGAAACAGAATCATAAGTACATTTAAAATAGGAACTTTTAAACCTATTTAAAATAATTGAAAGTGGTTTCTGGACTGCTACTTCTTCATTACAAATATTGATTTTTTTTGGTGGTACTGGGGTTCCTGGAAACCCTTCTACCTCTGGGCTACACTCCCAGACCTATTTTTATATTTTTATTTGGAAACAGTGTCTCTTAAACCAGGGAGGCTGGCTTCCAACCTGCGTGATCTTCCTGTCTCTGCCTCCCAAGCGCAGGGATTACAAGTGTGCACCACCATGCCCGGCTCAAATATTTATATTTTAAGAGGATTAAAGTGCTTGAAAAGAAACACATTAAAATTTAATAACTATCTACTTAGAAAAAAGAATTAAGAGAAAGTAATAACTCACTTCAACATAATAACACATATAATAAGCCAACATCTAACATATATGGAATGGGGAAAAGCAGAAAAATTTCTAAGATCTAGAATAAGATAAGAATGTCCACTTTTGCTACTTTTATTCAACATAGTGCCAGATGTCCTAGCCTGAGCACTCAGGAAAGAGAAAGGAATGAAGAGCATCCAAATTTGAAAAGAGGAGGTCAAGTTAACACTGTTTGTGGTTGACATGATCCTACACAAAGAAAATCCCAAACCTTTGACCTAAAACTATTGGAGTGAATGAGTTAATAAAGTTTCAAGGTACAAATTCAATTGAACAAAACCCGTAACGCTGTTGTAACGTTAATAGCAATTTATCTAAAATGAAAATTGAGAAAGCAATCCCATTTACAGTAGATACAAAAATACTATAATGAGATATTATTTCACATGAACCATAATAGTTATAACCAAAATGACATAAAAAATAACGAGCTTTTGTAAGAATATGGTAAAATTGGAACTCTTGTGAACTGCTATTGGCAATGTAAGGTGATAGGGCTACTTTTGCAAACAGTCTGATAACTCCTCTCAAGATGGATGGCTTGGGTTTGGAATGTCCCCCTAAAGGTTCTGGTGTTGAAATCATGTCCCCATGAAGCAAAGATCAGACGTGGAGCATGGCTGGAGGAGGTGGGTCTCTGGGAGGCAAGGCCTTGGGACCTATATATGTCCTTGGATGTTTCCTGTCTATCTCTCTGCTTCCAGCTCCTGTGATATGAGAGCAGCATCTGTCCACCACACCCTGTCGCAGCAGTTCCTGCCTTGGAGCTGGCTGACTATTGACTTGGTTTTCTGAGACTATAATAACATTGGGATATGCAATGAAAATATGTGGGCCTAGTTAGTAGGAGGTGGTACTATAGAGGTAGAACTTGTAAGCATAGCGGCTTTTTGTGTAGGTCAGGTGAATTAATCTGTGACTATTTGAATTGCTGAATGATTGTCCCAAGAATTTTTAGCTTTGTTTATTCCAAAATGTTGTACTATAGATGTAGACTTTTTTTTCTCTTGCTTCTCTCAGTCTTTTTTGGGAATTAGGAATGATTTAAGTTCTTTGAAAGACCTCAAAGGCAATATTCCAATAGGATATAATTTTTAATAACAGAGAATCCTATTTGTAAGAAAGCAAAGCAAGTTTTGCTATCAAATGTATATCACATAGAAACTGGAAGGCTTCCATTTTGTAACTGTACTTTAAGTATCCACCGTGTAACTTTTTGTACATGTGTCTATATGTTCCACTCCCAGATGTACTGGTTTTGTGTTTCTTTTTGTAAAATCTTCCCAGTGATACCGGGTGCACGTTTGTAATCCCCACGCTTGGGAGGCAGAGACTGGAGGATCGCGCAGGTTCGAAGTCAGCCGCGCTGGCTTAAGAGACCCTGTTTCCAAATAAAAAATATAAAATAGGTCTGGGAGTGTAGCCCGGAGGTAGAAGGGCTTCCAGGAACCCCAGTACCACCAAAAAAATATTTCCAGTGAAATCTAGCCAACCAGAATAAATCATAAAAGCCATACTCCAACCAATGAGGAATGGCATAGCGGCCTTTGAGTTGGTGAATAAAAAAATGAGCCTACTTGCCACACAGTGTGCTTGTGCCCCTTTATGCAGAAGTAAATTTTCTTACTGAGTTACTTTTAGATTTCTGAGATTTTATTTGTAGCCCCCCTAATATCCATTTCTAACATTTGGGGGCACATCCAGGATCTCTGCCATTTGAGTGAATGGCATGGGCTCCTCACTCAGGGGGGAGCATGTCCTACTATCTTGTTGCAGGTGTTCCTAAATTCCAGCTTGGTTTGACTTGGCAGGTCCATAACCGGCTGAGATCCAGTGGTGAAAGTCTCTCAGCCACCATCCAAAGGAAAACAAAGAACAAACATCCACTTTATTCTGCAGATCCGTTCCTTACACAGGGTTCTGCACAACATGGAGCACACCCACATCAGCAGGATGTGCATATGCATGTTACACTTTTAGTCCTTGAACACGCAGGTCTCACTTTGCATAGTCTTTGCACATGTGTGTTAGATTTTGCTTAATCAATACACATAATTATATGCAGTGCAAATGCATAAGATATGCTCCCACACCAGCTATAATATGGGAGATGTGTGCACTCATGATTGTGTAGGATGCATGTGTGTCCGCAGCTGTGTGAGGTCATGCCATCACCACCATCCTGTACTCCCTCTGGGCCCCCACATTCCACCCCCTACAGGGTGGTGGTGCATAACTTGACTAAGAAAGCATTACATTGGGCCCCCAAACCAAAAGAATCTGTTAGGACATTTAAAGCTTCTATAACAGCATGGGCTAAGACTTATAGCTGTAGCTCTACATAGATGGTACAACCTTTTGGAACAAACAAAGCTAAAAATTCTTGGGACAATCAAAACAGAAATAAAAACAGAAGTGATGTGCAGAAACAGCTCTATTCTCACAGTTCTGTGTTTTACCTTATTTGAATTAGCTGGCTGCCTGGAACTGGTTGATGCTCAGAGGATGTGATTGACTAAGTGTCATCTCTTTGTCACAGAACTATACTCCTAAATTAGGCTTTTATGTGGTTTGCATAGGAAGCTAGGTAGCAGTTTATCATCTAAGAAAATAAGTATAAGCTGGGCATGGTGACGTACACTTGTAATCCCCGCACTTGGGAGGTGGAGACAGGAGGATCGTGCAGGTTCGAAGCCAGTCTCGCTGGCTTAAGAGACCCTGTTTCCAAATAAAAATATAAAAAATAGGTCTGAGAGTGTAGCCTGGAGGTAGAGGTAGAAGGGCTTCCAGGAACCCCAGTACCACCAAAAAAAAAAAAAAAAAGAAAGAAAAAAGAAAATAAGTACAGAGATTACATCAGGCCTAATTAAATTCACATTAACAGTAAGAATGTGTATAAATCCATCTAAGGACAAGTCATACATATAATATTTATATGTATATATGGGGACATATAGTTATATGTATATTATGCATGCATATATGTATTATATGTATGTACACAGATTGAGATAGATAAATGTATAAAGTTACTTAACAAATGTATAAGGTTAAAATATTCAAAAGTGTTAGTTATATTATTCTCTCAAATTCTTAGTAGGGTTAAAAATTTTCAAAATGAATTGGGGATTAAGTATGATAATTCCACATCTGTTCTGAATATCTGCCAACTCCATAGCTTAGACTCTTAAAATTTGTATTTTCCTTTAGTTTACATTATTTATAATATAACTTTATGATTAGGGCCATGAATCTTGAACCAGATAGTCTGGCTTTGATTCTTGAGCTCCATCAATATATCTGTGTGGAAAAATTATGAAATATATTTGTCCTGCAATTTTTAATTGTGGGATTATTGAAGTAAAAATTATTAATAAAAGTAAAATATCTAGTAGATGTGCTCAATAGTGAAGTGATCTAAAGTCCATTTTATTTTTTATTTTTTTGCAGTACTGGGGATGGAACCCAGGGGCATTCATAAGATCAGATGTGAAATGTCTCATTCAGGAAAAAGGTAGCACATTATTTTATTGCACAATAATTATAATTTATTTATCTTTATGAAGCTAATCTAGGTGTTCATCAATCGATGAATGGATTACAAAATTATGGGATGTACACATAATAGAATTCTACAAAGCAATAAAGAAGAACACAATTATGTCAAGGAAAATGGAGACCTGTAGAACATTATGTTAAGTGGAATTAGCCAGTTGCAAAAAGTGAAGGGGTATGTTTTCTCTCATATGCAGAAGCCAAGTAATAACTGGGATACAAAAGTGTCTTTAGATAATGGATAAGAAACCTTAGTGGAGTGAGGGAGGCGGTCTAGGGGAGAGCAGTGGTAGCAGAGGGAGGGAGAAGGAAGCACGTTCAGTGATACTTTCCACATATGTGAGAAGACTAATGCCAGTGTGGATGTCATGCATAGGGAAGGGGAGAGTGGGCAAAGAGCTGGATGGAAGCTCAGGAAGTGCTGCCTGCATGTTTGTCCTTATTGCCATGAACTACATTATGATATGAAACTACAACGTACCCATAAAGTTATGTTGGTGCATTGTATTATAAAATGTTGATATGTTTGTATGTTTGTATTTATGTGTTTTGAGAGTATTCTCAAATATCACCATTCAGATTCCTTAGGGTGGCATTTTAGGATCTCAGGAACCTGATCTGTGTCCCCCTGTACTTCTCACACTTTTTCTAACACTTCACCAATTTGAGGGCTTTGTCATACTTTTTACTCCCCATTCTTAGTAACACACTTATTTCCATAAATATTGATTCTGGTCAGTCTCAATTTTTTTTTGCTCTACCAAAATCTTTTCCATCATTTAAGCTTCAATTGACTTCTAATTTTGCTTATGTAACTAAACACTACAGACAATATAACCTTCTTTTTCTGAACCCCCAAGCATTTGTAGAAAAGGCAGTATTGATTCAAACTCCAGCTATATCTTACTTCCCTGAAAGAACTTGGGCAAGCTACTCAATATTTCAATGAATGAAGTTTCCATTAAAGACAAGCACAAAGAAGTAGATCTAATTAGGCTATGGGCAGTATATTTTAAATGTTCAAATAGTCTATACTTATGTTTAGTAAATAATTTTCTTTTATATTTGTACTTTGTTGGTGAATAAATATTTTATGAAGGGAATTAGGGTTTTCTCTTCTGCTTTATTTATGCTTTAACAACACCCTTTTTTTAGTTAATGCCATGAATATACTACTACTTTTCAGTAGAATTAGTATAAGTTTTTGGTACACTTATTGATCAACATACAATAATATCTTGAAAATAAAGCATGATTTATTTAATCTACTAAGTAATTTCAATCCCATTTATGTTAGACATGTAGAGCAAACTATATGAAAAAATTGAAATTCATAGAGATTTCATCATCAGTAGCATCATTTCTATTGTAATGGATATACGACCAATATGTGATACTCTATCTTAGAAAACTTGACAGTAAAAATGGCTAAAACTAAAAATGAAAATATTCTTAATCAGTGAGTATTATCTATGCATATGTATTTAAATACAACCTCTTGAAAGAACTAAAGTCAATTTTTTGTGGTACTGGGGATGGAACCCAGGGGTGTTCTACCTATGAGCTACAACTCAGCCCTATTTTTTATTCTTTATTTTGAAACAGGGTCTCACTGAGTTACAAAGGGCCTCACTAAGTAGCTGAGGCTGTCTGTGAACCCGGATCCTCCTGTCTCAGCCTCCCAAATACTGGGATTACAAGTGTGCACCACCATGTCTGGTTAAAGTCCATTTTAAAAGAAAATTCAAATATAGCTTGATTGCAGAGATGATGTTGATTAAACAATAATTAATATTTGAAATCTTAGAATGTACCTTAGAGTATAAGACTATACACTGGAATTTTAAAAATTGCAAAAAAAATAAATGGATATTATCTTTATATAAACTATATTTTATTCTTCTAACTTGTTGGATTTGTTTAAATTTCTGATAAGTTTCACCCTGGCAATTAGGAATTATTTTTTAGATCATACCTGGTGAAATATTAGTCTTTGAAGTACATTTTAATAAAATCTCTACTTTCTGCTAATTTCATTAAAATGCCATTATATTGTAATAATTTAATATTTTGTTAATGAAGGAGAATTTTTCTACTTCCTCATTATTTGTAGATTAAGAAAAATATTATGAAGATGAGATAAATTCTAAGGGAGATGATTGTTTTATAGTGTGTTACAAAATGTTTTCTTCATCACAATTCTTTTCAAAACATTTATTACTTCCTTATTCCTTAGGCTATAAATAAAAGGGTTCACTAAAGGAATTACTAGAGTGTAAAAAATAGCAACAGGTATATCTTGATCCCCTTCACTGAATGAACTTGGTCGAATATACATGTAGAGAAGAGAACCATAGAATATTGTCACAGAAAGAAAGTGGGATGCACAGGTTGATAAAGCTTTGCCTTTTCCCTCGTTCGATTTCATTGTGAATATAGTGAAAATAATGTAGAAATAAGAGAGTAGTACTATAGTAATAGTAAAAACTTGAACTGACCCTGAAAATATAAGTATCATCAATTCATTGATATAAGGGTCAACACAGGAGAGTCTATACAATGGAAGGATATCACAAAAAAAGTGATTGATTTTATGAGACCTACAGAATGTGAGCCGAAACAAAAACCCTACTTGAATAATAGAATGCAGGTTTCCAGCTACATAGGCTCCTGTGGTCATCTGAAAACAAAGTTTCTTTGACATCTTGGTGTGGTACTGCAGTGGGCTGCATATGGCCACATAGCGGTCATAGGCCATTGCTGCCAGAAGAAAGCAGTCTGTAGTTTCTGCAAGACAGAGAAAATAAAATTGTGCCATACATTCAGAGAGTGAAATCCTTCTGTCCTCAGACAAGAAGTTCTGTAGCATCTTGGGAGTGATAGCACAGGAGCAGCAGGAGTCCATCAGAGCCAGGTTTCCTAGAAAGATGTACATTGGGGTGTGAAGATGATGCTCCATGTAAATCAAGGCCACCAGACCAAGGTTCCCCACCATGGTGACCAGGTAGATGGCAGAGAACACCACAAACAGAAGGGTCTTCAGTTCTGGGTGATCTGTAAATCCTGTGAGGATGAACTCAGTGGTCAAGGAGTGGTTATCTTCAGTCATCTCTACCTTGTCTGCTGAGATAGGAATTAGAATGATATAACATTTTAATGAAGAGCATAGGATTTTCAAATAAGTTTTTCTTTTTATTACAGGTAGAGTAATTTCTTCTTCAGTCATCATCTTCTGAGTCTGGATTTCAGCTACAGTTGCTTCTAAGGGCATGTGTTCTCTTAAAATGTCAACATCCGTGACATCATTCTCTGACTATTAAATTTACAAGGACATTTTGATAATAACAGAGTTGCAGCTCCAAGAGAAAAAAAATGTGCCTTATGCATTTATATAACAATTGCATTAAAATTTAGGACACCACTATTTTTTGTAAATTCCCTAAAATGATTTTTAGATCAATTTTCCTATAAATATTTATTTTTCTTTTTGCAAAAAGTTTTTATATAGTCTCCTAGAGAAGTTAATACCTTAAATACACATTACACAGATATGTTAAGTTCATATCTTAGACATTGACCAAAGGCATTATGGATGGTGTAGGGGACTCTGTGTATAAATTACCTTGAAAATCTGAAGGAATAAATTTCATTAGATTGTCACCTCATTTTTTTCCCCAGTCCCTTTGCCATTTTCACAAATATTAACTGTATATATTCTATTATTACTATTTTATAAATATCTAAGTATTTTTCTTTCTTATTAGAGTATAGTTTACATCTAGTAGTTATTTATAAATTTTAAATAATTGTCCCAAGATAAAAGAATCTCATTTTCTGAATTGTGGAGTATGTCTTCTCTATGACACACAATATAGAATTTCTTATTTAAAATTTACATTCCTTTATTTTTTTACATGTACTTGAAAATCTTATTAGAAGAAGTTAAATGTTAGTTTTTATATTCTATAAAAGGAGTTATAAAATGCTACGGAGAGATGGCAGAATTTGCTCTACTCCTAGTTTCAACAATGACCTGGTATGGGTAACCTTAGTTTTAGTAACATATTTTTGAAACTTAGTGATCTTTGTGCCTCTATGCACTAAGATTGTTAATTTTTAAGGAAATTCTAAATTAAGTGTTCAAAATCATCATTCTAAGTAATTAGCTATTTTATTTCAATTCACTCTTTTTTATATTCTTCCATTTCCTCACAATTGTATAAGATTCTTAAAGTATACCATAGTAGATAAAAAGCTAATTAAATCTTGATTACTACTATACTCCAGATTTAGACACAAAAGAACTCTGTAAATTCTAATAGAATTTTTTATATATGCAGTTAATAAATAAATGTTAGACTAAGATTGCTGGGTTACATATACAGTTGACAAATGTCTTTCAGAACAATAAACCATAACCTTGGGAATTATCTGTTATTAGAGATGGATTTATTTGCATTTCTATTGGATAAAAATTAATGTTAATATGAGCTGGTAGATTTGTAAATTAGATCAGTCAGTAGAAAGCAAGTCAAACTAGGGCTTACACACAATATTTTCTTTGTTTATAATATTTTTAAATTCAAATATTATTGATGTATTGAGACATAAAGATTGACAAATATTATCACACGAATTCTATGGTCAAAAAAGTTTTTCCCATAATGAAAATATGAAAAGGGAGTTGATATTTGCTTTAAAATATTAAATTTATGCCATATACTTAGGTATTAGAAATAACTTTCAAGATATAAGACTAAATTATTTCACTGATATTTTGTAATTTTTCTGTATGTTTTGAAATTTTATCTTATAATAAAAAATTCAAATAAATTATAATATTGTACATCATTCTACTTTTGCATATTATTCAATTTTAAGAAGTGCTAGGAAGATAACAAGGGAGTTAAAATTTAGGATCAATGAAAATTCAAAAAATTCAAAAAATTCAAGAAAATAAATACTTATGGCTTCAAAAATGAGAAGAAAGTTATACTTTTCTCACCTGAATTAACATGAATAGCTTTTTGAAAATACATCATTTGCTTTATGGTGAAGTTCTCAAAATTTAGAATATATATGCACTTTGCTCTAAAAAGAAAATCTCAGAGGTCAGTGCTAATTATTATGTTCCATACACTTCCCAGTTAGAGTTTTCCATCATATCCTAAAGGGATTACCCTGCACTGGTATCAGTTTATTCCCTGAAGAAATGTCCTAAAAACATAAACTACTTGAAATTACTTAAAGATGTCCAGTGAGATAATGAAGTTAGATTAAATATTCTTCAATAAAGTGTGTTTTACAACTATGTTGCTGATTTATATATGTTGCTGATTTTCTTCACCATTCTGTGCATAACATATAAAATAGTGTTTTTATGTAAAAATATATCTCTGTTCATGCTCATTTTGTTATCTTCTCCACACTTCACTCTACTTTTGGCAGAACTTAAATTATCTTCTACTCTTTTTCTCCCTACTGAGTCTCAATAGATACTGGGTGTCTCTGGAAGTTCCTGGGCTCATTATACATTATTACTCAATCTTATTACTATATTCAGTATTCTTTTTATGCTCTGGTTGAACCTGAAATGAAGAACATCCAGAGAAGATGAAATATTTTCCATAACAACTATTCTAATTCACATTCCCATCAACAGTAAGAAAAGGTTTACTTTTTTCTACATCTTTGCAATGAGTTGTTATCTTTAGCCATTATGATAATAGCCAACTTTAATGGGTGAGGTGATATCTCATACTGGTTTTGATCTGCATTTCTCTGAAGATTAGCAGTTCTGATAAGTTTTGCATAAAACTATTGCCCATATTCTTTTGAGAAATATTCATTTAAGAATATTTTCCAGATTTTAATTAGGTTATATCTTTTATTTTTTCTTGAGATTTTGCTTTAAATGTTCTAGACATAAATCCCTTAACAGATTCATAGTTTTTAAAAATTTTCTCTCATCCTGAATATTATCTTTTTACTCAATTCATTGTTTCATATGCTGTACAGAAAATTTTTTACTTAATGAAGTTCAATTTGTCTATTTTTGCTTTTATTTTCTTTGCTTTTGGGTTCTCCAAAAACTCCTTGCTCATTTAAATATTTTGAAGCACTTACCTTATATTTTCCTCTAATAGTATTGAAATCACTGATTTCATTACTGGGTTTATGTCTGATGGAGTTTGAGGAATGACACTCAGAGACAACACAAAGGCAGAAAGGAAGTTTGTTGTAAAAAAGAGTGGAAGAGTGCCGGGCGTGGTGGCGCACACTTGTAATCCCCGCACTTGGGAGGCAGAGACTGGAGGATCATGCAGGTTTGTAGTCAGCCTCGCTGGCTTAAGAGACCCTGTTTCCAAATAAATAAAAAATATAAAATAGGTCTGGGAGTGTAGCCCGGAGGTAGAAGGGCTTCCAGGAACCCCAGTACCACCAAAAACAAAAACAAAAACAAAAACAAAAACAAAAACAAAAACAAACAAACAATAACAGTGGTAGAGTGTTATAGCATCTCATGCAAAAGCTCGGCCAGGAGACTGGCAAAAGCCTAAGTCCACCATGAGTATGAGCATCTTCTTCAAAAAATTATTTTAAGATTATTTAGATTAATATGTGTAAATGGAATTTTATGAATAAACATTATAACTAATGGGCAGCGGTGTATGAGAGAATGAGTCAGCAGAGATCTTTTTTTCCCAAGGATAAAGTTTGGGCCAACATATAAGATTAAATTCAAGCTGACCTTGTGATATGAGGCAAAGCATACTTTCTATGATTTATTAAATGTCTGGCACCCTGTCCTGAAGTCTGCTAAAGACTTTTTCTGTCCTTGAAGTTTTCTGCTTGCATGACTGTGGTTTTGTCTATTCTGCCAAGAAAGAAAGTATAAAGATTGTAACAAGTCCTGAATAAAGTTAGAGAAGCTTGCATCTGGTCTCATGTGTCAGAGTCTTCTTTCTAATGACCTCGACTCTTCTCTCACCAACACATGTCCCCCGACTCCTGCTAGGGCTGGACCCCAGCAGGAGGGTAAATGAGGAAGATCACCTTTGTAAACAGTGGGGACTTTGATGTCTAGTAGCTTCTTTCTGGTATTTTCTTCATTTTCTGAGGATTAGGGTCTCCAAGCACAATGAAGATGGTATTGGATTTCTTGTGTCTTTGAAACTTCCTATATTACAGCTGCTTTGAAGTAGAAACCATTGTCACTTTGTAAACCCCTGGGCAGTCAAAACTTGAGACAATTTATGATAAAAAACACCCTTGTTGCCTCAAAAGCCTTTTCCTTCAGTCATAAAAAGGCCTCTGTCCAAATAGTATACGTGTCTACCCATATGAACAGAGTTTTCATGCTGCTAGTCTTAGGAATATGAGTGAGATCTATCTGCTAGTCCTCTTCTGGGTATCAATCATTTCTTTGGATTTCTGGTAAAGCAATCTTCTTGCTAAGTGAATTTTTTGACATATCTCAGTAGCTTTTATCACTTGTTGGGTAGTTTTAAAAAGATATTTTACTGAGAATTTAAGATGGTGCAATAGAGAAAGACAGCATGTTTGGGTTGCTCCAAGACTCAGAACTCAATCAGTGGGAAGACTACTTTTTGGCAAGAGAAGAAAAGCAGTCAAAGCTCAGTAGAAGAAAGACAAAGAAGTGTGATGGAAGTAAATGCAACACAGCAAAGGACTGAAGAGTTTCACTCATGTCACATGGTGAGTAGAAAGTGGAGGTGGGTGCCATTTTGGCAAACTCATGCCAGGACTGGAGGCTGCTGGGACCAGTGGCTCTCAGAGACCAATTCCATAAAAACAAAAACAAAAACAAAAACAAGAGAAAACAAAAAAACAACCAACCAACCAAACAAAAAACCCAGTAATTTGTTAAGCCAGTAATGGCAAAAAACCATTTCATCACATTCTTCTCTCCATGCTTGAATGCTTCAAGACCACCAGATGGTGAGGCCTAGGTCCCTCAAGTTGTTTCACAAGGTCCCAGCAAGAAGAACTCCTGCAAAACAGGAGGACAATGACTACGCTCACATTGGCAGAGTCACATCTCGATCCTCTGAGAACAGCTACCTCTCCTTCCCTCAAAGCTTTGACTCCTTGTCTACTTTTGAGAACCCTGAATTGCCTGGAGCTGGTCTTGAGCAAATAGACTACTTAGACAAACTGTCCAGAAAAATCCTGTGGCTACAGCTGGACTCAGATAGAAAAACAAAAACAAAAACAAAAAAAAACCCACCAAAACCTTCCTACAGAGGCCCCAGTGTCTACATCCTTCCTCATTAAGACCATTGTGAATATACTGACCAACCAGCCAAACTGTCTAGCAAACTCCTGAGAGTGATGCTGAACTTTTCCCTTTCTGCAGAAACCTGAGATATACTCATCAAAATGTTGAGTTCATAAACTGCCCCAGCGATACACTTTTAAGCTACAGGGACTTGTTTGGCAATGCACAGATCCATTTGGATCTGTGAGGTTGCACATCATGCTACAGAGGTGAGGGCAGGGGCTACCATCAGACAAAACAGAAATATGAATTAGCAAACAGTTCCTAGAAACACTTAGGCAAGCAGGACCTAGGGTTAGCAGTTCATCACACTCCTCCAGGGACTCAAGCAATCACCACCAGCAATGGTATATGTGGGGTGCAAAAACTTGGCCAACTGTGATGCATGCTATACATTATCAAAACCAGCGGAAAGGTGGTGGCATTTATGGGTCATCAAAGCTTATCCAGCTGGGTCACAAGCTTGGAACATAGTAATTTCTGGCACTGTTGAGTTTAAGGACAATGATCACATAGACCAGAGGTCAGAGATCTGCAATGTGACAACAGGTCACAACTGCAGAGCAGCAGTGTTGTTTGTGAGGAATTAAATTCCAACCAGCAGGCTGTAGGTTCTGAAAAGAACATCACAGTCTCTGATTCTACTGTATTTGGGCCTGGAGAATGTGGTGGCCTGCAGCTAATTAGAGGCTCCTGTTTGCTTGCACTATCTAGAAACTGTATCTTGTTAAAGAGATTCTGGGGGACAAATTCAAAAGTCTGATTATATGAGGATTTGTTGAGGTAAATATATACCTCCAGGATATGCCTTGTTATAAAGGGATAACAAATATACATAGGATTCTCACACAAAGAGGCAGAGAAATACATTAGATTTCATTACATTAATTACATTACATTTTAATACATTAGAAATACAAACCTGAGATTTCTGAAAAAAATGAGAAGAAAGACAATGAAGAAAAAACAAACTCCCACAACTCAACAACAGGGGAGATCACCAATACTGAACTGCAGAAAATGAGAGCAGAATTCAGAATTTTGATTTCAAACATGATACAAAACCTTATAAATGGCTGGGCGTGGTAGCACACACTTGTAATCCCATGCTTGGGAGGCAGAGACAGGAGGATTGTGCAGGTTCGAAGCCAGCTGTGCGCGCTGGCTTAGGAGACCCTGTTTCCAAATTTAAAAAAAAAAATGTAAAAATAGGTCTGGGAGTGTAGCCCAGAGGTAGAAGGGCTTCCAGGAACCCCAGTACCACCAAAAAACAAACAAACAAACAAACAAACAAACAAACAACAACAACAAAACCTTATAAATGAAATTAGGAAATCTGTATGGAAAATGAAAAAAGATATGAGTAGAGAAATTAAGGCCCTAAGTATGAAACAAAACAAGGATTTGAATTAAATGAAGTTAATAAATGAATTAAAGATCTCAAAAGAAACTACCTGTGGCAAGCCAAATAAACAAGGTAGTGACACATCTCAAGGACCTCAAGGACCACATGGAAAATAAAATCTCACTCCTGGAAGATCATTGCATCAACAATATAGAGAAGATAATACTAAAATATGACCCAAACAGTTAAGAAATATGGAATAATATAAAAAGATATAACTTACAGATAATAGACACTGAAGAAGATCTATAATAGCAAACCAAGGGCAATAGAAAACTCTTCAGAAAAATATCAGAGAATTTCTCAAACACAGAAAAAGATTTGGACATTCACATACAGGAGACAGAATTCCAAGAGATCAAAAAAGAAATCCTCCATGCCACATAATAATTAAAAGGACTAATATAGAGGCAATGAAAGAATTTTAAATGAATCTAGGGCAAAAGAACAAGTGACATTCAGGGTAAAAATCATGTAAAACACTCCTAACATCTTAAATTACGTTGTGTGAAACCCAGGAGGGATTGGTATGATATACTCTGAACTCTGAAAGAAAAATAAACAAAAAACTTTCAACCAAAACAGCTACATCCAATAAAGATATCATACAAAAATGATGGAGAGCCAGGCATGGTGGCACATGCTTGTAATTCCCATGCTTGGGAGGTGGAAACAGGAGGATTGCACAGATTTGAAGCCACCTATGCTGGCTTAAGAGACCCTGTTTCCAAATGAAAAAGTATAAAAATAGGTCTGGGAGTGTAGCCCAGAGGTATAAGGGTTTCCAGAAACCCCATTACCACCAAAAAAATGATGGAGAAATATAAAATTTCTACGACAAGCAAAAACCAAAAGAATTTATGACTACCAAGCTGGCACTAGAGAAAATAGTTAAATAAGTAAAACACAAAGAAGAAAAGAGAAATAAATACCAGGATCATAGGAGGGGTGAATTACACAAGATACACAATTAATCAAAAGATAAATAATATATAACAAACAGGAAATATCACTGGAAATAAAATTTGACAGGAAAATATGACAGGAAATAAAAATCATCTCTCAATAATAACACTGAATGTCACGGGTCTAAACTCCCCAATTATGAGACATAGTCTAGCAATGTAGATTAAAGAACATAATCCAACTGTATGTTGCTTTTAAGAAACTCATCTTACAGGAAAAGATAGCCTAGAGATAAAAGAATTGAAAAAGATATATCATGCAAGAAGGGCATGATGGTGCATGCTTGTGACCCCAGTACTTGGAAAGCTTAAACAGAAGGATTATGATTCCCAACCAGCCTCAGGGATATTAGGCCCTCCACAACTTAGTGAGACCGTTTCAAAATAAAGAATAAAAAATATGGTTGGGGGTGTAACTGGGAGGTAGAATGCCCCTGGGTTTCATTCCCAACGCTGTAAAAGAGAGAGAGAGATAGCAATGTTCATATTTGACAAAGCAGACATTAAGCTAAAACTTAACAGAAGATACAATAATGCTAATGCAGGTCACTTTTTTCTAATGAAGGAACACTCTAAAAGAAGATGAAACGCTGGGCATGGTGGCGCACGCTTGTAATCCTCGTGCTTGGGAGGTGGAGACAGGAGGATCGCGTAGGTTCGAAGCCTGCCGCGCTGGCTTAAGAGACCCTGTTTTCAAATAAAAATATAAAAAATAGGTCTGGGAGTGTAGTCCGGAGGTAGAAGGGCTTCTAAGAACCCCAGTACCACACACACACACACAAAAGATGAAATGATAGTAAACATTTTTGCCTCAGAAGTAGGTGAACTCATTTTATAAAACAAACTGTTTGAGACCTTCAGTTTCAAACAGACCCAAATACAATAGTACTGGTAGAATTCAAAACACCACTCACACCATTAGATTGATTTTCCAGGCAGAAGATGATTAAATACACTTAAGAACAAAAGAACGCTATAAAAAATGGACCTAATAGACATAAACAGAATATTCTAAGCAACAACTGCTGAGTACACATTCTTCTCAGGAGCTCATAGAACCTTCTCCAAAATAAACCACATTCTGGGCCACAAATAAAGTACTAGCAAGTTTAAAAAATGAAATATAATTCTCTGCATCTTTTTAGATCATAATGAAATGAATGTAGAAATCTGACAATACAAAGAACAAAAAAATTACATAAATACATGAAGATTGAATGTTATACTCTTAAATGAGAACTAGGTCATAGAAAAAAATAAATTGAGAGATAAAAAATTTCTAGATTAAATGAAAACAGAGACACTACATACCAAAATCTATGGGACAACTTTGATGGCGGTTTTAAGAAGAAAATTTATAGCACTGAGTGCCCACATTAAAAAAACAAAACAAAGTCGCTGGTTGTGGTGGCACATGCTTGTAATCCCTGCGCTGGGGAGGCGGAGACAGGAGGATTGCGCTGGTTTGAAGCCCACTGTGCTGGCTTAAGAGACCCTGTTTCCAAATAAAAATATAAAAAATAGGTCTGGGAGTGTAATCCGGTGGTAGAAGGGCTTCCAGGAACCCTAGTACTACCAAACAAACAAACAACAATAACAACAACAAAACAGAAAGTCATCAAATAAATAACCTAATGATGCATCTCTAGGACCTGGATAAACAGGAACAGTCTAAACACAAAGCCTATAGAAGGCAGATGATAATTAAAATCAAAGCAGAAATTAATGAGAGATTAAAAAATCAACAAAAAATTGGTTCTTTGAAAAGATTAAAAAGATTACTAAACCCTTACCTATCCTAACCAAAAGAATCAGCCCACATTTTTAAAATTAGAAGTGAAAAAGGAGACATCACCACAGACAGTGGGGAAATCCAGAGAATCATCAGAAACTATTTTGAAAATTTATACTTCACTTATATAGAATACATTTACAGATTTCTAGACACATACAACCAACTTAAATCAAACCAAGAATATAAAAAAACCTAAATCTACCAACAGTAAGCAAAGAGAAACAATAATAAGTCTTTCATCAAAGAAAAGCCAAAATCCTGAAGGATTCCCAGCTGCTTTTTTGATAAAACCTTTACAGAATAATTAAACTTAATATTTCACAAGGTATTGGGTGACACTGAAAGAGATGAAATCCTTCCAAACTTCCTCCATGAGCCCAGTATCATCTTAATACCCAAACTTAGTAAAGATTCTTTAAGAAAATTATAGAACAATATCACTAATGAACCTAGATATGAAAATTCTACACAAAAATACTACCAATGTGTATTCAAAACCAAATCAAAAAAATTGTTCTCCACAACCAAGTTGGTTTCATCCCAGAAATGCAAGGCTGGTTTAACATATGCCAATTAATATTTGTTATTCACCACATAAATAGAACTAAGGTTAAAAAAAAAAGTCACACAATCTGCTGGCGGTACTGGTGCACGCTTGTAATTTCACCATTTGGGAGGTGAGACAGGAGGATCACGGTTCGAGGACAGACCCAGCTAGTTAGTGAGGCTCTTTGCAACTTAGTAAGACCCTGTTTCAAAATAAAGAATAAAAAATAGGGCTGGGGGTGTAGCTCGAAGGTAGAATGTCCCCGGGTCCCATCTCCAGTACGTACGTACATACATACATACATACATACATACATACATACATACATAAATGGATGAAACTGAAGAACAGAAAGATTTAAAAAATCACGAAATCATCTCAATATATGCTAAAAAAAATTTTTACAAAATCCAACACCATTCATAGTAAAAACACTGTAAAAATTTGAAATAGAACTTACTTCAACATCCTTAAGGTAATATACAATAAACCCAAAGCCAAAATTATATTGAATGCAAAAAACCCTTGAAAATCAGGAGCAAGACAAGGGTGCCCATCATCACCACTCTTTTTCAGTATAGTCAAGACTCTTGCCAGGGTGACAAGACAAGAGAAGGATATTAAACAAATTCAAATAGGAAATGAAGAACTGAATCTATATTCACAGATGACACAATCCTGTATTTATAAGATCCAAAAAATTCAACCAAAAGACTTCTATATCTGATCAAAAAATTTAGCAAAGCACAAAGTATCAATAACACAAAATTAATCTAAAGAAATTCATAGCTTTTCTATATGCCAATCATGAATCCACTAAAAAAACCCAGAAAACAATTTCATTCATGACAATCTAAAATATACTAGGAATAAACCTAATTAATGAGGTAAAAGACCTGTGTAATAAAAATTTTAAAACACTATGGGAAAAAACCCTCAAAATCTTAGAAAATGAAAAGATCCTTCTTGCTCTTATATAGACAGATAAATGATGATCAAAATGGAAAGTCTACTAAAAGTGATCTACAGAATCAATGCAATTCTCATCAAAATTTCAATGCCATTTCTTTTAAAGACCAAGAAAAATTAGTCCTAAATATTATTTAAAGAAAAATAAGACCCAGAATAGCCAAAGAACCTTGAATGAGCCATCACATCACAATTTTACTTAATATTACACTACAGAGCTGCAGTAATAAAACATCATGGTATTGGCACCAAAACAGACACATAGATCAATGGAACAAAACAGAAGATACAGAAAAAAATTCATACATTTATAGCCAATTGATTTTTGACAAAGGTGCCAAACACATATGTTGGAGAAAAGACAGTCTTTACAACAAATACCATTGGGAAAACTTTTTATCTATTTGTAGACAAATGGAACAAAATCCTTACCTCTTACCCTTCATAAGAGTAAATTCAAATGTATCAAAGACCTAAAAATTAAATAAGAGACTTTGAAGCTACCAGAGACAAAAGTCATTCAGTAAAATGAGAATAGAGTGGGACCTTCTTCACCTTGATAAAGAAAAACTAGCTTTGGAAACCTTTTGCAAAGAGCCGCTTACAAAATGGCAGTATTACAATTTCCATAAAACAGCTCTTTAATGCATATAAATGGCGGAGATTATATATTAAGTAATCAATTTTAATGTCTTTGAGAATAGAGTTAAAAGCATGCCACAAAATGAAGAGAAATCATTCAAGAAAATATACTAAACCCTAATAAGTGCAATGAAAATTTGTGGCATTTGAATCATGACCTACTCAGTCGTCCTGCCTTCCCAGTTCAACCTGACTAAAGCTCCACTTAGTGCAGATGTGGCCACAAGTACAGAAATCCATTTACTCCCTGCGTCCTCTTTGGGGGTTTTGTTACTTTACCAGGAGAGTTCAGCCTATGGCATTTGTCAATAACCTCAGATATATGGCCAAATGCTTCCTCTTTTGTCACCTGGTCCTCATTCATGAGAAAGAGGCTTCCCTTTGGGCATAGTAATGTTGGGGCCCGAGTATCCCTGGATCTCTGTTTGTGTGTAAGCCTGAGGTTTCACACTGAAGGAGTAGGCTGTGAAGAACAGAACTTATTGTCTACCCAGGGCCCCCATCTAACTCAGAGGTATAATTGAGAACGCAGTCATTGTTCCTACTTCAGTTCTGGCAACCTAGTCTCAATATGTTTCCCAGGGGGAAAAATCTAAAGAACAGTAGGCACAAAAGAATTCCTGGAGAGATTGGCACATAGTGCAGAAAAACTTAAGCCTAATGGTGTTCTCAATAACAGTGAAATTTTTGGTAAAAGGAAATGGGGTGAAGCTTGGAGGAATTATTAGCTGCACTATGATCCAGGTGGTTGCCTAAGAGAATCATTGAGAGAGAAAGCTTAGAAGGAGCTTGTTTGGGGTCAGAACAAACTTCAAACATTTTCCTCAAAACTATTTCTATAAATTATGGAACCAGCCAAGATGTGCATCAAAAGATGAATGGATTACAAAACTATGAGATATGTACACATGGAATTTTACTCAGGTATAAAGGAGAACAAAACTATGTCATTTTGGGGGAAAATGGATGGGACTGGAGGACATTACTCTAAGTGAGATTAGTCAGTCACAAAAAGCAAAAAATCTGATGCTTTCCATAATATGTGGAAGCTAGGGAGAAAAAAGGTCAAAGGAGAAACTCTAGATGAAAAAGGAGGAAACATAGATGAGCAAATCAGGTGATGTAACTAAGAGTGATGAGAGGGAAGAAGAAGGAAATTCCCTAATGTACATGTTGTACATTCACAAACATATCAAAGTCAAACAGTAAGCCACACATGGGAGGCGGGGATTGAGTGGGAATTGAGGAAGGGTAAAGGAGCAATGTGTGTATGTATGCCTCTATCATCTTGCACCTCATTAATATGTATGACTACAAGGCACCAATAAAAAATTTAAAAAAGCTGGGTGTGGTGGTGCACGCTTGTAATCCCAGTACTTGGGAGGCTGAGACAGGAGGATAGCAGAGGTTCGAAGCCAGCCTCTACTATGTAGTGAGGCTCTCTGCAACTTAGTGAGACCCTGTTTCCAAATAAAGTATAAAATAGGTCTGGGAGTATAGCCTGGAGTTAGAAAAGCCCCCGGGGTCCACCCCCAGTACCACAAAAAATAAAAAATAAAAACTCTATTCCTACAAAGGGGCCTGAATTCAGTTGGCCCCTTTCCATCTTAATTGGAAAAAGCAGTTCCCCAGGGCATTCTCAGAAACAGTGGCATGATCATCCACTATTGGTGGAGGCTAGTAGGAGGAGATAAAGACAGAAAGAAGGCAGATGTGGTGGTGCACATTTGTAATCTCAGCGCTTGGGAGGCTGAGACGGGAGGTTCACACAGGTTCGAAGCCAGCCTCAGCTGCTTAGTGAGGCTCTCAGCAACTTAGTGAAACCCTGTTTCCAAATAAAGTATAAAATAGGTCTGGGAGTATAGCTTAGAGTTAGAAAAGCCCCTGGGTTCCACACCCAGTACCACAAAAAAACAACCCAAAAGAAAGGAAAGAAAGAAAGAAAGAAGAAAAAGAGACAGACAGACAGAAAGAAAGAAAAAAAGAAAGAAAGAAAGAAAGAAAGAAAGAAAGAAAGAAAGAAAGAAAGAAAGAAAGGAAGAAAGGAAAGGACCTGGTCTAAAACCACTGTCATCACTGAGTTTTGCCTTCTGAAGTGCAGCATTAGAGTCTTCACAGTTCAGAAAAAATAGATTTTACAGCAACAGTCCATCAGTAACTCAATAAATCAGTCACTAGTAAACAATAAATAATATCAATAACAAGACCCAAGTGATGGAGGAAATGGATGAAGCCTGAGAAATGAAAGGTTTCTAGGTGGTTTGGCGAAAGGCCAAACTTTCCGAGACTCTGGGTGACTCCTGGTCTATCTGGAATTTCATGTCCCCGGCCCACCGGTGAGAGTGGGAATTGGCCGCAATCACACTTTTAATAATCTTTAACCAGGTCTCTTTGTTCTCCCTTGCTCTTGTAATTTACCTTTAATAATTGTATTTTGTAAGCACATGATGTATGTTCTATATCAATCACTCTGTATTGTACTTTGATGTTTTCTTTCTTATGAAGTCATAATTTTAGCATAGCTGAAAAAGAGTATAAAAACTTAGTCCTAGAGAATAAAGTTGTCAGTTGCCCATCAGGCAATTGTCTGTGCCTTCATTTCAGGTCAGCTGCCCATCAGGCAGCTGTCTGTGTCCTCATTTCAGGTCTCTCTCTCCCAAATCCTGGAGATGAATCTCCACACCCAAGGATAAGGGGACAAGTAAACAGGAGAGCCAATATGTATTACCTTAAAATACTTTTTTGCTCATAACAAAAATCATGAGATAGACAAAACATATGACTCCCAAACCAGAAAAAGGAGCAGAGTATTCAAAGGGAGCATGATGGGTATGTCCTCTAGGATAGTTTTTCCTTGTGAAGAAAATTGAACAAAAATGGTCTTTAAAATAGACATAAGTATGTTTAAAGAATCAGTAAATCCAGAATTAGAGATATCAAAGAAAGGTTGCATCAAATAGAGACTACCAATAAAAAGAAATGATTAAAAATGAAAATTTTGGAGTTAAAGTACTATAAGCAAAATTTAAAAATTTAACTGAAGAGCTCAAAAATGTATTTAAACTGGTAGAAGGAAGAATCATCAAACTCAAAGATATATCAATATAGGGTATGCAATCCATAGAAAACATATATACAATGAAATTCTAATGCCTGTACCACTTAGTGGTAGTAAATGCAATTTCCATTTTAGGGACCAGTCCCTAAGTTTTCCCCTTATGAACAAGATGGTACAAAGGGTGCATGCACATAGTTAAGTGGGGTATAAATGTTCATCCAACTTCCAAGATTTGACAGAGTAACCAGTTCTCTAAACTTTGTCTTCATTGGCAGCCCACTCCCACTTCTGGAGAGTGATTCTGAGGCTGCATGAAGCTGCTTCTAACTCTGTAAGAGAATCAGAGGCTAGTGTAACACCATCAATACAATGGTACAATTCTACAGCCTCAGGCTTCTGCCAAGAGGCCAAATCCTGTGCAGCCAGACTGTGACATAAGGTGGGGCTATGCAGGGATCACTGGAGCAACCTCAGAAAGGTCCAACTGTGACCTTTCCAGGTTAAATAAAAATTTTCTTGTGTTTTTGGAGTAATTCCCATGGAGAAAGAGACAACTGCCCAATCTATAACATAATGCAACTGTCCTAGCTCATATGACAGATGATTCATAAGTTTTGAAATGCTAGGTATGGCTGCATGCAGAGGCAGTGTCACCTATTTCAACTCCTGATAGTTCACTGTCATGCACCGGGAACCATTAGATTTTCACACTGGCTACACAGGAGAGTTAAATGTGCTATCAGTTGGGCAGATTATATTTGCCTTTTTTAGCTTTAATATTTGTTCAATTTTCTTATGCCCCCTTGGAAATTGTACTGCTGTACATTCACAATCCTTGTGGCTTGGGGATGTTGTAAGGTAGCATGATGGGTATGTCTGCACAGTCAATCCCTGTACTACATCCACCCCAGGACCCACCACTCAGGTATGGAGGATACACATCATATTGCTTAGGAGACAAATTTCAAATCCCCAAATCACTGGGGCATGTTAAATCATCACATTGCAGAGAACCAGAAAAGAGTCAATTCCACATGTAGCCTCAGATCAACACTTTCTCCTAACCAGGTACCCAAGCCAAGTCCCTAGTATGAGAGAAAGTACAGCTGACATGTTGCAACGCTGCCAGGAACATTCACACCACCTGTCTTGATGCATCTTGATGTGTTATCGGGACCTCCAGAGCCCTCCAAATGTTTTCTGGCTAGGCACGTACATTGTCCATTCCTCTGGCAAGGTTCATGTTGCCAGATGTGCCACTACTAGGAACCACAGGGTGATTGGAGCCCACATGTCCCCCACTCTGTGCTCATCCTTTTGGGGCTACTCCTGGAAATGTTCTGGGGGTACTCACCACATCCTGCTAACTATGCTAATTGTCAAAGACCCGGTCAAGAGCCAGCTGTGGTTGCAGATGGTGAGATCCCAAGGATGATGAAAGCATGTGAAGCTTCCATCTTGAGAACAAACAGCAACTTTATTCTCAGGTCTATTCCTTATATAGGATCCCATGAAAAATGGTGCATGTACATGTCAGAGTAGACATGTGCTTGCATGGTATGTTCTTGGCATGAACATGCACATGTACAATATATGGCACAGATCCACTTCAGCATGATATGTGCATGCCTGTTGTGTTTTGCTTAGTAACATCTTACAAAATTGTGACTATATGGGATGAGTGCATATCTGCAGGTGGCTATCTAGGTGAGGTCTTGTCTGTGCTGCAAGCCTGTACTCTAGGCCTTTACACTATCATACTGTGTATATATGGAGTGCATTTTGTGTGTGTATGTGTGTATGAATTGTACCAATATGTAATTTAGTCTAATTATCCTCAAAAGTTCAAAAACTTCAGTTTAAAATCTACATTGACTCTTATTCATAAATTATGAATGAGGCATCTCTCTGAGCCTGAATTAATTCAAAGAATTTCTGGGCTGCAATGTGGTCAGACATTAATGGTCAGAACAGAAGTGAAAGGCAGAGGCAGCTTGACTTTCACAGGTCAGTGTTGCCTTATTTTAATCATCTGGCTGCCTGTGACTGATTGAAGCTCAGTGTTCATGAATGATTATAACTCATCTCTTCATTATAAGAATATATTCCTAAATTTGGCTTTCATCTGCTCTGTATAGGAAGTGAGTTTGCAGTTTATTATTTAAGAAAATAAGGGCAGAGTAACCCTCAGGACTAATTTAATCCAAATTAAAAGCAGAATGTATATAATTATGTCTAAATATATATATAATATATATGCATATTTTTGTGTATACATATATGTTTACTATTTGTATGTATATATTGATAATATATAGGTATATGCATTACATGCATGCATATATATGTATACATTTTGAGGTATATGAATATAAAAAGTTGTATGGGTATTTTTTTGTGTGTGTGGTACTGGGGTTTCTGGAAGCCCTTCTACCTCCGGGCTACACTCCCAGACATCTATTTTTTATATTTTTATTTGGAAACAGAGTCTCTTAAGCCAGTGAGGCAGACTTCAAACCTGTGCTATCCTCCTGTCTCTGCCTCCCAAGCACGAGAATTACAAGCGTGCACCACCATGCCTGGCTAATATTTTGTTTAATTGGTTAAAATTGTATGTGAGTATTAGTTGCACCATATTCTCAAATTTTTGGTAGGATTAAAATTTTTCAAAATGTATTGGAGGTTAACTCTGATTGATTCACATATCTTTTGAACCTCTGCCAACTTTATAGCTTAGATTCTTAAAAATTCATTTGTTCCTATAATTTATGTTATTTAGAGTGTGGCTTTAGGAATAAGACCATGGATTTTGGAGCCAGCCAGCTTGGATCTGACTCCTGAGCTCTGCCATTGTGCCTGTGAGGACAAACTATGAGACTGCTCTGACATTTTTTTTTTAATATGGGGTTATTGAAATTAAAAAATTATAGTACAATACTTAAAAGATATGCTGAAAAGTGAAAAGGATACCACTGAGAACTTATTTGTAGGCTCAAAGAATGTGTGCGGATTAACTTGAAACATTAAGAGATAAATTGAGTAAGGGCAAGACACATGAATGTAGAATTAGTATTTAATAATTTTCCTTAAATTGAAAGAATAGCTATTAGAATAAATGACTAGATGTGATGCATTAGTTTAGATACTTTGGTTGATTCTCTTAAGCTCCTCTCAGCTTCAGTGCTGACTATGTCCCTAGGTTGATTTTCTTCTTGATGGCAAAATGGAAGTAGGCTCTGATAGATGTTATATCCTTTTATTCAGAAAACAAGATTCTTTTTGTCGTGGATGTCTTTTAAAATAAAGGAAACTCATTTCACAGAAATGTCTAGAAATATCACCTCTTTTGTCTTACTGTTCCAAATAAGTCACATTATCTCCCATCAATAGATATCTTGTATTCACTGTTTAAGGACAGAAAGTGGGTAATACAGAAGTGCGCACGCGCGCACACACACACACACACACACACACACACACACACACACACACATTAGAAAAGGAAAGAAAAATCAGGGGATATATGTCTCACAACTGAAAATTTCCATGAAAACACAGGGTGTACATTATTCATTTATTTAAAGCTTCTTAAACTTTTTAGTGTCTGTTTTTCTATACTTTTAAGACAAATTTAAGAGTCTAAAGAGAGTTTTTTATGTAGGTTATATCTGCCAATATTTAGTAGGTTAGAATTTAAACTGAATTTTTAATAAAGCATTAGAACACAAAGATAATAAACCCATTCTATATTAAATAACATAACTATATCTGAAACAGTTTGAAGGAAACAGATACAGAATGCCAAAATATTTCAGATGTTATTTGAGTACTGGTGTTATAAAACCAACAAGGACATGTTTGATTGAGGAAGAAGGTGGCACATTATTTTATTACACAGGAATTATAATTTACTATTGGTTTTTCTTTAAAATTATGTTTATAATGTGTGAACCCCTCTTCTTTCTGAGAGTATATCCAAATCTTATTCTCATCACATAGTATGTGAATTGTTGGCATCAATTTCATTTCAGATTCTTTTCAATCAATTTTCAGATCGGTTTTCTGAAAAATACAATCATATCATTTTCTGCTAGGAAGACCCCAATGTCTGATGCCTAAAAAAACCAATGTCTAATGATTTTAATAAATTTAGATTCCTTAGGTGGGCACTTGAGTATTTCAGTAGCTAGATCCAATTCCACTCTGACTTTCCACATTCGTCGACAATGACACCTTTTTTCCAAAACTTTGTCGCCTTGCAGGTTCCGTCCCATTGTTCACTCCTATTTATCTCCAGTTACACACTCATTTCCATAAACATTGATTATGGGTATGCTCATTTATTTTTTGCTCCAACTATCAAAATATTTCCATTTTTTGAGATAGAATGCTCATGAGTTTAAACTCCAGTACTCCAAAAAATGCATAAAGAAGAGTATTTAATTAGTTAGTAATACAGATGAAAACTTTAGCATGGTGCTTATAAAATAGAACATTTTCTGTAAATTAATTTTATATTTGTACATTTGATTGATGAATAAATATTTTTATTTATGCATTTAGAGTTTTCACTGCTCTTCTAATTTATGCTTGAACAATATTTCCATATCATGTTAATGCTATGAGGATAACAATACTTTTAATTTTAATTCTTCTAATGACCAAGAAAAATTTAACTATATTTGGGATATAAAACTTGGATTACATTATGAAAAGCATCTCATTTTTAATACAGATTGATAACTTACCAATTTAGAACACTATATTTCCTTAAATTTGACATTAAAATCACTAACACTAAAATGAAAATATTCTTAATGAGATAATGTTCTTATGTATATGTATAAACATCATATTTTTAATGAACTAAAGTCAAAATTTTTTTGGTGGTACTGGGGTTCCTGAAAACCCTTCTGCCTCCGGGCTACACTCCCAGACATCTATTTTTTTATATTTTTATTTGGAAATAGGGTCTCTTAAGCCAGCGAGGCTGACTTTGAACCTGCGCGATCCTCCTGTCTCCGCCTCCCAAGCGCGGGGATTACAAGCATGCGCCACCACACCTGGCTGAACTAAAGTCAATTTGAAAATAAAAGTCAACATATTTTCTTTCCAAGAGATGGTATTTTTTAGCCAGTTTAGTATTTAAGATGTTGTGATGTGCCTGAGATGGTAAGATTATGCTTTGGGATATGAGAAATTTGAAAACAATATTAAATGAAGGCTACCTTTATGTATACTAAGTTTAATTCATAGAATTTGTTGAATCTGTTGAAATTTGTGAATCTTTTCACCTTGACAATCAGGAATTATTATTTAGCTCACATCTGATGAAATTCAGTACGTTTGTTTTGAAGTACATTTTAGAAGAAATTTTATTTTCTGAATTTTAAATATGTAATATCATAATATTGTATTAATACAATATCTTGTTTATAAAGAGGCAATTTCCTACTTCCTCACTATCTACAGACTATGAAAAACTATCATAAATTGAAAATAATTTTCCAGGGAATATGACTCTTGCTACATTATGATAAAAATTTTCCCTTCATCATAATTCTCTTCAGGACACTTATTACTTCCCTATTCCTCAGGCTATAAATAAAAGGGTTTAATAAAGGAATTACTACAGTGTAAAAAACAGCAACAGGTACATCTTTATCCTGTTCATTATATGAGCTTGGTCGAATATACACAAAGAGGAGGGAACCATAGAATATTGACACAGAGAGAAAGTGGGATGCACAAGTCGATAAAGCTTTGCTTCTTCCCTCTTTGGATTTCATTGTGAATATAGTGAAAAGGATATAGAAATAAGATATCAAGACTATGATAACAGTAACGATTTGAATTGACCCTGCAAAAATAAGTATCATCAACTCATTGATAGAAGGGTCAACACAGGAGAGTCTGTATAATGGAAGGGCATCACAAAAAAAGTGATTGATTTCATGAGACCTACAGAAAGTTAACCTAAACAGAAATCCTACTTGAATAATAGAATGCAGGTTTCCAGCTACATAGGCTCCTGTGGTCATCTGAAGGCAGAGTTTCTTTGACATCTTGGTGTGGTACTGCAGTGGGCTACATATGGCCACATAGCGGTCATAGGCCATCGCTGCTAGGAGAAAGCAGTCGGCAGTTTCAGCAAGACAGAGAAAATAAAATTGTACCATGCATTCATAGAGAAAAATTTTTCTGTCCTCAGACAAAAAGTTCTGTAGCATCTTGGGAGTGATAGCACAGGAGCAGCAGGAGTCCATCAGAGCCAGGTTTCCTAGAAAGATGTACATTGGGGTGTGAAGACGACGCTCCATGTAAATCAATGCCACCAGACCAAGGTTCCCCACCATGGTGACCAGGTAGATGGCAAAGAACACCACAAACAGAAGGGTCTTCAATTCTGGGTGATCTGTAAATCCTGTGAGGATGAATTCAGTGGTCAAGGAGTCATTCTCAGTCATCTCTATCTTGTCTGTTAAAAAGAGGGATTAGAGTGACATATGATTTTAAATCAGGCTATTGAATTTTTTAATTAGATTTTATTTTTATCACAGGTTGAGTAGTTTTTGATTTGAGGATCCCCTGCTGTTTCTGAATCACAGCTACAGTTACTTCTAGGGGCATGTGTTTTCTTACAATGTCAGCATCTATGCTGTTAGCCTGTGACTAAAAATTCACAGTAATGCTCTGATAATTGCAGAGATGATGGTTAAAGTGGAAAAAAGTTTATCTTTATGTATTTATGAGATGTAAGCATTACATTTTTTTAAACTTTTTTTGTGGTACTGGGGTTTCTGGAAGCCCTTCTACCTCTGGGCTACACTCCCAGACCTATTTTTATATTTTTATTTGGAAACAGGGTCTTTTAAGCCAGTGAGGCTGGCTTCGAACCTGCGCAATCCTCCTGTCTCCACCTCCCAAGCGCGGGGATTACAAGCATGCGCCACCATGCCCGGCATAAGCATTAAAATTTACGTTACTCCTGTTTAATTTATTCATCTACAAAATTTCAGTGTCAATATCTCAAGATCCCTCAAATAAATTTTAAATCAATTGTCATATAAATGTAATTTTTTTTCTTGAAGAGGGTAGTTATATATTCTCCTAGAACAGTAAATATTTTTAAAATGAGTATCACCAATACATTAAATTTATATCATAGAGACCACAGTAATAACTAAAGACAATATTCATCTTCAAAGTGAATTACATTGGAAATAAATATACATGGGTTTTCACTTATTCTTTTCTCAGTATCTTAGCCATTTTTATAAACACTAACTCTGTCTATTATGATATTCTTGGTTGAAGTTTTACAAACATCTATATCATTGCTCTTTTTTGCAGGGCATAATTTACATATAATGATTTTCCATCAAGTTTAACTAATTACCTGAGAAAACACATCAATCTTATTTTTGTGAATTACAAAGCATGTCTTCTATATAAAACAAATTCTACAATTTCATGTTTAAAGCTTAAATTACTTAATTTTCACATAAACTTAAAGATATTTTATTTATTTATTTATTTATTTATTTATTTATTTATTTTGGTGGTACTGGGGTTCCTGGAAGCCCTTCTACCTCCGGGCTACACTCCCAGACCTATTTTTTATATTTTTGAAACAGGGTCTCTTAAACCAGCGCGGCTGGCTTCGAACCTGCGCGATCCTCCTTGTCTCTGCCTCCCAAGCGTGGGGATTACAAGCGTGCGCCACCACACCCGGCCGAAGATTTTTATTATATCATAAGAGGATTGATGTTACATACTTTTGTGAAAATAGCTATGAAATGCTATGTGAAGGCAGAATTAATTCCAATCCTAGCTCCATCCTAAGACCTGGTGTGAGTTACTTGGTTCTCAGAATTTTCCTCATGATCCTTAGTGACTTCTTTACCTCTGCATAAAAAGACAGTTTATATTTGAAGAAGATTCTACAAGAAAATTCTGAAAATTATAATACTAAGAAATTGAGATATCTTTCTTTTATAAAAGTGACTTCTTGCTGGGCATGGTGGTGCAAGCTTGTTATCCCAGCATTTGGGAGGCTGAGACAGGAGGATTGCGGTTTGCGGCCAGCCTCAGCTCCTTAGTGAGGTACTTTGCAATCCAGTGAGACCCTGTTTCAAAATAAATAATAAAAATAGGACTGAGATATAGCTTATAGGTAGAATGCCCCTAGGTCCCATCCCCATTACTGCAAAAACAAACAAACAAAAATAAATAAATAAATAAAGTCTTCTTTCTACTATTTTTCTGTTCAGAAAATTATAAGATTCTCTAAAGTTTATCATTAACAGGCTTATCTTTATATTCCAGATTTTAGCACAGAAAGAGAAAACTCTGAAAATTCCAACATTATTATTTAATTTAAATACTGTTTTGCCTTGAAAGGCTATTTTATTAGTGATCAATTGGGACATATTAACTCACAGATCTTATAAAAATTATGTAATCAAAATGGATTTGTATTTCTATTATTAAAATATGAAAAGAAAGAGTAGAAATTTATTTTTTCTTAAGTATTAAATTAAACCAAATTAGTTATCTAAATTGGAACTACCTTTAAAGGTATAAGGCTGAGTTATTTAACTGATTTCTTTGTGATATTACCTGTATGTTTTAAAATTCTATCTTAAGCAAAAGGTCAGATAAATTACACTATTGTCCCTTACCTGAGGTCCCCATACCTTTCAATTTTGAGAAGTGTGAGGAAGATAAGAATGGAGCTAAAAATGAAGAACAATAAAAACTGGTACATAACTGAAGGAAGTAAATATTTGTGGTTGCGAAAGCTAAAAGTAATAAAAATTTAAAATACTTCTCTTACTATATTTCTCTGAAAATAGGGTTTTGAAAGTGCACTATTTGCTTTATGGCAAAGTTCTCAGCATTTAGAGTACACCTGAAACTTGTTTTAAAAAATTCAAAATCTCAGAGACTAACTATAGGTCAGCGCTAATGATTATATTCCTTACCTTGCCCGGGTAAAGTTTTCCATCACAGCTTAAAGAAATACATTGTGCACTGACATCATTTTATTCTCTGGAGATCACAAGTCCTAAAAACACATAAACCACTTATTTTAATTAAAGACATCCAGTGAGACAAGAAAGTTAAGCTAAACATTCTTCACTTTAGTCTGTTGGAAGATCATCTTACTGATTCATGTATAACTGACCGCATCTTTATAATTTTCCTCACCACTCTGTGCATAACATGTGAAACCATGCTTTTAATGTAAAATTGTATTCTTACTCCTGCCCATTTCCACATCTTTTCTACGTCTTCCTTTACTTGCAGAAGCACTCTCTAGTTGTCTTACTGAGTCTTCCTGAGTTGTCTTTGTTGTCTTACTGAATCTCACTAGGTACTCTGGAAGTTCCTGGCCTCATTTTAGCTGATCACTCAACCTTTCTACTCACCACACCCAGTTCTTGTTGAAACTCTGGTTTTAATTTGGAGGAAGCACTTCCAGTGTGAAGGGTGGATGGCTACAATTGGCCTTGTCAAAGTCAAAATGTTTAGGAGAAACCAGTCAGTCCCTCTTTCAACAAATGAACAACAACAACAACAAACCTGACTTCAACGCGTTGTTGATTCAACTTGGCTCTCACACCCAGAGACTGGGTACTGAGTCATTCCAGCCTGACTGTCTGGACACATCAATCTGACAGTGGCATAAAAATAGTAATGAGGGTGGATTTATGTGTTTTTTGGGTTTTTTTATTTTTATTTTTTTGGTGATACTGGGGTTCCTGGAAACTCTTCTACCTCCAGGCTACACTCCCAGACCTATTTTATATTTTTTAAAAATTTGGAAACAGGGTCTCTTAAGCCAGCGCGGTTGGCTTTGAACCTATGCAATCCTCCTGTCTCTGCCTCCCAAGCGCGGGGATTACAAGCATGCGTCACCACGCCTGGCGAGGGTAGATTTATGAACAGCAAAAAGAACATCAATACCTACCAGTTCTTTCTGTTATTTACATTTTTAAATACAAAGTTTTTGTTGTAAAATTATTATTTTTATAAAAATTCTCCAAACACTGAATGGAAAGACATAAAAAAGCCTAAGTGTATAAAAGGAATATTAACTCAGGTGTGGTGGCACACACTTGTAATCCCAGTACTTGGGAGACTGAGATAAGGAGGATCACAGGTTCTTGGCCACCCTCAGAAACTGAGGCCCACTGCAACTGAGTGAGACCCTGTTTCAAAATAAAAGAATAAAATTGGCCAGCGTGGTGGTGCACGCTTGTAATCTCAGCATTTGGGAGGCTGAGCCAGGAGGATCATGGTTTGTGGCCAGCCTCAGCTACTACTTAGTGAGGCCTTTTGCAACTCAGTGAGACCCTGTTTCAAAAAAAGAATAAAAGATAGGGTTGGGGTGATGCTCAAAGGTAGAATGCCCCTGGATCCCATCCCCAGTACTGCAAAAAAAAAAAAAAAAAAAAAATTGGCTGGGGGTATAGTTTGAGGTAGAATTTCCCTAATTTTTTATCCCCAGTAACACACACACACACACACACACACACACACACACACACACACACACTAGAAGACATATTAAAATAAAACATGAAATATACATACTTGTCTACCTATTAGCAACTATTATTATCATTGTAATATCTTTCAGAATTGTTTCTTGTGTCCTTTTAGAAAAGCAGAATCCTAGTGAAATATATAAACTTTGTCTTGTATAAATTTTTCCATATCATCAAGTAAAAATCTTTGCATAACTTGACATAATCAATTACATACCACTATTTTAACTATTTCCCTTTCAGTGGGTAATTGATTTAGTTACATTTCCTTATAAACAAAACGAATTAATACCCATTAAATATATTTTTCTACTTTAATACAGAGGAAATAATTAGATTAAAATTTTTATGATCATGTTAAAGGCTTTTGATCTATTTTACTAAAGTACTTTCCACGTGCACACTCCATTTTCTCTGAATGTATAGACAGGAGTAAAATAACTGGGTCATCTGGTAGTTTTCTTTTAGTTATTTGAACAACTTCCTTACTTTTTTCCCATTAATAATGGCTATACAAATTTACATTCCCACCAAAAGTATACCAGGGTTTCCTTCTTCCTCATCTTTGTTAACACTCTTATCTCTTGTCTTTTTTTTTTAATCAGTCATTCTGACATGTATGATATATATCAATGCGATTTTTATTTGCATTTTCCTGATGATTAGAAACGTTGAAAATTCTTTCATATACTTTTTGGCCATGTTTATATTTTCTTGCAAAAATGCTTATTGAAGACTTTTACCTATCTTTCTACTTTATAATTGAGATATAAATATTTGGAACATGAATATAAGTATATGATTATTTATTTTTACTTTTTGCTATTGATTTGTTTAAATTCCCTATATATTTTGAACACTAACCACTTGTTGAATATGTGGTTAGCAAACATTTTCTGCCATTCTGTGGGTAGCCTTTCATTTTGTTTACTTTTGCTTTGTTGTGCTGCAGAGGCTTGTTTTGCTTAGTTACAATTGTTTTTTGTTTGTTTTATTACATGTATTTTTAATGTCATTCAAAATTTAATCTATAAGAACAATGTGAAGTGGTTATTATATATTTTCCTTTAAGAGTTTTATAGTTACAGGAAATTTTATTTAAAATTTTAATCTATTTTAAGTAGTATTTTTATGTATGATGTAATTTCATTCTTTTGTATCTGTATGTACAATTATCCCAGTAACACTTACTGAAAAAATACAAATACTGAATAGTATATGACTACATGATTTGCATTATTAAAATGGAAATCAAAGAAAAAATGTAATAACACTTCACATGTAGTATAATGCCTATATCCAAAAAAGAAAATAACAAATGTTGGTGAGGATGCGGCAAATTTAGAGCCCTCATGTAATCTTTTTGACAATATAAATCAATTAAGGTAATTTCTTCAAAAGGTGAAACAAGATTTTCATATGAATCAGAAAATTCACTCCTTGCTACATTAAGAGAAATGAAGATCTATACACATGCTCATCCCTGCATTAATATTTAGAGCATCATTACTTAAAACTGAAAAATGATTCTAAACTTGATATGGAAAGATAGAGACTAAAACAGTCAACTGAGCAGTAAAAAAGAAGAAATCCTGTTCTTTGTATTACATGATTTCAAGACTGAGAAGGAAGAAGCCACAGTATGCATCACAGACTGACCTTTTTTTGAAAATATAAGACACATCAGTAAGGAACAGAATGGAAACTCCTTTATTGACCCACAGAAATATAGCCAGCCAACTATAGATTATGTAAAATCATTTTGAAAGCATATTTCTTTTTTCCCTTTTTTGTGGTGCTGAGAATTTAACCCAGAGGTATTCTAACTTTGTGATACACCCTCAGCCTTATTTTATATTTTTATTTGGAAAGAGGGTCTCACTAAGCTCTGAAAGCCTTACCAAGTTACTCAGGCTGGCTTTGAACCTGTGATCCTCCTGTCTCAGCTTTCCAAGTACTGAGATTACAGGTCTGTACCATAACACCTGGCTCAAAACACATTTCTTTATGTTAACAGTACATTATTTTAATTTTTATTTTGTTTTAAGTTGGCAAATGAAATTGTACATACTTATGGAGTACAGCACTATATTTCTGTGCCTGTTTACATTCTGTATGATCAAATCAGGTGTTTAACCACATCCATTACATCAAACATTTGTCATTTATTTATACAATAAACATTAGAAACCTCTTCTTTTATAGTTATTTTGAAATATGCAATATAATATTATTAATTATAGTCATGCTGTACAATAGAATTCCAAAATTAAAGGATTTGTTTAAAAAGTACACAAAGAATGGAAAACTCAACAGTCAGAAATAAAACCTACTAGGCCGGGAGTGGTGGCGCACATTTGTAATCCCTGCGCTTGGGAGGTGGAGACAGGAGGATCTCACTGGTTTGAAGCCAGCCGTGCTGGCTTAAGAGACCCCGTTTCCAAATAAAAATAGGTCTGGGAGTGTAACCCAGAGGTAGAAGGGTTTCCAGGAACCCCAATACCACACACACACACACACACACAAAAGAAATAAAACCTACTAAAAAATTGGGAAAACATATTGAAGAGTCATTTTGCCAAAGAAATACCTAACATTATATATTGTTAGAAATTTGCAGATTAAAATCATAATGGGATATCTAAGAGAATGGCTAAAGTTGATATGCATGCCTAATTATATATTAATGTATCAATTTCTTATAAGGATGTGGAAAATTAGCAACACATACCTCTCCCCTTTCTCTGTCAGCAGAGAGGCCCTGGAAGCCATGACACTGCAGATGCTATGAGCACGCTGTCACCCAGATCTAGGTTGTATGACCATTCTCTACTAAATAAAACCAAGGTTTCTTGGAGAACTGCTGATTATAGGAATGGGGAAGAAAATATACAAGATTAATTCTGTATAACTTAACGTATTTTATGTAAAAGAAAACCACCCCACATATACATGGATGGATATATTTCAAAATGGCCCAGAAAGTGATGAAAATAGATCCAAAGTCAGGAGCTAGAGTGATTAGAACAATATAGTAAAGGAAGAAGTATATCGATATAATATAAGGTAGAAAATAAATATCTACAGGAATATATTGGTAGTGTTAAACAATGAGAAAAGTAAATCTAGTGTACAGATGACATTTCTATGGAGAAGTGTGCCAAGGATTTATGTAGATACTTTGCTGTCAAAGTGACAGTACATAATTCCCTATTCCTTAAATGTGGGTGGTATATAATGACTTTATTTAAAGTGCAATATGCAAAGGGGGAAAATGCATAGTATAGCAAAGAAATCTGTAGCAAAGTGGTCAATGTCAACATAAAGTATTTGAAGTCATGATGATAATATTTCCTGTTGATTCAACCCAATGAAAATAGAAATTTATATGTGGTGTTTCCTCAATTAACACTGGGAAGAACATCAGGAAATTCCAATTGAGGGACTTAAAACAAATACCTGACCATTTCTCCTAAAAATTTCAAGGCATCGAAAACAAGGAACAGCTAGGCACAGTAATGTAGCCTATAATCCAAGTACTTGGGATTGGGTTGATGTGGAATGAGACCATAGGATGGTAGGTTTAAGACTAGCCTCAGAAACTTAACCCTTTTACAAACAAAAGATAAAAGGGGCTGGTGTTATAGCTTTAAGATAGATGCTACTGGGTTCAATTACTAGAATCAAAACTAACAAAGAAAAAATCCCTCCAAAACAAAACTAGAAGCAATTTTTATTTATGGGGTTACTGAAATTGAAATAAAATGACAAGGGTAAAATACTGAATAGATATACTGAAGTAAAATGGATACCACTGAAAATTTATTTATAGACTAAGAATGCATGAGTAGTCATTCTGAGCATTAATAGACATGAATATAGCAATTGGCATCTAACCATTTCCAAACAAAATACCTTTCTCTAATGAACTTAAACAGTAAGACTTATTGAACTAAATAACCAGAAGGGATGGTTCAGTCTAGATCTTTTGGGTTCATTTTCCTGTAATTCCTTTAGCTCTATTTTTGTCTGAATGTTGACCACATCCATAGGCTGATTTTCCTTTTGATAGCAAAATGGAAGTAGGCTGTGACAGATTTCACATTCATGTATTCAAAGGGATCACAGTTATGGAAGTGTGTGCCTTTTAAAATAAAGAAAATTCATTTCACAGAGACTTCCAGAAAAATCATCTCTGATGTCTCACTAGCCCAAATAAGTCAGATTGTCTTTTATCAAGAGACAGCGTGTACTAAGTGTTTAAAGATGAAAGGTGAGTGATACAGAATTGTTCAACAAAATTTATATTATTAGAAAATGGAAAGAAGATCAAAGGATGTAATTCTGATAATTGAAAAATGAAAATGCAGTATGCATATTATTTATCTAATTTGGAGCTTTTTGAAGCTTTTGGTGTCTGAATTTTTTATACTCTCATAACATTTAAAACTCTAAAGAGACTTGTCTGTGTAGGTTCTATTTTTCCATATTTATCAGATTAGAAATTAAAACTGAAAAACCTAAAAAGTATTAATCAAAAAACCCAAACTATTTATAATAATATATTTTAAATTATATTTATAATAAAACAGAGTATATTCTTTATAATACCAAATATATATATATATATATATATATATATATATATATATATATATATGTTATATACGTACACATTTTTTTGTGGTACTAGGAATGGAACCCAGGGACATTATACCTCCGAGCTGCACCCTTAGCCCTATTTTTTATTCTTTATTTTGAAACAGGGTCTCACTGAGTTGCAGAGGCCTCATCAAGTATCCGAGGCTGTCTGCAAACCATGATCCTCTTGTCTCAGCCTCCCAAATGCTGAGATTACAACCCCGTCTTGTAAATACACAGAAAAGGCAGAATTATTCAAATCTAGTTCTACTGACTTACCTGAATGGGCATGGGCAAGCTACTCAGTATTTTGGTGTATGAAGATTTTATTCAGGAAAAACAAGAATAACTAATTACCTAGTAGTTAATACATTTGAAATGTCTCACTTGAATTTAGGATTTTTGAGCATTTAGGATTTGTACTACTTTTCTGCCACGTTTAAGCTTGAACAACATCTCCATCCTTTGTTAATGTTGTGAACAAATCACTATTCTTCATATGAATTGCTGTAGGTTTTGGTATTTCTAATGATCAGGAAAACAAGCAATGATATCAGGAAATAAACAACTTGTTCCACTTGATATATTCAGTATTTAAATAATAATACATGATGATGGACAAATAAGCAGACCACATGAAAAAATTAAAAATACAGGGATTTAATTATGAATAGCATCATTTTAGTTAGAGAATGATGAACTACCAATATACAGATGACTTATGTCAGATAATTTTAAAGTAAGTGACAAACACTAGTTATGAAAGTATTCTTGATTATAGAATAAACATTTTTCACGAATATATATTCAAACATCATCTCAGGGATGAGAGCTGTGGGGCAGGTAGAGGGGTGAGGGATGGGAGAAACTAAAGCCAAGCTTAAATCAAATTTAAATGAATAGTTCACTACTCATACGCAGTGTTCTTTAAGGCAAAGTTTAATATGTGAGAACTTGGAATATGCCTGAGATTATGAGTATGTTTTGACATTTAGAAATATGCCAACATTATTAAATAATTTATCATTATATTTATTGATTTTTATTGCAGGAGTTTGAAGGATTTTCAGATGTGTGAATAATTTCACCCTGACAATCAGGAATCATTATTTAATTCATATATGATAAAACATAGTACCTTAGATTTTGAAGTACATTTTAACAGAATTGAATCTCTCCTTTCTTTTCTAATTTGACAAAAATATTATCATGTTAATAATTTAATGTTTTCTTTATAAAGTAGCCTGTTCCCATGTTCTCAGGATCTATTAATTAGGGAAAGCAAGTGTTATACTGAAATCAGTTTTCCAAGGAAGATTATGCTTTTAGAATGTTACAAAATTGTTTATTTTTCATAATTTTTTTCATAACATTTATTACTTCCTTATTTCTTAGACTATAAATAAAGGGGTTTAATAAAGGAATTATGAGAGTATAAAAAACAGCAACAGGTATATCTTTATCCCCTTCAGTAAATGAATTAGGTCGCGCATACATGTAGATAAGAGAACCATAAAATATTGACACAGAAAGAAAGTGGGATGCACAAGTTGATAAAGCTTTGCCTCTTCCCTCTTTGGATTTCATTGTGAATATAGTGAAAAGAATAAAATAGTAAGATATTAGGACTACTGTAATAGTAAAGACAAGAACTGACCCTGCAAAAATAAGTATCATCAATTCATTGATATAAGGGTCAACACAGGAGAGTCTGTATAATGGAAGGACATCACAAAAAAAGTGATTGATTTCATGAGACTTACAAAAAGTTAACCGAAACAACAACCCCACATGAATGATGGGATGCACATTTCCAGCTATATAGACCCCTGCGGTCATCTGAAGGCAGAGTTTCTTTGACATCTTGGTGTGGTACTGCAGTGGGCTGCATATGGCCACATAGCGGTCATAGGCCATCGCTGCCAGGAGAAAGCAGTCTGCAGTTTCAGCAAGACAGAGAAAATAAAATTGTACCATGCATTCAGAGAGTGAAATCCTTCTATTCTCAGACAAGAAGTTCTGTAGCATCTTGGGAGTGATAGCACAGGAGCAGCAGGAGTCCATCAGAGCCAGGTTTCCCAGGAAGATGTACATTGGGGTGTGAAGACGACGTTCCTTATAAATCAAGGCCACCAGACCAAGGTTCCCCATCATGGTGACCAGGTAGATGGCAGAGAACACCACAAACAGAAGGGTCTTCAGTTCTGGGTGATCTGTAAATCCCGTGAGGACAAATTCAGTGATCAAGGAGTCGTTGTCAGTCATCTCTACCTTGTCTGTTGAGATAGGAGCATATAATTTTCTATTAACTTTTTCCTTCTATAACAGGTGGAAGAGTTTCTGACTCTAGCATCCCCTGCTGTCTCTGGATTTCAGCTGCATGTTTCAAGGGGCTTGTGTTCTCAAATTGTCAGCACCTGTGACTTCAGGCTGCAACTGTCTCTCAGCATCCACAAGAATATTTTGATCATTCCAGGGAAGATAATTAAAGTGGAAAAGGTTTGTCTCTAAGCATTTATGAAATGACAACATTAAAATTAGGGTACTCACATTTGGTTTATTGTTTCCCCCAAATTTTAATGTCAATATTTTTATATCCCTAAAATAAATTTTAGATCAGTTTTTCTATGCGGTGTATTTTATTTCTTGTAAAGTTTTTTTTATAGATTCACCTAGAGGAATTCATTTTTAAGCAGTCTGAATGTATGTCATTGTCAATATTATCTACATAAAAATAAAATAAAATAAAAATAAATAAAATTAATATTGCAAATATTTTATTTATATCTTAAATACCAGTAAGACAATGGAGGGAACTGTCCATACTTAAAGGAAATTACTTTGAAAAGCTAAATAAATAAATGTTCATGGATTATTACTTGTCATCTATTTTCCTACTATCACACCCTTCTTTATAAGCATTGACTGTCCATTCCATTATTTCCATTTTTTCAAATATGTAAATCTTTATTCTTTTTTATAAGTCATAGTTTACACAAAATGCTACTTACTGATATTTTACTGAATCTTCAATACACACTGATCTCATTTTTGAATTGTAGAGCATGCTGTCCATGTCCAATACAAATTATAATTTCTTGAGTTGATATAATTTCTATATTGCCTCATTTCCTTACATCTATGTGAATAGTTTCTTATTTTATTATAAGCACTTTAAGATTAGTTCTTACATACTTCTGAGAAAGAGGCTATGAAGTATTATAGTTAGAAGGAAGTATTAATGCCAATCCCAGATCCACTGATGACTTGATTAGTGACCTGATTTTTGGCATCCTTCCCATTATCCTTAGTGACCTCTTTGCCTCTGCATATTAAAACTGTTAACCTGAAAAAGAGTTTACCAAAAAATTTTCAAAATCAAAATGTTAAGAAACTGAGATATTTTTGCTTTATTGAAGTGATTTTTTTCTAATATTTTTGTTTCTTCAAAAAATTTACCCATTATTCTCTAAAATATACCATGTGAGATAAAAGGCTAAAAAAGAAAATTCACCTTTATATTTCAGTTTTTAAACTATAAAAGGAGGAAACTCTTTAAATTCTAATAAAGTTTTTGAATTCAAATTTTCTTTTGATTTAAAATTTTTTACTATTATTACTTAGTGATTAATTTGGACACATTGACTGACAAATCTAATAATACAAGTTCTAAAGTCAAAATGGGTTTGTAAGCTGAGTAGGGTGGTTTATACCTGTAGAAGGATCACTGGATAAAGCCCAAAATGTTGTAAATTAACGAAACCCTGTTTCAAAGTAAAACAATAAAATAGGACTAAGGTCAAAGTTAGAAGGTCCCTGTTTTCATTCCCGTGTCTCTCTCTCTCTCTCTCTCTCTCTCTCTCTCTCTCTCTCTCTCTCTCACACACACACACAATTGTATTTCTATAATCCAAAGTGTCAAAAGAATGGCAAGTAGAAGTTTGTTTGCTCTAAAAATATTTAAGGCATGTAGTCATTTAAATTAGAAAAATCTTTCAATGTACATGCTTGAATACTTTAATAACATTTTTCTCAATCTTTCCTGATTATTTTGATATTTTATCTTGTCATCATGTAGATGAATTACAGTATTGTTCCTCACTTTAGCTTCTCATACTATTCAGTTCTGAAAAGGGCTAAAAAGATAAATGAAGAAGTTAAAATTTATGAACAATAAAAATAATGATTTTTTAGCAAAGTAAATATGATTGTTCATGTTAAAAATATGAATATATTATGAGTAAATTATAAGCATTCTCTTACCTGGACTTTTCTGAGTAGATTTTTTGGTAAGAACATTGTTTGCTTTATGGCAACTGTCTCAGAATTCAAGAAAATGCATGTACCTTGCTCTCTAAAGCATTCGGGATTAAGAAGATGAAAAATATCAGAGACTATCAGTAGGCCTGTGTTAATAAGCATGTCCGTTACACTGCCAAGTTAAAGTTTTACATAATATCCTAAAGGAATTCTACTGTACTCACATCAGTTTATTCCCTGGAGATTTAAGTCCTAACAACATATAAATCTCTTTAAATTACTTAGAGTGATCCTGTGAGGCAACGAGTTTAAGCAAATGACCTTCACTAATGTCTGTTTGATCATCATACTGGTGGTTTGTGTATAATTGAACTGATTTATAATTTTTTTATTTTGTTCATAAACTGTAAAAGATGCAGAAAATAGTCTCAGCCTGGTTTGACAGTTTATTGGAGGAAGTCGATTTAACATGGTTTATAAAAATAATTAGTGTTTTAAGAGAAAATGAAAAGAAACTAAAGAGCTTCAGTTACGACCATTTATTTTCACTTGATGCCTCGATGTATCCCCATGTCTTAGAACACACTCCGTGGAAAGTTGAGTTTTCAATTTTTACCATATAAGAATGACTGAGAATATTCTTCAGTTTTTTTCTCTTCATACCAACTATAATGTGCTTTTATGAACATGTTGTATTTAATTTTTCACATTATTAATCCCCCTTCAAAAATGTAATTGTTTTTCAGTGCATCAATGATTTGTCCGTTCTCCAGCCCCACTATTGGTTGAGAGAGAAGCAATTATTTTTATATGTCCAATCCTGTATGTCCTAAATTCTGAATAGTACCTGACAATTTGTAGTGCTTATTATTTGTTGAGTAAATGAAGAAAATTATGCTCCCCTGTTCAAGGATTCATAACAGAGCTTCATTACTTTTCAAACAAGATCTATTTTCTTTATTTTGGAATTCCAAACATTCTGTAATACGTCTGCCATTGTCACCTTGATTTCTCCTGAGCACCTCAGGGAACATGGCCATGTAGACTACTTCACTGTCATTTGTTTTTCTGCTTCAATTAACTTGATATTAAAACCACTGCACCTAAAATATTGCCTCATTCTTTTTCCCACTTAATCCTACTCATCTTTGTGAGCTCAAATATGAACTTCTTCATAAGAATTTTCCCAGATTTTTACAATCCAATTGATTTTTCCTCTTGACCTAAATAGTATTTAGCTGACTTTATTTCTCAATTTTTACTTAATCAGGTGTGACTTTTATGTCTCATTGTGTAATTCTGTATTAAGTGATTTAAGTTATGAATCCATTTGGGACTCTTTGGGGCTTTTTGCAGCAATCTGATTTAATTCCTGAATGCATATTGATTGTCTTGATGGCTAAAATACATACAGGGTACTAGCAATGCCTAAAGGGAGCCACAGGGTATAAGGAGGGTGGGGACAAAGACTCCCATGGTTTACAAATAGAGCCTGACAAGAAGCTCAGAGACTGGTTGGAGAGTATAGCATATATACTGATAAGTGGCTCACAATTATTCTGTGATCTATAAAGGAGTAAATATGTTATATAGATACAGAAAAGAAAAACCTGAAAGAATGGTGACATGGAAGATAAATACAAAGTTGGATAATAAATCAGGTTGGTTGAAGCTTACACACAAATCAGAAAGGGACATTGAAAATGAAATAGGGTGGATAACGTATTAGATAAAAATTGTTTCCTTTTTCTTTCTCTCTTTTCTTTTTGTGCTTTTATTGGTGCATTATAGTCTCACAAAATAATGGAAATCATGTCAACAGTGACATATAGGCACATGCTCTTGGTGCCCCTACTACTTCCCTATTTCTCTTCCCTCCAATACAGAGTACCCAGATTGATGTTGGTATATATTCACGTGAATACACGTAGTCTATGGTTGTATTTCTATTACTGAACCTATTTATCTTTTCTGCAACCACCATTTACTAAAACTTTTCTCCGGTAAGGTCACAACCAAATCTAAATTTTTTTTCCAAAAAACATCTAGTTAGTTTCTTAACCAAGCAGAAGTGTTTGGTAATATTGGAAGTCTCCTCACCTCTAGCTTTAAACTCATTGTTCCTGTCTTCCTCTTGCTTCTTTTCATTATGTTGAGCAATTTTCTACATTTTCCCCTCAATTATTCTTTATTTCCCTTGTCCTCTATCTTCTTTCATTCTAGACTATTTCTTAACCTTCTATGTAATCTATTCTTGAATTTAAACTGTCATTTATCTGCTCTTGGGTAGTATATTTTGCATCAGAATACCTTTCTGTTGTTTGACTTACTGTTTTCAGAGGATAATATCTCACATGTGTATGCCTTCCTTTCCAGAACAACAAAGAATGATGGTTCTACAGCCAAAAATTACAATCTCCCTATGTCTCCTTCAGATTAGTCATGACAAGACTCCTGGTCCCTGGATAGGTGATGCTTCTTGTCAGCTCAGAAACATCTATAGAAGACAAAATTTTGTCCTTCATAAACCTTTAAAATTAAGGGACTGACATCTTGACGGAGGGAATGAGATAGGGTGGGATAAATACAATATTAGTTAGAAAGGAGATGAATTGGGAAAGAAAGGGAAATATAGGTATTTTTTTTATTTTTTTTATTTTTTTGGTGGTGGTACTGGGGATGGAACCCAGGGGTCTTCTACCTTCTGGGCTACACTCCCAGACCTATTTTATATTTTATTTGGAAACAGGGTCTCTTAAACCAGCTGAGGCTGGCTTTAAACCTGTGAGATCCTCCTGTCTCAGCCTCCCAAGCGGGGATTACAAGCAAGCGCCACCACACCCAGTGGAAATACAGTTTTAAAACCTAGAAACTTCGACAGGTGTGGTGGTGCATGCTTGTAATCCCCTCGCTTGGGAGGTTGAGACAGGAGGATGGCAGGTTCGAAGCCAGCCGCTGGCTTAAGAGATCCTGTTTCCAAATAAAAAAGTATAAAAATAGGTCTGGGAGTGTAGCCTGGAGATAGAAGGGCTTCCAGGAATCAAACAAACAAACAAACAAGAAAAACAAAACAAAAAACAAAACAAAAAAACCAAAACAAACCTAGAAATGTCATAATCCTTAGCTTCACTGTATAGAGCCTGTTCTTTCTTAAACAAAAGCCCTTAATAAGCCACACTTTTAATTATAATAACAAACCTGGCCTCTTCTTTACTTAAGCAAAGGTCTTTAAAAGGTTGACCTATACACTTTTAATAATGATAGCCCATTTGCCTGTCCTTTACTTGAGTTCTTAATAGGCTTGGCCTAAACTTTTTAATCATAAAGGCCTAGCTTCACAGCTACAACTCCTAAGATGCTTAATAAACAAAAACATCCCAAAAAGAAAGTTGCACATTTGTCGAGCCCCACACCCTATCTTCATGCCTCAATTTCCTGAGAGGAGAAAAAAAAAAAAACCAAAAATAAATCTCACCTTCTGTGAAGCCCAGCACCTACCAATGAAATGTTAAGAACCTAAAAATTCAATGAATGAGACCAGCCATCTCATAACCCCATTCCCATCAGGTGCTTTTAGCTACTTTTCTCCCCATTTGTTCCCCTAAAAGAAAAGGATTGAAAAGATCCCAAGGGTCTCTCACACTATCGAGGTGGCCTGAATTCTCCCTTTTAACCTGTATCTCTACTTTTCCTTAAGAAAAATCCTATGTCTTTGTCTCTGACTGGCACATGCTGAAATTCTTTTTGCCATGGAAGCCAAGAACTCCGAGGGTCTTGAGGTGAGTTCTAATCCTCCAACCTGGAACTTCTCAGGACTTTTCATGGAATTATCATGTTTTTCCATGATACATCGTACTGGGTTTATCAATAGTTAACAACATTGGATTACACTGATTCTTTTGACAAGCTTGAGGAGGAATTTCATGGGTGAAGTAATTCCTATACTTTAGAAGCTTTTACAGTGGGGTCACTCATCCCATATCATCTCTCTACCCTTGTTATTTGGTGGTCCACTAGACATTGTCCCAACTAAAACAGGGCCTAGTCTGAGTGTAACTTGAATCCAGTTCAGGGAAGAGATATCTGTTTGCTCTTGTGAGTTCTTGTTTTTTTCAAGCTTCCCCAAGATATAATCTCACATGCATTAAACTTGCTGTTAGTTTTGGTTACATTAGTGTGAAGATCATAAAGTCCACTTACAGTAACTAATAATAGTCTTCCCCACTGAACAAAAACAACCGTTTCCTCGTAATGTTAAATTGGGCAAACACCTAAGTGCTAAAATTAAGACCACCATAAAACCCACTAATAAAATCAATCCCAAAGCACTTATGGCATAAAAACTAAGAGTTCAATTTTGTGTCATTATATATGATGCTCCTCAAACTTCTGCCATGTGCAACTCAGTCAGCTTTTAGGTATGACTAAAGCAGAACAGGTTGTCTTTCTCATGACTAGCTTGTTTGGCTCTCCAGGTTCTCTGTGAGCAAACTCTGAGTCATGTCTTGAGTTGTTGGTTCTGAAGCTGCTAGCTTCAGGTGACTGTGATGGATTCAGGCTGAAATATCCTCAACTTTTAAAGCTGTGGGGTAGTAAGAATAACAGTGAAAAACCCTCTCCATTTTGTCTTGAGGAGAGCTTGATTTCTAGGTTTTTGGGCTCATAGGGATAAACTGGGGTAGTTTAAATGACTGGTGTTCTACCTAGTACCCATTTATGTAGATTGTGGATGACATTTCCAGTTCCCTTATATTTCTGTAAACTTTTATTTCTCTTATTTAATGCAACCTTTCTGGAAGCCTTTGGAAGATAGGAGGGGGTACAGAAAACATCATTTTGTATGGCAAATACCCTGTTCTCTTAGTCAATGTACATTTTGAACGGGACTAAGGGTAAGGCTTATACGCAAGGAGACTTCTGCAATTAAAGATAGTTCATTGTCTGACCCTATTTGTAGAGGCAGTCCATTTCTGGGAATGATTTCTCTGAGTAAGGTTTGAGTTACTTCTCAGGCCTTTTCTGTCCAGCAGGGATATGCTTCTACCTATCCAGTTTGAGTGCATACCATTACTAGGAGATCCATAAAAGTCAACTTGCACATTTTCAAAGGGGACTGCTCCCACAACCTATATTCCATGAGGGTAACTCAGGTCCTTGCTTAGGGTTGCTTCTGCTGCAGGTCACACATTTCTACACTACTTTCTTTGTTAAAGCTTCCAACTGGTGTATTTAATATTACCTGCAGAGAATCTTTTTAAGGGTTTCTCGCACAATGTGGGTAGATTCCTGTGACAATAATTGGCCCAAGCTTGTAAGAAATGGCTACATGGTTATTAGGCAGTAGCATCCATTTTCCTTAGGGTTCTCTTTTCTCTTCTTAGCCAATCCCACTCTTGGGGTTCATGGGAGGGGACATGGTCAGCAACCTAGGTCAGGAGTAGAAGCACCTGCAGGTGGGCAGGCATTATAAGGAATTTCTGGGAGGCCCGTTGTGCTTACTCTCAGCCTTGGAGTTCCCTTGTGTTTTGCAGCTTGCCCCTCTTTGATGCCCTTTAGAGTACATGATGGCCATTTCTGTTGCTTTCAAGCAGTTTTAGAATCTCCTGAGGGTGTATTAGTTCCTTTCCTTCAGATTATAACAGTCTATTTTCTTTTAAAAAGTTCCATAGAAATGTAGACTTAAAAAGGCATACCTTAGGGTTAATGTAGATATTAACTACTTGATTTGCTCACAATTCTAGTGCTCAGGTGAGGGCAATTATCTTAGCCTTTTGGGTGGACATACTGGTTGGTAGGTTTATAACAGAATGCCTAGCTTGCAATTTTCCCTGTTGAATTATGGAATTGCTCACACCATGAATATTTCTAAGACAGAGTCAGGACAGCAGTTGCTTTTTGAGTTGCAGAATGGCCTGTTGTTGCTCTCTTTTTCTTACAAAGTGTTTTTATTTCCACCCTTTGTAGGCTATAAAAGAATTTTTTTTTGTGATAGCAAGGTTTGGAATCCAGATGTATGTGACAGAACCCTACTGCTCACAGAAATTTTATTTATTAATAGTCAGGAATAATATACTTGAGTCATGAGGGTTGTAATCCCAGTAGTGTATGAATCTATTCTAATGGATTTATCTGGGTGTAACTAGAGAGGTGGGTCCTTGAGGGGTTGACATTGGGGATTATATATGATTCTTCATTCCCATACTTTCTCTCTCTCTTGTTTTAGGCCTCCAAGATATAAAAAGCACAGCCCATGTTCATTCTCTCTCTCTCTCTCTCTCTCTCTCCCTCTCTCTCTCTCTCTCCCTCTCTCTCTCTCTGTCCTCCTGCTGCCATGCTCTGAAATCTGTGGTCCCTGGCCTTACATGGAACCCAAAGGAAAATAAATCTTTACTCTAAGTTATGTGATCAAATCTTTAGATTATAGCTGTAATAATGTTGACCTGAACAATTGCTTTGAATTTCCCTCTTACTCCTGTATTTTCAATATTTCATTGGTTTTAATATGGTGTGTTTTTGTCCATATTTATTTCAAAAATATTATTCCATTTTGGACAGAGAAGATGCATTATGATTTTAATATTTGTGAATTTTTTGAAATTTGTCTTTTGGCATAACCTGTAATCTCTCTTGGAGAATATTTCATGAAAGTGCTGATGAAAAGAATGATTTTCTACCGCTGCTGAATAAAATATTCTATAAATGTTTGTTAGGGATGGGCACTGTTGCACACATCTTTAACACCATCTACTTGGGAGGCTGAGATTGAAGGGTTGCAAGTTCAAGTCATGATTTAAAAGTATATACTCTAAACTATCACTAAACTTGCAAAAGTTGAAATTTACAATCTAGGACCTCAAAACAAAGAATAATGGTCTAAGTACTTGGAAGTACAAAAGCTCTAATAAACAGGAGGGAGAAATCCTCATAAATAGTAGAGAAAAGATCCTTCTTAAACAGTAGGCCTTGTAAACGTGAAAGAGAAAATACCTCAAAAAATAGGAGAGGAAAGGCTTTTTCCAGAACAGTAACCAAATAAAGTTCCAGAACTCAGAGAAAAGCAGACGAGGGTTCTGCCCAACAGAAACTCATGAGGTAAGAAAACGCAACATGGAAGAAGAGGCCTGCTGATGGTTTTCATTCTGTAATTCTGAAGGTTGTTATAATTGTTTGGATTTAAAATGTGCCCCTACCTCTCACAAAGACAAGGTAGCAATCTTGGAAGGAGACCTTGGTTGCTAAGGAAGGGTTCCTGGAGGTTTAGCCTTGGGGACTATACATGGTTCTCTCCTCCTCTTGTTTGCCTTTTCTATTTCTGGCCTCCACAATATGGGAGCTGAACTTTGCACTCTCTCTTTCATTGCTTTCTGTCACCATACCATGAAACCCATGGTCCCTAGCTGAACCCAAACTCTCCAAAGAAACTGTGAACAAATAAATTTTATTTTCTCTAAGTAGTGTGGTCATTTGATCTGAATGATAGCTACTAGAATGTTGACTGAGACAGAAATAGGTGCCAGAAATGGAATGTGGGGGCCCAGAGAGAGAACAGGGCAGCAGTGCAGACACAACCTGGCCTGGCCTATGCAGCTGCAGATGTGTGCTCATTTCATACAGTTGCAGATGAATGCACATCCCACACAGCCACAATTGTGTAAGTTGTGACTAGACAAAACACAAAGTGCATGTTCACATCATGTTGACATGAATGTGGGCTATTTATGCATGCACATGTCCATGCCAAGGACATACCACACATATGCATGTCCAAGGTGATCTGAACATGTGACATTTTGCCTGGAACCCTAAATATGGAATGAGCATGCAGAATAAAATTGGTGTTCTCCTCCAGATGGCAGCTTGGCATGCTTGTTCCATTCTGAAGACCTCAGTGCCTGCATCCAGAGTTAGTTTCTGACAGCACCCCTGATAACTGGCATAGTCAGCAAGATGCAGTGAGTGTCCCTGTATCCCTGGAGAAGCAGCCCCAGGAGGAACAACCCAGGGTGGGAGGAGATGTGGACCCTGGCTCCCTTTACTTCTCATTAGGAGCATATTTGGCCACTTAGACCCCACCTGAGGGTTGGGACAATGTATATTCCCAATCAGAAGATGTTCAGAGGGCTCTTCAAGTACTAGACCAAACATCTTGGTGGTGAACCAAAAGGCAGTTGGACAGGGGGTCCTGTATATCCCTACTGGTATTGTGACATGCCACCTGTGACTTTTTTTTGAAGATTTAAAGAAGTTTATTAGAAAGATATAAATACAAAAAAATAGAAATACAGCCCCATGCCAAAATGGCATGAGGGGGTGACTCGAAATGAATAAACCCAACCTGTGACTTTTTAACAGACTAGGGACTTGGCTGGTGTATCCAGTTAGTGTTGGCACTGGCTGACCCAAGGCCAAATGTGGAATTATCTATTTATTGGTCCCCCCACAATGTGACAGTTTGACATGTCCCAGTGATTTGGGGAATTAGACCTTTACCTCTTAAGCAATATGACATGCATATGTCCCTCATACCTGACTCTGTCCTAGGAATAGAAATATTACAGGGATTGACTGTGCAAATAATTATCAGAGAATTCCATCTATAAGTATTTGTGGTAAAAACTTTTACTAAAGCACATCCACATTATGCTCCCTTACAATGCCTCCAAGCCATTAGGATTGTGAATGCATAGCAGTGCAAGTTACCAAGGGAATGTGAGAAAATTGGACAAATAATACTAAAGCTAAGAGACTAGTGTAACACACTGAACTCATAGCCCATTCAACTTTCTCCTGTGGCTATTACTAAAACTTGATGTTTTCTGGTACATGACCATGGGCTATCAGGAACTAAAGTGACACTGCCCTTGCATGCAGTAGTACCCTCCATTTCTGAACTGATGAGTTGCCTGTCACATGAAGTGGGATAGTTTTTTTATATTATATCCTCCTGGTGGAAACCTAAGTCATGTCACAGCCAGGTGGCACAGGGTTTAGCCTCTTGGTGGAAGCATGAGGCTGTATAATTGTACCATTGTATTGATGATGGTATGCTAACCTCTGACTCTCTTACAGAGTTAGAAGCAGCTGTGTTCAGTTGCTGTATGCATTCTTCAGAAATGGGTGTGGGCTCTCAATGAAGACATAGTACAGTACAGAGACCTGGGTATTATGTGTAAGTCTTGGTAGTTGTCTGGCAATTCCCAAAAAAGTGATAGACCAGGAATGATCAAACAGTTACATACATATTTGGGTAGGATATGTCAATTGGATTTTGGCAACAGCTAAAAAATAAGAGCAGAGGTATATGCTGCCCTCTTAGCTGGTGAACCTATAACAGGCACATGGTCAGTGATGGTGAAGACCATCTACCCTATTGCAAGTTGGCTGAGGTCCTGGACTTTGACCCTCCCTGACAGCAATAGACTAACTGCCAACTCTGATGAAGTAGGGCACAAAGCTAGAGGAACAAGTAGAGCATAGTTTTTAGTAGTCCTTTATTTTTATTTATTTATTTTTGGTGGTACTGCAGATGGAACCCTTCTACCTCTGGGTTACCCTCCCAGACCTATTTTATATTTTTATTTGGAAACAGGGTCTCTTAAGCCAGCGAGGGGCTTCGAACCTGCACGATCCTCCTGTCTCCGCCTCCCAAGTGCGGGGATTACAAGCATGCGCCACTACGCCTGGCTTTAGTAGTCCTTTATCTGAACAGTTACATACTTTGCTGGAGCCAGTACTGTTCTGAACAATACTGAACTATTCTGTACAGTACAGAACCTTCAGACCTCATGAAAGTGGGAAATGTCCTAAGTTCCTATGTGGAAAGGAAAGCTTTATTAGGGCCAGTGTATTTTTGAGCAGCAGCCCTCTGAAAACCCACAAAAGTGGAAGATGCCTCAAGATCCTATGTGGAAGGGAAAGCTTTGTTGACACTAGTGTAGTTCTGAGCAATATACCCCTCAGATACCATAGAAATGAGAAATTCCCAAGTCATTATAAAGAAAGGATAGCCTTTATACACACAGAAGTGTGATGTAATGATGGTTCCAGTCATGGGCAGCCACACATGTGGGCAGCTATGGCCTTTTAGCTTGATGCAAACAAATTCTGGTATGAGACAAGTGCCAGATGCTTCAACCAATAGGCTGAGCTCCAGGCGGTCTGGTTACTTCTTATGAAGAAGACTGGGCATGCATTTACAGCCAGCTGGGTAGTTTTCCCCAGGATAACTTTGTGGCTACCATGAAGGGCAGCATAAGAGTGGTTGATTGGAAACCAATCATTGTGGGGCACGAAGATATGGGAGGACCCATGGAAATGGGTCCTATATGAAGGAGCTATTACATTATGTTCTGGGGCATAGGCCTTCACAGACACCCAGTGAAGATGCTGCCAATGCTCTATTGCAAGTCATGTCCAAAGCACCAAAAATAACTGAATGCTTTAATGGACCCCTAAAGAAGTAACTGAAGGACTTGGCCCCCCTATTAAAAGAGATGGTGAGTACAAGTGCCAGATGTGAGGGGAGAAGACCTCTTACTCTTTGCATTTACATAGCAAGGTGTCTGGTAGTGGTCCTGGCATGTACTGAAGGCACATATTGCACTCCTTGAGCCATGGACCTGAGACAGAAGGCCCAATTGCAACTTGCCCTTCACGTATGGGTAGAAATTCCCCCACTGGCAGAAGTCATGATTTTGAAAGACACCCAGGTCATTAGACTATGACCTATTTCCTTGTATTCTGTGGAGAATGTTTGCAAGATAAGCATGTCATCTGCATCTTTCCAGAAGAGAAGAACTTAGCTACAGTTCTCTCTTTTTTGAATTGTTCTTCTATACAGGTTAATGCCAGGGGATAATCTGTTTTCCTGGCCACACATCTTTGTAAAAATACACGACATTTTCCACTGCTGGGTTTGCACTAAGCTACCTGTAGAGACCGCTGAAGGTCTTTTATGGAGACTCAACCACACTACTGCAGAAAACTGGATACCTTATGAACCCAAAACCACAGCAACTCAGAATGGGATGAATTGTGCCATATAATAGAGGATTAATTATGTCAAGATTATATTAATGCCCCCACCCCATTTGGTATATGCTGTAGAAAATGTGTTGAGCTGGTTGATAGGGGAACACGTAGAACTTGCAAACATAGCATATTTTTGTATAGAACAGGTTAACTGGTCTGTGGCCAATTGAACTGTTGAATGATTGCTTCAAGAACTATCTTAGTTTTGCTTATTCCAGGGGTGATATTATAGATAGAGAGCTATAGACTTAGCCCAACATGTTGCAAGCTTTAAATAGATCCTTTTGGTCGCTTCCTTTCTAATGGACAAAACCACCTAGCTGCAGAAAATGGTTATACAGAATAAAGTAGTGTTAGATATGCTCACTGCTGCCCAAGGTAGAATATGTGTTCCTTTTAGGTAGAATGGAAAAGACCACCAGCAGCAGGTACTGCAAGCCTTAGAGGAGATAGATGCATAGGTATATGCTATACAGGGCTTATAAGAAGATCCACTTACAACCTGGGGAAACTCACTGGGCTTCTCTTGGGGGTAGGTATTGATTATCCTTGCCTGTGTGGATAGAAGACCCTCTATTGTGGTATTGGGGCCTACATTAATGCTCTCTAAGTCAGGTCATTCACTGCCACCATATAGATGATGGAGTGTCGGATCCCAGCGGGAATATAGGCCAACAGCATGGGCAAGGCTTCACCTGGCTTGCTTTGGTGCATATATGTGCTCATTCCACACAGCTGAAGATTAGTGTACATCCTTCCTAGCCGAAATTTTGTAAAGTATGACTAGGTAAAACACAATGTGCAGGTCATTCTGATGTGAATTCACCAGATACACATGCACACA